>NC_084486.1:29935089-30535089 GCF_030035675.1 Rhineura floridana | reverse complement strand
TATTCACGAAATTAACAGCTTATCTCTGTTTCTGTCGCAAAAAGCTGTCCTGGAAGTGCATTCTAAAGATATAAACAGAAGAGGGATTTCTATTCCTGATTTCTATTCCGAGGAATATTATATTGTCTGGGACTATTCTCTTTTTGGTCTATTTTATTTTGACGAATCTGCTTCTTCACGACGCCACTAACTGTTTTGATGCTGGGAACTACATTTGTTTTGCATTCTTGAACATAGAGAGATAAGGCAGGTTGCTCTGTTTATACTGTGATGTCATCAAGCCTGGAATATTAACCCAATTGTTGCTGAAATAAGAAGTGGTTCTTCTTTATTTTTGTTTTGCTTTGTTTTCGTGGTTTTAAAAATGGCAATCAAGAAAGTGGCTGAGAATCTGGAAGTAACTATGTGTCAGAAAATAATGGATGAGATTGAGATAACGAAACAAACCCTGCGACAGGGTAGTAAGGAGCTGAAAATTGAACTGAGCAAAATGACGCAGGAGCTTAAAGAAATAGGGGATCCTGTGAGAGAGGAGAATGAGATCAGAGATGAGAAAAGAAAAAATAAAGGGAAGATACAAGCCCTGGAGATTGGAACAAATGTGGAATTGGAAAAAGATCTGGAGTTTATGGATTTTAGAAATAAAATCTACTGTTTGGAATTTAACGTTATCTCTGAAGAAATTAATGAAGATATTAGAGATAAAGTTATCAATGGCTTGGATAATCTTCTGGACTGGAATGATGTGATGGAGCTTGATATAGAGAAAATCTATGGAATTAACTGCAGCCATGTGACAATGGAAAAACTCTTAAGAGATGAGCCAGTGCATTTTGTAAAAAAGAAGAACACAGATATGACTTTACAACAGTATTTCAGCAACTTATTCAGAATGGATGGCAAGAAAATATTTGGGATAGAGGAAATTCCCATCAGACTCTTATTATATGACTATGGCTACAACAGCAAGATTATTATGGAATACTGATAATGGAAGATTGGACACTGAAATTACTGGACTTAACAGGACTATTGAAGATGGAATGATGGAACTAATAGGGATAATGGAATAATGGCTATTGAAATTATTGGACCTAAAACCATAATTGGTCTTGGGTCCTTGGTGTGTATGCGTAGTTCCAGAAAATTGCAGGGAATACTTCGGGCATACATAATACAGACATGTACTTGCTATTCTTGTAATATGCAACGCAATTGTAATAAACAAAGGACTGTTGAAAACAGATTCCTGAGGGGAAGAGAAGTGAAAAAGATATAGAATAGAGAAAGGACTAGGGACAAAATTTTAAGAATGGAAATGCGGTACTGTTGGCAGGAGGAATATTAAGGGAACTTTGGAGGCTAGAGAACTGTAGGTTAGAAGTGCTGAAGAGGCAGTCTGGAGTGGAAGAGCCTGGATTTCACATGGATACTGTGGAGGTTAATGTGATTAAAAGTTTGTAGCATCATTCTTTCTCTGTTGAGAAGGAAATATGTTCATGGCAATAGTCCGTATCCCTTTTGATCTGAAGTGTTTGTGGTACAAACTACAACGTAAAACCATCCTGTGAACCATGTCTTGTTTTAATTATGGTTTGGTATTATGTTTAAATGCCACCACCTTGTTTTTACCATGGTTTGTTTGGTCATCCCACCTAGGATGCTCATCAAGCTATAGGCATGAGTCAAGAGCATTTGGAAAACATACCAAGTTTTGGAGAAACAAGCAGTATCTTGTATGCCTGTCCATGAGACAACATGTGGGTTGTTGAACAAACTGTGGTTAAAATAAACCATTGCTTAGCTCAGGGTGGCTAGCCTGTGGTTCTTCAGATGGGATGTCTCCCATCAGACAAAGCCAATATGGCCAATGGTGAGGAATTATAGGAGTTGTCCAACAAAATCTGGAGAGTTCAAGTTACTCACCCTTAATGTAACGTTATGTGCAAACACAACCACTGTGTGAGAAGAGCTGGAGGCCTTAATTCAAATAGATAGTGGCCCATCTTATGAAGCACTACTCTTTTTAATATGAGTGGGGCTTCTACACAAACAGTATTTGGTGGATTGCTCTTCTCATCTGCTGCAATTATTAATACCCCTGGGAAATAGCTCCCTATATCACTCCCCCTTCCAATTCTTCTAATCAGATGAGCAGTAACAATTATACTGAAAAGAGCAAAGTTAAAGCAGTTTAGAAGAAATGCAGGTGTATTTTAAGAGTAATTTTCAGAAAAGAAGTAAATAAACCCCATTTACGTTTTGGAGCAAAAAATGTGATAAGAAGCAACACCTTATAAAAAGAACAGTCTTTTATCTCAGACTTAATACATGTCTTGGTAGCTATTAATGTGGGAGGGACTAGCTGTGTTAAAGTTTTGCCTATGATTTCATGCTTGCCTACCAATGCAGGAAGAATGGACAGATCTGTTTATTTCTTAGCGTTAAACTTGTAGCATCGTCTTATATTTTTATTTTAAGGTAACATTTTGGAATTAATTTACAAATTCTAATGATGACCAGAGACTTTGAGTTGAAAAAAGAATACCACAGCTTCTTGCTTTATCAGTAGGATATTCAAATTCGAGTTTGGTTTTGTTGTCTGGTATGTTGTCAGAATACAAATGTGTGCTGCATGTCTCTTAAAAAGATAAACTTGACTGAGGAAGAAATGCTTCTCCATGTATTGTAATGAGACATAACTAAAGTGCATGTGGTTCAGATATTTATTCATATACAGTAGGGCCCCGCTTTTCAGCGGCCCGCTAATACAGCGGCTTTCAGTTAGAGTAAGGCCCCACTCATATGGCGCTTGTTCCACTTTTATGGTGTTTTTTGGGTATCGGACACCATTTTATTGACGGAGTTCCGCTTTTCAGCAGGTTTCACTTTTAGGCGGGGATCTGGAACGCAACCTGCTGTATGAGTGGGGCCCTACTGTATGTAAAACATTTTGTATCCCACCTTTCTACAACAAGGCCTCCAGGGTGGTTAATAATCTAAACTGAAATACACTCTTAAAAACAATTAATCTAAAATCATCCAATGCAAACTAAAACAGCCATTATCAGCAGCACTAGTAAAATAAAATAAATCACAGTATTGTTGAGAAAACCAAAACAATTCTTACCCAGCACCTAAAAGATAAGAATGGATACCAAAAGAATATTTCTGAGAAATAGTATTAGACACCACCACAGAGAAGAAGAGGTCCTCTGTTACCTTCAACCTAACCTCCAAATGCAGTACAGTAGGGCCCCGCTTTTCGGTGGCCTGCTAATCTGGCGGCTAAAATGAGAGTAAGGCCCCACTCATACAGTGCTTGTTCCACTTTTATGGCGTTTTTCGGGCATCGGGTGCCATTTTATTGAAGGAGTTCCGCTGTTTGGCGGGGGTCTGGAATGTAACCCCGCTGTATGAGTGGGGCCCTATTGTAATACAAAAGCAGACATTGGGCAGTGATCTCAGTGAATGGGCAAATTCATATGAGAGAAGGTGGACTTTGAATATTGTCGTTTCAAACCATTTAGAATTTTATAGGTCAAAACCAGCACTTTGAATTGCACCCCAGAAGCAAACTAGGAACTAGTAAAAATCTCATAACACTGCTGAGATATGTTCGTTCTGCCTGCTGTATTCTGAACCAGGCAGTACTAGATCTAATAGCATCCTGGCACTGTAAGCCTTTTCTTTAAAAGGAAATGTCCCATCCAGAATAGGCCTGACATCCAGGTTAGATAAATTACATACCAACAGCACCTCCTTTTTCTTAATAGAACTTTAGTTTTTTTTCAGCCTAATACTGACTCCAGGCATCATCATCACGTTTATAACGCCCCTTCCACCAAAGGGCAGCACACCAAACATATACAATTAAAACAACAATAATACATAAATTAACATAACTCCTAATATCAGTCATCGTAAAAGGCACATAACACCATCAAAACCAAATCATGTATTCTCCTACAAACCAAGTCCCCACCCCAAGCCCCCTCAAGCACAATTAATTAGCCCATTCGTTTACTCCGACAAATAAAAAAGGAAGGTTTTCAAACCCTTCCGGAAATGGGTGAAATCCTCCTCCACCTGAAGCACCACAGGAAGGCTATTTCACAGACATGGAACCAAATCCTGAAAGGTTTTCAACTTTAACAGGGCAGTTCACATCAGCGGAACAACAAGTAAGCCCTGGCCCGCAGATAATGGAGGGGATTGGAACGCAGGACCCTAAAGGCAAGGACCAGAAGTTTGTACCTGGTCCTAGCCTGGACGGGCAGCCAGTGAAGGGCCCTGCAAGAAAATGTGGTATGGGAATAGCGGGGAAGGTCCAGGACAACCCGAACAGAGCTGTTCTGGATCAAAGCCAAAGGACAGAGAGAGGAAGAGGACAAACCCGCTGAAAGACTATTACAATAATCTACACATGAGGTAACCAAAGCTCGAACAAGGAAATGTGTAGTCTCGGTAGTCAGGAACCTGTGTATATTCAAGAGGTGAAAATTGCATGCCTCCGCTGTAACCCCAATAAAGTTGTGTAGAGACAAACGATCATCCAGCAGAACTCCAAGGTGCCTGGCAGCCAGGACAGGGGCCACCGTACAGCCCTGGAGACACAACGGACAAGGAAGAGAAACAGAAGGATGATTGGTTTGAAACACAAGAATCTCAGTTTTTTCTATGTTGAATTTCAGATGGTGTGCAGTCATCCACAAGGAAACATCTAAGAGGCAGTCTGTCATGGATTTCCACACATCAGCATTAATAAATTTAAAACCTCGGAAAATCTAATTGTTATCTGCATAAATGCATTGAAAACCAAGAGGGAGGGTATATAGAGAGAACAGCAGAGGACCCAAAACTGAATCTTGCAGAACACCTGTTATCAGTGGAAAAGCCTTGGAAATTGAGCCCTGAAGTGAAACAGAAAAGGAACCAATTAGATAAAGAACCATATAAAGAGAAAGCATCGCCCCAATTCCCAAAGATTCCAACCACAGCAGCAATAATTGATTGTCAAGGGTATTGAATGCTGCGGATGAATGCAATAAAATCAATACAGATGTCTGTCGCTGAGCTTTAGCCACCAAAATATCATTCATAACATGCACCAGAGCCATCTCCGTAGAGTGACTTGGCCAAAATCCAAATTTAAATGAATCAAAGAGATCATGGGCAGTTAAATAAGGCATCAATTGAGAGAGGGCTACTCTCTCCAAAACTTTAGAAAGAAATAGGAGAATAGACACAGGACGGTAACTAGCACACACTGAGGGATCCAAGGAGGATTTCTTTAGTAGAGGACAAAGAAGGGCATGCTTAAAACAGTCTGGGAAAACACCAGTGGAGAATGAACAATTCACCAAATAACTTATATAGGACAGGAAAAGGGGCAAAAAAGATGAGTACAGTAATGAGGGGAAAGGATCGTCAGGACAGGAGGTAGGAGAAGAAGACAGAATAGTCTGTCCCACAGTCATCAGTAAGAGGAGAGAAGTCAAACCCTATCCATGGCAACAAATTCATAGCCTGGGCCAGTGGACCTGGCAAGTTGACTGGTGGTAGTGGTGGCAAAGACCCTTCCACCAAAAATGAATTAACAATAGCGGTCATCTTCTGGGAGAAAAAAGAAGCCAGGTTACTTGCTGAAAGGCTTTGAGCTAAAGGGCTCTCATCCTGATCAGCCACTGGACTCAATAAGATCTTAAAGGTGACAAATAACTGACATGGCATATGAACTTGAAACTGAATCTTCTGCAAACAGGACTGCTAAGATATGCCCAAATGATGGTAATAAGCCTATTAAGAGCAGCCCTCAGGGACTGATGCAATTTGGGTGATGGATTCTGCTTCCACCACCTCTCCAACTGGTGTACAGCGGTCCATTCCAGACACAACTCTGCAGCCAAGGATGAGGGCGAATAAACTGAGGCTCAATCCAGACAACACTGAGATGCTGCTAGTGGGTGGTTGTTCTGACCAGATGGTGGATGTCCAACCTGTCCTGGATAGGGTTGCACTCCCCTTGAAGGAGCAGGTTCGTAGCTTGGGGGTTCTCCTAGAACCATTTCTGTCACTTGAGGCTCAGGTAGCCTCGGTGGCATGGAGTGCCTTCTACCAACTTCGGTTGGTGGCCCAGCTGCACTCCTGTCTGGACAGAGATAACTTTGCTGCAGTTGTCCATGCTCTGGTAACCTCCAAGTTACTGCAATGCACTCTACGTGGGGCTGCCTTTGAAGATGGTTCGGAAAATGCAGCTTGTGCAAAATGCAGCGGCCAGATTGGTAACAGGGACCAGATGGTTCAAACATCTAAAACCAATTCTGGCCCGCTTGCATTGGCTGCCTGTATGTTTCCGAGCTCGATTCAAGGTACTGGTTTTAACGTATAAAGCCTTACACGGCTTGGGACCACAATACCTGATGAAACGCCTCTCCCGACACGAACCCACCCATACACTATGCTCAACATCAAAGGTCCTCCCCTGGGTGCTTACTTCGAGGGAAGCTGGGAAGCTGGCAACAAGGGAGAGGGCTTTCTCAGTGGTGGCCCCCAAATTATGGAATTATGTTAGTGACAAGGTGCGCCTGGCGCCAACACTGTTATCTTTTCAGCACCAGGTCAAGACTTTCCTCTTCTCCCAGGCACTTTGGAATGTGTTTTTAAATTGTTTTTTAAAAGTGTTTTTATATTTGTATATTTGTTTTTAATGTTTTTAATTGTAAACCGCCCAGAGAGCTTCGGCTATGGGGCGGTATACAAATGTAAATAGTATAATAGTAATAATAATAATAATAATGATGATGATGATGATGATGATTTAATACCAGTCAGGTCCTAGAAGGTGCCACCATTTCCAAGGCAGCTGTAGTTATGGTGTTAAACTGACAAACCCAGCTGTCAGAATCTAATACACTGTCCACCGAATTCTGGCTCTCTTACTTACCTGCAATCTCCCTCTCATTAATCCGTGGCCTATCCCCCAATTCAACCATCCTTGGGCCTGATGCCTTTCTTGAAGAATGGTCTAATACTGAACTAAGAGCTTGGGGAAAAGAATCCAAAGAGACCCCTGGCAAATTCCAGCATTGCCTCAAATCAGGTGTGGGAGGGGGAGGGAGGGAATGCTACCTTCACCTTAGCAAGACACCAAAAAGTGGTCTCATAACCCCGAGTCTATAACCTCATCCAGTACGTTGTTCAATTTACTGTATAAAACCAGGTCCAGGATCCCTTCCACCTCATGAATGGGGGGAGGGGTTCTAAGATTAAATATTTCTGAAAGCGAGTAAAACTTCAGAGAATATCCAATATCACATCTAATTTGGATGAATGGAGAAATGGATATGGTTGATGTCACCTCATCCCAAATCTCCAGATGACAACACTCATGGAACAGAGCAAAAAGTCCCTAGCACTACCTTCTGCAACTTGCCTATCAGGTATGGTTTGACCCACTGGGGTGTGGTGCCTGTTGCATTCCATACAAGCAGTCCAGAAGGGTATCATGGCTGATACTGTTGAAAGCTGCTGGGGTTTGTGCTTCCTTTGTATTTCTACCAACACAGATCATCTGTGACTGCAACTAAGGCAGTCTCCATTCTAAAACAAGGCCAGAAGCAAGACTGAAAAATCTATTCCTGTCTACCTGGCTTCTGGCCTGATTTTGGAGTTGAAACCGCCTTGGTTGCATTGGTGGGAGAGTTACATTGTTAGAAAGATAATGGGAATGCAATCCTGTTGATCCTCTTTGTAGAACCATAATAAGTGACATTCAGTAATGTTGAATTCAACCACTATCATGTGCTCAAGCATCTTTACCAGAAAGGCTGGCACAATCATATGGATCCAAAGGTTTCTTTAGAATCTGTCTATCTCTGCCTAGTTCAAGCGGGCTACAATTTCCCCCTTATTTCAATGAGGCATCTATTTCCTTTTTGACCCAATTGTCCATTCTCCTTCAGCAATACATTATAAGCTAATGATACACCAAGAAAGCCAGTGGTTGTCCCCATTTCCAGGCACCCTGTCAGCATTCTCAGGTTGCACGTACCTGTTTAGAACTAATCACAGCAATTGTGGCAAGACAAGTACCTGGGTGTATCTGCCAATTTTTACTGTGTCCAAAGTGGCATCCAGGTTGGAGCAGATGTAAGTAATATTTCTGCGAAGCACTTCGCAAACAAGGCTTAGCAGGATGCCAAGGATTTATTCTTACCATCCTAGAGACGTACATAAAGCAGATCCCCTGCCTCCTGGAATTGGTCAGATGTAATAGTAGTGAAAAAATAAAATTTCTTGGCCATCACAACCTTGCAGTAGGCTCTGCAGTGGGTTTTAGTCTATACTTTCCAAGTCTTTCTCCACTGGTGTTGTTAGCTCTGCTGTTTCATTGATCTAATCTCTTTGGTATACTAGGGGACGGACTTGGATCTACTCAGTAAAAGAACTGCCCAGGAACAACCGTGTCCACCATCTAGGCCATTCCCATTCCAAAGATGCCCATTGGCCAGTTTTCATCTCTGGTTTTAAACAATGTGATTGATTTCTTTTTTCTATTCATTTATTTGGGGAATTTTGTGTATTCAGAAAGTCAGGTACATGAGCTAACTGCCATAGTGATTTTTTTCCACTACAGGCAACTTAATTTTTTTCCATTTCTTGTTTTAAAAAGTATGTTTGTGTGCAAGTGTAGCACAATACTGGAGGAGGACAATGTCACTTGAGAATGGACTTTGAATACAATTTTGGAGAAATAAGTGTTGAATGGTATATATGGTATTCCTTTTCAGAATGGTATTCCTTTTCAGAATGGGGTACATCATGCTAAAAAGGCACATCCCCTGGCATCCAGTGGGTTTTCATTTTCAAATTATTAGAGAAATAAATGGTCACATTTAAGATTTAGAGTCAAGTGCATGATGGGGTTGTTTGCATATAGATATGCATGATTCAGCTGGTACCCTTTAGGTTGAAATTGGAAGGATTATTTGTGGGTAATAAATCAAAAACACTAGAGAAATCTAAATTGAATTTTTTATAGTATAAAAAATAAATTCGTTTGGGACGGGGTTTCCATGGATAACTGTCAGTTTGTTCTGATGTCAACTGGTTCTATGCATTTTTTGGGCAGGGGAAGAAATTAGCATATAAAGATAGAACATATTGTGAAACAATCCTCATTCAGCATCCTTTCTGCATAACATTTTGTAATATTACCTCATGCTTACAGAATATTAACTTAATAAAATATATATATCATGCATCCTCTATATTTTGAGAGAAACTTGCATTCATGAATAAAAACTGCCTTGGGGTACTTTGTTGTATGGTAGTATGCCTTGGAAAACTCTATTTTGCATAGTGTTTAAATTATCCTGAATGATGGGAGGTGACTGCCTAATTTGGTCAGGTTCAATTTCTGCAAGGTATTGCCATTTACAATTGATCTTGCAGCATAAAATAAGTAGATGTCATATGAGTACTTGCCTCCAAAGATGTGATTGTAGGTTAACAAACCCTAATAATGTGCTGTTTGAAACAATGTTATGCTTTTCCTGGGTAACATGTTATGTAAGTAAGAATCCCATTGAGGTTTTGAAATAAGATTGAAGAGCAAAGCCAAATACTGTCTAATGGGAAAACAAATCAGTTTTTCTCCTAGTACAAAAATTGTATATCCACAATTTTTTACCATTGTTGAAATATCTTTGTGAAATTTGCAAGAAGGCATTTGGGAGTGGTTTTGCAGAGAAGAAACTAGAAAGGTAACTTTTCAGTTTTTCCTTTAGAATATTCAGTAGATGATTCGTATTCTTTTTATTCTTCCAAAACTTGGCTTTACAATGCTGGTCCTGAATAGTGCAAGAATTCTTTTAACTGTGATTTTAAAATTATGACAGGAACTCTTTCTGTACTATACCACTCCCAGGAAAATGAGTTTGTGATGGCTGATTTAATACTCCTGCAACTCCCAACTCTTTAACAGTTCTCAAAATGTCTGACTTATTTGAAAACCTTCCCCTTGCTATTCCTGCCAGCACACCTTTTTGTGTCCCAAGTCTTAGCCCTTAACACCACCAGTGCCCATTCCACAACTTTTTCCCTGGGCTTCAGATACAGGTAAACAAATGGGGATCTGAAAATTCAAGATCATTCCTGGCGATTCAGTTAAGTTTAATCCATTCAAAGAATTTTGCATTTACAGTAGGGCCCTGCTTTTCGGCGGCCCGCTTTTCGGCATTCCACTAATATGGTGGCTTTCAATTAGAGTAAGGCCCCACTCATATGGCGCTTGTTCTGCTTTTACAGTGTTTTTCAGGTGTTGGGCACCATTCTATTGAATGAGTTCCGCTTCTTGGCGGATTTTGCTTTTTGGCAGGGTTCTGGAACGTAACCCGCCGTATGAGTGGGGCCCTACTGTACAGGGTCTTCTTGCTTGACTACATTGTATTGACTGAGCGGGAAGTGAGTTGTATTGTCTCCCCACAGTCAAACCATTTTTTTTGTGTGTTGCCAAATTCTGCTATGGGTGCTTCTGCATGGTGTGAGGGACATATGCATGCAGAACCTGTAGCTAGATCCAATTTTGTGCGTTTGGGAAGAAATGGAAGGTTGTCCAACCCCCTGTTATTTTTTTTACTTTTGGAAGTGATCATCTTCTCTCCTTTCCCTTTAGGCCAGTGGTGGAGAACTTCCAGCCTGATTAGGCCCACCTGGCCTCCCAAGTTCTGCAATGCCATTTCTGCCAAGCCACACCCACCTGCCCTACAAACCGTGTGGACATTATAAAGCCTGACTCCAGTGAAAGAGTTTGTAGGATTTGCCTGCAAAACCCTGTGCACATGGCTTAACCACTTATGATCATGTAATAGTAGGATCTTGCAGAGTGCTATGCAAGGGACTTTTCAAGCTCAGATGATCAGCTGATGGTTGGGTCTTTCAAAGCCCAGTGCAGAGTGCTTAGCAAGACCTGATCATCAGCTGATCAGTATTTTTGCAGGTTGTGCCTTTGTCTGCATATTTAAGTGTCAGACCATGAAGGCAAAACTGGGTCACCTGATATAATTGTGACATCGACAGATGGGAAGCCCCACTTGCCTGTCAAACTTGGCCCACAGGGAGTAGGGAAATAATGATCTGGCCTGCCAGCCAACTCCATTTCCTCATCCCTGCTTTAGGCTATTTGAATGCCCATACATGGACATCCTTCTTTCCTAATCTGGAGAGTCATACTAAAGCCTACATTCTACTGTGCTTTACCCCACTTCACCACAATTCTTGGCAGTACAAGAATTACTTACTTAAATTACTTGGCAGTAATTTAAAAAGAATGATGGTGACCAATTAGTTCTTCTAACTATGGGGGAGAGGAATACTGGGAGAGGCTACTTAGGACCAGGAAGCATGTGTGTGACAGTACCATTGCCTGTCTTCTTTCTCTCTTCATGTGCCACTCTGGTTGTGAAAGAGACCGTCCGACTGATGCCAGAACAGGTATGTAATGGTGTATTTGCCTGCCGCCTTCTCTCTCCTTGCTTCTTAGATCTGGGGATATTTTTTGTTGTTGTTGTTGACTGTGTTATTGGTGATTCCACAGGAGCCTGATAAAGGCCCTCAAGCTCTGACTTTGCTAAAAAGGAACTGGAAACCATTGCCTCTTATCTCTCTCTTCTGTAGCATCCTTTCTGATCTTTTTCACTTACTCAGGCAATGCAAGCGTGTCTAAAATAGAAGAAAGCGTCTTGGGAGATCTTGCAATAAAGTCACATAACCTTCATGTGTACCTATTTAGCATTTTACTTTTGTGGGTTTGTTACAACATTTTGATTTAAGGACAAATGAATGAATAAAGTTATACTTCCACCTAGAGTGTAGAGCTAAAAGTTTAGTAGTAATAGTGTTTAATGCAGTAATTGTAAATATTTTATACCACAGAACTGCACACATTGCTGCTGCTGTTATGTGCCTTCAAGTCGATTACGACTTATGATGACCTTATGAATCAGTGACCTCCAATAGCATCTGTCATGAACCGCCTTGACACACTGCTATATGTGTATTAATTGGAATTCATCTTAAAAGAGTTTCTAGTATACGGAGACCTTCACTTTGAATGGTTTGCTTTTTTGTATTTATAAAGTTACAGTGAAACTACAGGAAACAGTATGATGCTAAGAAGTGAATATGAGGAAGTATGTAGCATGTCATTAGATAGAAGGTAGAGTAATTTTTCAAGTCAAATATTCTTTTTGGAGAGATGTCATAGCTATTTATTAGTTTTCTTCAAATGTTTACAAAGGGGTCTTTCCAAAGGCATTTCTTTACATTGACAATTCCAGTATCAATAAAGGAGGACAGTTTTGTTTACATAGTAATTAGAGAGAGAGAATTTCTTTCTTACCACTTCTATTAACTTTTCCATTTCAGGAATGTGAAACCAATTCCTTAACCATCCTATTATCATTGGCACACATGCAGATATCCTCTGTCTAGTTACGACTGTTTTTGTAGCAACAAGCAAGTTTACTGCAGGGATGTAATGGGATGTATTGGATTGAAATTTTGGTTGAGGAAGAAGGAAGACTGAATTTGTTTTGGAAGTGAGTGTTCTAGGCCATCTTAATGGGAAGTGTTGGGAACAATATGTGATAAATCCTGGGAATGCCATCTGTAATTGTTTTGTCTCTGAAGTGCTTCTTCATCTTTCCTTGATTATGAAGAATATCTTAAAGCCCAAACTGTGAACCATTGTACTGCAGTGAACTAGGCTACCTAGAACTCTAGATTTTGCTGCGGTTTTTTTAATTAGACGTGCAGAGTTTCAGTTGAAATTGCTTTTAACCCTTCCTAAACCCATCTTCTACCCACTTAAGGAGTGGGCTCATAGTTCAGGAGTTCTCCTGGATCCATTGCTGTCACTTGAGATGCAGATAGCCTTGGTTGTGCAGTGTACCTTCCACCAGCTTAGGTTGATGGCTCAACTACAATCCTATCTAGACAGCGATAACTTGGCTACAGTAATCTAAGTCAGGTAAGCTCAATATTAACACTGCAGTGCACTTTACTTGGGGCTGCCTTTGAAAAGTTCAGAAGCTTCAATTAGTGCAGAATGTGGCTGTCCAACTGTTGACAAGTGCAATGCAAACTGATCATATAACACCTATTCCTTTACAGCTACACTGTAATACAGATAATAAATATAGCGTGACTCTGCCTAGTAGAATCTCTGTGGAATTTTTATTTAACAAACAGTATGCCCTTGTTTAATTAAATCAATAAAGAGATATCAAAATTAAAAGGAAATCATACAGAACTGAACTATTGGAAGAGATGTAGAAAGGAGGGGATCTAACCAATATAAGCTCATGAACACAGGGCAGAGGGAGGTAGTGAGGAAGCAACCAACAAGGGACTGGTGAGAGGCTTAGTATCAGAAAAACGTCATATTTGCCAGGGAAGATAGGAGAAGTGTGTTGGACTGTTAGGAGTCCTTCTTTGGTGAAGGAAAAAGAGACATTGCCTTCTTCAGGCACCTTGTCACTTTTGATGGACTCCAACTGGTTGTCTCCCCAATCTTCATTGCTGTCAGTGTCCAGCAGGTCCCCTTCCTCAGCAGAGTTGGCTGCCTCAGCATCCAGCTTGGCATTGCTCTCTTCTTTCTTTGCATAGCTGCTGCTTTGCTCCTCCACCTTGTTGTTCTTCAGTTTTTTAATTCTTCTCTAGGCTTTCTAGCAGGAATCCACATTTTGCTTAGCCTGGGTCAGCTCCTTCTTAATGCTCTGTAGATCATCTCCTATCAACTTTCCAAACTTAGGAATAATCCCTGCTGCCCCATGGGAGGTATTGCCAGAAACTCCATGGCATTTCAAGGGTAACATGGCCCTGGCAATGGGAGGTGGCACACTGGATATGATAGTGTGGCTGCTGACCCATACATCTCTGTGACTGAACTCTTCATTCCAGTTTTATCCTACTTCAACCACCCTTTCCCGCCATAGCAGCACAAGCTTTGAGCTGATATATGTACTGCATGAAGACAAAGCTCTCATGCGTGGATCAGCCAATAATCCTTCCTTGCTTAGGGAACATGGCCTCTACATCTGACTTCATCATCATTAGCATGTTGAGGTTTCCAGTGAAGAAGTTCAGGGCACATGGATCTGTCTTGTTGGTGACATTGCTAGCCACGACCCAAGCATGCAACAGGAAAACAGGCGTAATGTGTAGATGAAGATAAAAAAAAATGCAGGAGGCCCAACTTTGGTACTGCATCATTTTCCTTATTTATAGATCTCTCTCTTACACACAAACAAATAGCTTCACCCCATCCACATACCTGGCCATCTTCATATATTATCTGTGTTAAAGTAATTTAATATGGTATACCTTTTTGCTTGTTTGAGTTTTATTCATTTGTTCAGTCATGTTGTGACCTGAATAAGGTAAGAAGAGTTCTCTAGCCCAAATTGGGTTTGATTCCCTTATAATGCATACAATCTTAATTCTGTTTGCGAGGGGACTTTGTAGATGAGCTTTTAGTTTGTGGTTGTTGATCTGTGGGTGCTCAATGGACTTTTATTTATTTATTTTTAATTATCTTTATTGAATATCAAAAAACAAACATATCAATAATATATCCAATTCCGGCCTCAACAATCATTTACTCTTTACCACCCCCACCTCCATATGGGATTGACTAATAGCAAGGCTAATACAGCTTTCAGCATTGCATTCGCTCTATCTTTCATTGCATATTACTCATTTACTTCTACTATCCATCATAATATGCTATGTTCTTGAGGGAAGAAGTAGCCTGAGTAGGAGCCACTCAGATGAAGAAGTACAGGACAGATGTGGTGATGTTGCAGGACTCGGTGGACTTCAACATGGGCTACTACAGCTTCATCTTGTGCCACCACCTGGAGTTCGGCTTCCGCGCCCCACACTTCTACCTACGCTGCCTCGACAAGAACGGCATCCTTGTTGACAGCGAGTGGTGGCTAATCAGTTGTCGACACACTTGGATGAAACGGATTATTTGGATCCATACCAATCGGGTTTCAGGACTGGACATGGAACTGAAACAGCATTGGTCGCTCTGGTTGATGATATGAGGAGGGCATTAGATAGGGGAGAATTCACCTTTCTTGTCCTCCTCGATCTCTCAGCGGCTTTTGATACTGTCGACCACAGTATCCTTTTACATCGCCTGGAGGAATCGGGAATAGGAGGCACTGTACTACGGTGGTTCCATTCCTTTCTTTCCGACAGGCATCAACAGGTAGCATTGGGGGAGGAGGTTTCAGACCCTTGGCCTCTCAATTGTGGTGTGCCACAGGGCTCTGTCCTCTCTCCCATGCTATTTAATATCTATATGAAGCCGCTGGGGACAATCATCAGGAGATTTGGGCTGCAGTGTCACCAATATGCGGATGACACTCAGCTCTATCTCTCGTTTAAATCTTCACCAGAGTCTGCTGTGGAGACCATGTCCAAGTGCCTGGAATCCGTGAGTGGATGGATGGGAAGGAACAGGCTGAAGTTGAATCCTGATAAGACTGAGGTGCTACTCGTGGGAGACAAGGGAAGGCTGGGAGATGTTGACCTGGTGTTCGACGGGGTGAAATTGCCCCTGAAGGACCAGGTCCGCAGCCTTGGGGTTGTTCTTGATTCCAAGCTGTCCATGGAGGCTCAGATTTCAGCAGTGAGCCGGGCAGCTTGGTATCAATTACAGCTCATTCGTAGACTGCAGCCCTACCTTCCTGCTCATCAGCTCCCACTGGAGGTACATGCCCTGGTCACCTCTCGGTTGGATTACTGTAATGCGCTGTACTTGGGGTTACCCTTGAAAACGGTCCGGAAATTACAACTTATACAAAATGCTGCGGCTCGACTACTTACAAACTGTCGCTGCCGGGAACACATCACCCCAGTGTTGTTCTACCTACACTGGCTTCCAGTTATTTTCCGGGCCCAATTCAAGGTGTTGGTATTAACCTTTAAATCCCTATACGGTCTCGGCCCAGTTTATCTAATGGAGCGCCTCCAGCGCCACCAACCATGCCGCCCAACAAGATCAGCCACACAGGACCTTCTCTCAATCCCGCCAACTAAAACAGCTAGGTTGGCGGGGACAAGAGAGAGGGCATTTTCAGTGGCGGCCCCCACTCTCTGGAACTCCCTCCCGTATGACCTTCGACATGCCCCTTCCCTGAATGTATTCCGCCAAGCTGTGAAGACCTGGCTCTTCAGACAGGCCTTTGGGACTTACGGGGAGGGTTAAATTTTTACGACGAATAGCCTACTACTCTGTACTGGAACTGTTTTATTGTTTTATTGTTATATTGTATTTTATGATGTATTTTATTATGATGTAATGTATTGTTGTTAAATTGTACGTCGCCTAGAGTGGCCATTGGCCAGATAGGCGACCCACAAATTAAATTATTATTATTATTATTATTCCAGCGTAGGGCCTCCAGCTGCCCCTGCATCCTTCAGTTCACAATTTTGGGGATCCCCTGGGAAGCTTGTGAGACTTTGGGGGCAATTTTTGTGTGTTGGACCCTAGTAGGTGAGGGCCAAGGTGGATGGGTCGAGTCCTGGGTGAGAGCCAGGAGGTTGAGAGATGTTGAGTGGAGAAGTGCAAGGCAATTGTTTTAATATTTATTTGTTAATTTGTATTGTGTGCATTTGTATTGTGGTTTTATTGTATATTTTTATATTTGCTGTTTTATCTTCTGTACACCACTTAGAGATTTTTATATATATTAAGCGGTATAGAAATGGCTTAAATAATAATGATAATAATAATTCTCAGGTAAATAATAACATGATTACACCATTGCATCCGGAACACAGTCTGGTCATGTTTTGTTGGATGAGTTTCAATTGGTACAGCTCGAGGACATTGACAAGGTGCTTGGACAGGTGCATGCGACCACTTCTATACTGGATCCTTGCCCCTCTTGGCTGATAAAAGCTAGCAGGGTTGGAACCGCCGGCTGGGCCACGGAGGTGATTAATGCCTCATTACGAGAGGGAGTGGTCCCTGGTTGCATGAAGGAGGCGGTGGTGAGACCACTTCTGAGAAAATCTTCCTTGGACCCAGTAATTTTTAACAATTACAGGCCGGTAGCAAACGTTCCATTCCTGGGCAAGGTTCTAGAAAGAGTGGTCGCGGACCAGCTCCAGGCATTCTTGGATGAGACCGATTATCTAGATCCATTTCAATCGGGGTTCAGGCCCGGTTTTGGCACTGAGACGGCCTTGGTCGCCCTGTATGATGACCTCTGTCGGGAGAAAGACGGGGAGTGTAACCTTGTTGATTCTCCTTGATCTCTCAGCGGCTTTTGATACCATCGACCATGGTATCCTTCTGGGGAGACTCGCTGATTTGGGAGTTGGAGGTACTGTATGGCAGTGGTTCTGCTCCTATTTAGCGGGTCGTCTCCAGAAGGTAGTGCTGGGGGAGTCTTGCTCGGCACCCTGGGTCCTCCAATACGGAGTTCCACAGGGGTCAGTACTATTCCCCATGCTTTTTAACATCTACATGAAGCCGCTGGGTGCGGTCATCAGGAGTTTTGGAGTGCGTTGCCACCAGTATGCTGATGACACGCAGCTCTACTTCTCCTGTTCATCCTTTTCAGGTGAGGCTGTCATGGTGCTGAACCGATGCCTGGCTGCGGTGATGGACTGGATGAGAGCGAATAAATTGAAGCTCAATCCAGATAAGACTGAGATGCTGTTAGTGGGTGGTTCCCCTGACCAGATGGGAGAGGCTCAACCTGCTCTGGACGGGGTTGCACTCCTCCTGAAGGAGCAGGTTCGTAGTTTGGGAGTTCTTTTAGAACCCTCCCTGTCACTGGAGGCACAAGTAGCCTCGGTGGCACGGAATGATTTCTATCAACTTCGGTTGGTGGCCCAACTACGCCCCTATCTGGATAGGGAAACCTTGCTTCAGTTGTCCATGCAGTGGTAACCTCAAAATTGGACTACTGCAAAGCACTCTACGTGGGGCTGCCTTTGAAGACAGTTTGGAAGCTGCAGCTCGTGCAAAACGCAGCGGCCCGATTGCTAACAGGGACTCGGAGATGTGAACATATAACTCCGATTCTGGCTCGCTTGCACTGGCTGCCTATATGCTTCCGGGCTCAATTCAAAGTGCTGGTTTTGACTTATAAAGCCTTACATGGCTTGGGACCACAATACCTGGTGGAACGCCTCTCCCGATATGAACCTACCTGTACTCTGCGTTCAACATCGAAGGGCCTCCTTTGGGGGCCCACCCAGAGAGAAGCCCGAAAGGTGACAACAAGAAAACGGGCTTTCTCTGTGGTGGCCCCCGAATTATGGAATTCTCTCCCTGATGAGGTACGCCTGGCGCCAACATTGCTGTCCTTCCGGCGCCAGGTAAAAACCTTTTTGTTCTCCCAGGCTTTTTAATAACATTTTAACAACATTTTTAACATCTATTGTAATACCTACATTTGCACTTACACTCTTAATATTTTAGCAATTTTAATTACTTAACATCTTAACATCTTAATACTTTTAACTGATTTAATACGTTTTTAATATTTTTAGGCTTGTGTTGTAGTTGTTTATATGTTTAATTATGTTCTACTACTTTTGGTATATTGTTTTTAAGTTGTTGATATATGTTTTTACTTGTATATTGGATGTTTTTATGTTGTGCACCGCCCAGAGAGCTACGGCTATTGGGCGGTATAGAAATATAATAAATAAATAAATAAATTGCATATTTGCATCAATGTTTCTGAAATTCACAGTGCATGGCAGCTGATATATACTGTGTGACATTTACACCTGAGGATAATTATTCTTTTGCAGCATTTTCAGGCCGTAATAAGTCAGGGAATGCCTGTGATCTGACAAGCAATATTTATTTAGAGAAAGATCTTCTAGAAATCTTGGGAGTTTTGCTTGGATCATCCTTGTTGAGTTATGTAGAATGAGGAGAGTTATGTAGAATGAAACTTTGTACCCTTCAAGATAGCATATTTGACCAAAATAGTTATCTCGTAGTAGATGACAATTAATAAAGGTCAAAGTAATGACAGCTGGTATAGCACAGTGGGGAGCCTGGCTGGGAGTCCAGAGTCTGAGTTCAAATCCCCACTCATGTCTCCTGGGTGTAAAGGATCAGCTAAGGATCACCCCCACAGTGAGTGGCTCAGGGGTTATGTGCCCTGCCACCTGTGCAGCCGTGGGCAAGCTGCATAGTCCCAAGGAGCCACCCCCCAGCGGGCAGTTGCAGACAAGGAAGGGGCTGACTAGTGCAGCTGTGGCAAATTGAGTAGACCCTAGCCAGCTGGGGAGGACTAGCCTCAGAGGGAGGCTAGACATTTCTTCATATGCTTTTTAATCTTTGAGATTGTGTAACTATGATAAAAGTATTGCCTACATTTTCATCATTCACAATCTTGTTCATCACATTGTTACATCATTTTTATATAGAAGCACCTTTCTCTGTAGCTATGTACCTTAAGATTTCTAACTTGTGTATAGAAGTATGCAGAGATCTTAGAACTGCAGCAGTAGAAATAACTCATCATACCTTAAAGCTGCAATAGCCCACCAAGAATAAAGGAAAAACTGATATACCATGTAGATACTTACTATACCCAGAGCTAGTCAGTACTAGAATCATTAAAGAAATTCCATAGCTAGTGTAAATTTATGACAATGAAAAATGAGTACTGCAGATGGTTTGATTAATTTAATGGCAGAACTATAGTACAGTGTGGTGTAGTGGTTAAGGTGTTGGACTACGACCTGGGAGACCAGGGTTTGAATTCCCACATAGCCATGAAGCTCACTGGGTGACCTTGGGCCAGTCACCGCCTCTTAGTCTCATGAAAACCCTATTTATAGGGTCACCATAAGTCGGAATTGACTTGAAGGCAGTACATTTACATTTTATAGTACTTCATGAATGCTCAAAGCATGTCATATACATTCTCATTAACACTTAAAATAACTGCAAAGCAGGTCACCAGTAGAGTATTGGGGTGCCTTTATAATTTAGGTATGTTTGCTCAGAAAAGATTGCTGTGTTTAATAGTTTTGATATTGTAAGGTTTAAATTGGTAACAACATTTATATAGATTATAGCAGTTTCTGTTGTTTAACTATATGTGAGTTTTAACAGGATGTATCCCTGGTTAACTTTTCATATAGAAGTAACAGCTGGAATCCTATCATTTGATTAAATGAGAGGCAGGTGTCCCAGGAGGTTACTACCATGTAAAGGTGACTGTTTTTGTAATCTGTCTTACTGCAGTATGTTAATGTTTTTAGCTCATTAATGATACCATGTTAATGATACAATATTTCCATGTAAATTCAAATATTACGTAAAGTTTTGTTTTGATTGTTTTTACAGATGAAAACTTTCATTCACTAACAATACTATAAAAAAACACCAGTTTGTATAGCAGTGTCTTGTGTGTGCTTCAGTAGTATTCCCTGTATTTGAAATGGTAGTAGAGGAGATTAAGGCCAAGACAGTAGTTTGCTTCTTAATGGCATCCTGTGAAGTTTGATCCAAGGGCTTCCTGGTTCACAGCTGATTTTTGGCAGTTATATCAATAATTCTTCTCTTTTAAAACTGCATCTACCTTGCGTATCATGCAAGTATTTTAGTCATAGCACACTATGGATTTTCTTTGTTAAATATAATATATAAAACATATTTTTCTATAGAATTCCAAACTAATAACAGCAAAGAAGTAAATTATTTAAGTCTTGTTAGAGAACAGGAAGCATCCTACTATCTAAGAAATTGGAATATCTTCTTTCAGAATGTTTTCATTCTGCTACTGTAGCTGTTTTAAAATATAAAGCCATGAAGAGAGATTGCATAGACAGTGTTTTAATGTTACTACAATTTTGAGGCTACCTTCACATGTTATGTGAATCTGCATATGTTTGTAATGTTTCCACAATGTACAAGAGCCATTATCTTACATCTTTAACCACATGTATGTTGTGTGTCCATACTATGGAGAGCTGCACTTGGTCTTGGTTCCCCACAGGATGGACATGCAGTCAAAAAAATTATCAGTATGACTGACATTTGATGAAGACCTTGGTGGGTACATTAAGTATGCTATAAAATACCTAATTTCTACAATGCATTCAATGATCTTGAGTGGGAAATTTGTGTATTCTGAATGTGTATGGGGGAGGTGTTGCATGAAAGACATTGGTTTGTGCTTTTGGTTTTGTGACTTCAAAATGAGAATGTTTTGTAGTTTCAATGGTTTAAGAGACTCAATGTCATAAAAATGTGACAGTTGAACTCATTATACAGCCACAAAAGTGGCTGTATACTATAGCCAGCATGGATTTTCACATTCTGAAATGATAAATACCCCCATGCCATTCTGATGCTTCCCATAAGATCATTTCAAAACAAAACCTTACAAAACGTATATTCCTGAACTCAGAAATGCTTACTTAACAACCCTCTAAATTTTCATGGTGATACACAAAACAGAGAGAATCAAGAGTTCAAAGTGTAAAAAGAGAGGGGGGAAAACCAGACCCCTTTTGGACTTTTTTTTGACAGTGGTCCCATAATTTGTTGAAATTAATTAAAAACCAGCCATGTTCACAGAGTACCTATAATCCTATTACTGACCTTGCCCCATACTCTGATCTTCATCTTCTGTAGTTTAAAAATTAAAAAAATGCGTAGCTGATTCTTAAATGTAATTTTAAAAAATTAACAAACTCAATGATAAGCCTGGGCATGCTCAGTAAGAACAAACTGTCAGTGCTCTAAAAGCCAGACTCACAGACCTTTATTTCACTTTAGACAGTTGTGGCTTCCCCCAAAGAAACCTGGGAAGTGTAGTTTGTGAAGGGTGCTGAGAGGAGACTCCTATTCCCCTGACAGAGCTCCAGTGGCCAGAGTGGTTCAACAGTCAGTCACTCTGATTGAAGCTCTGTGCAGGGAACATGACGTCTCCTAGTTACTCTCAGCACCCTTTACTGACTATAGTTTCCAGGATTCTTTGGGGGAAGCCAAGACTGTCTAAAGTGAAATAAAGGTCTGGTGTAGATGTGGCCAGTGACAACTTTGGTTTAAATTTGAATGGGAGACTAGAATAAAAAGGTGAGGGAAACGCTGAAAAACAATTATACTATTCAGTGTTTTCCTTTTGGAAAGGAAAGGGGCTTCCCCTCTACCCAGTCCCCATCCACCCAATCTCCTCCTCTCCCTCCCCTCTCCTTCCTGTCCTCCTGCCTGTCCCCCAGGTAAGTTTCACCTATCTTAAGCATGATTATTATTATTTATTTAATTTGTGTCCCGCCCTTCTCCCAACAGGAGCCCAGGGCGGCAAACAAGGCACTAAAAACATTTTAAAACATCATAAAAACAAATCTTAAAATATATTAAGACAAAACAGTGTTAAATACATTTTAAAAACCTTTTTAAAAGGGTTAAAAACATTATTAGAAAACATTAAGCACGGGAGTAAATCCCACTGAACTCAATAAGCATGCAAATGATCAAACCTGCCCACCCCTCCTCCCTATCCCATCCCTGTTGCCCCTTCCCTCCCCCTTCCTTTATCCCTCCCCCTTCCCTTCCAATCCCCTCCTTCCCTTTCCTCTCCAGTCCTCTTTCCCTCTCCTCTCCCCTCCCCCTCTTCCTCTCTCCTCTCCCCTCCCCCTCCCCCTCTTCCTCTCTCCTCTCCCCTCCCCCTCTTCCTCTCTCCTCTCCCCTCTTCCTCTCTCCTCTCTCCTCTCCCGTCTTCCTTTCCTCTCTCCTCTCCCCTCTTCCTCTCTCCTCTCCCCTCTTCCTCTCTCCTCTCCCCTCTTCCTCTCTCCTCTCCCCTCTTCCTCTCTCCTCTCCCCTCTTCCTCTCCCCTCCCCCTCTTCCTCTCCCCTCCCCCTCTTCCTCTTCCTCTCTCCTCTCCCCTCCCCCTCTTCCTCTTCCTCTTCCTCTCTCCTCTCCCCTCCCCCTCTTCCTCTTCCTCTCTCCTCTCCCCTCCCCCTCTTCCTCTTCCTCTCTCCTCTCCCCTCCCCCTCTTCCTCTCTCCTCTCCCCTCCCCCTCTTCCTCTCTCCTCTCCCCTCCCCCTCTTCCTCTCTCCTCTCCCCTCCCCCTCTTCCTCTCTCCTCTCCCCTCCCCCTCTTCCTCTCTCCTCTCCCCTCCCCCTCTTCCTCTCTCCTCTCCCCTCCCCCTCTTCCTCTCTCCTCTCCCCTCCCCCTCTTCCTCTCTCCTCTCTCCTCTCCCTTCTTCCTCTCTCCTCTCCCCTCTCCCCTCTTCCCTCTTCCTCTCCCATGATCAGTTTACCTATCCTAATCATGATTGCACAGGAGTTTTGAACTCAATAAGCATGCAAATGATCAGACCTGCCTTTCCCCTCCCCTTCAGCCCTCCTTCTCTCCTCCCCCCATGATCAGTTTTAACTATCCTAAGCATGATTGCATGGGAGTAAGTGCCACAGAACTCAATAAACATGCAAATGATCAAACCTGCCCCCCTCCTGCCTGCTTCCATTCCTCTCCCCATCCCCCTGTGGTCAGATTTACCTATCCTAAGAATGATGGTAGGGGAGTAAATCCCACTGAACTCAATAAGCATAAAAATGATCAATCCATTCACAGCAAACTTGCACAGGATCCCATTTCTTACCTCCAGAATTAAAAAGCAGATAAATTCACTAATAGGCAAAAAAACCCTTGCTGTTTAAGAACGTACCTCTAAGCCAACAGATATTTCTATCAAACTTTTAAAAACGGGGAAATTGGGAAGCTATAGTGAATGCACCAGGGGAGCAGGAGACCTCACCCTCCTCTCTGAGATACTGTTCTGCCCTACAAATTTGTAAATCTGCAAACACAATTTGGGTTGGTCATTCACAGTCCAATCCACTTGCTGTGTAGCTTGGAAGAATTTGGTGACATGTGCCTCTGAGCATATGGTGAGTGGTGGCAACACCTGCAATCAGCCCAAATAACAGAAACATGACATGTGCTGTGCTGATCTTGTTTTACCAGGGAGGAAGCAACAATATTAAAACAGTTGATATAGTTCAGACAGTCACTTTAAATATGTTTGATTTATTTTGCAATTTTAGTGAAGTTTCCTACAGTAAATCATTTTCTTTTGCTTCTGTTTCTGTGAACATGTGAACTACAGCAACACTTTGCAACAGTAAAAAAAGCTCCAAAAACAATTGAGGAATATTGGCACTGACTGTTCTGCAGAATAGTTTCCAGTGGACATGAGGAGTGTCTCAGTTTACACAAAATAAAACAGTGCGAGGTGAAATATATTCTAGCAAAATGCTAGATGTGCTCTATGTTTTTAATTGACCATGTCTACCTTTCCTTAAGTGGAGTGGTTTAAGCATAGCAGGCTGAAAACAGGCATCTTGGGCAGGTCAAGTTTGTTTTTTCCAACAGCTAAAGTATTGCTTAATTAGCAACATATTGTACTCAGTCTGATTTTACATCAAACTGCAGTTTCAGATTGAACCATTAATGCACCCAAAATAGAAATAAAGCATAACCTCTAGTTTGAAACGCAAAAGGCTGTCTTCACCATTATATGACATTGACCAATAAAAAGGCTTTGAAATTAATAAAAATAAATTTGATACAGATTTCTAGGATGAATAATGAAATATAATCTTCTAGATTAGATTCTCGGTAGAAACAGTCATAACATAGGAAAGAAGCAAAGTAAGAACACCAACAAACATACAAAAATGTAATTCTCCATCTTTGGAGATGCCACCACTCACCATATACTCAGAGGCGTATGTTACCAAATTCTTCCAAGCTACACAGGAAGTGGATTTGTAGGACAGTACAATATCTCAGAGAAGAGGTCAGGTCTTCTGCTTCCTTGGTGCATTCACTGTAGCTGCCCAATTTCCCTGCTTTTTAAAGTTTGATAGAAATATCTGTTGTCTATAGGTACATTCTTAAACCGCAAGGTTTTTTTGCCTATTAGTGAATTATAGCAGTAAGTACTTTGATAATGTCACAGGGCCAATTTGTTTTATTTTATATCTCAAAGCATTTGTGCTCTTGTTAGTACTGGGCTGGGAAGTGGTGGAGTGTTAATGTAATAGCTTGACAGAGGTGGAAACTGGAGGGGGAAAGCTGTGTAGAAGTTAATTTATTTTTAACACTGTAGTGCTTTCTCAAAGTGAGGATACAGTGGTTATAGGCTGACTGACAAGTCTTTAAGTGATTGTGGTGGGGCTGGGTGGGTTCTTCAACCTGTTTACAGTAGTGCTTTGTATGTAAAGTGGCCTATTAAAACAGAGATTTGAATTGGTAAGTCATCTTCTGTAACCTTTTGTTTTGGAGCCAGCATTTATATCACAGAGCACAATATCTGTTCAAGCTGTGACACACAATCAGGAAAATGAATCAAAGGGAGTTGGAACCACCAAGCTCTGAGATGAAAGACAATGCATAGTCCTATCTTTAGTCTTTTCAGATGGGAATTATTTCCTTTTAAAATTCTAATTCGGCATAATCCTATCCTCAGGTTGTGCTGGTACATAAGACACTGCCAACACAGCGGGTGAAAATAGACAGAGTTGGAAGGCTGGAGGAGAGGAGTAGAACTTCTATCTTCCGCTTGCTGAGAAATCAGTCCATATAATGTAAAATAGTATCTCCAAATATGGTGGTTTAACTAAAATACTCTGATTTGAAGGGTTTTTTATATATGACAATGGGTGGGTGGGTGGAAATATATTGATATTTTTATTGTTAACTTTTCATAGGAAGCAATTCATAAATAGAATGTAATAAAAAATTGGCATACATTGGATGGATGATGCGTAGCCTTAATGTCAATACAAAGTTCCCTGAACTAGTGTATCCCTGAATGTAGAACAAGTGTTACTCATCTAGTAAGAAACGAGGACCCTAATTGGGCATGCAGTATTGAAAAGGTTGTAGCTGGAAGCACCCTTTTTCAGTGGATGCCCAGACACATAATAGCCTCTTTTGGACATAACTACAAACTGTTACTTAGCACTTGGTCAAAGCTTGGGCTCGTATGTTTTCCCGTGCAAGGAAGAGATCAGAAGTGTTAGCTTCCCGTTTTAAGGTAACCATTGTTTATCATTATAACTGAACTGGAAACTGCAGCCAGCTTCATCTGTGTTTTTTCTGAACAAGGCAGGATTATAAACTAAGTTTGAAGTTGATTTAGTGTCATGTCCAAACAAGGATGTTATCTGTTGCAACTGCTATCCATTATGACATTATCTCTGTTTCTCTACATAGTCTGCCATCCTCCAAGCATAGAGGCAAGGCTGTTCCCCAACACTGTGTCATGCAGACCAAAAGCAGGACTAGGAACAGTAGTGACCAATGGAAGATGAACTGTTTTTCATGAGTTGTCGTCATTCCCAGCCACTGGACATCTGTAGCTTTAGAAATTATTTGACAGATGATAATGTAACAGGGGTAGCTGTATTCAGCATAAAGATGCCATGAAGGGGAAAGCTGCACTTGTTACTTTTCTATCTCAGGTGGGACTTAAAAGCCCAAGGGCTCCACAGACCAAGAAACTAGCAAGCTGCATTCCGGTATGATGCTATCAGAACTCACTCCATCATTGATTTTGTGTGTCTGTTCTGATACTGGCTATCAGACAGACTCTCCCTGTGTAAATTACTTCACTTATCTTCAAAATGGAGGGGACAGTGGGTTTTCTATCACATCTCAAGAGAATTGAGGGGTGCATGTTACCCATAACTTACTTAGGGCCATCTCACAACAGCTAAAAGTTCTCCTGTCCTGTTCCCCCCACCCAATTACTGCTGGGTAGTATCTGCTGGTCTTTTTCTCAGAAGACATTATTCAAATAAATGAAAGTGAGGGAAGCATAGCTAGTTGGTATGGCAATTAACTGCTAGACCGGTTTAGATTGACTGCACTGTCTTAGTTGTATGCAACTGGCTCTTTCCAGCCCTTCTCTCCTTACTTGGAGATCAAAACTGGGACCTCTTATATGTCAAAGCATTTGTGTTCTTTTGGGTTATGACTCCACTTAGGGTCCTTTCATACTGTTTTATATAACTGGGAGATCTAAGTTCTATGCACATGAAGAAGTGTGGAAAAATCTTACCTCCTTGGAAACTACCAAGGTCCCACCATGAGTCTGTTGTTTGCTCCTCTAGCTGTGTGACATAGGTGTCGCTCCTTGGAGTGGAAGTTTTATTTATTCGATTTATTGATTTTTTAATTTTTTAATTTATTAATTTAAATTAATTTATTAAGTTTTGAGTTCTAGCCCCACTACTTTCACTTCTTGCACCCAAAAGTGTTGCTGGTACAACACCCCAAATATAGACTTCTCCTAGTGGTGGTAAGATGTACAAGTCCCAGGCATGGGACTTGATTCTCCATGTCTTCTTTCTCAATGATTTGCAATCAGATCTCATTGTTTTGTGCCTTTGTTCTTGTAGTATGTATTCTTCCTGGTCCATACACCCAGTTTCTCTCTCTAGCAAAAAGCTTTTTTAAATTTTATTTATTTAGTGGTATCCTGCTTTTTGACTGAAGTCCTTAAAGAAGCACACAATATTGATAAAACGCAGCATATACATTTAGACCCATGCACTTACAACAAAGCAAAATGAGCACAGGTAGACCAGGAGTAGGCATATGATACCTTCTTTGCCTACCTCCTCCTTCACCTTCTCTTGTTCCCCTCACACAAACCCCAATACATATGTGCTGTGTGCCACATTCTAAACATTGTCTGTGTGGATTTGTTTGTAGTATAGCAAGATCCAAGTCTTTCTCCTTGAGGGCCTATCACCAGTGGGTTCTATAAGCAGGTCTTCTGCCAAGTGGGCCATGGGATATTCTCATAGACTGTTCCAGGTAGTTCACTTACATGTTATGTGTGGGAGGAGTATGAAATGAGTTCCTTACATCATCCTGGTATTCTGACTGTTGCCATGAGCTTATTTGATACCTTTTATGTGTTGCTAATGTATGGGTATTGTTGGCAAGTACTGTTGTCATTGTTGACTGATGGCATTGACGGTTATGTTGTGGGAATGGCATTGGTTTGCCTTAGCTGTTGTTTCTACTGCTATTCATGTGCTTTTTACTTTGCTGCTAGAAGAGCATAATATCACACTTACATTTCACTGGTGTATCATACGCTCACTGTAGTAGTGCCATGGGTTTGGCCAACCTGCCTACTTTTAAAGAAATGTTGAGTTGCTTCTTTGATATATACCTGTGTAAGTAGGAACTTGATTATAATCATGATTTTGCAGTGTTCACATAGTGTCCTTTTTTTATAGTACAGTATGTATTTTATAACATGCTTTCAAATAGTAATGTACACATTTTTAAACCAAATAACTGAGTTTATGAAAAGTGAAGGGATTCACCTAGTCTTAAAAAGCTATTTTCATTGAAATACGTTTTGCTTTTCAGGCATTGTTGAAATCATGAATCGCCAGCATGGCGTCTGCAGCTGCACATTCAATAACAGAGGACTTCCCTGGCACCTGCAAGGTCCCATCTCCCTTCCACTCCATCCACTGAAAGAACCCTTCTTAAACCAATAGCAGGCTTTGTCCCAAGCCTAATTGACCACAGTTGTAGGGGGGCATTATGGGGAGAGATGCAGTGTATATGAGGTGCCCACTAATGTTTTCCCTGTTTGCAAATGTGCCCATGGGCCCCAAAAGTTTGGCAATCCCTGTTGTAATGCGTGTTGTGTTGTAAGCATTGGAAAGCAATCTGTGTTGCAATGCTAAATTTTTGGAAGCATTTTGAGGTCTGTATGTCCATGACAATTGCCTTCTCTAGTGTTGTCTTTGTATAAATAGAACTAGTAATGGATTTTTTCTACTTAGTGGAAATAGTAATGATGCTGACCTAAAACAGAACATTTCTAATGTAGCACAGATAAAAATGTTAACTAATAAAGACAGTGGTTTATATCCAATTAGTCTACATCTTTGGTACCTTTTACTAGCATGGCAAAAATCTAACTATAAGCTGTTTGCAGTGAATGACAAACCAGAAAGGAAAAATAAGTGTTGTAAATGTGATCTCTGTTGGGATTCTTTGTAGATATTGGTCCTATTTGTTTGCAGAAGTACTGGAAAATATTTTATGGAAGCAAGTGCCTAGCACCTTTTCTGAAGAGAGAACAGTCACAAGAAGAGAATCAAAGCACTTGTTTTTCCCAGAAAGTATTTTGAAGTAGTTTTATAATCTCTTGTAGTAAAATGTAAAACAGCTGATTTTATTTATATTTTGGTCATCTTGTTTTTAATATCTGATTAATCTGAATTGTATTTTAATGTATATTTTAAGTAAACCACTTAGAAGGTTTGAGTAAGTGGTATACAAATCCTGATAAATTTTTTTAAGCGCCAATGGGAGTTACCAGTGAAATCTTTCTGTGGTTTTGGACCCATCTTTTATTTCCAGCCTCTGACGTAGAAGCAAAACAATTTCACTGGTGCACACAAATCCAAGGGGAGTTTTACAATTTAAATGACATTTCTCAAGATATTTGTTGAGATTGTTTTGGAAAGTTGGCAGTAATCTGTTGTTGAACTACAGTAACATTACTGTCCAAACTGTTTTCCATAATGGTTTCGTGTATACTATAAAGTAAAACTTGTGTTTATTTAAGTAAAAAGATGACAATTTAGAAATGTGTTCTTGTTAAAGAGTTTGTCTTCATATTAGAATTGAGCCAACTGACGAGGTGGCAATTTACAGTTGGAGCAGTGTCAAATATTCACAACAATACGACGTACAGTAAAAATGAGGCTAAAATAATTCTGAATTGCCAAGTATGTAGGTGTTTTATAACGGTGGTGAGAGATGGTGTTAATAATTAATAATGTAGGGAGGTTGTTATGTAAAGAAATTATCTTTCTTTCAGTGTTAAGAGTTGTGTAGCTCTATTGATTGGCTCCATGCAGGAGAAACCTGACCTTTAGCAGATGTTTGAGAAACTGCCAGTACTCAGTGTGATCAGTAGACTAGACAGTTTTTCCCCCTCTCACGTTGGCAAAAAACCTACATTATATTAGTAGCATTGCAATTTCAAAGGTTTTTGTTTTGTTTTATAAATGCTCCTAGTTTCTAGGTACTTCTAGAAACTGCAAGATATAAGTGTTTTAATGTTTACAAGATAGTGTGAACTTATTTTCAGTACTGTTTAAAAATATTTACAGTTGCTGTATTAACATCTCTCTTGTATGCACCTTTTTAGCACATGTTGTGAAATAAGTACATTTCGTAGTAAAAGACAAAAAATGAAATTCAAATGTTTGGATTTGTTACTCTCTTTGACAATTATAGAATTTTGATATATCTTTTCTGGAGGTTGAGCGTGTGTGTATGAAATGCCTTTTTTTTTACAAATCAAAACACAGCCCATCTGGAGCTATTGGCTAAGAACAGGATGTTGTATGGCTCTCTATGAAGGCAGCTTTTCTATCAGTATTTAAGAGGAAGATGCAGCTGCTTAGCTGTGCGAGTTTAAGAAAACAGAGCTCACATTGTTCATTTTAAATTCTACCAGTTAGGCTTCAGGAAAATGTGACTTATCAGATGAATACTTTGACAATACCACCATCTCCTAGACTGGATCTTTTGCTGCAGGTGCTCATATTCCTGAGAGCTTTACAAATGGTTTTGAGTGTACAGAATTTGTTTTTTTTAAAAAAACATTAACATTAAAATGGAATTACAATGATAATATTTCTGTCTCAGATGTACAATGGGTGATATCCAACATTAGTCATACTCTGAGTAGACCCATTGAAATCAGTGGACTTAAACAATTTCATTGAGTCTACTCTCTGACATGCAGTTGATACCACCAAATACATATAAAGCATTGTACTGCTTTTTTTTTCTTTTTTGTTGTTTGAAACAAAAACCTCTGATGGGGTTCAAAGGGGCATATGGGAGGTAAAGTGTATTGTAATGCTAGTGTTAATGTGGATTGTGTAAATATTTCTTAAACTGGCCACCACTGACTTGACTTGACTCCTTTAACAAGAGACCAGGTGTCACATAGATACATTCTGCTCCTAATTGCTGTTTCATGACATTAAATGTCAAAGGAGAATCCATTTGGCCACCCTTCATCTATCTATACACTCCTGTGAATCAACCCAAATTAGAGTATCATGCTGCTGGGAGAAGTCTGGCAGTGTTCTATATGTGGTTGCCATGACACAATTCATCACTCACACTTAAATTTTAGGGTGCTCTAACCATGGTTTTATAAACCTTCATTATACCCATGGAGGTAGCTTACCACTGAGAAACCTTGTCTAAGTTTTCACAGCCTATTGTTCAAGCTAGTTGCTTTAATTTGAACCCCAGTTTTTCTATATAGAAAAGACTTAGACAATTACCCACTTCAAGAAAATTTTTGCAGGCTATATAGAATAGATTTTATTTCAAAATCTACTGAGTCTGAAACTATGCTTTGATTTTAAGGGGCTTTATCCAGCTTAACTTATAATACTTTAGTGCCATTTGACTTGATCAAGTGACCAAAAGTGAACCGTTAAACTCTTTAGGAGTCAGAATTAGAGACTGGAGTACTAAATTATAAAATGTCTTTTGTAAACTGCTTAAAGGTTTTTACAGTTAAGCAGTATATGAGTTTTGTTAAATAAATAAAATTCTAATGTTGACCAGTGGTGTTAGTTAAATTGTAAGATCTCACACTTTAAATATTTCAGAAAGGCTCTTACACTGAGGTTTTTAAAATGCACAAAATTATATTTGATGAATTGGTTAGGAAAAGATTGTTAAAATTTATTTTGAGGTGGTATTCAGCTGGGTACTACTCAGAGTAGACCCATTGAAATTAATGACCCTAAAATAGTTGTATCTATTAATTGCAGTAGGTCTATTCTAAATAGGACTAGGATTGAATACCACCCAAGGTTGACTGCCCTAGAATATAATCTTGATAATTTTCTGATTCTGTGGGTTCTGAATACTCAAGACACAGCTTTATTTCCATGAGCAGTTTAGAGAATCTTTCTTAGAATTGCTGACAACTCTCCCCTCCCTAAAATCTGAGCTTCATAGGATTTGTTTTATATGCATACATATTGCCTAGCACCATCCTTATATCTTTTTAGCACCAAATGAAAACCTTTTGATCACCCAGGCCTTTTAAATAACTCATGTAATCTGGGTCTCTTTGTTTTAAACACATGTTTTAACCTTTGGGGTTGCAGTAAGTTTTGTTTTCTTGTATTTATGCTGTTTTTGATTTTTTAGTTATGTTTTATTTTGTGTTTCAATTGTTTTTACACTTATTTTGAAAGCTACCCACAAAACTTTGTTATGGGTAACATAACTTTGTTACGTTATAAATAAGTAGATAAATACATGCATGTAATTGAGTTTACTTTGACTCTAGGTTCTTATAACAGTAGAGTTCCTGTATGGAACAATAGTTGAAAACTATCCCAATCCATGAACACTGGTTCTGACCTACTCATGCAGCTGAATGACATTAGTTTATCTCTGTTTCAATACATGGTATCTTTATGGACTAAGACTCTGCTGTTCAGGTCTAGTTGCTGAAGACTGATACCCTTAGATTAAAAAATTGTAATGCTGGATGAAGGTTTCTTGCAGTTGTTTGGTGGAGACAGACACCTGCCCATGCCTTAATGCGGCTCCCACTTGCTAATTGTGATATACAATTGACTCCAGATACTTCCAACTCCCTATTTCCTGTCCTATTTGTGATCTTTTATTAGATATACGTTCTTAAAAAGAAAAAAAGCATGGTTGTCTTGGCTCCCGGCCAAGAGAAGCAGACTCAGGACTTGAAGACTGGGTTTTGCATAAGATTTTATTCCAGAAAGTCAGCACAGGGGTGAAGCATCAAAACATATGAGGCATATCAGGCTGTAGAACAGGTGCAAACTAGGCATGGAAGCATGCCCAGACACTAAATAAAAGAGAGGTGGGCGGACGTTTACTTGCCCAAGGTAAATTTGGCACTTTCCAGTCTTAGAAGTGAGGCAGAGACTAATCCTGGGAAGAGATGTGAATTGTTTTAGTAGAAGCAGTCTTTTCTCCAGTTTGTACAATCTTGGAGAAATTGTTAGTTTAGGCTCTGACAAACAATCCTCATTCTTTATATATCTTATTTATTTATTTTTATTTATTTAATTGAATTTAATTTATATACCAGATTTATATATCTGGAAGAGTTCGGTCAGTTCATTAGAGTCTATCTAAGTCTGGGTTAGGTATCAGTGAGGATTCCTCTCGCTTTGTCACAGGCGAAGTGGGGGAGGTTGCTGACATTAGTAGACTCACTAGGCACAGAGCTGCCAGAGGTTTCTGGAAGCACTTCCCCATGATTTCCACAGCGCTGTCTGTAACATTTATAAACCCTCTCCATTCTCCCAATCCTGCTAAGCATTGTCCTTGGGGCCAGTGACAATGATGGCTTTACAGCTCTTCATATTGACTAACACTTGAAGCTTTCTTCTTCATTTCATGTAGAATACAAATTTAAGAATCCTTTTTTAAAAAGTTCTACACAACATTATGTATTGTGGCCAGATTTGAGGTGATGACAGGCTCCAAATATGTGCTGCTGTTGAAGTAAATGGAATTATGCTGGGTTGATGGATCTCAATCCAAGGGCAAAGTTTGTTGCTGGATCAACGATAATGTGAAAGAAAGGCAGAAGGAACCCCTTTTCTCTACTGTGGGGTCTGGCGTCTGGTTTTTCAGGTTGTAGTGGCATTCCAAAAGTGCCAAGAAGCTGGCTGTCAAGGAAAGCAGTTGTCCAGGATGGGTTTAGGAGAGAAGCCTGCTTGAGATCTGAGTTGGTTTTCATGTAATGCTAGACAATGAGCCTTGTGCTCGAACTCCCCCCCCCCGTACTCTATTTTAACCAGTTCATTTTTGCAAAGATCTAACTCCTCAGTTGGGAATCAGGTATTTTTACTGTAAACCTTAGTTGCTGATATGTGCATATGTGCCAGTTCATGAGTGTTTAAAATTGCCACTGTAGGGTAGTGCATAGAGTTTTGAGGGTTTTTCAAACTGGAGAATGGGGCAACCAGCCTTGTGAGTTTACTGAACTAGAAACAGTTGGGATTTGCTTCTGTATTGTGAAATGAGTGGAAAGGGATTGCTGAAAGGGAGGAATGTGATTTCAAATCCCTTAGTAGCACTGTTACCTTAGACTGGTAACGATGTGGCATGGATGATACAGCCAGAGAAGTTCTGTGAATGTGAAGGAACTGCAAAAGGGAGTGGCAAATGTGAACTAAGCCAGATGGGAGAGTGCATAGGAAGCAAGAAAAAATTCCAAACTGTGAGCGCAGAAGATTTAATCCATTTGCAATAGGGTATGAGATTCTCTGGCCAAGTACACACAGAAAAGCTGTCATAAGATACATTTTAACTGTATTTAAAATGCTTAGTTATAGCTACCAGTACGCAGTTTTATGTGTAGGCTGTTGTATAAACTGTACATGCAGAAGTGTTGAAAGGGCAATACTGAACAACATTATATAAAAACTCACTATAAGATTTGGGCCTCCCAATGCAGCACTGACCATCTTTTCTATGGACAAGTATGTGGAGATCCTTACATGCACACAGTTATGTATCTTTCTGGCCTACTGCTGCATGCCAGAATTTGTGGACTGAGATATTAATCCAATTCTGGCTTTTAAAGAGTTGATCTATTACTCTTTAAAAGCCAGAGTTGGATTAATATCCCAGTCCATTCAAACATCTCTCAGTCAAAACATAATTGGAACAAAGCAGGAGCTCTTCATGGGCTTTTCTTTCCAGGTTACTATGGGAGCTGAGCAGTAGTTCTTTTTACCTGAGATGATACCACCCTGATATTTTCTTTAGCATTTTGCTAATTATTGAACTTTGGAATTTTGATAGTGTGAAAAATTCCCCTTTCATGTGCAACATTTATTCTCATTTTTGTAAAGCTGCAATTGTAAGCTGTTAAGATTACTTTCACATTTTTAATTTTCATCCTCTTGCTGTGAAAAAAGGGTTAAAATCATAAATACTTATATCCATTTGTGTGGAGGCACTAGTTTCCTTCTATCAATGGCCTCATTTGCACCCAACACTAAGTGAAATCATGGCTTAGTGAGAGCAAGTAATCATACAGGTACCTAGAGTGAAAATCATAGCTGCTCTGCTCCTCGCCAAGTCTTGCTGCCCTGTTCAGAGCTAAGCCATGTTTGGCTTAGCATTGTGAGTGAACCTGCACTCATGGTTTGCCTCCCTCTATACTTAATCCACAAGTGCTAAACAAAGAACAAACCTTGGTTTACAGCTCATGGCTTGTTGGGAGTGAGACAAACCATGAGTCCTGGTCCGTAGGTAATGCTAAGCCAAACTATGGCTTCACTCTGGGTAGTGTGGTAGCAGCAGGATCAGGGGAAAAGTGAAGTGGACATGCTTCACTCTAGGTTCCCACATGCTTGTTCATTCTCACTAAATGATAGTTTAGGTTAGTGTTGTGTGTAGACTGGGCCAGTGGCTGCATTTGCACATCACACATGGAGAGGGGAAGTGCTCAGCCCACATGTGGCTCAAGCCAGGTTTCTAGCCAGGTTTTCAAAGGTGGTTATTGGAGACCTTCAAAGGTGGTAAATGGGTAGTTTTGCAAGTGCCAAAGGGAGTGCTTGCAGACAAGTGGAGCCTGCCATGTTGGCAATTCTTGGTGTGTAAAGGTAAAGGTGTCCCCGCACTTATAGTGCCAGTCATTTCCGACTCTTAGGGTAACATCTTGCGACGCTTACAAGGCAGACCGTATATATGGGGTGGGATTGCCAGTTCCTTCCCCGGCCTTTCTTTACCCCCCAGCGTATGCCGGGTACTGATTTTACCGACCACGGATGGATGGAAGGCTGAGTGGACCTCGACCCCTTTTACCGGAGATTTGACTTCCTCCTTCCGTTGGAATCAAACTCCGGCTGTGAGCAGAGCTTCGGCTGCATTACCGCTGCTTACCACTCTGCGCCATGGAGGATCCTGGTGTGTAGTGTCACTTATAATGTGTTTTTACATAAGAATGATAAGTTTTGTCCCCCATCTACATGGACCTCTGGGAGTAGGTTGTCTAGGGATTTTGGATTCATTGCCACTAATATGTAGATAATATACAGCTATCTTACTTTCATTGATCTAGTACTGGGAGGCTGTTGATGGTCTGCATGAGGGCTAATAAAGTGTAACTTAACCTAGACAAGATAGAACTGCTCCTGGTAAGGAGATACTCTAGAATAGGAATACAACCTGTTTTGGATGGGGTAGCAGTCCTTTTGAAGAACCAGGTTCTCAGTTTAGGGGTTGTCCTGTATTCGTCTTTGCATCTGGATGCTGAGTTGGCAACTATGGCAAGGAGTGCCTTTTCCCAGCTTATGCTGGTGCACCAGCTATGCTCAGTCTTGAGAAGATTATACTTGGCCATGGTAACACACACCTTGGTTATATTCAGTTTGATTATTTCAATGCACTCTACATGGGGCTATCTTGGAAGAAACTTGGAAGTTTCAGTGGATCCAGAACATGGCAGCAGGTATATTAGTGGGCACTCACCCATGGGGACCATATCACTGGCTACCAGTTAGTTTCTCAGAACAATTCAAAAGGTTGTTGACCATCTTTAATTGACCAGCCTGCCCAATCCCGAGGATCTGGTGAGGAGGCCCTTCTTTGTTTTCCACTGTGGTGGAGGCACAGCTGTGATGAGAGAAGGGACTTTCTCAGTCACTGCACCAAGGTTATAGAATGCCATGGTGTGTGTTTGATCATCATTTGTGAAAACCTTCCTGTTCTGGTAAGCTTTTGTTGTGCCAGTTAGATGGGTTTTATATGGTGAAACTGTTTAGGACTTTTTATCTGCTGAGGTTGTTTTAGTGATGTTTTATTATGGATTGTGGTGTTTTAGTCATTGTAAAGCTGCTCAGATTAATGTGAATGCATGAAATTACACATTTTTTAATAAACAGTAATTACTCTGTGTGAGAAGGCACAAAAATGAGGGCCTTTTGTGAGTAGTGATGCTACTAATGTGGTAGATCTCAGAAAGGTGTGTCAAACAAGCCCTGTTATAGTCTCAAATGCCTGGTAAAGATTTTTCACGAAAGTGTTTGCTGGACTGGAAGGGGGATTTAATCGTCTGTCCTTTTTGGTATAGTTTTTTGGTATGTTCCTGTTTTATCAAGTTGTGATTTTTTAAAAAGAATATATTTGTGTTGAATTTCATAGTACTTCATACTATTTGTAAACTGATTTGATGGATTCATCAATAAAATGGGGTATTACTTCACTAGGATTATTATTTTGCTTGGTAGCAATCTAAAATCAATGAAATAAAATGGTCTACTAGTCTTGCTGATAAGGTATACGTATCATTGCAATAATATTTATCCAACTAATTTCTTTCCACAGGTGTATGTGGAATTTGATGACCTTGAATGGGAAAAACGAGAATGGGTTAAAGTTTATGAAGATTTTGCAGCCTTCCTGGTGGAGTACCAGCTGGTCTGGGCAAAAAGAAAGGATCCTAGCCAGACTCAGGGTTCAAAGACCAAACATATTCAGTGGCCTGCATTGGTAAGATATTAAATTATTTTTAACTGTGGTACAAAGGGGGCAAACTGCCCTGGGCTCCTGCATGGCTGAGGGCTTGAGGGTTTATATTACCTAAGTTTAGTGAGTCTTGCCCCCCCCCGCTCTCTGCCTTATTGTGCCCTGAAATCTTACTGCTCTTCCTTAGTCCCCAAACCAAATAAGTGAAAAGTGACCTAACCATTCCTAGCATGGTTAGGGAAGTGACATCAGCATGCATGCATGGCTAAGCTATTCCATTTGGGGTGGGGGAAGGCTCAAGGAAGCAGCCTACTTCATTGTTACCTTGGAGTCTCAACAATCTTGCAGTATTTATCCCTTTGGTTAGCAGAAAACAATATAAAATTTTAGTAGATTAAATTTTATTTATTTTCTTTTAATCAAAAGATATGCCAGCCAATTCTTAGATTGTAAAACACCTGGCTTAGAAGTTACTTGGCTGAGGTAAGTTCTGTTCCGAGCTCTTTGCAGGCTGGCCTAGCCCAGAGGGATGAGATTACGAGGTAGATGACCATGCTCAGTACATAGACTTGGGCTTCTACTGGGAGGAAGGGTGGGATATAAATCAAATAAATAAATAAAGGCCTGACTCTGGGGGCAAAGTCTATTCCCTTCTCTGTCTATGGATTCCCTCTTCCCTGGGAGAAATTCTTTTCAAATGCACTTTATGTGTTGGATGAGCAGGGAATACTTGGGGGGAGGGAGAATATGATTTTTGAGTATTTTTACAATAATAATTGTCTAGAGGTTAGAAGGGAAATGTAAGAGAATGGTGAGCGAAGAAGTCAATTTCCCATCATTGCCCTTGCTGGGCTGTTCTGCCTTGGGGTTGGAAGATTGGCTGGAGAACAAAATAGAGGGCCAAGGGCCTAGATGGAAGAAGGCTTTGACTCATGGAAGTCTATAGCTCATTTGGACTCTCTAGTTACAGCTTTAAAAGCCTGGATTGAAAGTTTGAAACTTTGATCCCAGGTAGGCTTATTCCTTTTTGTAAAATCACCAAGGTGTGGAGGGCCAATGGGGCAGAGGGCAGGAAGTCCACCTGCTCTACTAAACTAACAGCATCAGGACAGATTTAGAATCATATCAGATAGTTTTAAAAACATTAACTTTTGCTTCCCTAGTTCGTGTGGATCTTCCTCATTATTTCCTTCATAAATCACTTGTTTGCATTTTAAATCACTCATGGCTACATTATTGTTACGTAAGTATTGCAGTTCAGTGCTAGTTTTTCTAAAAGGGAGGCAAAATTAGTGAGTGGAGCATCAGTTAATACATTTAGGCAATGAAATGAAAAGCATTCACATGTTCACTAAGCTGTAACAATTCTGCCTCTGAATTTATTTGCTTAATTCCTTGACATGTGTGAAGTTGATGTGTGGCTTGTAGCTCCTTGGCTCCAGGGCTGTGGAGTCGGAGTTGTGGTGTCGGAGTCGTGGTGTTGGAGTCGGAAGCAATTTTGGGTGGAGTCGGTAGAAATGTACCGACTCTGGCTTCAAAATAAAATTATTCATAGGAATTTAGGAAAGTTTTTTTGTTCAATCAAATAAATATATTTTATGTTCTATCAATCTAGCCTGATTATTCATGTGGTAGTGATGAAATGCCTTGTGCTACCATTTTACTGCAGTAAATTTGTTATTACTAGTTAATATACATTTGCCATTTATGAAGGAGTCGGAGTCGGAATCAGACAGTAGAAAAATAGGAGTTGGAGTCGAAGGTTTGGCTTACTGACTCCACAGCTCTGCTTGGCTCAACACATTATAATGTTACATGTGCACGTTATTTGTTTTCTGAGTTGATGTGTAGTCTGTGGATGAGACCATGTGAGTTATTGACTGTGCACATATTTCTAGTTCTGTTTTTGTGTTTGTGGAAAATAGTACTATGGATTATGGTAGATTGATAGTGCAGTCTCATATCACCTGTGGGAGGCACAGTGTTCCTACCCTCTTGAGTTAGAATTCCACCCTAATGCCACTTCTGCTCCATTCCATTTACAGAACCCAACACAAATCTCAGAATTGCCATTCTGGTGAACTAGGACAGATTCTTTGCAATTCAGATTTAACTATCTTTACTTGGAAGTGAGTCCCAAATAAACATGTTTAGACTAGCAGCTTCGGTTTCCTGCTTAGCAAACACAGATATGGAGTGGAATTCCCGTACCATCTGTAACCATCTTGAGGGTGAATATAATTTTACAGTGCTTTTATAGTTTGTAGTGTATAAAATGGTGTTTGTATTTTTTTCCAGATCTCCAGCAAAGCAGTACGGTAAAAATAGTAGCAGTAGTAGTTACTAATAAGAATAATAATAGGGTTTTTGTTGTTTTGGGTCTCTACTTCCTTTTTTGTAAATGGCATATTTTATTTCTGCCTTAGGATTATCAGAGGTTTGAGTATGTTGGCAACTCCTTTTCCATTAATAATTTGTATCCCAGCTAATTAACACACTCCTCAAACACTGATTTCACTAAAAGTCCTGTTTGTTTTGTCCAGGCAGGAAGGCTCTTAACAATGGTTCTTGGTGGATTTTCCAGACATTTTGCACCAACTGAAGTTCTTGCATGCTTTTCAAATGCAGCCCCAAGTGGAATAAATGCTACTAGATCAGCATGGAAGCTACTACAGCATGATTGACTATGACCAGGTCCACTTTGTTCAAGAAAAGGAAGAGCTGGCCAAAAGCATAGTTTTTAGTAGACTGCTTTTATTTGCCATGTAGAGAGAAAGATGAGCCAGCTCAATCTGGGGTGTTTGGAGTATCTCAGTTTCACTACATACTACTGCTGCCCTTCCTGCCTGGTAGGGGACCATCCTGACCCTTGGGCTGTTACTTGGGTTACCTCCATGGGTTGCTCAGGTGTGCAGTAAGAGACCTGTGCTTCCTAGACCTATACATAGCTCCTCTCTGAAGCCAGAGAGACAAAACTCAGTAACTGGCATATATATATATATGATGTCTGAGAGTGCGTGCATGCATGCACGCACGCACATGTATTTTTTGGCATGAAGCTACCACTGTTCTTTTGTCATTGCTTATCCTACCTCCCTGAGTTCACCCCTCAACTTATTTTCATATTCTTGACCATCACAGATTTTCAGTAGGTAGGATTGGATCTAGAAAAGCTTGCCTGGCCCTTCTTGGTCCATTGCATAATTGGCCTCAATGATGGAGAGCGACTTGAACAGTTGTGTTGTACAGTGGCCAGCCTTTAGAACAAATTCCCCCAACTCATGGATATTTATTATATAAAAATTATACATAATAATAGTGCTAATAATAAATATTGCGTACATCTACGTATATCATAAATAAATATAAAAATACATTGCAAGTCCAAAAGGTTCATATATTGCATAAAACACCAAACGAAGATACCTTGTTTACAGAGAAATATTTGATATTATATTCAACCATCCAGATTTTAAGTAGGGAACCATATCTGTCAGAAGAGGGCAAAAGTTACTTTTAATCTTGAATACAATATTATGAAAGGAAAAGTAAGAGTTTAGAGTTTACTTTATTTCATTTGGTAAAAGTATACGTAATTGCTCTGTGTGTCCTTTTAAAAGAGCCATGCCAACTAGTTCTGCACCAAAATACATTGTCCAGTTTCTCAAAGGTTTTCTTACCCTGTGAAGAAGGCTTCCATTTTTTCTGCCTCTTCCTTGCGGCACTGTAGAATATCTTTAGAAGCCTAGTGCGTGTGGGTTTTGAGTTTATCTTATCATTGCAAGGTGGCTTGAGGGTGCTATGTGTATTTTTCTTTCAAGTATTCACTTCTTCAGCACTTTGCAGTTTACCTGACTGCCCACACTTCCTAATCTGAAAATGTTCCATGACAACACTTCATTATGTCTTCCCTTTGTAGTTTGGGCACCCGGGAAGGCAGCACGGTGCAGGCCATTGGTGAAATGTAGAAAAAATGCCAGGAAGACAAGAAGATTGTTGAAGAGGCATAGGATGAGCATACAAATGCATGAATGGCAGAGATGCTAAGTAGCAGTGTGGCATGGAGATGTCACATATGGCATGCAGCAACAAGATCTGTAAAGGGACTCTATTAACATGACTTCTCCAAAGTACCCTAGGTGTGTGCTGACATAGCCAGAGCAAGGAATTGTTAGTATAAATGATGGGAATTTCCCCAGGAAAGATGGGAATTTCCCAGCAAACAAGGATGTGTCACCTGCTGGGCAGCCCAAGAAGAATCACCAATTTCTTCCAGAAGAACAGCAATGTGTCAGGATTCCTACAGTGATCTTTCCAGAATGGGGGGACACCCCTACGGGTAATAGAAGAGTAAGGAATTATAGGAGAACTGGGTGGAGAGTGTGTGGTTAGAATGGCAGAAAATGATGGAACAAGATGCCAGAGTCTTCACTACCTGTATGGCTGGGTTAGTGATCATGTTCATCCAGTTTTTAATAGTGCTGTGCTGAAAAATTCTCCTGATTTCCCCCCCAACAATTCTACTTCAGTTAATGAAAAAAGAAATTGTATTTGAAATGGGGAGAGAAAAATTCAGTGAAGTTCTCATTAGTGGGGTGCAGGGCTTTTTATTTGCTTACCTGACTTCTTAGGTGCCTGAGGCGAGTCTAGCATGTCCTCCTCTCGACCTAGGAGGAAAATCCCTCTCATGCTCTGGCTCTGCTTTGTCCTAACAAATTCAACTGGGAGAATACAAGCCTTTCTTAAAAATAGTCCCTTGGTAGTTGCACATGGTCTAAAAGCTGGTTTGCGTGCCTATGTTATGTGTGTTTGGGGTTTTTTAAAGCACAATAATTCAAAGTTATTTAAGTTAAAGCTAATGTGATGTGGTCCATAATGTCTGCAAAATATTTTTTAGCCTGAAGAGACAATCTCACATTTTTATGTCTTCAGCCATAAGAATTCAAACGTGTGTGTTGTCCATTTTTTATGTATTTAAAAGAAGGATGGGATTCTTACAACTTTAACAAATGTCCTGGTTACGTAGGTAAAATAAATCATGTACTCATAAGTCTGCCAAGTAACTGGCTGTCTGTGTTTCTTCCATAAAATACATGGATTAAATCCACTATAATAATTGGAAAAAGATGAAGACAGTTTGCCTTTATAGGTAATGAAGCTTATGCTAAAATTGCCACAAAGACTGTTACCTTTGCTGTTCTGGAATTGGTAGCCTCAGTACAGATATCACATTTTGCTTCTTCAAGTGGGTTTTTCTTTACCACCTTAAATTAACTCATATGTACACAGTTTATTAGCATTGAGAACACAAACTGTTTATTTCATGACAGTAGATGTTTAAATTGACAGTTTTGTTCCTAAAAATTGAGACACATGAAAATGTCTTGGTAACTATGTTGCTCTATAGCAGCAAAAAGAGTAAGTGCAGTCTACAACCTGTATACTTTGGGATATCCTATTGGCTCGAGCAGCAGTTTAAGGTGTGTTTATTTTATATATGGCTTAATCATCAAAATCTAAGCAGTTTACATATAATATAAATTAAAAATATTGAAAAATCAGATGTTAAACAAATTGATCTCAAATTTGTCAAAATATAAAAGCCATTAAAAATTATACCTGTTAAAATACATGCCAAAATTACAAATCTGGGCAGTATTGCCTAAACAAAAAGTTTTTAGCAGATGGCAAAAGCAAATACAGCAAAGGCACATGCCTAATATCAATGGGTTGGGAGATGAAGGATGTCAGTACTGCTAACAGTTCCTTTCTAGTGCACTACAAACATCATGTGGCACTTGTAAAATTCTAGTTCATAGATCAAAATGGTTAAATGGGCATATGTGGTGAAGACAATTTTTCAAGTAAACTCATCCCAGGCTGTTAAGGGATTGATATATCAGTAGTGTAACGCCTTGAACTTGGCCAGTTCAATATGATCTTACTGTATTGGGGAAGGTAGGTCTCTTCTGAAACAATATGGTTACTCATTGGGCCAGATCAAATGTGGTGATCCCTGTTCAATAACACTTGGCTTGGATCAGGAACAAGTTGTATGCCTGTGTGCTCTCCTTGTCTCTTGTTTTGATGAGCCTTTTTTGGTTTCTTCAACTAGTCTCATGTGGCATCCAAGCCAGGAAGCTGTGGTGTAAGGGCTTCCTATAAATCAGGTTATCAAATCATGTTTTTCTCATGATTTGTAGAGTCCTTAGCAGTTTTGATATTATAGGAAACAGTGTTTTTGGAAACCAAGAAAGGTTGGTTTATGCCAAGCAAACGAGAGAAGCACACATCTCATTCCTGTATGAGCTGGACCACCATCATACATGTTTAGCATATTTCCTCCCAGATCATGCTAGCACAACTTGTTCAGCTTCCTTAATACAGAGTAATATTAATTATAGACTTAGGCTGCAATCCAATACATGTCTACTCAGAAACTCCACTGGATTCTATAGGACTTACTCCCAGATACATGTGCATTGGATTGCAGCCTTAATGTTTTGCAGTTTTATAGATTCCTTCTTTTTATTGGACTGGAGGTATTTTTATATTTAAGCAGTTTAATTTTATCAGAACAAAGATAATTTATCTGTTGCACACATTAAATTGAAGAGGAAATTAGACTGGAATCCAATGATTACTTTAAAAAAAAGAATTCTTGTAAAGCTTAAGCTTCTTAAGTGAAAGGCTTGAAGGTCTCGGAAGATTAAATCTGAGACTATAATATCTTTAGGTAAGGTACAACAAGTATAACCAGTGCTTTTTTGTGATTGGTCAAGGTACACTTCTTTACCCCAGCCTTTGGTTGAGTGGATATATTCCCCCTTCCAGAATTGTTGTGCACTGCTGTTCTGTGCTGCTCTGGGCCTCCAGTTTGAATTTTCTTAGGTCTCATCGAACAGTTTTAGTAAGAAAGATGAGCAATATATCTGGGGTAGAATTAAAGTATATGTTAAGGGACAAAGAGTGGGAGTTGCTGCTCTCAGGAGGTTTGCTTTATGGATGGTGATGAGAAAGAAAAGAAGCCATGATTTTAAGCATATCAACTAGGAGGGGCCTGTGTCTTATATTAAGATTTTGATTTGAGTTTTAGGAACCTTGTCTACTCCCAATATAAGATGTGAATCCCATCTTGCAACATTAAAACATTACCTTCATAAATGTAGATTGAAACATTCATATTCTAATTACAAAGACAACAGGTGCCTACAAGTTAGTGTTGCTAGTTTAAGCTGCAGAAAAGGCACCACCTCTTGATACAGTGCATCCTGGCAGGCACATCTGATTTCTATAGCAAACGAAGAGTGATTTTCATTTGAGGTTTGCAGCCTTCTGTATCACTCTTGTGAGGAACATTGCTTTGGTTGAATTACATTTTCAGAATGTTAGGTTAATTTATATTGTGTGCTTACTGACATATGCTTATACACGGTTGGAATAGATTAAAAACACAGATATAGGAATTGGGAAAACCACTCATAAATATAATTGCCTTAAACATCATCTTATCATAGGGTTTTCTGTGCTGTGTCATTATGTTTGCTATTGCTTGTGTGTGTGTGTGTGTGTGTGTGTGTGTGTGTGTGTGTGTGTGTGTGTGTGTGTGCTGTCATGTTTCCTCAAGCTTATTAACAAGGCTGATATTACGTTACTGTTTTACTGTCAGAGGGAGAATAAAATATTGCTGTGACATTTTTGTCAGACGTGATGCAGTTGACGTATTTCCCCATTATAAAGACAGGATGGATTTCACACACTAAAGGTTTTCTGTGAAATTCATTGCCACAAAGAACTCTACATGTTCACTGCCACACTGAAGAGTATTTTACTGCGATATCTGAAAGTTGCCTTGAAGCACATTGTCAAAAAAGGTTCTTCTGTTGTAAGTTTTATAGAAAGCACAGAATTTGCTAAACTTCATGAAACATTAAAAACATTTTCACTGCTGTTGAGCATGTTTGCTGTATACAAAACAGCTTGACCTTGGCATTCAAGAAATAAGGCATGGGATCCCTTCTGGGTTTGTCTCCTGTGTAGATTCTGACAGCTTACTGCAGTTGGCCTAGATGTAATGCTAGAGAGGAAATGCTGTTTGTTTAAATGGAAATGAGTGGTTGAGTGAGCAGTCTGCATTTCAGTAGTCCCAGCAAACACTAAAAGTCATATAAGAGGGCCATGATGGCTCACTGACTTTTTAACTTCCTCATCACATCTTGGTATATAAGGAGTATAATATTTACCTTGGGAGAATATATTGAAAAGAAAGGTATTACAATTTCATTGTTACTGATTGTCAGTTGATGAGTACATTTGTGTCCAGCTCTTTCAGACACATGCTTAACCTCAGTCTACAACATGAGAACCACTTTTATTTTTTTCACTATACAGATTGATCTTTCACCTTAATTAAAAACTAGAATGACCAGACAGAAATGCAGTATTATTTGTAGAACAGTTGTTGAAGTTCCTTCTTCACAGCTATATAAACAGTGAATCAGTTGACGAGGGGAAGGTTAGCACTTGGTGCTCTGTTTTTCTCCTTTTTGCTCTCGTTGCAAAATTATTTTATAACTTATTTTTCAATACTGGGCACCGCTGCTGTGGCCCACCTTAGATCTGTTGGAATGGCAGACAACAACACTTGCAGTTAGTTACTGAAACCAGTGGGGGGTGGTAGACAGAAAAAGTAATTATTGTTTATCTCTTACTGCCTCACTCTTTAACAGCTTAGGAAGCTACCTTGCTTTTTTTTTTTCCACCTCTTCCTCCTTCTTCACCAGATCGCTCTCCCCTTTGTTCTCCGTTCATGTTTAAGGACTTGGCATCCTGAGTTCCCACTCAGAGATATCTTTGTATGCTAGAAGTAAACAAATGTTTATCTTTCTCACCTTCACCAGTGGCCTTAACAGACTATTTATTGTGCAACTGCTATGAAACTTTGCTGACTTCCCATAAGATCAGGGTGCAATTCACCACTTGAAGACCAGTGGATTAGTAATAGCTAAATGTTGAACATTTACATTTAATTTAGAGTCTTCTAGAATGCCTCTCCCAATCTGGACATACGCAGACCCTTACATCTTCTTCTGAGGCCCTTCTCCAGCCCCCCCCCCCCCGGCCTTGTCAGTTGTGGCTTATTTTTGATGATGATGTTGATGAAGATGTTAGTGTACTACCAAGTTTCCTGTGGCTGATATGGGGATTGTTAGTTCTTTTTTATGGTTTTATGCTATTATGTATTCATATATATGTTGTTAATGTGTTATAAGTCACTTGGAGGCCTTTGGGTGACAAGCAACTAACAAATTTAGTAGCAGCAGCAGTAGCAGCCCTTGTTTTTTTGTGTGTGAAGTTATACCTATGTTGCATGATAAAATTGTTGAGACTGATACGTTGAATAGGAGAGGTGATATATGCCTCTTTGAGGGAGAGGGTGGTACCTGCTGTGTTGAAAGAGGCTGTTTTAAGACAGTTTGGGAGGGGTTGTATTAAATCACACTTACTTAAGCAGCTATCGGCCAATCTTGAAACTGCCATTCCCAGACAAGATGCTGTCCAGCTCAGGGATTCCTGGAGGAAACTGATTTTCTGGATCCTTAAATCTGGTTTCCAATCTATTTTTGAGAATGGACTACCTTGGTCACCCTTGTATATGACCTGCATAAGGAGATAAAAATGGAGAGTGCAACTGTATTGATTCGCCTAGACCTCTTGGCAGCATTCAGTACAATCAATCATTGTCTCTTGCTGAAGCAGACTGTGTTGTGGCAGTTATAGTCCTTCATGGTCCCTGCTTCATGGCCTGTGGGGTTCATCTTCTGAGCGATTTAACATTGATATGAAAATAACTGGGTGAGATCATCTAGAAATGTGGGTTACAGTGTCATCAATATGCTGATGAACTCTCTCTTCCTCCCTCACCAAGTCCCAATGAGGTTGTGGATGTTTTCACTGTGGATCCCACTGTTTAGGATTAGCAGTGTTGTGGACATAAGTAAATGGAAAGCTATTGGAGGTTTAGCTGGTGTAGATTTAGGTGTAGAACTTTTCTGTTGATGGGATTGATGGGTATGTTCATATGCAAGGATGCTTAGTAAGATAATTACTTGCAGCTAAGGCTTCAGTCCCATGCACACTTGTTGGAAACAAGACTCATTGAGTGAAGCAGAACTTACTTTTGAGTAAACATGTATAATGGGTTGTAGCATGTGTCCAAAATTTTTGAGAAGCAAGGGATGGCAGTTACTGGGCAAAAATAAGAATTACTTATAGAAGAGAAATGTGAATATGCAGGTGCACATGCAATAGCAAAGGCCTTCTCTGGCGCCTATAGGGTCCCCTCCACCACCTGCTGAAAGTAGGCTTGAGAGAAGTATTCTGTTGTTTGTTATGTACCTTCAAGTCAATTATGACTTATGGTGACCCTATGAATCAGTGACCTCCAAGAGCATCTGTCATGAACCACCCTGTTCAGATCTTGTAAGTTCAGGTCTGTGGCTTCCTTTATGGAATCAATCCATCTCTTGTTTGGTCTTCCTCTTTTTCTACTCCCTTCTGTTTTTCCCAGCATTATTGTCTTTTCTAGTGAATCACGTCTTCACATAATGTGTCCAAAGTATGATAACCTCAGTTTCATCATTTTAGCTTCTAGTAATAGTTCTGGTTTAATTTGTTCTAACATCCAATTATTTGTAGTTTTCGCAGTCCATGGTATCTGCAAAGCTCTCCTCCAACACCACATTAAAGAACAGTTGATTTTTCTCTTATCTGCTTTTTTCACTGTCCAACTTTCACATCCATACCTAGAGATCGGGAATGCCGATGGTCTGAATGATCCTGACTTTAGTGTTCAGTGATACATCTTTGCATTTGAGGACCTTTTCTAGTTCTCTCATAGCTGCCCTCCCCAGTCCTAGCCTTCTTCTGATTTCTTGACTATTGTCTCCATTTTGGTTAATAACTGTGCCAAGGTATTCATAATCTTTGACAAGTTCAGTGTCCTCATTGTCAACTTTAAAATTGCATAAATCTTCTGTTGACATTACTTTAGTTTTCTTGATGTTCAGCTGTAGTCCTGCTTTTGTGCTTCCCCCTTTAATTTTCAACAGCATTTGTTTCAAATCATTACAGTAGGGCCCCATTTATACGGCAGGTTCCTCGACAAAACGCGGAACATCGATCAGCTGTAGTGCAGGGAGCTCCAGCTGACAGCGCTTGGCCCCTGAAGCTCCCCGTGCAACAGCTGATCGATGTTCCGCTTTTACGTGCATCGCCCTCTCTCCCCCGCTCGCTCACTCACTTGCCCTCATTATGATGGGGGAGTAGTGCTCCCCTTCTGCGTCAGGCTCCCTGCCATGGATCGCAGGGAGGGAGCTGCCAGCCTGCTCTCTTGCCCTCCGCCGCCTCCCTCCCTCATCCCCCCTTTGCCCGCTCTCCCTCCCCCATCTGCTCGCTCGCTCGACCTCCGCCGCCTCCCTCACTCGTCCTCCCTGCCGGCTCGCCCTCCCCCTGCCTGTTTGCTTGCTCACTCGACCTCCACTGCCTCCCTCACACGTTCCCCCATTGCCTGCTCACCCTCCCCCCTGCCTGTTCGCTCAATCGCTCGCCCTCTGCTGCCTCCTTCACTCATCCCCCCTTGCCTGCTCGCCCTCCCCTGCCTGTTCACTTGCTCACTCATCCTCCACCACCTCCCTTGCTTGTCCCCCCTTGCCTGCTTGCTCTCCCCCTACCTGTTCACTCGTATGCTCATTTGCCCTCCGCCGCCTCTCTCACTCTCCCCCCCTTGCCCACTCTCCCCCCCTTGCCCACTCTCCCCCCCTTGCCCACTCTCCCCCCCTTGCCCACTCTCCCCCCCTTGCCCACTCTCCCCCCCTTGCCCACTCTCCCCCCCTTGCCCACTCTCCCCCCCTTGCCCACTCTCCCCCCTTGCCCACTCTCCCTCCCCCGCTTGTTCGCTGCCTCGACCTCCACTGCCTCCCTCACTCATCGCCCGCCCGCTCCCCCTGCCTGTGCGCTCGCTTGACCTCCACTGCCTCCCTTGCTCGTCCCCCCTGTGCGCTCGCCTCCCCCTGCCTGTGCGCTCGCCTCCCCCTGCCTGTGCGCTCGCTTGACCTCCACTGCCTCCCTTGCTCGTCCCCCCTGTCCGCTCATCTCCCCCTGCCTGTTCGCTCGCTCACCCTCCACTGCCTCCCTCACAGGTCCCCCCATTGCCTGCTCACCCTCCCCCCTGCCTGTTCACTCGCTCACTCGCCCTCTGCTGCCTCCCTCGCTCGCTCACTCGCCCTCTGCTGCCTCCCTCGCTCGCTCACTCGCCCTCTGCTGCCTCCCTCGCTCGCTCACTCGCCCTCTGCTGCCTCCCTCGCTCGCTCACTCGCCCTCTGCTGCCTCCCTCGCTCGCTCACTCGCCCTCTGCTGCCTCCCTCGCTCGCTCACTCGCCCTCTGCTGCCTCCCTCGCTCGCTCACTCGCCCTCTGCTGCCTCCCTCGCTCGCTCACTCGCCCTCTGCTGCCTCCCTCGCTCATCCCCCCTTCCCTGCTCGCCCTCCGCTTACCTGTTCACTCACATGCTCACTTGCCCTCCCCCGCCTCCCTCGCTCATCCCCCCTTGCCTGCTCTCCCTCCCCCGCCTGTTCACTTGCTTGACCTCCACCGCCTCCCTCGCTCATCCCCCCTGCCCGCTCGCCTTCCCCCTGCCTGTTCACTCACTCGACCTCCGCTGCCTCCCTCACATGTCCCCCATTGCCCGCTCCCCCTCCCCCTGCCTGTTCGCTTGCCCGCTCTCCCTCCCCCACCTCCCTCACTCATCCCCCCTTGCCCGCTCTCCCTCCCCCACCTGTTCACTCACTCTCCCCCCTCCTGTTCGCTCGCTCGACCACCACCTCCCTCGCTCATCCCCCCTGCCTGTTCCCCCTGCCTGTTCGCTCACTTGACCTCTGCTGCTTCCCTCACTCATCCCCCCTGCCCGCTTGCCTTTCCCCTGCCTGTTCACTCGCTCGCTCAACCTCTGCTGCCTCCCTCACACGTCCCCCCATTTCCCATTCACCCTCCCCCCTGCCTGTTCGCTTACTTGCTCGACCTCTGCTGCCTCCCTCGCTCATCCCCCGTTGCCTGTTCGCCCTCCTCCCTGCCTGTTCACTTGTTCACTCACCCTCCGCCACCTCCCTTGCTTGTCCCCCCTTGCCCACTCACTCTCCCTCTACCTGTTCACTCACATGCTCACTTGCCCTCTGCCACCCCCTCGCTCGTCCCCCCTTGCCCGCTCTCTCTCCCCCCTGCCTGTTCGCTTACACGCTCGCCCTCCGCCACCTCCCTCAACAATAAGATGGCGCTGGATGCCCTTCTCGGACTCAGCTGCTGAGCGCATCGTTAGAGCTTTTTTGAACTACAACTCCCACCAGCCCAACTGTAGTTTAAAAAAGGAATGTTTCCAAGTTCTGACGACGCACTCAGTAGCTGAGTCTGAAGGGTGTCAGGCGCCATCAATTTGTGCACTCACTGTCTCTCTGTATTCTGGCAATTTTCTGCCGCAGAAACGGAGCAAGCGCTGAACGTATGGAACATGGATACAATTCAAAACTGCCAAATTAGCGAAGCGCCAAGAAGCGAAGTGCCAGAAAGCGGGCCCTACTGTACTGGTTTTTGCTAGTAGTATGGAAACCAGTAATGATTTGAAATGAATGCTGTAGCCACTTGAATAAGCTGTGGTGGTGCTTGACCGAGGTGTGTGTGGTGCCCATGACAGTTTCTCCAGTTTGCAGATGTGCCTGTGGGCCCAAAAAGGTCAGTAAACCCTATACCATCAGTTTGGCAGAGTCATAAATTTTAATAATTTCAGAATGGAACACATTGTGGAGTTCAGGTTACTTGAACATAAAATAGGAGTGCCATAACATCCATATAGACTTGTTGAGGTACAGGATGGCACCATATGGATTTTAGCACTTGTGATGACTTCCTAGTCCTGGCCCCCAGTACTGTGCTATAATACAAGTATGTGAGCTATTTTATATAATAGTCTGCAAATATATTTTCCCTGCTGTCTCTCTTTTAGGAAAAAAAAGGCCATACATAAACTCAGATTTATGTGACTGGACTTCTGCTAGCACCATATCACCACCTCACTTTCCTCTCTCCCCTCTGCAGCCCCCTATGCACTCTCAAAGTCTGTTCCAGATCAAATATTGGGGATGTAAGTCTTGTTGTGTGAGCAGACATCCTTCTTTCCATGTTGGGTATGTGTGGTCTTTTTCTTTTTGCACTTGGGAATGTGGAGTTGTCAAAGGGAGTCTTTTCAAAAGTGGTACTTCTGTTGTAGGAAAATTAAGATGCTTTGCCTTCAAAGCTAGCACATCTGTAGTGTGTACAATATGCAATGTGTCCATGTGAATATCATACCACAATTGACTAGTGCCTATGATACCACTAATGAGAAACCAGAACTCCTTGCACTTGTGTTCTCCTTTTTAAAAATGCATAGTTGACACAGTGTTGTATACTGGGTCTGTCTGGCAGGGACATTATTGGTTAAATAACAAATTCAGTGGGTAGTCTACAGCTACCACAGAGAACAAACAATAGAATAGCCACCTCAGAGTGGCGTTTCTCTCCTTTCCTTTTATGCTGGGCAGCAGCAATAACAGCAGTGTCTCCAGCAGCTAGAGTTACATCCAACCCATGAGGGGAGAAGAATAGGTGAACTGTTAACCCTGGAATAGTGGTGCTGTGAGAGCCCTCACCATAAATATGTCCAAAGCAGGAGGCCAGCTAGGTGTTCAAAAGCTCTAGGGGCTAATGGGATGAAAGGTAGGAATAACAATGCAATCACACGCCACTGGATGCCATCTGTTCTACCCTAACTGGGCTCAGCATCAGCCATACTCTGAATCTACTGCTGTTTTCACTCTTTGCATTGCACTGTCACATTGCTTACTGAAGTAAAGAAGTCTCTGTCTCCACTGCCTTTCTGTGGAGAGGGCTGGTGTCTCCTTGCAAAATTAGGGTTTTTGCATGATCAAGCAGTTCCCAAGTAAGAGTGCTAAGCCAAGGTGCTTAACTTAACACGGTGGTTCCCAACCTTTATGAGTATGGGATCCCCTTTGTAAGCTCAAAAAATTTCATGACACCCACCCCCCACACTAATTGTAATTTTAGCCCCTGTTAATTGAAAAAAATGGTGCATGGCAAAATCACATCTCCAAATATCCCTTTCCATAAAAAGTTCCCTGCAGACAGGGAGGTGTTGCTTTCTTTTCTTAATGCAAAGGTTCATCAAATTGGTATTCCTGTCCCCTCCACACACACACACAGTCTGAAGATGTACATTCCTGTCTCCCAACACCAGTGGGTTACAGGGACTAAGAACCATGTTCAAATCCTCACCCAGCCATGAAACCCACTGGGTGACCTTGGACCCGACACAGTATAGGGTTGGTGTAAGGATAAAATGGAAAGGGGTGGGAAGCCATGTGCACCACCTTAACCAACTTGGAGAAAAGGTGGGATATAAATGCAATAATAATTAAATAAATAAATACATTTCAGCTGCATTATGTGGACCCCCAGCCTCCGCCAACCTTCTGAGCTTTTTTAAAAACAATCATCCTCATCAAGAAGCAGCAATGTGGTAGTGGTGGGGATGCTAGATAGTGAAGACAAAAGTGTGGCTAGATTGAGGAGGGAGGTTAGTGCTTTTAGGCCTTGGGATGATCATCAGAACTGATGACTTGGTGAACGTGCACTTGGGGAGCAGAAGACAGATCAACGCACTCATGCACGCACGCACACAAACACACCTGCCCCTCCTACAAGCATCTGCAAGCGTGCATACATTCAGGCACGAGGGAGGGGTAAACCCTCAACTGCTGCAGTATCTTGGAGAGACAGATTGGGGGGACTGAATGTAGGTAGAATAAAGAGGTGGGCACTGACACACACACACACACACACACAGCCTCAGAGATGGGGGCAGGGAGGTCCTGAGGTTCCTCATTGCTCCTTGGCTCCATCTGTGCTGAAGGCAAGATAAGAACATACAAACAGCCTGCTGGATCAGGCCAGTGGCCCATCTAGTCCAGCATCCTGTTCTCACAGTGGGCAACCAGATGCCTGGGGGATGCCCGCAAGCAGGACCCGAGTGCAAGAACACTCTCCCCTCGTGAGGCTTCCGGCAACTGGTTTTCAGAAGCATGCTGCCTCTGACTACGGTGGCACAGCACAGCCATCATGGCTAGTAGCCATTGATAGCCCTCCATGAATTTGTCTAATCTTCTTTAAAAGCCATCCAAGCTGGTGGCCATTACTGCATCTTGTGGGAGCAAATTCTACAGTTTAACTATGCGCTGAGTAAATGTCCACAAGTTCTAGTATTATGAGAGAGGGAGAAGAACTTTTCTCTATCCACTTTCTCAATGCCATGCATAATTTTATACACTTCTATCTTGTCTCCTCTGACCCGCCTTTTCTCTGAACTAAAAAGCCCCAAATGCTGCAACCTTTCCTCGTAAAGGAGTTGCTCCATCCCCTTGATCATTCTGGTTGCCCTCTTCTGAACCTTTCCAACTCTATAATATCCTTTTTGAGATGAGGCGACCAGTACTGTTCACAGTATTCCAAATGCAGCCACACCATAGATTTATACAACGGCGTTATGATATTGGCTGTTTTATTTTCAATACCTTTCCTAATTATCCCTAGCATGGAATTTGCCTTTTTCACAGCTGCCGCACACCGGGTCGACATTTTCATTGTGCTGTACACTACAACCCCGAGGTCTCTCTCCTGGTTGGTCACCGCCAGTTCAGACCCCATGATCATATATGTGAAATTAAGATTTTTTGCTCCAATATGCATAATTTTACACTTGTTTATATTGAATTGCATTTGCCATTTTTCCGCCCATTCACTCAGTTTGGAGAGGTCTTTTTGGAGCTCTTCGCAATCCCTTTTTGTTTTAACAACCCTGAACAATTTAGTGTCGTCAGCAAACTTGGCCACTTAGCTGCTCACTCCTAATTCTAGGTCATTAATGAACAAGTTGAAAAGTACAGGTCCCATTACCGATCCTTGAGGGACTCCACTTTCTACAGCCCTCCATTGGGAGAACTGTCCGTTTATTCCTACTCTCTGCTTTCTGCTTCTTAACCAATTCCTTATCCACAAGAAGACCTCTCCTCTTATTCCATGACTGCTAAGCTTCCTCAGAAGTCTTTGGTGAGGTACCTTGTCAAACGCTTTTTGAAAGTCTAAGTACACTATGTCCACTAGATCACCTCTATCTATATGCTTGTTGACACTCTCAAAGAGTTCTAATAGGTTACTGAGACAGGACTTTCCCTTGCAGAAGCCATGCTGGCTGTGCTTCAGCAAGGCTTGTTCTTCTATGTGCTTAGTTAATCTAGCTTTAATAATACTTTCTACCAGTTTTCCAGGGACAGAAGTTAAGCTAACTGGCCTGTAATATCCGGGATCCCCCCTGGATCCCTTTTTGAAGATTGGTGTTACATTTGCCACTTTCCAGTCCTCAGGCACGGAGGAGGACCCGAGGCACAAGTTACATATTTTAGTTAGCAGATCAGCAATTTCACATTTGAGTTCTTTGCAGCCTTGCAAACAAAAATATTTTTGTTAAGGAGGTGGCAGCAAAGCAGAAGTCAAGAAAGCCAGGCAGGCTGGCTGCCAGGAGGGAAGGGGGAAAGCAGCCTTTCTTTGCAGCCTTGCTTCTTTTTGCTTCACGAAAAGACCTCTCCTCTTATTCTGACTAAGGGCATTGTCAGCAGTGGCAGTGCAAGGAGATGGGAGTTGGAATAGTAACCCCCTCTTCTTTCTGGTAGCACCTCCTTGTTGAGCCTCGGCTCTCCCTGAAGGAGCAGGGAGGGGAGAGGCATGAGTTTCAGGCGCCTCAGCTGCCAGAAGGCACGGAAAACCCAGGAGTTGTTGAGTCTGCTCGGGGGGGGGGCAGTGAACTTGAACTCCAGCCAATTCCCACGGGTGGCGTGAGCTCCGTAGAGGAGAGTGTGCCACCCCCAGTCTTTCCCGAGGGCCCGTCAGGGGACGCCCCAGAGGTTGTACCAACTCCTCCCTTGCCAAGCAGTTCCCAGGACGCTTCCAGCGTGACGCCACCTCCTGACCTCGAGCCTGCAGCCCAAGAGCAGGTGTCTTCCGACGAGCCGTTGGAAATACGCCCCCCCTCGCTTTGCACCCACCGCCGTGAGAAACGGACAGGGCAGAAACAGGACTTATGAAGGAGTCAGAGATTACGATCGAAAACGTTCCCTACATAAGCTGGCCTCTCAAAGAGGGGACTCGCTGAGTCAACTTCCTTCACGCGCCGCAGAGCATTTCTAGAGTGTAGTTAGGGGTTTCTAGTGAGTAAGGCAGGTTTCTATAGGAAGCGCAATGTCCTAGATGTGTCCATTACTCTAATAAATTAAGATTTAATTGCACCCGCGTTTCTGTCTCGTGGTTCCAGCTCTGGACGGGACACTCCTTTAGCCTCCTTTGGCATCTGCCATATGCGGTATAGGCAGTTGCCTGCCCTCAGCGCACCTGAAAGATGCTCTCGCACTTCAGCAAAGTCCTCCCCTCTTATTTGGAGCAAGGGGGAGATGTCGTCTGCAGCGGCAATGGGGAGCAGACAGTGTCCAGGGAAGTAATAAATTATTCATTTCTTAACTGTTTTTGGCCCCCTCTCCATTACTTTGCGACCCCCCTTGGGGTCACAGCCCCCAGGTTGGAAACCACTGACTTAGAGCAAAATGGTTCTATAGTAAAGAAGCCAAGCTGAGATCATTTCCAGAAAAGCAATCAAAGCAGAATAGGTGGGAAGGAGTAGGTAGGAGAGTTGGTGGTACTGAGGGTAAAGGAAAGAGTTAATGGTGAAAGAGGGTGGCAGGAACAAGGTATATAAAGTGTGCAAGTGCAGGAAATGGCAGTGGGAAAAGCAAGTTTATATAAGTACAAGAATGGGCATATAGGGAAGGGGTCAGGCTTATGCAGCTGTTTGAGCCCAGGACATTCATTATCTTTGAAGGAGAAATTGTTTGGTAGCAATGGTGTGAGTCCAAAACTTTTCCAGTTCTTTATTTTAAAGAAGAAAAAAAAATATTCCATAAGTTCATAAATAACAATGAACTGATGCCAAGTGCAAGAACAATATTAGGCAAGCCTGGTAGTTTCAAGGTTTTTAACTTTGTTAACTAAATTCAGTAAAATAAACATACTAAATTAGATCACTCTCTAGGGCATCAGAAAATTGCAGACATTGAGACATTGCAGCAGGGCTATTCTCCCTGTTAAAAGGCTTTATCAGTCCATAGCCATTGTTTGAGGATTATGTATTTGTGATTCTATTATTGAATTAAGATTAGTGCTAATATAGCATTTCCCTCACCACTACTGCTACCCTCTTGTTTTCTCATATGAAAAGGCCTTTAATTTTATCGGTCTAGCCTGATAAGCTTTCTTAATCAAATCTTGTAAACAAAGTGACTGTTTTCACTTTGTAATCTCTTCATTGATTTATTGCTAATTGTCTGGAAGTATAACACTTTTCTTTGGCTTATATAAAGCAGAAGATATATTGTAGTTTAAATGTCACAGAAAGCACTAATATGTGATGTTGAATCAATAATATGTACCCTTTGGAAAAACTAATAGAATTCTCATTGTCCTCCCTTTTTTAAATGTACAGTTTTATCTGAAGAAAAGTACTATTTCCCCAAAACGTGTAGGAACACTTTATGGGGTGGTATAAGGTTAAAGCAGTATGTGCATCTCTTTTGAGTGGTTCTACTTGGCCACACAGGAGAATGCACATGCTGTAGCTTGTAAAAGGACATTTAGATCATTTAAATGGTCCCCTTCCCTGACTGTATCTCAGTGCAACGGCATAAATGGCAGGAGCCACTAGCTGATGAACAAATCATGTTGTTCTCAATGTTATAGGAGGCAGACCAATTAATATTTGCAAAATTTACTATTTGATTGATTTCTCACCTAAGACAAAATGTCTCTAGATACGTGTACTTCAACCTTGAGTCTGCAGATGTTGTTGGACTACAACTCCCGTTATCCCCAGACAGCATGGTCAATGGTTAGGGATGCTAACATACACATTTTTTTAAAAAGCCATCAAGTTTAACAATAAAACAGTCCGCCCCCCCAGTACAACACAGAGCAGTGAGCATGATGATCCTATTCTCTCAAATGCCTGGGATTAATATTTTTGTTCCTTTCAACCAGTTCTGTGGATCATAGGCTAACTGCAAAAACCAAAAGTACAAATATTTCCTAAGATTGGCCTGGTTCACATGTCATTTTAGCCAAATCTTGACTTAGTATGACTGTATGGACTCCCTGAGAGTTGCTCAAAAGTACTTTGCTCCTCCCTGGTTCCTTTTGGAGCAGTGCTAAACTAAGCCATGTTTTGATTTAGCCTGTCATCCAAATCTGGTCTCATGATTAAGCTCTGCTCAGACAAACCAGGAGCTGTAATGAACTTTATAGCATCAGCAAGACCTGAGCTGGAAAATACTGTGTGTATAGCTGATTTTCCAATCTTTTGGCCATCTCTTAAATTGAGACATTACAACAGTCTTTTGCAGAGGATAGTGTAGCTTAGCCCAATAAAGGAAATTATTGGCAGAGGTTTTGCTCAGAGACTTCTCTGTCAAACAATTTTTACATTCTGATTTGGCCTGCTCTGCTTCTCATAAAGTCACCAGCCGGCTTGTTTTTTCGTGTACAACTGCTAAGAAATACAGTCAACTATAGCTGAGCAGTCTCAGTTTTTCGTAGCTATCATGTAGGGGAATTTGACCTATCATCTCTTTGATATATTGCTATAAATGTTTACTCTAGCAATAATGGAAACTGAGTGAACAAATTACATGCAAGACTAGTTTCCATAAGGCAGGGATTCCCAAACTGTGGTCTCTGGACCACCAGTGGTCTATGAGCTTCATTCATTCAGGTTGTGTGAGGCATGTCACGTTAAATATTCATACTGATTTTTAATTGTATTGTTATTATTTTATTTCTTATATTGTACTATATTGTATTAAATGTGAATTCTATGAAATAGAAATTGTAGTACAATAAAATGTGTTATTTGAAATAAAAGAAGCGATACAAATAGAAATAAAAATCGTACATCATCTAGCATAGTGCATTACAATTGCTACAACAGGCAGAAAAGTCGTTAAGTGGTCTGCAAAGACCATCAACAATTTTCAAGTGGTCCATGGGGGGGAACGTTTGGGAATCACTGCCCTAAAGTATACTTTTTCCTGAATTAACTTAAAATTACTACTACTACTAATGATAATAATAATAAAAAAATGATTTTTTTATCCATGCTATGCCATGAGGTTCCAAGTGCAGATCACAATTTAAAATATAACTTTAAAACAGTTTAAAACAAATTACAATCACAGTGCAAAAAATATATTTCTCAAGTGTCAAAGGCCAGGGTAAAAAGGTGCATATTCAGCATACAGTAAAAATTGTATCATGAAGGTGTCAGATGCATCTCTGTGGGGAGGAAATTCCACAACATAGGGGCTGTCACAGAGAATGCCCTCTCCTGGGCCACCACCACTTCGGAGCGTCTGAGGATGACAGAACTACCAAGAGGGTCTTTAGGGAAAGAGGTGGTCTTTCAGATATTTGGGGCCTCTTTCAGGAGAATTTTAATAATATTAATAATTGACTAGATTTTTACAAAAGGTTTGGTGTTTATAGGTGTTGATATCCTTAACTTTTAAATAAATAAAAGTAATGCTGGACTAGAATACATTTTGGAAGGAAGTGTGCCTTCTTAATTTTCCCTTTCTCCTGGTGTTCTCTGGATCTGTTATGCTATTAGCCTTCCAGAAGTGACTCACATTTTCAGTGCTGGCTATCATCCAACTTGCAGATAAAAGCCCTCCAGCTGGCTATCCATCTTGCTCTGCACTTCAGCAAAGGAGCTGCAGTGAAGCATTGCTGTTGGCAGTACAGAGCAGCTCCTCTAGCAGAGTTATATATAAATATTTTTCACAATTTCTGTAGAGGCTAATGAACAAATGATAGCAAATGCAAGTAACATTTCTTGATAAAGTTCATAAGAGTTCTATGAGACAGGACAAATGTTTCCATCTTACTCAGCCTTTCTCCGATCTTAGGAACTATTAATGCTTACCAAACAAAAAACCCTTTTTTATCATCTTGCCTGATGATTTATACTCTCACTTGAGGACTTTGACCATTGTTCTGCATACTCAGATGTGAGGATCTTAACATGCATGTACAACAGCCACTAACCTTTCTTTGATATGTTGAGGTCACAAATTGTTAGGTCTTTTTTTTTTCTTTCATAAATGAAAGCTGGGCTTGTGTTTGAGCCATACTGAATAATTTTTCTCTTAAGTAGGGCACACTGTTAGAAATACACTAGTACCATGGCTATAAGCCAAGACAGTAATTGAAGGTCATGGATTGTTTGCTAAGTGCAGTTCTGTGTGCTGTTTTGGTCCATAGGGGGAACTGGCAGTGCTAAGAAACAAAGAGAGTTCTTGTCTGTATTTTTTAAAACGGTTATGGTATGGATTCCTTGACAGTTAATGCCTGATTGTGAGATGAAACAAATGGTGGCTTAATAAATTCTGTAAGTGTAAATGAAATTTGTCAAGTATGAACTTTGTATTCCTCAATACTTTGTAATGCTACTTTCAGGAATAAGTCAGAGGTGTACCTTATGCAGCAAGTCTCACTCTACCTTTAAATAATTGCTCAGTTTTGCTTGTATTTTCTTGCTATAATCAGTTTTTTAAAAAACTGTATAACTGTAGCTGTGAGGTATTAGAATGCAACTGCCATAATTCAGTTCTGTTTCAGTAGCATACATCTTTGGGTTTTAACTAGGTAAGCTAGCTTTGTGTTTATATTCAAACAGATCTGGTATTTTCTTAGGTCTGATCTACATATGCAACAGAATGAGATGATAGAATCCTGTGTGGTAGAATGTAATAATGTACTGTATTAACTTCAGGCTGAAGGTAGGGAGAACCATGCTTTTCCTTGTTTGTTTGTTTAATGCCTATCGGTGAAAACTAACATACCCCTTGTTTCATATCCTGGCTATGAAAGAATCCTGATTAGTGGGGATATAACCTTTTAACCATCATTTGGGCAGCAAAGAAATTTTGCACATGAGAAGAGAGCACAACCCAGCAGCCTGCCCCAATCCCTTAATCATAGTTAAGAGGCAAGCAGTCTTTCATCTGCACAAGCCTTGTATCATAGTTTTTCTCCAAGAATTAAAATATTTGAATTACTGAAGGGCTGTTGCCTGTTCAGGTAATTAATCTGTTGCAACCTGTAAAGTCACTGTAGGTTACAAACCAAGCAGTTAATCAGTATTAGTAGTAAACAAAAATGAAGAAAATCCTATGGATGATGAGGGGCTCTTGAGTTTCTTTCTGAGTATGGGCAGTGGATGGAATTCAAGGCTAACTGCCACAAACAGTGATGAAATTGTTTTGAGGTTGTAAGAAAGGGAATGTGGCTAAGATGTCTGAGAATTTCCTGCTTGGATGTTCGATTCAAAGGGAAAAAATGACTCTCTGGCTTTAATCACATGAACAAGTCCCTCAAGCTCTAAACAAGACCTATATTTTTAACAGAACTACTATTGCAACACCTAGTGATATTTTTTGGCTGAATGCTGTTAATAAAGCACTCTGTATACACAGACTGCCTGTTCTCCCATCAGTCTTGATTATTAACATTTTAACATGAATTTGTCTTGGCATTAAAGAGATCAAACGTTGTACACAGGCATTTTGTGAAGTGGTAAGGTTGAAGTGCCAACATAGAGTGGCTTATTATGGTTATTTAAAAGAACTGTATTAGCAGCCCAGTTTAGATGTGCTGAGCAGGGAAAGAAATTAATAAACATATTTAAAGTAGTAGGATTGTTTTTCCTTATCAATTCGTATTTATATAAAACTTTTTAAAGTGATTGGAATGTGTTACATTTGCATCAGCCTTGTAAGGTAGGCAAATTCTGTTTCTATATTCCAGATGAGGAGCTAAGAGTGTGGGGCTACCCAGTGAAATCATGACTGAGTTTGGGACTTACAGCTGTGCTTTTTAACCCCTGGGTTACAACAGTTGCTATTTTATGTATTTTAAAGTCATGCACAATGGTGATTCTAACAAAATAAAAGTTTAACCTCATGGAATCTAACCTCAAAGCAAAAGATGAATGAAGTTGGTGAGGTAAGGTGAGCAGGCTCAGCAATGTTTAAATTTTGTTACAGTAAACTAGAGAGCAATGAAAGACAAAGAAAACCTGCTCAGAGACAAGGGGTATGTTTAGAGTGTGAACATTGCTGAGCCTACTCACTTGAAAGATTATGAATGAATTGTATCATTTTCCTGTATATGGTTCAGAACAAGTATATACTGTATACATGCTGTATATTTTGTAACTTTGGGAGTAGCCTATTACTATACAGTAGGGCCCCGCTTTACGGCGATTCGCTTTACAGCACTTCATTTATGCGGCGGTTTTGAATTATGACCCTGTCCCATATTTGTGGCGCTTGTTTCATTTTTGTGGCAATTTTCTGTCATACCGCAAAGACGCAATTGATGGCGCCCGACGCTCTGAGCACGTCATCAGAGCTTGAAAATGTTCCTCCCACAGTTGGGCTGATGGGAGTTGTAGTTGAAGCAAGGAATGTTTCCAAGCTCTGAGTGTCGGGCACTATTTTGTATACAATATTGTCGGTGCACTCTGATTCAGCATTTGCGGATTCAACATCTCTGTTCTGGCAATTTCCCAAACATTCAAAGGTTAAGATTACAGTACTATACGTACTGTACTGTATTATATTACAGTGGGGTGTAAGTGCGATGGGTGGGAGGGGGGGATGTGACGCCCTTCCCTGGCTCTCCCTGTCAGGTTCCTACCTGCTCGTGGCTACTGCCTGTCACTAGGCACCACCAGGGACTCCACCAGTCCGGGCTGTCCTTTTTTATGGTTTCCCTCTCCGCTCTAGCATAGATCTCAACAGATCCCCCTGCTAGGCAGCACCACCAGTCATGTCCTATAACCAGTATTCCCAGAGACTCTGCCTGAGTCTCCCTCAATTAGGTTACCTCTGTGACTGTGTGCTTAAGCTGTCCCAATCCCTTTGATTTACTCAGACTGCTTATAATTCTGGTTTGCTCTGAATACTTGTGGTGTTATATTCTTCCCTTCACCCGCTGCCACCATTTGCTACAGTTCAGCCTTGGTATTTACCTTACCCTCGCTTCTGGTCTGTGAAATCCCAGCCAAGGATCAGGCCTTTGGTAAACCAAAAGTATTTATTAAATATAACAAAGATAACAAGATTTCTTTAAAAGGCACTTAAGCATATGGTTACATCTATTCCTGAGGTACTGGTCTTAGTATTAATCCGAACTCCACCCTCTCCTCACATCCACCAACTCTCCACACAATCTCCTCTCAAAACCCACCAAAACAACCCACTAACATTCACCACCACCCAGATTTACCTGTCATTCTTCCATTTATACTGTCAGCCATTTTAAACATTCAGCCAATCATCCAGCATTCTACTGCCCATTCACTCCCCCTTCCTCTTTCATTCCACTTACCATGTATCTCCTATACAAACAGCACTTACCATATATACACTAATAGAGGAACATCACAGGGGACAAGTGAGAGAGGTGGTGGAGAAAAGCGAGCGAACGGGCAGGAGGGAGGGTGATTGGTGGGGGGTACAAGCAAGGGAGGCGGCGGAGGGCTAGCGAGTTGTTCATCGATCAGGCGGCAAACAGGCAAGTGAGGGAGGCGGCGGAGAAAAGCGGGACATTGATCAGCTGTTGTGGGGGGAGCTCTCCGCACTACAGCTGATCAATGTTCCGCTTTACGGCGATTTTCGCTTTACGGTGGGGGTCTGGTCCCTAACCTGCCGTATAAGCAGGGCCCTACTGTACTTGCTCATTTGATATACACATACACTTCAAAGCTAATCCATGCATTTGCTTCCTGATGTTATTAGAATAAAAAAAATATACCAGCTCAGTAATTCCTTCTATTACAAAATATACAAGTTATATCTGAGTGCAGAGTGATGAATGCAAAAATGGAATATCGACATCTAAAATGTCATAATATCTTACAGGGTGAAACTCTTGAAAATAAGTCTTAAGCAATAATCCTAGACATTGTTTTCAGCCCCTTACTTCCAAATGGTTGTTGAGAACTGCAGTGTAAGGGGCTTTACCACCCCCATGCTTCCGCTTAGGAAGCACCAAGCATAGGGCTGGCAGAGCTGCTTTCTGCAGGGTTCTGCTGTGCGAATGAGTGCCTTTGGAAAAGTCAGCCACGCAGCTGATCCAGCCTGACATATGACATCAGGTCTGGGGCAGGTAGGCTTGGCTCAGGAGAAATGGTCTTGTGGGCCAAATTGGAATCTGTGCTGAAACAAATTTGGCATGCAAGCCAGAGGTTCCCCACTCCTAAGCTACGAATAAAGTAGGATCATTCTGCACAGGATAGGATTACCTGGGGTATACCACATCCAAACTGTATTTTGCATACAGCTCTATCCTCTCTCCCATGCTATTTAATATCTATATGAAGCCGCTGGGGACAATCATTAGGAGATTTGGGCTGCAGTGTCACCAATATGCGGATGACACTCAGCTCTATCTCTCGTTTAAATCTTCGCCAGAGTTGGCTGTGGAGACCATGTCCAAGTGCCTGGAATCCGTGAGTGGATGGATGGGAAGGAACAGGTTGAAGTTGAATCCCGATAAGACTGAGGTGCTGCTTGTGGGAGACAAGGGAAGGTTGGGAGATGTTGACCTGATGTTCAGTGGGGTAAAATTGCCCGTAAAGGACCAGGTCCGCAGCCTTGGGGTTGTTCTTGATTCCAGGCTGTCCATGGAGGCTCAGATTTCGGCAGTGAGCCGGGCAGCCTGGTATCAATTACACCTCATTCGTAGGCTGCAACCCTACCTCCCTGTTCATCAGCTCCCACTGGTAGTACATGCCCTGGTCACCTCTCGTTTAGACTACTGCAATGTGCTCTACGTGGGGTTACCCTTGAAAACGGTACGGAAATTACAACTTATACAAAATGCTGCGGCTCGACTACTTACAAATTGTTGCCGCCGGGAACACATCACTCCAGTGTTATTCGATCTACACTGGCTTCCAGTTATTTTCCGGGCTCAATTCAAGGTGTTGGTACTAACCTTTAAATCCCTACATGGTTTCGGACCAGTTTACCTGATGGAGCGCCTCCAGCGTCACCAATTATGCCGCCCAACAAGATCAGCCACTCAGGGCCTTCTCTCAGTCCCACCAACTAAAACAGCTAGGTTGGTGGGGACTAGAGAGAGGGCATTTTCAGTGGCGGCCCCCACTCTCTGGAACTCCCTCCCGTACGATCTTCGGCATGCCCCTTCCCTGAATGTATTCCGCAAAGCCTTGAAGACCTGGCTTTTCAGACAGGCCTTTGGGACTTCCGGGGAGGGTTAATTTTCAGGACTAACTGCCTATTACTCTGAACTGTTATCATTCCTATTTATAGTTTCCTTGTTATATTGTATTTTATGTGTATTTTATTGTGCTGCATTTACTGCAACTGATTTGTACGTCGCCTAGAGTGGCCATTGGCCAGACAGGCGACACATAAATTAAATTATTATTATTATTATTATTATTATTATTAACATGTCTTGATGTGAACCACTTTGGTTTCCTTGAGCTTCCTGCTTTTTGTAATAGCTACTCTCCAGTGTGTTAAATAGTCTGTTTAGAAAAGGCAACTCTCCCTGGACCTTTTGTTCAAGGTTCCCTTTGGATCTTCCTTACTGGTTTCCAGGGTTTACAAACTTTTAGTCCATTGTCCATTCTTTTAGACTATTCTTGACTTTGTCATGACATGATTGCTTTCACTTTGGTGTCCTTCCATTTTTGCACTATTTTCCTTAGCTGTTTGAAAACCACGTCTAAAATAGCTTCCTTTACAGTTAGTTGCCACTGCTTGGTTCAACGAATTATCCTCTAAAATATGCTAGGAATGCGCCTATCAATTTTTGTTTAGCCTTAGTGTTTTCTGAGCAGATACTTTGGTAACTGAAAAATCGCCATATCTTATTTTTTGTGTGTCTCCTCAGATTGAACAGATAAGGCAGCCTTCCCTAACTAGTGGTGCCTTCCAGATGTTTTGGAGTCAATCTTCCATCAGGCTTAGCCAGCCTGGCCAGTAGTCAGTAGTCCAACAACATATGGAGGACAGTTTACTGGAAAAGGGTAAAATAAGGCTTTACCAGTATCTCTTCTCCTGCTCCCAATGTGGAGGCTAACAGCAGACACCCACTATTATATCGCCTTGTATTTAGTCTGAATGGAGATAAATTCAACAGAATCATCTCCTGATCTCTCCTGACTTTGAACTACTTGCAAATATCTTTGGCAGAGGTGTATATATAGCAATTTTCACTTTCTTTTTGGCAGCGCGCAGCCTGTATATTTCGAGATGTGTTCTACCCATGTCCTACCATATCTTAGGCCATAATTCTCACTGTGTACCAAGATAGCCAATTGACCCTGTTTATTTTCCATGCTATTTTAAATATTTGTGTACCAATACAAAAAGAATAAATGTACTGTGGTCTAATAATAACCCTGTGCAGCTGTATGCTCCTCAAAATGTGCATTCATAGTTACAAAAGGGAGAGTAGCAGTAATCCAGTATCCTTAAAAACTTTTTTTAAAAAAAATTGGCAGATAAAATGCTAACCAACATATGACATCCTTTTGATTTTGTTGATTTGCAACATTTGATAATGTCGCAATGACTCTTAGACCGCATGGATTTTGGAGCCCTAGAGTATCACAGCACAGTGCTTATCTTGAAGATAATACAAATCAAATATTCTGCAACAGATGCTATACTTACTTAATTGTATTTCACTATTTATTTCTCAAGTGTATTTTCAAAAGATGAATGGCATAGTTAGGAAGTTTATTTGGGATAATTCTCCACCTCATTTTTCACTTACAAGGATACAGCTGCCAATATCAGAAGGAGGTTTTAATTTTCCAGACATTAGTTTATATCATGGCATATCTTTTAGCACGTAAACATGATTGGCACATTTCCCCATCTATGAATATGCTAGCATGGGTAATTTTAGAGATGGCTCTCTTTGGATGGCTAGTATTGGTGTCTACATATAATAAAAATATATACCACCTTCAGTTTTAGCAACTAGAGACAAGGATTATGTGGGCTCATCAGTTACAATTTGACCCATATGCTCATGCTAAATTGATTTTATGGGATCATCCAGACTTGAAGATAGAGAGGCAGCTTTTTTGTGGTAGAAATGAGTTTGAATACAGGATATATACATTAGGTCAGCTGATAGGTTCAGATGGAAAATTTTTGTCATTTCTTATTTTACAATTTAAAGATAATTTACCAGTGAGTGCTGAATGACAATATCTTCAATTACAACACTTGTTGGTGTCTATTTATGGTCCATTTGCTTTGAGTGCTTCGGCATCTCCTAAATTCTTAGAGGGAATTGTTGGATCCTTACAGAAACTTAAATTCATAACTCTTATTTATAAATGCGAAATAGATTTTTCTAAGGTAGAAGTTAATGAACTTAGAGAGGTATGGAAGAGGGATTTAGAATGTATCATAGAGCCAAAACAATGGAAAACTACAGTAGGGCCCCACTTACGGGCGCTTCGCTTTCTGGTGTTCCGCTAATGCAGCGGCTTTCAATTAGGGGAAATTCCCCATTTTAAAGCCGATTTTGCACTTTTGCAGCATTTTCGCGTGACGCGCCCCATTATACTCAATGGGTTCCGCTTTACAGCAATTTCCGCTTTACAGCGGCAGTCCGGAATGGAACCTGCTGTACAAGCGGGGCCTGCCTGCACTTCAGAAACTATACAGAACATTTCTCTTGATTTGAAATTGAGACTGATCCAGCAAAAATTAATATTTGAGGTATATTGGACTCCACAACGGGTATATTGGACTGCATCGTCCAGTACCAATAGATGTTGGAGAGGTAATGCTGAAAATGCCTTATTGAAACATATGATGTGGTCTTGTTCAGTGATATATTGCTTTTGATCTGAAGATGGTATCTGAATCAATTTTGCATTGGTAAAATCCTTGATATTTGCATATGCTTGAGTATTTTAAATTATGTTCACTAATAGGCAAAAAAACCCTTGCAGTTTAGGAACGTAAATCTGTTTAATCTGTTATAGCCAACTGATATTTCTATCAAACTTTAAAAGCAGGGAAATTGGGCAGGTATAGTGAATGCACCCGGGGAGCAGGAAACCTCACCTTCTCTCTGAGATATTGTACTGCCCTACAAATTTGTCAAAATGCAAACACAATTTGGGTTGTTCTTTCACAGTCCAATCCACTTCCTGTGTAGCTTGAAAGAATTTGGTAACATACACCTCTGAGTATATAATGTGATGGCAACACCTGCCATCTCCAAAGATGGAGAATTACATTTTTGTATGTTTGTTGGTGTTCTTATTTTTCTTCTTTCCTGTGTTACGACTGTTTCTACAGAGAATCTAACCTAGAAGATTATATTTCTCTCATTATTCATCCTAGAAATCTGTGTCAAATTTATTTTTATTAATTTATTTATTAATATACTTCACATATTCATGGAAACAGAAGCAAAAGAAAATGATTTACTATAGGAAACTTCACTAAAATTGCAAAGTAAATCCAACATATTTAAAGTGATTATCTGAACAATACCAACTGCGTTAATATTGTTGCTTCTTCCCTGCTAAAACAAGATCAGCACAGCACATGTCATGTTTCTGTTATTTAGGCTGATTGAAGGTGTTTTCACCACTCACCCTATGCTGAGAGGCACATGTTACAAAATTCTTCCAAGCTGCACAGCAAGTGGATTGGACTGTGAAAGACCAACCCAAATTGTGTTTGCATTTTGACCAATTTGTAAGGCAGAGAGGAGGTCAGGTCTCCTGCTCCCCTGGTGCATTCACTGTATTTTCAAAAGATGAATGGCATAGTTAGGAAGTTTATTTGGGATAATTCTCTACCTCATTTTTCACTTACAAGGATACAGCTGCCAATATCAGAAGGAGGTTTTAATTTTCCAGACATTAGTTTATATTCACTGTAGCTGCCCAATTTTCCTGCTTTTTAAAGTTCGAATGAAATATCTGTTGGCTATAGATACGTTCTTAAACGGCAAGGTTTTTTGCCTATTAGTGAATTTCTCTGCTTTTTAACCCTGGAGGTAAGAAATGGGTTCCTGTCCAAGTTTGCTGAGAATGGATTGATCATTTGCATCCTTACTGAGTTCAATGAGATTTACTCCCCTGCAATCATGCTTAGGATAAGTGAAACTGACCATGGGGTGATGGGGAGGGAAGGAAGAGGAAGGGCAGGCAGGATGAGGGGGATGGGAGCAGGCAGGAGGGGGAGGGCAAGTTTGATAACTTGCATGCTTACTGAGTTCAGTGGGACTCCCATGCAATCATGCTTTGGATAGGTAACTGACCATGGAGAAGGGGGGGGCTGAAGTGGGGAGGGAGGAATAAGGGAGGAGGAAGGGAGAGGAGACGGGGAAGGGAAAGGCAAGTCTGATCATTTGCATGCCTATTGAGTTCAATGGGATTTACTCCCATGAAATCATGCTTAGAATAAGGAAAGCTGACCATGTAGGAGGAGGAGGGAGGGGGCAGGAGAGGGAAGGAGGAAGTGAGGAGGAGGGGATTGGAAGGGGAGAGGTGGGAGGGGCGAAGGAGGGGTGGGAAGGGGCAAAAGGGAGGGGATAGGAGGGAGGAGAGAAGGGCAGGTTTGCATGCTTTTTTAGTCAGTGGGATTTACTCCTGTGCTATCATATGCTTAAGATAGGTGAAACTGACCTGGTGGAGGAGGGGGAAGAGGAGGGGTAGGTAGGAAGGCGGAGGGGAGGGGAGGGGAGGGGAGGAAATTGCATGGGCAAGCACTGGAATGACATTTTGGATTTGACGTTGCAGAATGCAAAAAACCATAGTTGTTGAGAGAGTTATAGTTTCATCCTGGAAGGATAATCACCCACTATCACACAGTGGTCTGAAGATCTCACTGTCCTGGCAACGTTTAAACATATATAGACATCAGTTTCATGCAAATACCTATATAGACATCTGGAAGGCTTATATTAACTTATATGTTTAACCTTAGAAGGATGTAATAATGGTTATTGTGAGCTGATGGTGATTTTTATCATCAGCATTATAGGTATTTCTTCTTTTAATCATTTTCTTTTTCTTTTTTTGTCCTTTGTTAAATTTGCAAATAGATAAATGAAAACAAGGCAAAATCAGTTTGACCAATGACAAGTCTTGTTTTTCTGGGATAAAGAATACTCTACTATTTGGGAGAGAGCCAGTGTGGTGTAGTGGTTAAGGTGTTGGGCTATGACCTGGGAGACCAGGGTTCGAATCCCCACATAGCCATGAAGCTCACTGGGTGACCTTGGGCCAGTCACTGGCTATTTGGGAATGTTGTGCTTGTATTTAACAATTTATTTTATATTACCCCTCCCCCAATACCAACATTACATTATAAAGACGAAAAAAACTTGCAGTATTTCAGGAGATAAATTTAAAATTGTCTATATAATTGAAAATGTCTTTCTTTTTCTCTTTCTCTCTCTCTCTGTCTCTCTCACTCACACACACGAGTTGAATAATTGACTTTGTCATCCTTGGCTCCGTGGTATCTGCTAGTTCCTACTAAGCTATATTTAAACAGACCATTACCTAGTTGTAGGTAGAACAGCTGCATAATAATCCAGTCCAATTATTTCTCAAAATTATATCCTTTCCCTTCAAGGAATTCAGATCACCAGTTGGCTGTAATGTGGTGTAAAATGGAATTTGGCTGCTCATAATGAGACATGAAGGGGTTGACAGATCACACAGTTTAGCAAATTACACTCTACTAGGAGCTCAGCAAAGGCTCTTGCCATATATGGAGCGAGAAATGCCAGACGTCCAAGCTGGATTTAGAAAGGGAAGAGGTACCAGAGATCATATCGCAAACATACGTTGGATAATGGAACGGACCAAGGAATTTCAGAAGAAAATCACCCTGTGCTTTATAGATTACAGCAAAGCCTTTGACTGTGTAGATCATGAAAAACTATGGAATGCTTTAAAAGAAATGGGGGTGCCACAGCATCTGATTGTCCTAATGTGCAACCTATACTCTGCGCAAGAGGCTATTGTAAGGACAGAATATGGAGAAACCAATTGGTTTCCAATCGGAAAGGGTGTGAGACAGGGCTGTATTTTATCACCCTGTTTATTTAATCTGTACGCAGAATATATCATACAGAAAGCAGGATTGGACCAAGATGAAGGAGGTGTGAAAATTGGAGGGAGAAATATCAGTAATTTAAGATACGCAGATGATACCATAATACTAGCAGAAACCAGTAATGATTTAAAACGAATGCTGATGAAAGTTAAAGAAGAAATCACAAAAGCAGGACTACAGCTGAACATCAAAAAGACCAAAGTAATGACAACAGAAGATTTATGCAACTTTACAGTTGACAATGAGAACGTTGAACTTGTCAAGGATTATCAATACCTTGGCACAATCATTAACCAAAATGGAGACAATAGTCAAGAAATTAGAAGAAGGCTAGGACTGGGGAGGGCAGCTGTGAGAGAACTAGAAAAGGTCCTCAAATGCAAAGATGTATCACTGAACACTAAAGTCAGGATCATTCAGACCATGGTATTTCCGATCTCTATGTATGTATGTGAAAGTTAGACAGTGAAAAAAGCTGATAAGAGAAAAATTAACTCATTTGAAATGTGGTGTTGGAGGAGAGCTTTGCATATACCATGGACTGCTGCAAAAAAGACCAATAACTGGGTGTTAGAACAAATTAAACCAGAACCATCACTAGAAGCTAAAATGATGAAACTGAGGTTATCATACTTTGGACACATAATGAGAAGACATGATTCATTAGAAAAGATAATAATGCTGGGAAGAACAGAAGGAAGTAGAAAAAGAGGAGGGCCAAACAAGAGATGGATTGATTCCATAAAGGAAGCCACAGACCTGAACTTACAAGATCTGAACAGGGTGGTTCATGACAGATGCTCTTGGAGGTCACTGATTCATAGGGTCGCCATAAGTCGTAGTCGACTTGGAGGCAGATAACAACAACAGGAGCTCAAGCTTTGTGGAAATATTATTTGGGTTTTAGAATTTCTATTTTCATGTATTGTGAGGAATAGGTGCAATCCCTTGTGAATATTCCTCTGAATAAGTGTCATGAAAATCCATGGGACTTACTTCTGAGTAAACAGACAGAGAATCATCTGTAAGTAATTTAGGAAAGTGGAAACCTGATACCTGCATTTTCTGTACAAGGGTATTAAAACTGAGCTGCCAGTCTCTCCTTTAGTCTGCCTTTGTCTGTAGTTAAAGTTATTACCCATGCTCTCTGGCCAGCCCAGCCAAATGAGTAATCAGTAATGTGACTCGTGCTGGAAGTGACTCCATCACCACCTGTGACGGGGGATTAGTTACCGTTCACAGAGCACCGCCTCTTCCCTTCTTTCAACATGTCGTAAGCTGAGGGATAGCTTCTCATTTTGGTATCTGCTGTGCTGTAAAGCAGTATATGTGTGGACAAAAAGTATTGTTCCAGACATTTTCACTCGTAAGGACTGCTAGCTGATGGCTCCTTTGTATTTTTGAAGACTGCTTTGTTATGTAAGCGACCTTGGCAGAAATTATCATGACCCAGATCTGGGAACCGCAGTAAGTGCTTCAGTTGCAGGATTTCATAGTCCTTGCTGATCACAAAGAGAGCTGTAATGTGCTCAGCAGAGTCTGGGTTGTTTGGGGGGGGTGCGAGAGGGAGGGAGGGAGACTCTGATTTGTGTAATCGTTAGGTTAAAGGCTAGATTTTGTTCCCTATGCATATCTTTGTGTTTGGAAATGTAGCTGGAAGGAAAATTAGAAATGTATTACTGGCTTGTGAAAATTTTAAAAATTAATGGAAGGCACTTTGAAGTAAAATAATATTAAGAAAAATATATGCGTTGTATTGAGAAAAGCTACTTAAAAGTTCTGTTGTCAATGCAGCAGTATGCATTCTGTTTAAATGCCTTTGATTGGACATTTAAAGTAGAATATAGTAAGAACATGTCAGACCTTGTTTCCCTTTGAGTAATTGGAGTTATTTCCTAATTTTTGAAAAGCTTGTAATGTGTTTCTGTTGGCTTCAATGTTTGATAGCATACACATCTAAGATCTAAATCCTGTTTACTAGCTTTCTCAAGTTCCTAAATGATTCTTATATTGGACTCTAGCCATTTTGAACAAGTAAAGAATTTATACAAACTCTGTATTAAATATCTACTTGACTTACAAAATACATCACAAAAAATTAATGATAGTTCTAATGATATTACTGAAAGGATTGGTAAGCAACTTGGAATGATATGATGCCTCCTTCAATAAAGTAAATATATTTCCTGTTACAGACAGGAAATTGAGATGGTATATTGCTGGCATTGTGTGTGTAATGGGGGGCATAGGGATTGAGCAGCTGAACTCTGTGTTAGGAATAGGAACTCTTGCTATTTTTCTGAGCCTTTCAGGGAACGATCATCTGGTCTAGTCTGGGGTTTTTTTTTCCTCATGTGAATGGAATTTAGTGGTGCATGGCGACCCAAAGAAGACACAGTTCTGAGTATTAGTATAAACAGAAGGCCATAATAGTAATGTAGACATCTTCATCCTCCTAGCATTTGTTTGAATCTGTGTGATTGGTGTGCAGAATTTTTCCTCCCTGTCTGTTTTTTTTAATCGATTGTTGATTCTAAATTATCCTTTGATTTTAACATGGCATTTTGCTGTAGGACTAAAATTAATCTGCAGCCCATTCTGGCTTGCAGTAACTTTGACAACAGCTTTGTAAGGCCATAGAAGTAACTTGCAGAATTATAGGTATGTAGTCTTTATTAATATCATTGTATTGATTAAAATCCAGGGACAGAAGAAGCCAAAATATAAACCTATGGTGGCTTTTGCCCAATATTAAAAAAATTATAGGCCAATATTTAAAAACTTATAGGCATTGAAAGGGCTCTGCTTCATTTAATGTAGCATTTAGTGCTTCTTAAAACATGTAACTTTGATTGTTGCTAATTATGATGTTCCTAAATCGAAGGGGGGAAATCTTGCTGGGTGCAGATACTGCATAAAATCCATGTTATTAATAGTATGTCATAACATATTATACAAAGTAATATATATGTTTAATTGATTTATATTTTTTATGTTTAAACCTGTGCATTAAAAACTACAGTTCCCCACATATGTTTTCAAATTGTTATTTTGTAGCTGCTGAATTTATTGGTGAACTGTTCTGTTCTAGTTTCTAGTTATGGACAATTTCTGAAACATGTCTTAAAAACTAGTGCAATAGGGAACAGATTTTTGCATAATAATTTTCCTAAGTATGTCTAAACATCCCATAATTTTAATTTCTACTTTACCCAGCACTACCAGTTGTTTAACATTACTCTCAGAACCCTTTGACCTGTGCAGAGAAATAAGGGTGAGGGAGGTCATGTCTCCAAAAGAATGTGTTTTTCACATTAGAAAATGACTTAACTCTCATGGGAAACACAAACCACTTGATTTTGCTTGAATAATATTATGTTATTAAAATGAACTGAATGAATTTCCTTTCAGTTTTATTCCTTGTTCACCTCCTATTTCCAGGATAAGGGTAAATACCCCTAAAAATACTACTTAAAGGTTTAATTATTAATTATAGGATATTTGAGGCACCTCACCTGAAATATTTTAAAAACTATAACAAATAACAAGAATTTAAACATCTTCCAAATGACATATTTTTTAAACTCTAATGTTTACATGTAAATGAAGAAACACTCCCTCCCATAATTGGTTGAGCATCTTTGATGTCATGAAATAGCTGAGTGGGGGGGGGGGAGAAGTTGGAACAGAGCATTGAAAGACAATGAAATTTTGTGAGGATTGTGATTGTGAATGGTCAGTTTGTGAGGAAAATCTTAAACATGTTCTAGGGATAGGAGTTGATAGAAAGGGAATGGACAGGCAAAGTAACTTCGGAGGCTGTGGGACATTAAGGCCTGGAATCTAGGAAAGGGAGGCCAGATAGGTTAGGTGGTGGTGGTATTTTTATTATTAACATTGATTAGTTGCTTTATACAAAAGAAAAAGTCTCAAAGCAACTTAACAAGAGAAAATACCAAAGATAAAATAATTAAAACCAAAAAAATTAAAACAATAAAGACACAAATACATGAAATGTTCATCCAGTAACATTAATAAGGACAAGTCCTATTAACCCCACTGAAAGATGAGCACTGCTGTAGGGGCCAACTTAATTACCAAAGACCTGAGTAAATAAAAAGGTCTTAGCCTGATGTCTGAAAGGTCTGATGCCAGGTTCATTTCCCCCAGGGAAAGCACACTTCTTTGGGTGGTGTATATGGAGGGCCTACAGGGTCTGTGTTGGTTCATTTGGGGAAAGGCAGTCTTTGAGGTATGGTGGTCCTGAGCATCATAAGGCTTTATAGGTCAACACCAGCACTTAGAATTGAGTCCAGAAACTAATCAGCAGTCAGTGTAATCGGGCTAGAATCAGTGTAATATGCTCAGACTTTCTGGTCCCAGTCAATAATCTGGCTGCTGAATTTTGCACTAGCTGTAGCTTCCAAACTGTCTTCAAAGGCAGCCCCCCCCAAAAAAATGTATTGCAGTAACTTAACCTAATGGTTACCAGAGCATTAACAACTGAAGCTATGTTATCCCTGTCCAGATAAGTTGCAGTTGGGCCACCAGCTGATGGAAGGCACTTGGTGCCACCAAGGCCACTTGTCCTCCAACAACAGAAGTGGATCCAAAAGTACTCTTTAAAGGCAGTGCAGTTCCTCACAGAACAAGTTGAACCCCCACCCACCTGGTCTAGAGAATCATCCATTAACGGTGCCAAAGTCTTATGTGGACTGAGCTTAGTGTATTGGCTCTCATCCAGTCCATTACCAAAACCAGACACCAATCCAGCACATCTACTGCCATACCTGCAGGCATACAGGAGAAATAGCGCTTCGCTTCATCAACAGATGACAGAGCACTCCAAATTGCTAAATAACCATAGCATAATCATAATCAGCATAGGGGATAAGATCGACCCTTGTGGAACCCTATGTTGAAGGCTGCATAGAGTTGAGCAGCATTCTCCCAAGCACCATTTTCTGGAGATGACCTTCCAAATAAGACTGGATCCACCACAAAGCTGTGCCACCCAGTTCAAATTCAGACAGCCACTCCAGCAGGATACCATGGGTGATGGTATTGAAAGCTGCTGAGAGATCAAGGAGAATCAACAGGGCATTCTCCCATCTCTCTCCCAGCAGAGTACATCACACAGGCAACCGAGGTAGTTTCTATGCCAAAACCAGGCCAAAACTCCAGTTGAAATGGATCTCAATGAAACTCAATCCAGACAAGACCGAGACACTGTTGGTGAACTCTTTCTCTGCCCAGATGGTGGATGTTCGACCTGTTCTAGATGGGGTTACACTCCCCTTGAAGGAACAGGTTCGTAGTTTGGGTGTCCTTTTTGACCCTTCCTTGTCACTGGAGGCTCTAGTGGCCTCGTTGGCACGGAATGCGTTTTACCATCTTCGCTTAGTCGCCCAACTATGCCCCTACCTGGACAGCGACGATTTCGCCTCAGTTGTTCACGCTCTGGTAACCTCTAGACTGGATTACTGTAATGCGCTCTACGTAGGGCTGCCCTTGAAGACAGTTCAGAAACTACAGCTAGTGCAAAACGCGGCAGCCAGGCTGTTGACAAGGACCAATCGGTCCGCGCATATAACACCTGTCCTGGCCCGTTTGCACTGGCTCCCTATTTGTTTCCGAGCCAGATTCAAGGTGCTGGTTTTGACCTATAAAGCCTTACACGGTGTGGGACCGCAGTACCTTGTGGAACGCCTCTCCTGCTATGAACCTACCCGTCCACTTCGTTCAGTATCTAAGGCCCTCCTCCGGGTACCAACTCATCAAGATGCCCGGAGGATTACTAGTAGATCTAGGGCCTTTTCTGTGGTGGCCCCCGAATTGTGGAACAGCTTACCAGAGGAAATACGCCTGGTGCTTACGTTATTTTCTTTTAGGCGCCAGGTTAAGACCTGGCTATACTCCCAGGCATTTTAATGTTTTAATGTTTAATGTTAATTGTTCATCTTAATGTTTTAAATTTTCCTGTTATTTGAATCGGATTTTATTGTGACATGGTATTTTAACTCTGTTTTGTACACCGCCCAGCGAGCTACTAGCTATGGGCGGTTTAAAAATGAAATAAAAAAAAAAATCTAGAAAAATCAGACTTGTCCAAGAGAGCCTAGAGCTGGTTAGTGATCACCCACTCAAGAGCAGGGCTGTGGAGTCGGAGTCGTGGAGTTGGAGTCATAAGCAATTTTGAGTCGGAGTCGGTAGAAATGTACTGACTCCAGCTTCAAAATAAAATTAATATTTTAATATTAATATTTTAATATAAATGATACATTTGCCATTTATGAAGGCGTCAGATAGTAGAAAAATAGAGGAGTCGGAGTCAGACAGTAGAAAAATAAAGGAGTCAGAGTCGAAGGTTTGATGTACTGACTCCACAGCCCTGCTCAAGAGCCTTGCCCAGGGAAGGGATATCCTTGAACGAACAATAGTTATTTTAAATTTTCTGGATCCAGGGAGGATTTCTTAGGGAATGGCCTTAACAGTGCTATCTTTAGGCATGCAGGGACCACTCCCTCTCATAAAGAGGCATTAATCATCTCCCTGGCTCAGCTGGCTATCCTCTTCTTGCTAGTTTTAATAAGCCACAAGAAGCAGGTGTCCAGAACACATGTAGTCACCCTCATTGATCCAAGCACCTTGTCCATGTCCTCAGGCTGTACTGGTATTGGAGGTGGCTTGAATATTGCATACTGACTTGAATTAACTAGCTGGATCTTTTTTGCTGGGCTTCTAGTTTTTTAATTGGCACACAAACTTTCCATTAATAAAATGTTTTAAGAAGGTTGCCAAGTTATTCCAGGCAAAAAGGGTATATGAATAAAGCAAGTACACCATATAAGGCAAATACCTTTGAAATGAAGTCAGTCTCAGGAAATTGAGTTCAGTATGTACTTAAAGTAAGATAAAATAGTGGTAGTACAGATTTTATTTATCACGTGCCGCATACTAACCAAAATCTTATATTTGACATTTATGTTGAAATTACTTCCGGAGAGTTGCCTATTTCCCCAGTCAGCCAAGGGAAATGGCTAAGTTCTCGAGTGTCTAATTGAAAAGCTTTCACCTAATAGTCCATAATCGACGAGTCTTTTTTTTTAACAACAAATGTGCTAGAATGAACGAAAATGTTGTTTAATGTGCCTATTTCTTCTCAGCATCCTTCCGTTCCAGTATCTGGATACCAGTTCAGTAAACAATTAAGTGAAAAGTTGGGGTCAGGCTACTGTTTAATATTGTAGGAATGGAAGTCCTTGTAATAGTGTTGTAACAAGGACTTGTTAGCTGGAAATGTTTGTTCTTTCCTGCTTTGTTTGCATCAGGCTGGACTGTTCTACCTTTATAGGGCCATCTACTGAGAGTGGAATGTCTTACCAAGAGCAGCATTAAGTTTGTTTGGCTTGCAGCCTGCAGAATTTGTGTCCTTGTGGTGGTTTCCATGGTAACATTTCTAAATTGTTACTGTTGTTTATCTTTGCATCCATTCTCTGTCTCTGAAGCTGAATGTAAATTGTTGTGGTGTTTGAGCTGGGGAAAAACAGCTGAGCAGGGGGATATTTTTACCTACCAGGTTCATTGGCACTGCTAGTTACTTTATTTCTGACAATTTACTTGCCAAACTGGAGTCCTGCTCTCACTCCTTAAATTAATATAATATTGATTGATGTTGTGTGTGTGTTGTTTAAAGAAGTGTTGTCGTTTGAAACTGCTTGCTGTATCTTAAAGTAAGTACATAAAGCCCACTAAGAAATTAAGACAAATGCTTACAACCTTCCTTTGTTGTTAGAATATTTATACATTGGCAGTCTGCTGGCAGATGCCAACTAAAGGTAATCAAATTAGCCGCTACTAGATTACTGTTCGAAGGGAGTAGAAAAAGAGGAAGGCCAAACGAGATGGATTGATTCCATAAAGGAAGCCACAGACCTGAACTTACAAGATCTGAACAGGGTGGTTCATGACAAATGCTCTTGGAGGTCACTGATTCATAGGGTCGCCATAAGTCATAATCGACTTAAAGGCACATAACAACATTACTGTTCTATGGAAAAACACATATTTAAAAATGCATATGCAGCATGATTGGCATGTTCATACAGTTGGTCCATTACTTGGGATCTTCCATGTAGCACTGTACAAGGTTAACAAAAGGCTGTGTTTATTGGGGGGTGTTGTATAGTGCCTCCATGCTGCCTGGAAAGTCTTTTTTTTAACTCACTGGCCTGCAAGAAATACCTGCACTTGTCAAGTCATGTGCAGCTTGCTGTTGTGTTCCTGTAAGTCTACATTATCTTCTCATCACTCACACCATTTTACACTTGGAGCCATTTGGTGTGATGTAGTGATATGTAACATAATTATGACATAGTATTGTGCAAAATGGGTGGTGCATACTGCTAAAGGCTGACAATGTTTCTGGAAAGCAGTTGTACATGTACCTAGTAAGGGCTAGTGATTCTGCATACAATTAGGCTGCATACACACCATGCAATTAGGGCACTTATTTGCCCCAAAGAATCCTGGGAACTGTAGTTTACCTTTCACAGAGCTACAATTCCCAACACCCTTAACAAACTGCAGTGCCCAGTATTCTTTGGGGAAAATAATGTGTTTTGAATGTGCTTTAAATGCATGATGTGTACATAGCCTTACTCAAGGTGGCACAGTGGGAAACCTGGAAAATAAACTGATGAAGCAAATACGCTCCCAAAGTCTATTTTAGTTTGTCTCTTACTGATGACAGACCTTTTGTCTCTCTTTTGTTACTCAAAATCAGTATGTTTTTTCTTTCTTTCTAAAACAGAAATCCTCTTACATTAACAAAGAAATGATACATTGGCTGAAATGGGGAGCATTTATTTGTTTATTTATTTATTTATTTATTTATTTGGTTTATATCCCACCCTTCCTCCCAGCAGGAGCCCAGGGTGGCAAACAGAAGTGCTAAAAACACTTTAAAACACCATAAAAACAGACCTTAAAATACATTAAAGCAAACAATGTTAAAAACATTTTTGTAAAAAGCTTTAAAAACATCTTTTAAAAAGGGGTTAAAACATTATTAAAAACATATTAACAAGCAATTCTTACACAGACGCAAACTGGAATAAGTCTTCAAAAGGCACTGAAAAGATAGCCTACCTAATATTCAAGGGGAGGGAATTCCCCAGGGTAGGTGCCACCACACTAAAGGTCCATTTCCTATATTGTGCAGAACGAACCTCCTGATAAGTTGGTATCTGCAGGAGGCCCTTGTGATGTCCTTCCCTGGCACCACCTGTGTCGCTCTCACTCGTGGCTACCAGCAGTCAGGATCGTCGTGTTTATTTTTACCTCTCTGCGCTCTAACACAGATCTCAAAAGATCTCCCTGCTAGGCCACACTACCCAACACTCTGTGTATCCAATATAACCTCAAGACTGTGCCTTAGTCTCTTCCTGGTTATGTTGATACCTTGTGTCTGTGTGTATAGGTAATTCCCAACCCCCCTGAAGCCTCTTGCCTATGAAGCTCACAGCTCTGGGTTGCTCTGTGGTACTGGATGTTGATACAATATCTCTTCCTTCACCGCTGCCACCATTTGATACTATTTCTTCTTCAGCCTTGGTTACTCTGCCTCCCCCCTGGTCTGTGCTCCCCCAGCTGAGGAATCAGGCTTTAAGTAAACCAAGAAAATATTTATTGATAACACTAAGAATAACAAGATTACTTACAGATTTCATTGACAAGCATATGGTTTCATATATGTTCCTCTTATGTTCCTAATTCCTACTATTTGCCTCAGAACTCCCAATCCAATATCTCAACAGCCACCTCTTACTCTCCACATCAGCCTCCCTGTCCACAACCACCCTGTCCAACCCCCACCCCGACTCAACTGTCATCCTCTCATTTATACCTTCAGCCATTCAAACACACAGCCAATCTTCATCCAGCATTCTACAGCCCATGTACTCCCCCTTCTCACTCACTCCACTTACCATATTTCCTATAATAAACCTGCACTTACCATATTTACATTACATTCACATACAGGAACATCACAGCCCTCACCTGCAGAGCGCAGTGATCGACTTTTGAAGGCCACAGTGTAAATATATCATAAGCCAATTGTATATGTTATCTTGAACATTATGGGGAATCAGATCCCCTTGTTCTAGTCCTTTTATTTTTACTTCCTTTGTTGCTAGCTTTTGTACATCTCACATCCCTTACATTTCCAGTACATGTACATGTGTATCTCTTATAGGCTTTCTTTTTTTAATGAAAGTTGGGAGCTGATGGGAGGTTTGTGCATTATCTTCAAAGCTTTATCTAGCTAGTACTATTTGAAGCCAAGGGGGGAAACCTAGGCAGCAATGAAATTTTTTATTCCTTGCCTCAGGCAGGAAAAACACCATGGAAAACAAGAAAGACCTTCTCTTGCTGCTTCTCACAGAATAGTAGAGTTGGAAGGGGCCTATAAGGCCATCGAGTCCAACCCCCTGCTCAATGCAGGAATCCAAATCAAAGCATTCATGACAGATGGCTGTCCAGCTGCCCCTTGAATGCCTCCAGTGTCGGAGAGCCCACTACCTCTCTAGGTAATTGGTTCCATTGTTGTATGGCACTAACAGTTAGGAAGTTTTTCCTGATGTCCAGTCGAAATCTGGCTTCCTGCACCTTGAGCCCATTATTCTGCGTCCTGCACTCTAGGACGATCGAGCAGAGATCTCTATGTGACAACCTTTCATGTACTTGAAGAGTGCTGTCATATCTCCCCTCAGTCTTCTGCCCAGTTCTTTCAGTCTCTCCTCATATGGCTTTATTTCCAGTCCCCTTATCATCTTTGTTGCCCTCCTCTGAACCCATTCCAGTTTGTCTGCATCCTTCTTGAAGTGCGGAGACCAGAACTGGACGCAGTATTCAAGATGAGGCCTAACCAGTGCTGAATAGAGGGGAACTAATACTTCACGCAGTTTGGAAAATATACTTCTGTTAATGCAGCCTAATATAGCATTTGTCTTTTTTGCAGCCACATCACACTGTTGGCTCATATTCAGCTTGTGATCAACAACAATTCCAAGATCCTTCTCACATGTCGTACTGCTGAGCCAAGTATCCCTCATCTTATAACTGTGCATTTGGTTTCTTTTTCCTAAGTGTAGAACTTTGCATTTCTCCCTGTTGAATTTCATTCTGTTGTTTTCAGCCCAATGCTCCAGCCTATCAGGGTCCCTTTGAATTTTCTTTCTGTCTTCCATGGTATTAGCTATGCCCCCCAGTTTTGTATCATCTGCAAATTTGATAAGCATGCTTTGTACCTCCTCATCCAAGTCGTTAATAAAAATGTTAAAGAGCACTGGGCCCAAGACTGAGCCCTGTGGTACCCCACTCATTACTTCCACCCAGTTTGAGAAGGATCCATTGATAAGCACTTAGAGTACGATTCTGGAGCCAACTGTGGATCCATCTGATAGTTGTTTCATCCAGCCCACATTTACTAGCTTACTCCATGTTGGCTCCTAGTAATCACTGCATTGCTTTCAAGGTGCTCCAGAATTTTTCCAGGGATTGATGTTAGGCTGACTGGTCTGTAGTTCCCCGGTTCCTCCTTCTTGCCCTTTTTGAAGATAGGGACAACATTAGCTCTCCTCCAGTCATCCGGCACTTCACCAGTCCTCCATGATTTTGCAAAGATAATAGACAGCGGTTCTGAGAGTTATTCAGCCAGTTCCTTCAATACTCTAGGATGCAGTTTATCGGGCCCTGGAGATTTGAACTCGTTCAAAGTGATTAGGTATTCCTTGACCATTTGTCTATCAGTCTCAAGCTCCAATCCTGCCCCTTCTACATTATGTTTCCTGGGAGGAAACATGAGCCAAAGTAGGAATTGAGCACTTCTGCCTTTTCTTTGTCATCTGTTATCATTTTGCCATCCTCATTGAGTAGCTGTGCCACCATTACTTTTCTCTGTCTTTTACTATGGACATACCTGAAGAAAGCTTTTTTGTTGCTTTTAGCATCCCTCGCTATCCTCAGCTTTAGCCTTCCTGACACCATCCCTGCAATTCTGTGATACCTGCCTGTACTCTTCCTTTGTGGCCTGGCCTTCTTTCCACTTCCTGTTTGTTTCCTTTTTTGTTTTCAGGTCATCTCTAAGCTTTTTGTGAAGCCACATTGGCTTCTTCTGTTGTCCCCCCCCCTTTTTTTTTCCTTGTTGGAATTGCTTGCCATTAAGCTTTTAGAATTTCCTTTTTTAGAAACTCCCACCCATCTTGGACTCCTTTTCTCATTTAAATAAAATTGTGTTTTAAATTGTTTTTTTAAAAGATGTATTTTTAAATTGTATATGTTTTTAGTTACTGTAAACTGCCCAGAGAGCTTCGGCTGTGGGGCGGTATACAAGTATAATAAATAAATAAATAAATTAGGGTCTCTTGCCATGGAACTGTACTTACAATTGTTCTGTGTTTATTAAAATCAACTTTCCTGAAGTCCAGGGTGCGCTTATGGCCACTCTCAGCTTTTGCTTCTGTTAAAATCAACAATTCAGGTATGGTGTGGTCACTTTCCCCCAGAGTTCCCGTAACTGCCACTTCATCCACCAAATCATCTCTATTTGTTTGCTTACTGTCTTGTATTAGCTTCAACATCTCCTGTTGCTTAGAACACTCTATTATACAGCCACGAGAGTGGCTGTATACTATTGCCAACGTGGATTTTTCACATTCCACAATGTTAAATTGAAAATACCCCCAAGCCATTTTGATGATTCCTATAAGCTCATTTCAAAACAAAACCTTACAAATCTTATAGTCCTGAACTCAGAAACGCTTGCTTAACAACACTCTCAATTTTCATGGCGATACATAAAACAGAGAGAATCAAGAGTTCAAAGTCTAAAAAGAGAGGAAAAAAACCCAGAGCCCTTTGGGATGTGTTTCTCTCTGAGTTCTCATAATCTGTTAAAATTCATTAAAAATCAGCCATGTTCACAGAGTACCTGTAATCCTAATACTGACCTTGCCCCATACTCTGACCTTCATCTTCTGCAGTTTAAAAGTTAAAAAAATGCCTGGCTCATTTTTAATTAATTTAAGAAATTTTGGCTGGCAACCTATGATAACGCGGGGCATGTTCAGTAAGAACCAACTGTCAGTGTTCTAAAAGCCTCACAGCTGCTGGGCTTGCCTAATCGGGGCCACACCCACACCAGACTTTGATTTCACTTTAGACAGTCATGGCTTCCCTCAGAGAATCCTGGGAAGTGTAGTTTGACTGAAGGTCTGTGAGGGGAACAAGGCGTCTCCTAGCAACTCTCAGCACCCTTCACTAACTACACTTCCCAGGATCTTTGAGAGAAGCCATGACTGTCCAAAGTGAAATAAAGGACAGGTGTGGATGTGCCCAGGGACAGCTTTGGTTTAAATTTGGGTGGGAAGCTACATGTGCCTGCTGTAGAAAAAAAAAGGTTGGGGAAACGCTGAAAAGCAATGATACTGTTCACAATGTTTTCCTTTTGGAAAGTAAAGAGGCTTCCCTTCTGCCCAGTGCCCACCCACCCAATTGTCTCCCCTCCCCTCCCTGCCCCTCCCCTGGGTCAGTGTTGGACTATGACCTGGGAATCCCCACACGGCCATGAAGCTCCCTGGGTGACCTTGGGCCAGTCACTGCCTCTCAGCCTCAGAGGAAGGCAATGGTAAAACCACCTCTGAATACTGTTTACCATGAAAACCCTATTCATAGGGTCAATATAAGTCGGAATCGACTTGAAGGCAGTCCATTTCCATTTTCAAACATGATTGCACAGAAATAAATCTCATTGAACTCAAAAAGTATTCAAACAATCAAACCCATCCTCCCTTCTCCTCCCTCCTATCCCCCTCCCTCTTGCCCCCTCCCTCCCCATTCTTTTGCCCCTCCCTCCCCATCCCTTTCCAATATCCTCCTTCCCCCTCCACTTCCTCCTCCCCATGGTCAGTTTTACCTATCTTAAGCATGATTGCATGGAAGTAAATACCACTGAACTCTGTAAGCATGCAAATGATCAAACCTGTCCTTCCCTCCCCCATGGTCAGTTTTTCCTATCCTAAGCATGATTGCATAGGAGTAAATCCCATTGAACTCAATAAGCATGTAAATGATCAGACCTGCTTTTCCCCTCCTTCCCCTCTCCTCCCCCTTCCCCTCCCCTCTCCTCCCCCTTCCCCTCCCCTCTCCTCCCCCTTCCCCTCCCCTCTCCTCCCCCTTCCCCTCCCCTCTTCCTCTCTCCTCCCCTCTTCCTTCTTTCTCCTCCCTTGCCCACTCCAGCCCTCCCCCCTCCCCCCAGTCAGTTTTACCTATCCTAAGCATGATTGCACGGGAGTAAATCGCACTGAATTCAATGAACATGCAAATGATCAAACCTGTCCTTCTCCTCCCCTCCCCATCCAGCCTGCTCCCATCCCAGTCCCCCGCTCTGCATTTCCTCTCCTCCTCCTCTCCTCATCCCCCGTGGTCAGTTTCCCCTATCCTAAGCATGATTGCAGGGGAGTAAATTCCACTGAACTCAATAAGCATGCAAATGATCAATCCATTCTCAGCAAACTTGGACAGGATCCCATTTCTTACCTCCCGGATTAAAAAAACATCTCCACAGATAGAGAATTACATTTGTGTGTGCGTGTGTTGGTGTTCTTCTTACTTTGCTTCTTACCTGTGTTACTAATGTTTCTACAGAGAATCTAAACTAGAAAATTTTATTTCCCTCATTATTCATCCTAGAAATCTGTGTCAAATTTATTTTTATTAATTTCCACGCCTTTTTATTGGTCAATGCCATATGATGGTGAAGACAGCCTTTTGTGGTTCAAATTGGAAGTTATGTTAACAGTTGAATCTGAAACTGCAGTTTAATGTAAAATCAGACTGATTACAATATGCTGCTACTTTAGCAATGACTCTAGTTGTTGCAAAAAAGAGGATGCATGTTTTGAGCCAGCTATGTTTAAACCACTTTATTTAAGGCAAGGTGGGCATGGTCAATTAAAAACATAGAGCACACCTAGAATATTGCTAGAATATATTTCGCCTCCCACTGTTTTATCTTGTGCAAATTGAGACACTTCTGAGGTCCACTGGAGACTATTCTGCAGAAGTCAGTGTCATTATTCCACAATTACGTTTGGAGTTTTTTTAGTGTAAATTTTGCAGTGTTGCTGTACTTCACATACTCACAGAAACAGAAACAGAAGAAAATGATTTCCTATAGGAAACTTCACTAAAATTGCAAAGTAGATCAGACATATTTAAAGTGACCATCTGAACTATATCAACTGTCTTAATAATGTTGCTTCCTCCCTGCTAAAATAAGATCAGCGCAGTACGTCTTCTTTCTGTTATTTGGGCTGATTGCAGGTGTTGCCACCACTCACCATATGCTCAGAGGCACATGTTACCAAATTCTCCCAAGCTACACAGGAAGTGGATTGGACTGTGAAAGACCAACCCAAATTGTGTTTGCATTTTGACATATTTGTAGGGCAGTCCAATATCTCAGAGAGGAGGTCAGATCTCCTGCTCCCCTGGTGCATTCACTATAGCTGTCCAATTTCCCTGATTTTTAAAGTTTGATTGAAATATCTGTTGGCTATAGATACGTTCTTAAACCACAAGGTTTTTTGCCTATTAGTGAACCATCTGTAGGTGGCACCAGTCCAAAAGCAATCTGTGTTTACCTCTGTAGCCAAGCTCAGTTTATCACTATGCTCCTTCCTGGGAAACCCATTTGGGAGACACTGTCTATTGGTTTTTTTTTTTTTAGAAACATGACCCTTCACCCCCCAGCCAGAAAAAAAAACCCTGTGCTAAATCAAAATCAGGATGGGGCCATTGAGATGCTGAGTGAATTTCAAAGGGCTGATGTGCCCATGCCTCAAGTTTCTCATCGTGACTAATGAAAATCATTATTTATTTCTTTATCATTCCACAAACTTTGGTCCAGCATATTTCACAGTAGTTAGTCTTGGTTCCTGTTTTGTCATTAAGAAATTGCTGCCTTCCTATTCATCCTGTCCTAAATGTAGTTAGTGTGTCCCATCTATTGTTGGCAGATGAAGGAATTTATTTTGGCAGGAAAAGCTTATTTGTATTACTTCAGCCTCTTGTGCATGTGTTCTCTTTTTGGTTTGTTTTCACTGTTTCTATGTACCTAAAATTCAGAACTTATCAAATCTAGCTATTTGTTGGCATAGGGACAATGTACTGTGGCACCGAATTTTGGAGAGGGCATGTTGGTAGAAGTAGTAGTAGAAGCACATCTTGAGGGGAGGGAAAGAAATTATATGGTGGGAAAAGCACTGATAGGGGGAGCAGAGGCTTGTCTTCAATTATTACCATTGCCTGTCATTAGCGATATCATTCTGGTATGTTAATTTATCCCGTTTTTGGGAAGAGATTGAACTTATCCTTTCAAAATAAAGAATGAATTAATATATTACTCTGCTTCCTTTTTTAAAAAAATGGGGTATGTAATTATTGATCTAAACAAGACATTATTCAGATATGAAGTGGTATCCTAAAGCTAATATTACTTTTATATTGAACAGAATATATAAAAATGCTCTGATCTTTAGAAAGCATAATGATTAAATACTTTTATTTTGTCCTCAGACTTTCAAACCTTTGGTTGGGAAAAGTTTGTACGATTCTATCACTGCAGTTGAATTTCTTGTGGACAAACAGCTGGATTTTGTAACAGAAGATAGTGCCTTTCAGCCCTATCAGGTAAGAAATACAGATGTTACTCAATCTAATGTACCTGCATAAATTGAAATGCATATAGTTTATCTTCTGGTTTGATGAAGAGCAGCTATCTGTGATCATTCAGAGAGAGCAGAAGTATCTTCTCTTAGGAGCTGATGGCACATCTGGGAAATATTTCAGTGATGTCCTGAAAAGCAGTCAGTAGTTTAGTCAACTGTATTTGGAATAATTTGGTTTAGTATTCTATAGCTATATTTTGGTCACAGAGTCTTAACTTTATAAGATACATTTGACTTTATCTGTGATCATTCTTCGGAATAAATTAAACTTATTATCTCTGTAAATCACAGTGATGTCAGTTGACTGAGACTGCAGTCTAGAAACTATTTTAGAATTACCCCATTTAATAATAATAATATAATAATAATAATAAATTTTATTTCTGAGTCGCCTATCTGTCCGAGCTAACGGACACTCTAGGCGACGTACAACAATATAAAATACATATACAAGTTAAAAACCACAATCATCCATTCATCTAAAACATCCTTCAATTAATAAATCATAAAAACTAATCCCCCCCAGAAATCCTGTAGGCCTGCCTGAATAGCCAGGTCTTTAAGGCTTGGCGAAAACCCATCAGGGAGGAGGCATGTCGAAGATCAAAAGGAAGCAAGTTCCAGAGGGTGGGGGCCACAATCGAAAATGCCCTCTCTCTGGTCCTCACCAGCCTAGCTGTTTTGACTGGTGGGACCGAGAGAAGGTCTTGTGAGGCTGATCTTGTCTGGAGGCATAATTGGTGATACTGGAGGCGTTCCTTCAGATAAACTGGGCCGAAACCATATAGGGTTTTAAAGGTCAACACCAACACCTTGAATTGGGCCCGGTAAACAACTGGTAACCAGTGTAGGTCTACCAACACTGGAGTAATATGATCCCGGCGGCGGCTATGCTTAATCAAGCGTGCCGCCGCATTCTGTACCAGTTGCAATTTCTGGACCGTTTTCAAGGGTAACCCCACGTAGAGCGCATTACAGTAGTCTAAGCGAGAGGAGACCAGGGCATGTATCACTCGTGGGAGCAGATGCACAGGAAGGTAGGGTCGCAGCCTCTGTATCAGATGTAATTGATACCAAGCTGCCCGGCTCACTGCCGAGACCTGAGCCTCCATGGACAGCTGGGAGTCAAGAATGACCCCTAGGCTGCGGACCTGGTCCTTCAGGGGTAATCTCACCCCATTAAGCACCAAGTCTATATCTCCCAACCTTCTCTTGTCACCCACAAGCAACACCTCGGTCTTGTCGGGGTTTAGCTTCAGCCTGTTCTCTCCCATCCATCCACTTACGGACTCCAGGCACTTGAACAAGGTATTCACAGCCAACTCTGGTGAGGACTTAAATGAGAGATAGAGCTGAGTGTCATCCGCATATTGGTGACACTGCAGCCCAAAACTCCTGATGATGGCTCCCAGCGGTTTCACATAGATGTTGAATAGCATGGGGGAGAGGATAGAACCCTGTGGCACTCCGCAATTGAGAGGCCAAGGGTCTGAAACCTCATCCCCCAATGCCACCCGTTGATGCCTGTCTGAGAGATAGGAACGGAACCACCGTAAAACAGTGCCCCCTATTCCTAATCCCTCCAGGCGATTTAAGAGGATACCGTGGTCAATGGTATCGAAAGCCGCTGAGAGATCCAGGAGGACAAGGAAGGTATATTCTCCCCTATCCGTTATGGATCTTTGGGTCGTTAATAAAATTACTACTACTACTCCCCTATCCAATGCCCTCCTCATATCATCCACCAGAGCGACCAAGGCTGTTTCAGTTCCATGTCCAGTCCTGAAACCCGATTGGAATGGATCTAAATAATCTGCTTCATCCCAGTGTGTCTGTAACTGTTTGGCCACCACTCGCTCAATCACCTTGCCCAAGATTTAAGGACAGCAGAATGGGTGATGTGGATTTCTGATTCTTTTGCAACTGCAGTATTCCAGTTGTATTAATCATTACACTAATTACCTGCGATTTTTGTCTACTTGAAAGCAAAACGACCAGATTTTTGGTGAAAGAATCCTTAGGGAATTTAAGAGGAATTGTGACATAAATCTAGAAAGCCTGGCTGAAATTGCTAGAAGCCTCTTCTGGAAAGTGGTTTTCAGTTGGTCTTAGGTGGGGCAGAGCTTGGAAAAGTTACTTTTTTTGAACTACAACTCCCATCAGCCCAATCCAGTGGCCATACTGGCTGGGGCTGATGGGAGTTGTAGTTCAAAAAAGTAACTTTTCCAAGCTCTGAGGTGGGGTTACACTGCCCCTGAAAGACTTGGTCTCTTGAACCCTGCACCAACTGGGGAGGCACAGATGATGGCAGTTGCAATGAGTATGTTTTACCAGCTTCAGCTGGTGTGCCAACTGTGGCCCTATCTGGCCTGCTCTAGCCCACAATAATTTATGCTCTAGTCACATCTAGACTTGATTACTGTAATGCACATTATGTGTGGCTGCCGCCTTTGACTCCTTCTGGGAGAAAGGGTGGGATATTAATTAAATAAATAAATAGATAAATAGATACATTTAGATGCTTGGAACCTTCAGCTGGTTCAGATGAAGCTCACAAGGCCACTTCATGTGACACAACTATTATACCAGCTATGCTGGTTACTGGTGGGCTTTTGAGCCCAATTTAAAGTGCTTGTTTTGAACTTTAAAGCCTTGAATGGTTTGGGTCTGAGTTATTTGACCATACCCCAATATCAACCTGCCTGCAAATTAAGATCTATGAGGAGGTCCTCCTCATTTGCTCACTGCCACAGTCAGTGAAATTGGTGGGCATGAAGGAGAATAATTTTATTGGTTAACCCCATGGCTCCAGGAAGGTACCACACTCTGGTCCTTTAGCATGGCTTTAAAGACCTATTTGTTTTCAGGTGATCTTTTCATCTAAATAAGACACTAAGATCATTTATTTTTGTTATGGTTGTGCTTTTAGCTGATGGCTTTGCCGAAATTGTGTCTTGTGGGATTGATGTAGTGGTTTTGTTTTTTAGTATTGCTAGCTTCTTAATGTGGGTGTTTAGTAGAAATTATATTGTATTTTTATTCTATTATTGTTGAAACTATAATTTTAAGTTGTTATTATATAAGTTGCCATAAGAGTTTTCCTAAGAAAAGCAACTTACAAGTGTTTTAAAAAAACTAAATCAAACTTGTGAAACTCTCCATGGCACATACTAAGAAGCCTCTTTTAAATCCACATGCTTGCCTCATAGGGAAAGATTAACTACATGTCTTCTTCTCAGAGTGATTCCTGGTGTTAATCAGCTTTTTTCTTAGCCTTCACTTACCTATTTGCACACTACACCTAGCTCCAGACAGCCAACCTCCATTGCTAGTTAGTTAGTTAGTTAGTTTATTATTTAATTTATATCCCTCCCTTCCTCCCAGCAGGAGCCCAGGGTGGCAAACAAAAGCAGTAAAAAAACATTTTAAAACATTATAAAAACAGACCTAAAATACATTAAAACAAAACAACTTTAAAAACATTCTTTAAAAAAGCTTTAAAAACATCTTAAATAAAAAGGGTTAAAAAACATATTGTTTAGAGAGAAAAAAAGTTTTTTTAAAAAAATATTAAAATTCCAACACAGGAGCAAACTGGGATACGTCTTAACTTAAAAGGCTTGTTGAAAGAGGAAAGTCTTCAATAGACGCCAAAAAGATAACAGAGATGGTGCCTGCCCAATATTTAAAGGGAGTGAATTCCACAGTGTAGGTGCCACCACACTAAATGTCCATTTCCCATGTTGTGCAGAACGGACCTCCTGATATGATGGTATCTGCAGGAGGCCCTCACCTGCAGAGCGCAGTGATCAACTGGGTGTATAAGGGGTAAGATGGTCTTTCAGGTATCCTGGTCCCAAGGTGTATCGGGCTTTGTACAGAATCTTGAACTTGGCCTGGTAGCAAATGGGCAGCCAGTGCAATTCTTTCAGCAGTGGGGTGACATGTTGGCGATACCCTGCCCCAGTGAGCAGTCTCGCTGCTGCATTTTGCACCAGCTGCAACTTCCAGACCAACCTCCAGGGCTGCCCCACATAGACCGCATTACAGTAATCCAGCCTGGAGATTCCAAGTGCATGGACAACAGTGGTCAGGCTATCCCGGTCCAGAAACTGCTGCAGCTGTCTTATCAGCCGAAGCTGGTAAAAGGCACTCCTTGCCACGGAGGTCACTTGGGCCTCTAGTGACAAAGATAGATTCAGAAGCACCCCCAGACTGCAAACCTGCTCTTTCAGAGGAAGCACAACCCCATCCAAAGCAGGCAACCGACCAATCATCCGAACTCGGGAACCACCAACCCACAGTGCCTTCGTCTTGCTAGGATTCAGACTCAGTTTATTTGCCCTCATCCAGCCCACCACCGAGTCTAGGCACTGGTCCAGAATTTGCACGGCCTCTCCCGATGCAGATGTTACAGAGAAATAGAGCTGGGTATCATCAGCATACTGCTGACATTTTGCCCCAAATCTCCTAATGACCGCTCCCAAGGGCTTCATATAGATGTTAAACAGCATTGGGAACAAGATGGTACCCTGTGGCACACCATAGCACAACTACCAGGGGGCCGAAAGACATGCTATTCTCAGAGAGCGACCTTGGAGATATGATTGGGACCACTGTAAAACAGTTCCTCCAATACCCATCTCACCAAGTCGGCCCAGAAGGATACCATGGTCAATGGTATCAAAAGCCGCTGAGAGATCAAGTAAGAATAACAAGGTCGCACTCCCCCTGTCCTTCTCCCGATAAAGGTCGTCCATCAGGGCAACCAAGGCCGATTCAGTCCCATAACCAGGCCTGAACCCAGACTGGGATGGGTCAAGATAATCTGTTTCATCCAAGAGTACCTGCAACTGTTGTGCCACAACCCTCTCAATCACCTTCCCTAAAAAGAGGGTGCTTGCAACCGGTCGGTAGTTGTCACAAACCAATGGGTCCAGGGTGGGCTTTTTCGGGAGTGGTTGGATCACCGCCTCTTTCAAGGCGGCTGGAACTACTCCCTCCCGCCATGATGCATCGACCACACCCTTTAAGAAGCCAAGAAGGGCAAGGGTCGAGAGGACACATTGCTGGCTGCATCATTGCAAGCACCTTGTCTACGTCATCAGGCCGCATCAACTGAAATCGTTCCCAAGACATTGTAGCAGACGTTGCACTGGACACCTCACTGGGGACTACAGTACTTGCGGATGGGGCATCAAGACTGCTACGGAGGCGAGCAACTTTACCCTCAAAGTGCCTTGCAAACAATTCACAGTGGGCCTCCGAAGGGTCTAAAACTCCATTTCCTGGCGTTGATGGCAACAGACCCCTGACAATGCAGAAAAGCTCCACTGGATGGCTACTTGAGGATGTGATGGAGGCAGAGAAGTGGACCTTCTCCGCCCTCACCACCACACAGTAGGCACAGTAATGATGATTTAGTCGCTCCCGATCAGCCTCACAGCACGTCTTTCACCACTTGCGCTCTAGCTGTCGTCCAGCCTGTTTCATTGCCCTTAGCTCACTGGTGTGCCAAGGTGCAAACCAGGCTCCACAAGTCCGGAGAGGGCGCTCGGGGGCAACCATGTCAAAAGCCCAATGAACCTTGCTGTTCCACAGCGTGACAAGGGCTTCAACAGTGTCACCTGCTCTATCTACTGGGAACTCCCCCAGGGCATTCAGGAATCCAGTGGATTCCATTAGGCTCCAGGGGTGGACCATCTTAATCTGTCCACCACCTCTGCATTGAAGGGTCAGAGCCATAAGTCTAAACTTCACCAAGAAGTGGTCTGACTATGACAGTGGGGTGACATCCCCCCATCTCCAGACCACCCCTTCCTCCATATGGAGCAAAAACCAAGTTAAGGGTGTGCCCTGCCCTGTGCGTCAGGCCATTGACAACTTGAGACAACCTCATGGTCATCATGGAGCCCATGAAGTCCTGGGCCGGGACACTAGAGGCAGCCTCAGCATGGACATTGAAATCACCCAGCACTATCATTCTGGGCTCCTCCAACACGACAGCCAAGATGGCCTCCGCCTCCTCAGTCAGAGAAGCTGCCGGGCAGCAGGGTGGATAATACACCATCAGCAACCCTAGCTTACTGTCTCTTCAGCCCAACACCAGGTACAGGCCCTCACAGCCAGCTCCAAGACAGAGTGGTTTCCTGGTGACAGAGATGGAAGTTCTGTAGACCACAGCAACTCCTCCTCCCCATCTCTGCAACCTGTGCTGGTGTTGCACCGAGTATCCAGGTGGGCAAAGCTGGGTCAGATCAACTCCTCCCAGCTCATCCATCCAGGTCTGAGTAATGCACACGAAATTGGCACCTTCATCCACAATCAAGTCATGGATGAGAGTGGTCTTACTGTATACTGATCTGGCGTTAAGCAACAACACACACAGGCCAGTGGGCAGAGCAGATAAGCAACGAGGAACCCATCCATGAGAGGAGTGGCAGCAAGGAACAAGGCGCAGATAGCCTTGCCCTCGTCTTCTATGGTAATTCACCACATTCCTATGGCTATATTTCCCTCTACCCGTGATCACTGAAATTGGGGTGGCATCACCCATGTTCCTCCATAGTAAGATTCCTCCTAAACACCTGATATGGACCCAACACGAGCCCACCAACAAAGCCTACTGGAACCAATTATCCCAGAAGGCCTCTGCAAGAATTGGGAACAGTCATACCCATTCAAACTTTTTCACACAGGGCCCAGTTGTCGCTTATGACCCTCCTAATTAGATACTCTAGAACAGTAGTTCCCAATTTTTTCCCCCATGGAGCACTTGAAAATTGCTGAGGGTCTTGGCAGACCACTTACATTATTTTTCTGCCTGTTGTAGACATTGTAATGCACTGTGCTAGATGCTGTATGGTTTTTAATTGCTTTTTTATTGCTTCTTTTGTTCCTTAGAATCCATAGAAACTGTAATATAATAGAAATATAATGTAAGCAATAAAAATACAATTAAAAATCAATATGAATATTTAATGCAATGGATGTGCCACCTCCTGAGTTCAGACACACTGCAGACCACCTTACTTTGGTTAAAGTAAGCCATGGGAAGCTGACTTGCTTAAGTTGACCAGGAGTGAGTGATGGCAGTTGAAACGAGGCAGAGTACATGCTGCTGGTTATCTGCTCTGCAGGGTTAGTGCTAAGATGTCAATCCCCCACTTTCACAGGAAATGTTTTTTTAAAGTAAAAACTCAAACATATGCTTGTGTGTGAGTGCAATCTTCCCCAAGCAGAGTCCTATAAAAGTATTTTGAACTGCATTTGTGAATTGTAAGTCATTTCATGGTGATACATGATTTCTGTGAGATTGATGTATCATTCCTATTTTAAAAAATTGCCTTCAGATTTTATATTGGACAATTGTTTACTGAAAGAGTTACTTAAGCTCAGCTCCTTGACGTTTGTTAGAGTTGATACTTTAATCTAGAATGTTAATATGAGACAGCATATTCTTCCAGTGCCTTGGTACCCATTTATGTACAGAACAGTGAGTGGTTGAAATGCAGCTTCATGGAGTTACTGCGCATGACTAGACATCCAGGTTGCAACTTCGCATGCAGTACTGGAATTTTCACTGTGTTAGCACAAAATTCCTTTTTGGAGGGAAAAAAAAGACTGTGGGGTGAAACTGGCTGGAACTGCTTAGGAGACTCCACAAATACTTTGCCATGTGCAACAATCTTCATTTGGCTGTGTTTCAAGTGGCCATTCACTCAGTTGCTTGCATATTTGAATGGGGTTAAATCTTTGTATGAGATATGTGTAATTTCTCACCATTTCAATGCTTGTTGGTCTAGAAGAAGAAAACTTTCCTCCTACTTACTTGATTTTGGAAAAACAAAAACAAATATTCCTGGAAATTCAGAAGTGCATATATGAGAGAATTTGTAGCATTTGCTGCAACATTCTGCAAGCAGTTTGGCAGTCACTTGAGCATTATATGGTTTCATCAGTTTTATGGGTAGTTGTTAAGGAAGGCCTTACAAGAAAGCCTTGGAGCATTAATTTGAGGAAGCAAGTTAGTAGTGTGGCAGCGTATGAAGATAATCCCTGCCATACATATTGCTGGCTTTGTAGATGGTGGCTGTGTTTGGATGATCCCCCACAAAAGTATTTCATAGATTGGATAAATTTGGGGAAAAGAGATGGTGAGTGCCTCTGTGCCAGTGAGTAATGCTGTTGATCAGAGATCAGTGCAGTACTATTCATGTCATCCACCAACAGCAAGCCCTCATCCTTTCTCCTTGTCTTTAAAAGTAGTTGCCTGGTATGCCTGAACTTGTAGTTACCACCAAGAGCTTCCAGTCAACATGGCTGCCGATAATTTATTGTGGTTGTTTTTAAGAGGTTCACAAAATGATGTGAACATGGGGGAAGGATGGAGAATGGACAACATCCTTTGCAACACCTGAAGTGCCCAAAATGATTACGTTAAAAAGCTCTTACAACATTACATCATGGTAGTGGGAGTTATGCTCCCTGAGCAGCCAATGCATCAGCATAGTGTCAACTAACAGAGCTGTTCCAGACGGTGAATGGTCTGGCAAGGATTTACCAAAATAAAGATTGTGTCATATTTTGCCTGCTGTGATCAATTTACCAACTATATTACAGACAAAGTGGCTCGTGTTTTGTTTTACTGGGAAGCCCTATCTTACAATGCTTGCTCAGTCTTATTCTGGTTTCTTTAACAGCTTCAATATGTTTGTAACCTGTGGTGGCAAATTACAAGCTGGATGTATGCCCATGCTAGCTGATGAAAGTCAGTTGATAAAACTTAGCTCTTTGCTGAGGGGGTAATCAATATACTGGAGCAGGGGTGGTAGGGTGCCAAATGGCCTAGTTTATGCACCCATGATTTCTATCTAGAAAAAGTAAAAATTGATGTTGGTGATATTTATTTCCCAAACTGCTCCTGCTCCATTTCAACCTTGCCTTTTTGGACAAAGTGGTGAAGCAGGCTTGCAGCTTCAGATCTACCTGCATACCATTGTTTTTTGTTCTTTGCTTCAGTGTATCATTGCTAAATCATTGCTAATGAAATTCACATTCTCCCACCCACCTCAAGCCTATCTTGAACCACTTTTGCCTGCTGACTTTACTGCTTTTGGCCCTCTAAATCTTCAACGTGCTGCCAGAGGATAGTGTGAAGAGCAAAGAGCCTAGCCATGAAGACTCATTGCTGCCTGAGTACTGCTGTGCTCACACTTCAGTTTTTTTAAAAAAAGCAGATTCATAGCAGGGCAGGTGCCAGAGCAGCCTTCCTCTCTAAGTTTTCCTCCAGAGCAACGTCTACAGTAGTGGTGGTGGTGGTGGTGGTGATGATGATGATAAATCATCGGCAGGAGCAAGCAGTATTACAGCACAAATTAATTTGTTGTGTGAAAAAGCACCTAAAAAGATCTATGCTATATTTATATAAAGGTTTTTTATTTTAAATGTATAATGAAGATCTATGCTACAATTTATTTGGCGTTTGTATTAGGAACACCACTTGTATTCTAGAAAGTCTTCTTATTTTGATGTGATGTGAAATAGAATACATTTAAGTGTGTGTGTAAGTGTGTATATCTGTTTGCTTGTGTGTTATTTGATTTATATCCTACCCTTCCTGCCTTTAGGAGCCCAGGGCGGCAAACAAAAGCACTAAAAACACTGTTCTGTCTCTAAACCTTGGGAAATGAGGTTGTCTTAACTTTCAAAAAGGTTTTTGTGTCTTTCTGAATCACAATCAATGATGTCTATGATGTTCAAAACCACTTTCTAGCAATTCTTTGGTGTTTACTATGGCAAAAGCTGTGTTTTTGTATTAATCAAGATACTCAAAAGGTGGTGATAGCCATAGTTTCTTGGAAGGAAATATTTCATGTCTACAGATAAGCCAGAATTCACTTAGTGAGGTCAGAGCCTGCACATAAGATTTGAAAGATCAAATTACATCTGACTTAAACACAGAAGTAAGATACTATCAAGAACCCATTAAATGACTGTATCAGGGTATTAGCCCAATTTATATTTCATGATCTAAAAGGTGCTTCCAACATCTGATGTGTTCATCTGCTTTGAGCGGTCCACAGGAGATGATTTTTGAACTCTGTTCCCGATTCCCTGAATACCGTTGAATCCTGTTACTGGTATAGGCCAATGTTTCCCAATCCTGTAAATTCACGTAATCCCCTCTGAACTCAGTAGGACTTACTTCCAAGTAGACATGCATAAGATTGCTGTATCAGAGAACATTATATTTTGCATACAAATAAGCACGCGGCATTACACCTAAGCAAATACAGACTCCCTTTCCCTCAGCATTTGATGGCCATAACAAAAAGAATCCTTGTCTGGGCGCAATATCTGCTTATTGAGTGGTGAAAGAAAATAACATTACACTAGGAGCAAAACTCTGAGAAGAAAACTCATTAAATTTGATTGGTTTGGGGAAGTGAGGAAAATACAGAACAAGAAGCATAAAATTAAGAGTGGAACTGCTGTGCATGTGAGACTAGGTCTCAGTGAACTCGAGAGGATTTGCCTCTAACAGGAAGGAGAAGAGCATGTGGGACAGATGACAGATATTTATGGATTTTGATGTGGATTCAATGTTTTATTGTAAGTTGCCTCAATAATGTGCTTGAAAGAAGGAGTATGAATTTTAATAAATAAAAAAGGGGAAGCAGGATTAAAAACAGTGACACAGAAGCAAGAGTAGAATAATTGCTACTAGACACCGGTTGAGGGAAAAGAACCAAATGCTACTTTACCATCTCTCCCTCTGCTGCAGCCATCTACCATTGCTTCCTTGCATTTTGGTATTTACATACTGCTGGGAGGAAGGGCGGGATACAAATTAAATACATACATACATACATACATACATACATACATACATACATACATACATACATACATTCATTGTCCTACCTTTGCTGTGAACTTCCTGGATCTTTTTGCTGTATTCATCAGGAGTCTCTTCCAACAAGAAGATGGTGGAGAAAAAAGTTGGGTTTCAATTTAATGTTGTGGGCCAGTTGCTTTTTATGTTTGAGAATTTCCCCCCTCCCCATTCTTCATGTCTTCCACAGTGTTTGGAGATATATTCTGTGAAGCTGATGTGCTTTCTTTAACATTTGCTAAAGCAATACTTTGGGTTGGAGACGGGAGTGTTCTACTGGCAAGAGCTACTGTTTTTCTTAAATTTAGAGTTTAAAGTAGTTGTGAAAGAGATTAGAAAGGGTGGACTGGGGAGCTAGGATATTCTTGGGGAACAGTTATTTCCACCTGGTTCACGTAATGTTCATGACTGGGATGTTTGAGGAAACACACTTATATTGATTGTACAGTTTTTACTTAAATTCCATTACTTTTGGACTAACTCAGAGGAACATAGCATTATGTACAGTTTGTTGTGCACATTTAAATGGCTTGCAGACATTTCAATCTTCGACAGTTAAGGGTTTTTTTGTGGGCTCCACCTCTTTTGTGTTTAATCTATACTGTGCTGCTTTTGCTTGGAATTGTTTTACTTGTTTTTATTGCTGCAAGTCTCCCTGGGACCCTATGGTGAAGGGAGGGCAAGAAAACTTTATAAATAAGTAAATAGGCCTATGGGCCAGACCTTCCCCACTGCTGCTTTACATAAAAAGAGGGAGGCAGCAAGGGTAAGAACCTCCAGATTGTGGGCCAGTCTTGGCCTACCAGGGGGTCCAATTTGGCCCATGAGACCATTTTCTGCAAACTATACATACCTATCAATCAGCTGACATTACTTGTGATGTCAGCTGATTGGTGGGAAAGCAGATTTCAATTCTGCATTGGCTATGGCTTCCTGTTCCCATGATGGAACAGGTACCTGCAACCAACATAACAGAATTTACCTCCTGTTTGCCAGCTGATAAATGGGGGTTAAATTCTGCTCAGGGAAAAGGTGCAGAGCCAAAGAGAGCCTGTAAAATCTAGGCTTCTTTCTTGTGCTCCTGCAGCAGTGGAGAGAGGGAAGAAATAAGCTTCTTTCTCCCATCAATCCCCCCACTGCTACTGCAGAATGCACAAGAGATAATCCTGCATTTGAAAATGCATGCTTCTTTCTTGTGCTACCTGCAACTGTGCCCCTTGTACTCTGCATTCCCAAGCTAGCTGGCTGCCAGCATTTGGGAACTGTGTGAGGGATTTTGACAGGTGGGCAGCCCCACCCACTTATTACATTTGGCCCACAAGGCCAATCCTGTTAAGGATCTGGCCTGTGGAGCCAGAAAGATTCTCCACTCATGCTAAACAGGCTGTGGAGTAGAAGATGGATTCCTTCACTTTTCACCATTCAGCCCTCTCCACCTCTGTTACTTAGATGTCTTCTGGTGTTTTGATTTACTTTCTCCTTTTTTCCTTTTCCACGTTGCTTCATTTTTTCATATATTACCATAATACATATACGTCACTATAAACTACCACTGTGAATTTTTCAGTATGTAGCTTTACAAAGGAGGAGAGGAAACCATAGGAAATGGAGGTTTATCAATAAATGCCCTGTATCGCCAGCTATATAACTTGGTGTGGGGATTTTTTTCACTGTAAAAATCTCAAAAATCTTTCAGTGAACAACAACAAAAAGCCTCCAGTAAAAGTAGTTGCTGACCAGGGATATACACAGTTGGTTATTTCTTCTGTTACTATATTCACTGTTAACTTGGTAAAAGCATTTCTGTGACATTGATACTATTTCCACTGTTTAAAATAGTTGGGACTTGGGTGTAGAAGGAAGCAGGCAAGGATAGTTACTCTTTTTATCTTGTATGGTTGAAGACTATTGCATAATCTCTAACTGAAAAATTTCCAGCAGGACTAACTGTAGAGGTGTGATTTTTCCACCATTGTAATGTGAACGTTTATCAAGTCTTCCCCCTCCTCCAAGCTCAAACTTGTGGAATACATAATACTGCTCAAGTTGTTAGAACCTGGGGGAGCATAAAGAAGTATTGAAATGGCATAGCTTCCCATAAAACAAAACCATGCCTTGGTAACATCAATTTGGATTATTGTAATACACTGTTCTTCAACCTTGGGTCCCCAGATGATGTTGGACTACAACTCTCATCATCCTTGGCCGTTGGCTAAACTGGCTGGGGTTCATGATTGTTGTAGTCTGATAATGTAGCCTGATGCAGCCTGATGATGTGGTCAAGGTGCTTGTGACAATACACCCAGCAACATGTTGTCTCAACCCTTGTCCTTCTTAGCTTATTAAAACTTGCTGAGGGGATATGCCTGAGTGGATCCAGGATGTGGTCAGTGCATCTTTGCAGGAGGGAGTGGTTCCAGCTGCCCTGAAAGAGGTGGTGGTCTGACTGCTCCGGAAAAAGCCCACCCTGGACCCGTTGGTTTGTGACAACTACAACTCGGTCACAATTGCAAATATTCTAGGATGAAACAGTTATCTTGACCCATTCCAGTCTGGGTTCAGACTTGTTATGGGACTCAATTGGGCTTGGTCACCCTATAGGATGATATTTATTGGTAGAAAGACATATAGGGAGTGTGACCCTGTTATTCTTACTTGATCTCTTAGTGGCTTTCGGTACTATTGAACATTGTATCCTTCTGAGCTGACTTGGTGAGATGGGTATCAGAGGTACTATTTTACAGTGCTTCTGATCTTACCTCCAGGGACGTTTTCAGAGAATGGCATTGGGTGATTGTCTTTCAGCCCCCTGGCAGTTGTGCTGTGGGATGCCACAGGGTACCATCTTGTTCCCAATGCTGTTTAACATCTATATGAAGCCCTTGGGAGCAGTCATCAGGAGCTTTGGGGCAAAATGTCAGCAGTACGCTGACAATACCCAGCTCTATTTCTCTAGAACATCTGAATTGGGAGCGGCCGTGCAAGCCCTGGACCCAATGCCTGGACTCGATGACGGCCAATAAACTGAGTCTGATCCTAGCATGATGGAGATGCTGTGGGTTGGTGGTTCCTGAATTTGGGTAATTGGTCAGTTGCCTGCTTTGGATGGGGCTGTACTCCCTCTAAAAGAGCAGGTTCATAGTCTAGGGGTGCTCCTAGATCCATCTTTGTTGCTAGAGGCCCAGGTGACCTCCGTGGCTAGGAGTGCCTTTTACCAGATTCAGCTGGTAAGATAGCTGTGGCCGTTTCCGGACTGGAATAGCCTGACCACTGTTGTCCATGCACTGGTAACCTCCAGGTTCGCTGTATGTTGGGCTGCCCTTGAGGTTGATCCAGATGCTGCAGCTGGTGCAAAAAGTGGTGGCATGACTGCTCACTGGGTTAGAGTGTTGCCAACATGTCAACCTGCTGCTGAAAGAATTGCACTGGCTGCCCATAAGGTACCAGCCCATGTTCAAGATTCTGTACAAAGCCCTATACAGCTTGGAACCAGGATATGTGAAAAAACATCTTATCCTTTACATACCCAGTCAATCACTGTGCTCAGTAGGCGAGGGCCTCCTGCAGATACCATCTTATCAGGAGGTCCATTCTGCACAACATAGGAAGCGGACCTTTAGTGTTGTTGCACCTACCCTTTGGAATCCCCTCCCCTTAAATATTAGACAGGCACCATCTCCGCTATTTTTTTTTGGCACCTACTGAAGTCTGCCTACTCTCAACAAACCTTTTAAGTAAAGACCTTATCCCAGTCTGTGTCTGTGTTGGAATTGCTTTTTAAGATGTTTTTAAAGCTTTTTTTTTTATTTAAAGAAGCTCTTTCTCCACCTCTGGGGGTCTCCAGGCCTCCTCCCCCTTCCCTTCTGAGGGTCTCCAGGCCTTCTCCCCCTCCAAAGGTCTCCAAACCTCCTCCCCCTTTCCCTCCAAGGACAGAACTTCAAACCTTCACCCCCCCACTCCTCACTTACCTTATGGCCTTGCTGCTGCCTCGCTCGCTTGCTAGGCTTCACCCACTAGGCCCCCCCACTGCCCCTCTTGACATTGTCGCTGGCTTCTCCTCCTCATCACTGCCATCACAGCCAAGGTTTACCTCTCCTTGCCTGTAAGTGTCATGCTACCTGTGAACGCTTCAACACAGGTACTCGCCTGCACAGAAGCATTCACAGGTAGAGTGATGCTTACAAAAATATAATATGCCAAATAAAATAAATTAATAATATAAAAAAGTATTTATATACCACCAATTACAATCTGTCTCAAGGCAGTATACAAGTTAAGATAATAAAACAGTAAAATCACAGTACTCTAAATAAAATAATACTGGATAACCCTCAAGGCACCATTAATTTATTCCTGACATTAATTATGGAAGGGGACACCCTAAATAACTCCATCCCTTTTGACCAATAAATATTCACAATCACGTCTTTCTTTAATAATATTATTTCAAATGATGATAAACTTGTTATGACTCCCACCCCCCATCCCCAGGCCTGTAGGTGCTAGTACCACTGAGAATAAAGCTTTGATTTGCTATATAGCAGCAGGACATAATCTGTATTATCTGGATCTGGAAGAATATTAACATTTGGTTTCTATGAAATCACAAAAAGACTGCAAAAACACAGATGAAAATAGTTACCAGCAAAGCTGAGATCTGACTCTACTCCCCCCCCCCCCCAGGCTGCCAGCGTATTTGGCGTAGAAATTTGTCAGGTCAGTTCCAGTAAGTCTCTGGCCATACAATAGAATAATAGACTATTTGATTGATACAAGATGTGTGTGTTTCAGCAAGAAAAAAAGTCAAGTATGTTTGAAGTCTGAACTTCAGTTATGTTTCCACACTGCCTGTTACATCAGTTAGTCATGCTTACCAACATTATGTAGGATGTGTCATAATTGATTCTGGAATTGTTAAAGCATTTGAACGCTTGACTCTTAATAATTTTGAATGCTTTTAAAATAGAAATAATGAAAGGTGTTAAAGTAGGATATAGATGACTAAATTCAAACAGCATTTTTATGTTAATATCTTAGTTTAAGGTAATGAGGTCAGTGTCGGGAGAGGCAAGTGTTTGGAAGAAGGGGAGTGAGTCATGCAGACATTTCTGCCAAATATCTGTTGCATTACTGGCATCTCAGGATGCATCCACACCTTTTGTTGAGATTCCAGAACATTGTATATTTTATGTGGTACACAAGTGTGGCTCCAAAACATGTACAGGATTGAATTATGCACTTTCTCATAATCAAAGAGGTGATGACAGACTTGGACCACTGCTTGCCATTCAAGTTGTACAAAGCAAAAGGTACATGGCAGAGAGGAAAGAGGAGGAAGTGCATCTTAATAGTTAGTACAAGCATTCTGCATTTATTCATCTTTAATATTTGTGTTTGGGAATTGTTCGGCAAAACAACTGCTTCTCATTGTACAAGACAAGTAATTTTATTGAAAATGTCTGGAAGCGAGAGTTTTTAGCCGGGGCATTTGAAGGCTTACTCGAAGAGTGCTAGTTTAGATAAGGGAGGGGAACCTCAGGTCTCGGGGTAAAATGCAGCCCTCCAGGTTTCTCTGTCCAGGGCTCAGTGTTTATGCCCCATCCCTTTCCCTCAGCCACACGCCTCACTGGCACTGCTCCATGCCCTCCTGAAGTGCTTTTGTCTGGCTGGAATGTTTCCTTGAACTGTGATGATTTGGGGCTCGTCCAAACAACTGCATAATGTGTGATATGATCACTTTGTGTATTCATTAATTTTCGGTGGTCCATACAACGTCGTCCATTTTTGCACATTTTTGCGCAGTTAAATCTGCAGTTGCAGTACCGTGAAAAATGTGATATGCTTTTTTAAATCGGGAATCATCCACTGTACCTTAAGGTGCTCAGATGCAATACAGCGGACTTTAATGCTGTGGACAGTCAATGGGCGTTTCCCCATACCCCTTCCCTCGTTCCCAGCCAATCATGTATTTCCACTTTTGCGCATGTGTGCGAATGTCCGGGGAAAGCCCGGGAAAACTGAACCAATCAGAGCAATGGGGTGGTGTTGGGGGGGGGCTGTGTAACTTCTACTGCACAGATGCAAACATGTGCATTTGCATAGAAGCAGCTACAGCTGTTTATTTTTAGCCAGCCTGCGAACTGTGGACGGCAGCTCCAGGTGAGATCTGCAATTGTGGTTGTTTGTGAAGCCCCCCTTTTCCTGACTGGTCTCGCTCAAGTGCGGCTGGTTGGTGCAGGGAGCTCGCTTTGCTCTTTCCTTCTCACTCGGAGACAGACAGACACACACAGGCACACACGGTGGAGAAAAGTGAGAGCCTGGCGCTTTGCAAAGGGCCACGGGAAGGAAAGGGAGAAGGAGGGGGTGAAGGCAACGGAGCATCAAGTTTTGCCCGAAGTGATTGGGAAGCTGCTGGGGAGTGCGGCTCTTCCTTGATGGTGCCGCTGCCACCGCCACTGCTCCTGCAGCAGAGCCGCCTGTGCACGATACGCGGAGAGCAAGAGGCAGGCAGAGCGAGAGCGAGAGAGAAAAGCTCAGCATTTACCCTCTGCCATTGATGGCAAGTGGGAGAGCGGCAACCAGCCTTGTGTCCACCCCGGTGAGCCTCCTTCGGGACAGAGAGACGGGGAAAGCCAATTCAAGAAACAGAGGATGGAACAGCAGGGGCTTGTCTCTCCGGATGTTGGGGGTCAGGAACCTTGCAGTGGAGCCAGAGGTCCTAGCTGGCATTCCTGTGTGGTATTCGATGTATTGGACATGTTGGGGGGGAGGAATCAAAGGTACAAGGATAGCTTAGAAGAAATCAGCTTTTAGTCGTTTGAATCGAGAACGCACCCGGGCTGGTGTGTGCAAATACCCAGAGTCACAAAGCTGCCGTGCCACCCCAGGAAAAGTTGGTGCTGTAAGAAGGGGGGTGCTCCCCATTAAATGCTCAGCTTTCCTGCCATTCTTCACAAAAGAAGCAAGTAGTAGCAGCTCCTCAGTGTGCCAATGCCTCCCCTTACGCACGCCACTGTAAGGCATTGTTTCCCTCTTTAGCAAACAGCCCAGAATTAAACGCACCAAAGTCCCTGTTCAGGCACATCCCTCTTCTTCAGAGAAAGGAAGCTCCTTGCCAGAGCCAGCAACTATTTTTGTTGCTGGTGCAGCTTCACCAAGAACAATTTTGGGACGGTTTTCCTCTCTTGCTGGGAGGGAGAAGTGCTCGGCGTCCTATTGACAAACCGCACGTTTTTTGCTACAGCGTCTCAGCCACCCACAACCATAGAGACTGGTGGTCTACCTTCCTAGATATGACACGTCCAGTTCTGGAGAAATATTTGGAATTGCCAGCTGTGTGTATCTCCAGAAAGTATAATATGCATAAAGGCAAAAACACATATATTTGGTTTAGCGAAATATCACAAATACAAGCAAACAACAATACAGGAATTAATTGGCATATAAGTGGTTTGCTAGAGCGTCTCGGCCACCCACAACCATAGAGACTGGTGGTCTACCTCCATAGACATGACATGTCCTTACTTGCAGTTCTGGAGAAATAAGTGGAATTGCCAGCCGTGTGTATCTCCAGAAAGTTGAATATGCATAAAGGCAAAACCACATACATTCGCTTTTGCAAAATATTGCAAATACAAGCAAACAAAAATACAGGAACTGTTGGCATGTTTCTTTTATCAGAGGGAACACTGCAAAGCCTGTGCTGGCACTTCAGCGCAGATTGACACAGCAGCGCGTGGCTGTTTGCCAGCATTCCCTGCCCGAGCCCAGAGCCACCCGCCGGAGGACTGTTTGCTTCCCTCGGGGGCAGCATTCCTGCAGCCAAGCCACACTATGCTCTGGGGCTGAACCCTACAGTGAATGAGCACAGGGAATATGGGGGGGATTCGCCTGGTGATTACAAGTGCTGATCCCTTGCACCGCCCACAATCTCCCTGGATGGTCAGGGGCACCTGGAGATCCCCCCTTCCCGAGCTGGCCCGCTCCGGAGTGGCGAGCGGCAAGGAAGGCGCGAGCTGCACACGCTGTCAGCAGCTTCCACGGGGATGCCCTGGGCTTTGCTGGAGGCTCAATGGGTGGGAAATCGTGGTGTTGGATGGTGTGAGAGGCATCTGCATTCCCCAGCAGTCCAGGGCAACCTGCTGGTGGCCCGCTCCATCCGCAGCCCTGCCGGGGTGGGCAACATGAGCATGGGCTTGCTGCGTGTCAGTCTGCCCCAACTGCAACCAACAGCAAAATGTTGCGCTCTTGCATCCAAGCGCCTGCACGTTAGTGTGCTTTGGTGCAAGGGGGGGGGGAGAGCACGTCATATTTTGCGGACCAATTGCCTCACGGGTGGAGTGGGGTGGGGCTTTGGGGAAAACCGAAAATGATGTCTTTAATGTGTGGGTGCAAAAACAGCGGATTTCTTTACCTTGAAAAAAAAGCGAACAAACAGCCGAAGTGCGGACTATCCAAGCACAAAGCGAATAGGGAAAATGTGGATTATCCGGGTGAGTTTGGACAGGCCCTTGACTTGCTTGCTTAGACAGGGAATGGAGAGATGTGTGTGAAAGTATTCCTTTCAGCACCTACTTAAACTTTTGTGTTTAGGCAAGCCTTTCAAGACACATAGATATTGATGTGTTTTAATCTTTTTAGTTACTAGTTGTTTTGTTGTAAATGTGGTTTTAATTACTTTTGTTGAGAATTTTAATGTTTTTTGTAAGTCGCTTAGAGTTCTTTACATTCAAGCAGTATATAAATTTTGTTAAATAAAATGTAGAAACCTTCAGGATGGAATGTAGTTACTGCACAAAGATAAGATCACATCCATTACTCTACCCATTTTTGCATGTGGCTCTACTGGCATGCGGCCCACAGACATCATCAGTCAATGATGGTAATGCGGCCCTCTGGCTGAAAAAGATTCCCTACTCCTGGTTTAAGGACTTGAGCTTGAAAGTTGAAAATGGAGATAGCTTGGAGACCCTGGTAAATAGAGTTTGAGAAGTCTTTATACAAAATACCTGGGCAATTTGCATTTTTCTCACAGCAGCTTACATATCAAGTCCACATATTCTTAAGTCTATCCTCTGTTTTTTATTTTGAAGATTTGAAAAGCTGAAAACTCAAAAATGTAAAACTATAGTGGGCTTAGAATATTTCTCAGTAGGGAACCATGTGATGATGCTGATTCAGCAGTTCTGGGCAGGAGGTGATTGTGCAATTTGTGGCTAGCATGCAAGACTGAGTTGGCAACCTTTGACCTACAGAAACTTCCCTCTTCTAGCGGCAACTCTCATGAAGATTGGTGGTCTTGCCCTTTATCCCAGACACGTGGAAGCATTTTGCATGCTGCCTTCTCTGAAACCAACCAAAACAAAGGAGAAGGTCTCCAAAAGTATCAGAACAACAGGCGAGTTCACAGGAACCCCAGCAAACAATGAAAGTGGTATAAAAGGTGATTTATGAATAGACAAAACTGCATGTTAAATGGAGATAGATAAATAGGCAGACAGAAAGACAGACATTAGAAGCTAAAAGAATATTGAAGATATGCTCAGAGAAGCGCAGAATGAGTTTTGGTTACCCATTTATCTTTCCATGCAAAAAAAGAAAAGAAGTAAAGTAACTTTAGAAATTTTGTAAGCAAGTGCATCTCAGTTAACTGTTTTCTATCCTGACCTTAGTGAGCCTGGAGTTGCTAGATGCCATTTGCAGTATAGACTCTGCTTCAGATCATATCATCTTTAATCTTGTTCATTCTTCTCCTTTCTCATCCACTGTCCAGAATTTCTGTTGGAAAAAATGTGAGGCTGGAATAGTTAGTTTGAAGGAAGAGCATTTTCAAAGAGACTGACATTTTGTTCTCATTTTGTTGTTGTTGTTGAAGAAAGTCCTAAATAATGTATTTAAATAGTGGGGGAAATAATAAATTGTTCCTATATACATGGCACAACCATATCTTCAAAAACCAAAAATTGGGAGATTTAAATATTTACGTAGGGCAGATCTACATACAGTAGCATGGGTAAAACAGAATGGTTCCTTGCTCCCATCCCACTATACCGAATACTTCCCAAGAACAGAAATAACACTTTTTTTTTCTTTTATATAGCATACAAGAAGACTAAGCCACTACTTAACCATCAAACTCTCAGGCAAACTGATTAATATGCCCAAGAGCCGGAATCCCCCTGAAAATGCAGCATGTCTGCAGGATTTGCTCTGCTCCACAAATCATAATTATCTCTCCCTCCACCCCACCCACCCCAAAGACATACACACATTCCTAAATAATCTGGGTTCTTGGACTGTTTGAAGACAGTGGAGTGACTGGTAGTATGGCATGCTCCCAGATAGGGACATTTTCTTCAAATCATTCTAGGTTTTTGCTTTAATTTTGTGCTGTGTTGTGAAGATTGCATCATGAAAGCTTAACAAATATGTTGATTGAGAGTCAGTCTGAGATCAGTTGTATCAAATGTCTCAAATAGTGGCACAAAACCATCTCTGATTTGAAATATTTAATATATTGCTATTAAAATTAGGGCTGAATTGGTGAATTTAGGTTGTTATAGCTTGTTGTCGTTTTTTTATATCTAACTTGTATGCCTCAGCTGTTATATGTTAAAGAAGCAGTTCCAGTAGAATTTGGAGGCATTTTAAGGAATTTTATCATTTGTAGTAGTTCACATTTCATTACTTATTTTAGATCATCCATCTTTAAGTATCTAGTAGAAGCTGTACAGTAGCTGATTAGGCCACAGATGGCAAGGGCAAGTGTTGCTGACCTCCATGAGAAGTGTGAAATGTTCTTATCTTTATTTTTCAGAAAAAAATGCAGCTCAAATTAATGCTTAAAATGCATATCCTGTATGCATTGAAACCAATTGCATAGCTATAAGCTAGCAGTTTATGGGGTTTATAAAAATATGTGGCTGGCCTGTATCTCATTTTTTTAATACTTTGTTTGAATCCCAACTCTTAATTCTGTTTCACATAAGTTAGTTTGCTGGCATGTAGTCTGTATGTATACTGCACAAAACAAATCAACATTTGTTCTAGAATAAATTTTGTCCATTTATTTTTCATTTATTTGGTGTATATGTGCATCTAAGATTTAGGTTTTCAAAGAACTTCAAATGTACACATAACAAGGAAATCTGTAGAGAAGAGAGGAAATGTTGTGACAGTATAAGGTTTTATGGCCAACATATTTGAAAGAGTGAGATATTTAGCCACAACCTTTTATTGCAGCCTTCACCAACTAGTCAGTTACACACATTCAGTGCCAGAAAATAGATTCCATGTTTATGTATTGATGTTATAGACTATTGTAACATGACATAGCCCCGTTGAATTCCTTGGGACTGAGTTAAGAGTTTATCAAATAATGCTAGTACTAGTCTTAGTGGGCTTCAACTAAAATACATGGGTTTCAAGATACATTTCCTGTGTTCTTTTTATATATATATAATTGCAGCAAAGCTAAAATATAATGGATGGGTTATGATATTAAACTGATCTCTTTATCTCAGAACATTGTGTGTTGCTTCCTTATTTTTTTTAAACAATGTAATTGGTCAATATAGAACATAAAACAAAATTCTCTAATAGGTAGAAAACCTTGCGGTTTAAGAATGTACCTATAGCCCACAGATATTTCTATCAAACTTTAAAAAGGAGGGAAATTGGGCAGCTCTAGTGAATGCACCAGGGGAGCAGGAGACCTGACCTCCTCTCTGAGATATTGTACTGCCCTACAAATTCGTCAAAATGCAAACACAATTTGGGTTGGTCTTTCACAGTCCAGTCCACTTGCTGTGTAGCTTGGAAGAATTTGGTAACGTGCCTCTGAGCATATGGTAAGTGGTGGCAACACCTGCAGTCTCCAAAGATGGAGAATTACATTTTTGTATGTTTGTTGGTAGTGTTCTTTCTTTGCTTCTTTCCTGTGTTTCTACAGAAAATCTAACCTAGAAAATTCTATTTCTCTCATTTATCCTAGAAATCTGTCAAATTTATTTTTTATTAATTTCAAAGCCTTTTTATTGATCATTGTCATATGATAGTGAAGACAGCCTTTTGTGTTTCAAACTGGAGGTCTGTTTCTATTTTGGGTGCATTAACAGTTGAATCTGAAACTGCAGTTTGATGTAAAATCAGACTGATTACAGTAGGGCTTCGCTTTCTGTGTTCTGCTAATACAGCGGCACCAGCTGTAGCATGCGAAACACTAAAAAATTAAAACTTAGCTGGGCATTTTTTAAACTTTTAAACTGCAGAAGATGAAAGTCAGAGTATGGAGCAAGGTCAGTAATAGGATTACAGGTACTCTGTGAACATGGCTGATTTTTAATTAATTTCAACAAATTATGAGAACTCTAACAGAAAAAAAGTCCAAAAGGGGTCTGGTTTCTCTCTCTCTCTTTTTACACTTTGAACTTGATTCTCTCTGACTGTTGTGTGTATCGCCATGAAAATGTAAAGGGTTGTTAAGCAAGCGTTTCTGAGTGCAGGACTATAGGTTTTGTAACGTTTTGTTTTAAGATGTGGTTATGGGAAAGATCAGAATGGCATGGGGGTATTTTCAATTTAACATTGCAGAAATCCATGCTCGCTATAGTATACTGCCACTCTCGTATGTATTCTGTTTGAATTTATTTACTTCAAGTACTTGTAGTTTTAATTACTGCTTTATATTTCTGATTGAGAGTGTCAAGACACTAAAAACTTCTAAAAGGAGTATACATTTCAGTAAAGTCAAAGTAGGAGCCTGACCTTCCAGAAGACTGCAGAACTTAACTGAAGAGCAGTTTGTTTTGTATTCTCAAGTTTGTGGAGCTGGGGAAAATATTATGGTCTCATCAGTTTTAATACTTGCTATTTAGTAGGGTTCAGGTTTTAAACTGCATCCAAATAAGACAATGACATATGTCTAAAGTGACTCATCCATAATTTGGCATCTTTACAATGAGCCTGACCCTTGTCCTAGACAAAACTCTGTGTTCCAAGCTCTCATTAAGTTCTCTACTTTCATAGCAGCCTCTTAAATAGTGTAGACATTATACTCGAATGTATATACAGTAATTGCAACCGTTGTAGTTTACTACTAGTGTTCAACCTATTTCAGGTGCATCCACATACCAAAGGGACATTGACTGGGATCCAAAGAGCTGTTTAGGCTCATGCTTTGTGCTAGTAGAATTTTTGATTCCTTTAAACAGGTGACCTCCATAACATATCACAAGGTACTCTTGAAATTCTCTTTGGTTTCAAAAGCAGTTTTCTATGTAGCATGAGGAGCTACTGTTTAAGAACCACAAGTCCTAAAGACCCTTGGGCTCATAGAACCAGATTGACAGTTCTTTGGATCATTGTAATTAGTAACCATAGTTATAAATATAACCTGGAATCTTTATACCTTAGGACTGTCTTTCCTCATGAGTTCATTAACTGACGTCTAGTTACCATAAGCACTGTGGTGCATGGAGTATGTGGGAAGAGTGTTTTCACAGCCAAAGTTGCTCATGATAAGGAGGGAATACCAGATAAGACGCAAATACTGTTTGTAGAGGAATCAGTTAATCCAATTATAGGTGTATAGTTTGCACCATATGGAGTTGCAGTCCTCTGAAGAGCCAGGCTTGTGGCTTTCAGGTGCTCCTTCACACCGCTTATGTTGATTTAAGAATGTCTTTAGTAGCTGTGGCTGGTATGGAGGGCTGCTCTTTCTTGGAAGAGAAGGACCTGCCCATGACCGTTTATGCTTTATTAACTTCCAAATTCTGTAATTCATCCTACTTGGAGCTTCCGTTGAAAGGCAGCTGGACATTTCATTTAGCATAAAATGTCACCACTAAAATGTTATCTGGGATGGGTCGGATGGAGCATCCAACTCTGGGTGTGTTGGATCTGCACTGGGAACCTGTTTGTTTCCAGGCTCAATTCAAAGTTCTGGTTCTTGTCTGTATAGCAAGGGTGGTGCTTTAAAGTTGTAAATGACTTGGGTACCTCATCCTTTATATCCCTCCCTGTACTCTGCTCAGCATTTAAGATCCTGCTGCATGCTGTCCTGCCAATAGAATGCAGCTTGTGATCATGCGAGATGACCTTTTCAGTTGTGGCACCCATCCTTTACAGTGCCCTATTGAATGAAGTCTCTCAGGTCTCATTTCAGTCACCTCTTTAAAATGTGACTTTTTAGCCTTTGATGGTGGCTGAATGTAGACATGTTTCCCTCTGCTTTCTTGCTGTTATGACGGTTTGTGCCTTTTTTAAAAATCACAGCAGAACCTGCTATGGATATTTTTGTTGCTGCTGATTTTGCTTTTCTTTTATCATTTGTGGTGTGTTTGTTCTAAAGATTTATTTTTATTGTTAGCCGCTTTGATTTGTATGAAAGGGGTATATGTATTAGTAAATTAATAAAGAAATATGGGCAAACGATAGTGGGTTATCGAGGACAAGCAACATGTGACCCAGAAGATTCGTATGGACACCTCTACCCCAAAATTGCTTGGGCAGGTGGTGCTTAACCCTAATCTCCATCCTATTGCCTTGACTAAAATCATCTCCTCAAATTGCTATTACCCCAAGGAGGAAGAGGGTGAATGTGTCTGTTTTTCCCTCAGCTAAACTATTAAAAGCTAAGGGTGAACAGTATGGGAAAGACTTAAACACCCCTTCTTCAGTGTTACTGCCCCAAGCCAATTCCTCCCTTCCTACCTCGCCCAAAAAAGTTGAGAGATGTTTGGTATCACCTGTAGTTTGATCCTCCATCTGAACACTTTTGATAATTTGAGACAGGTCAGCTTGTATAAATACGTTCCTTAAAGCAGTCATCTTCCTTCATCCTCCTGGAGGTGCTTAACTAGAGGAATTCTTCTTGAATGACATTTTAGTATTTTGTCACTTATGACTTCTTTCCAGTTTCCTCATTTGGATGCTACCGTCAACAAACATAAACAGACCTAAAGGTTTTCCTGCCATTTGATAAATTTAACAGAGCAGGTTTAAACTTAAATTGTGTACGTACCATGGCTTCCTTTTCAGTTTTGTGTGCATTTTCTTCTCTGTTTGATCATTGGCATTGCATGGTAATTTCATTTTGTAGTTACAAAGAGATTCACTGTTTCTTTCTATAGGAAAGCTATGGATATTTTAACTTGCTTTGTCTGGTTTTGTGTGTTTGTATGTATTAAACATTTAAGAAATGGAATATGGTCAGTAAATTTTCAATTCTAGCATCCAGTTGGTACACAGAATCTGAGAGCACCCAAATTTAATTGGCAGCTTAGTGGAGTAGGCTGTTCGCCTCTTCTAATCCTCAGTGAAGGCAGACGAGATACTATGGATCATCTGGATGAAAGCATTATGAAGCCCATAAATCCCTGACACTACCTCTTTCCATAATTTTTGTTGATATTTGCCAGGAGGGTAAATCTTCCATACTTTCAAAAGGCAAAGAGAGGTGGGGTTTTTTCATTTATTTAAGTTCTATTGCTTTATTTTCTCAGCACATAATTTTAAAAACACCTTTTTTGGCATGTTTATTGAATATTACTCCTTGATGTAGAAAATGTTTCAGCAGCCTCTGTCGGGCACAGGATAATCCCACATGCTTTTTGTGATTGGCTCAGACAGACATACCTATTTATTTGAACTCTAGAGCTTAATAAAGAGTGTCAGTAGCATGGCAGACACATTTTTGTTTGAAGCTGCAGAACTGAAATCAAATGGGAACAGGTTTGTTTTCCATCTGAGAGCCAAACTAGATTTGATGGGGCACATGTCTGCATATGTGCTCCATTCACATAAAATAAGGGCAGATCTCTTTTCTTTATAAGAAATCCCTCTCTGCCTGATCTCATTGTGCTCCATTGCTGTAAGCAATGTTCTCGCGACCAGGCTTATTTGCAGTATTGAAGTAGAGCACAGAAAAGTAGGATGTTACAGTACTTCCCTCCCCTGCATGTTTTCTTAAGAGAATAAACACAAAACACCCACATAACTTTATAAGTGGACAGTGCAGCCATGTAGTGTTAATTTATATAGCAGCCCACAATGTTTAGTTTGACCTTCCACTTCACTGACTTGGACAAGAATAAATATTTGATTTCTCTGTTGTCTAGAATGCCTTTAAGAGATATTGTGTTTTTTCTAGGAAAATATGGCTGAGTAGCAGATCAGAAAAGAATTTATTTGACTATAGTGTCTTTTAATCTATAATGCAAGTTGATAGAGCAGGAGTCACCAACTTTTTTGGATCAGGGGTACATTTTGCATTTTGAAGAAGTGCTCTGGGCAACAGTCACAACATGGCTGCCATGCCTAATAACAATAGGAAGCATTCCTCAGTACCAGGAAAAAATATGCAAGGTGACCACACCATACTCACACACTTGCACACACTCGCCACACACAGAGACCACAGAAACACATACATCTCTCTTTTACTCATATACACACAGTTCACACATACATCTCTCCCTCTGTCTCTCCCAAGTGCCTTCCTCCTGCTCTCTCACAGACTATACATACATGCATACGTACATACACACACTCTCCCTTCCTCCCTTTCTCTCACACACGGGTGGCCACAGGAATTTTTCTGATGAGAGGGCAAAGTAAAGGGTGTTGCCTCATAGGTTCTAAAAATGCTATAGATTTTTTAAAAAGAAAGAAAGGTGGGGATCTGGGGGTTACAGTTAATCCTGGAGGCACCAGGGAAGGCCTTCACGGGTGCCAAGTTGGTGACCCCTGAGAAATTAGCTAACAGGTCCATCATTGTCCTTCATGGCAATGATACTTTGTTTTACTTCAATAAAGAGTTTTCTTGTATGCAATAAACTGCCATATTTATTTTTTCTTTGTTTCCTGACTATAATGCATCCTAATCATTGGCATTGCTCACCCAGTATAGATTTTTAATTGTATTTGAAATTTGCAGATGAGAACAACATTATTTAATTGTGGTTTAAGATAATAAATCTCGTTATGTCAATTCTTTAAAAGAAAATCTAAATTTAAAAAGTGACAGAAGCAATCAGCGAGTTTGTCTTAGTATTAAATAGCTTAACCAGACACATCCGTATCCCTTGTGATTTTTAAATGTTTTAACATGCGACGACTGACTCCCTGTCATAATGTTACAGTCCCTCCCTCTTGTTGATTGCAAATTAGACCATGAACCTTATAGTGGCAGGGATTAGACTTCTTAATGTATAATTATGCACCTTGAGTTGTGGGATAGGGCAGACAATAATATAGAGTATAGACAAATATGAAATGAACATATCCTCATAGAGTGGATATCCATATAGACATTTGTATACACTGATATTTATTTTATACATTTTTAAAATTAAATTGTGAATATAAAATACTTGAAAACATGCAGTGCTCACAGTTTTTCTTCTAAGGTCCGGTGCAGACATAATGTTCCACAAATGCTAACCATGGTTTGGCGACTGGGAGTGGGTATCCTGGATCTTGTGCTCTCTTCCCTGTTCTTTTCTTCTCATGCTCAAATTCGTTTCTACTTCACTATGGTTCAGCATTGCATTTGACCATAGTTATTATGGTTAAGGGTGTTCCTAAATCCTGATTTGAAAACCAACAAAACCTGTCTGTAAATTCTAAAAATCAGACACCCAGCCCCTCTTTTCCAATCTATGACACAGACTTACAAACAAACAAAAAAACCCTCAGTTTACCCACACAATATATATTGCACAACATATGAATGTAATTGTTCAGATTGGACAATATTGGATTTGAATTTTTTATTATTATTTGGGGGGGTAATGGAATTTGGGATTTTAGAACATTCCTTGTCCTGTGGTGTGTAAACAAAAATGTATTAGAAATTCTGGGATTCTAATACATTTCATAATTTTGCAGAAGCAAATAGTTCAATATGCTAGTTTATAATGCAGCATGAGTTTTATTAGTCACACAATAAGGAAAGGCAGCCATATTGGCACACAAGAATTGCAAAGTCCATATTAGGGCAATACCTTTATTAAATCAACCAAAATATCACAAAATGGTGTGCAAGCTTTTGATTTCTCAAGAATTATTCATCTGGCTAGAAAGCTAGCAGCATTGGGGGGCAGGTGGAGGAAATGAGATACTTATTCATTATTTTGCTGATGTTGAAACCACAGAGTCTGCATCTGGTCACAGTCTTAAAACAGAATGGGGGAGGTGATAGCCAACATTCAAATGAGGTTGTTTAAGTGCTATGCAGATATTCAGTTGCTCCAAAGTCTGCTGGGAATAAGAAACATAATAATGGCTGATTCCCCATCTCTGAAAGACATTCATCTTTAGGTGTGGAAACCTACGTGTTTCATGTAAGAATGGAGAGAGTTCTTTTGGTAACATCCAGTGCATGTGTTTTCAGAGACAGCAAAACAGCCATTGTTATGCTTCTTGCTCTGATCAGCCCTTGGTACAATTCAGTACCTGCATGGTACTTAAGAGAGTCTCATTTGAATGTCTGCTACCTTGTCCCCCATTCTGTCTCAAGACTGTAGGCTCCATGGCTTCAACTTCAATGGCAGTCTCTCTCCCCTCCCCCCCTTGCTCTGTTAACCCTGTAGCCTGATGAAGAGTTCTGGAGAACGCAAAAGCTTGTCCTAATACAGATTTTGGCATTAGTTTTATAGAGGTGGTATTTTACAGTAGTCTTAATCTAGAGGCTCTTGGATTTAAAAAGCATCTTGCTATTCTGAAGTAGAGTGATTTGGTGCTATTGGAAAGATGCATAGAATAGAGAAGTAGTTGAGCCCATGCATTTATTTGGCAACATATTGGGTCTGGATACTTCATGCTTAAGGAGAGGGGGAATCAAATATTTGGAATGTCACTTGTCTGAAATTGTGTTTTTCAGATTATAGTATTCAACAAATTGTTGAATTTGAGGAAATAAACTTCATTCTAAATGTGAATAACAGGGTTCTTCTTAATTTCTGTTTAGGACGACGTAGACAGTTTAAGCCCAGTTCTCAGGGACAACCCACAGCTTCAGGAGGAAGTAAAAATCTGGGTAAAGGAACAAAAGGTGCAAGAGATTTTTATGCAAGGTAATTTTGAGAAATATTTCTTGCTTTCATCTAATTAGGTCCCATGAAAATTAATACTAAAGAATGATTGAATGTAAGATTATACTGTAAGTAGAAATGTGGATTTGTTTTCCAAATCTATTAAATGGAAGTATGTTCATATTTCTGAATGTGGTTTAGTAGATGGTGAATAGATCAATAGTTCAGCAGTTCCATTGACAGTGTTTTTTAGTTTAGAAGCAATACTTTCAAATATTAGGTGTAATTGCATGGATTATGAATTATTGCCTGTCACTTGAACCACTTATGAGTAGTGAGTTTGCAGTGCTTGGAGCTGACATGATGAAAAAGAAAAATACTGACTACCTTTGAATGATTGATGAGGTTTATGTATAAATAAGTGTAATATTTTACATGTAATATTTTACACATATAAATACATGCAATATTTTATATTTTAAGTGACTGCACAGTTTCCAAGCAAACAAAGGGTGTCAGCAAGGGATATTCTGTAGGGGCTGGAAATGCTTTTTCAGTAGATCTGATTCCCACAATAAGAATATAAGAAGGAGCCCTGCTGGATCAGATCCAACATCTATCTAGTCCATCCTGTTTCCCACAGTGGTTAGCCATATGCTTCTCAAAAGCCCACAAGTGAGGCATGAAGGCAGTGTCATTCTAGCTGCAATTCACAGTGCACCCATACTGGCTCTGCACTGATCTTTTTTCCCCCTAGTTTGTTCCTGCCACCTGAGATGCAATGTCAGTATGGTAGGTTTTTTCCACAGGACTTCTCCCAGACTTATAGGTCTATACCAAAACCGTAAACTGGAAGCATGGGAATGAAACTCATGGAGAAATTTCTAAAGTCTTATATATAACAGATTTAGATTTCCTTCAAAAAAGGAATTGATGAATTATGCCTTGGTTGTAATATCCATGGTTTTTCCCAACCAGTTTTCATTATAACCAATATGCAGTTTTAGGATTATTATTTTTATGTAGCTCACGGAAATGTAGTGATAGCTTAATTTTTAACAAGTTTGTTTTTAAATAATCAGAATTCCTATTCTTTCATTTTGTCTTCTGTCTACCAACCATTGTCCCCTGTCACATGGGAGTGTATAGTTTCTCTTCACTCCTTCCTCCTCGCTCTCCAGTGATGAACCACCAGCTCTCAGAAATCTGTCATGCTGTAGTTCGCAGCACCATCTGTCAGTGGCCAAGCAAACTGCAGTGTGATGACAGTCTTATACAAATATAGATATAGGAAGATATGCAACAAGCTGAATCTGCAAGCAATAAACTTTTATTTGAAGTTGGCAGGGACCTTTCCAAAGAATGGGTATTTGTGAATAGAAATTATAGAAGAACTTTTATCCTAAGGAAGGGCACAGATAGCTAATATAGTGTTATATGTCTGGAACCTCTATTTTAAATCCATCTCCAGGTAACTACAGGAAAGCAGTGCTTCAGCAGCTCTGAAGGACTCTAGTGTGGGAGTTTACCTTTGACTAGATTATGCCTGTAGGGTATGGTGGTAATTGTTTTCCATCTGCTGTTGTGCTATCCCTCTTTCTGTTTTTACTTACTCTAAATGAACCTCCAGACATCAGGTCCCTCAGTAATGGTAACATGAAGTGAATTGAAGTATTTCAAGAGGAGGCACTTGACAACAGAGGGATTTGGAGCTAGTGATTTTGTAGGTTCTCTGTCTTCTTTCTGATGCTGATCCTGCTAATGTTTGCACTAGCAATGGTCAGTAAGAGATTGTTGGTAACAGATTGTCACAGTTAATACCCTAGGTATCTAATAAGCTGCCAGCATATCATGTTGATCTCCTGAAAAAGCACTACAGTTGCAGGAGCAGCAGGAAGCAGACATCTGGAAGTACCCATTGAGTACTCTGGAATAGTACTCTCTGTTACCTATATAAGACAATCACAATGCACAGATCAGAAATGTTTGCCAAGATATAGTACATGCAATTCAGTACACTGATTAAAGTCTCCTTATACAATATGTGGCAGATACCAATAAAATAGTTGTAACTTAAATTGTACTTGATTATAACTGGATCTGAAGCACTGGTTATTTCTGCATTCTTGGACAGATTAATTCAAACTAGAGTTGAAGCAAGGTGCAAGTCAGAAAGGTGTGAATAAGTAGTGTTTGAATGACAAAGCTAGGGGAAGAACAGATTGTATTTCATAAAACAGCTAAGGAAGGGAGATGCTTGATGTGGGAGAAATTGTCATTTTTATTCATGTGAAAGTGTCCCTGAGACATATGATCCTATATTTTCAAAACCAACATCTTGGGTTTCAAACTTCTTCTCAGCTCCTTATTTGCCCAAAGCTATGAAGATTAGTGTTCCACAGGAATATATAAAAATATCAAGATAAGAAACTGAAGTAAAAAATAATTTGGGCAAGCAATTGCACACTGAAAAGCAATCCTGACGACTCAAATCAGGCCCTTACAGAAGAAAAATAAGTGAGAATAGTTCTACATAATAAAAAGCGTAATTTATTATTCAATGTAATGCATGAATTTAAATCTCCTTCCAGACTAAATTAATTTATTTTGAAAGCCCCCATTTTCTACATAACATTTTAAAATACAAAATGGCTATTTTGTGGTGAATATGTGATATAAAATATACACTACATCTGCTTCGTTTTGTAAATGATTTCTTGCTATTACACAGTAGCAGTGGGAAGGAGAAAAAAGGCTCCTGAATTATTTTGATTTTCTTGAAGTTACTGCAGAGGTTGCAGAGTTCTGTGGTCAGTTGTGGAAAACTCTGGGCAGCTGTGAAACCCAAAACTTCAAGAAGTAAATTGTTTCTACTGCAAAAGCATCTGGGCATGCAAACAGCTGCTGGAGAGGTTCTGTTGAAGGAATTTGACTTCCTTTTCAGTGTAGTGTTTTATAGTTTGACTTTTTTTACCCCACCCTTTAGCATTGTAGAATGCAAATATTAAACATTCTTTTGAAAATTCTAGTCTTACCTACCTGTCAAACTCTATCAGATAATACCCTTGTACTATAAAAATGCCGTGGTGAATCCAAATAAAAATATGCAGTATTAAAGCATAATGGATATTGGATTTTTGGTCTTTCTGTGTGTGTTTTTACAATGTAGTATAACATATGTGCTGCATGCATATTCAAAACCAAGCCATGGATTGAAATATTTTTGCAATAATCCTCAAAAGCTTTTTTTTTTTTAAAGGTCCATATTCCTTAAATGGCTATAGGGTGAGAGTATACAGACAGGACTCTGCCACCCAGTGGTTCACTGGTATAATAACTCATCATGATCTATTCACTCGCACTATGATTGTTATGAATGATCAGGTAACTGCTTCTTCTATTTTTGTCTTAAAGATAAGTATGTGTTAAAACTTTTATCATGACTTTGATACAATTGACCTAAAATTATTTGCATATATACATTTTAGCTTTTAAAATATTACTTAATCTTAATATTTAATAGCTTATGCTTAAGCATTTGTTTCCAGTTTTTAAAACTTAAATGTACTTATTTGGTTGTAATCTGACCAGTAAAATGAGTAAACCTGAAGGGAATCCTGTCTGTAAGGATTGTTTTTTTTTAAAAAAAAAATGTACTACTGATAGAACTTTAGCAATCAAGTGATTAGGTGGCTAATAAATTCCTACTTTCAACAAAGGAAACGTGAATGCATATTACAGTGTTCCTTAATATTTTCATGACATACATGGAGAAATAAAATGGGGGGGGATTTTGAGGCCTTTGCTCAATATTCAGAAGATATGTTTTTTAGATCAGTTCAGTTTATTATGCAACAGCCAGCCAGGCTTTTTGAATGCACACCAAAAGAGAGAAACGCAGGAGACGTATTGAAATAATAAGTCCAAAAATAATAATAATTCAGGAGTATAAACATATAACAATACTGCAGAAATTAATAATTATTAAAATAGCTCTAACTCTAGGTATTTTCTAGATCTATTACTTGAGCCCCCCCCCCAAAATAATTAAATGTTGGGCTAGAAGTAAAGGCCAACATAAGATTTCATTGTATTATATCCATTTATCGTTGGTGTATAGGTATCATTAATCACACCTCCTTGCACTCTAAAGATTTTTAAAATCCCACGTTCAGTACACCTTATTCTTGTTTGGCCAGTTTAACAAATATTGAAGGGTTTTCAATTTGGGACAAAAGATAGAACCCTGGTAGTGTTCTGATAAACCATGTCAACACGTTGGTTTGAAAATGAAAGGATGCCATTTTTGCATTCCTTTGAAAAGTCTTTTGTCAAACTGTCCTTTTAAGTTGGAACATAAATTCTGTTGACAATTGGCATTCATATGGAAAATATAAGTGGGAATTGATTACTGATTTACTTTTTTCTAATAAAACAGGTTTTAGAACCACAAAATGTCGATCCCTCTATGGTTCAGATGACCTTTCTAGATGATGTTGTTCACTCTTTGCTGAAAGGTGAAAATATTGGTATTACATCACGGCGCAGGTCTCGTTCCAGCCAGAACAGCAACACAGCCCACGTAGATATATTTTGATTATACATTATATTGCCATTTACTCTGTTAATTGCATTGTATCGATAGATTATAAATGTATTAATGTTTTTATTTAGGGCCACTATACTCGGGCTCAGGCAAATAGTCCCAGGCCATCAATGAATTCCCAGAGTGCAGCACCAAAACAAAATTCACACCAGCAGCAACGGAATGCTCGTCCCAATAAAAGAAAAGGCTCTGATAGCAGTGTGCCTGATGAAGAAAAGATGAAAGAAGAAAAATATGACTATGTTGCTCAAGGAGGAGGTATAAGCATTGTTAAAAGGGGTGGGACAATTCTTCTCCTTCAGAATTGTACTAAAATAAAAATACTTTTTCTTTGCAGAAAATTCCAAAAATAAAAACAAACAGTTTATTTCTAAAAGAAGAAAACCTGATGATGATGAAAAGAAACTGAATTTGAAGAGGCAGAGGACAGACAACAGCTCAGACTATTCTGAGTGCAGTGACTCAGAAACTTCAAACAAAAGATCGACAGATTCTTCATCGGAGCAAAACTCAGAGAATGAATTGAAAAGCAAGAACATTTCAAAGATAAATGGGAAGGAAGGAAAATCCCAGAGGAGTGGTGGTATAGAGGAGCAAACGCTAATAGACAGCCAGTCTCCCTGGCATGAAATACAGGAACATAAAATACATCAAGAAGCAGATAGAACAGAGTCAGCTGACTTGGAGCTGCAAGAAATTTTGCTCCATCGTGCTGAACAGCCAACAGTTTATGATCGGAATGCCAATGATGTATGCAGTATAGAAAAGCAGCAGCCCAGGGAGCTCTTACGGAATGAGCAGTTTGTGCCCAACTGTCCTACACCAAAAGGTTGTATTGATATTAATACTGAAAACAGTTCAGTTAATGAGAGCCAGGAAAATATCTCAAATGCTTTTGGTTTGCAAACCTGTCAGAAAATGGAGCCTCCGGGTAGTGATACAAAACATCAGTTTACAAATTCAACCTTTGTGGAAGTAAGAAAATTGGAAACTGAGGAAAACTGGATTAACAATGTCAGCAAAATGGATTTGATACAACCAAAAGTTGTGAAAAGTTCGTCAGCAAATGAGCATCTTAACACTGAAAAAATGCTATTTGGCTCTGTCTCATCTTTAACTGTAATTTCTATAGCAGAAGAGGGCAGAGTACGTAAACAAAGTCCAGTCCCTGATGTGATGAAGCCTAAACCTGGACCACTCATTGAAACTCCTAAAATCAAGTCAAATTCTTCACCTGAAGTTAAATATAAACACGCCCAATCTCCTGATACTGTGAAGTCTAAGATTAATTACCAGAACAGCCATGTTACTGCAGTAACAAGGTCAGCAATTAAAACTGAGCATGATTTGCCTAGGTCTAGCTTTCATCCAGTTCCAGCTAGAATTAGTTCATTAGAAGCTACTAAAAGTCCTCTTATCATTGACAAAAATGAACATTTCACAGTTTACAGAGATCCCGCTCTTATTGGACAAGAAACGGGAACTAACCATTTATCACCATATTTACATCAGCATAACTATCCTCCTCATTCCACTTCCCATAGAACTTGTTTAAATCCAAACACCCATCATTCTGCATTAACTGGTGCATCACATTTATTAGCCGGATCCTCAAACCAAACTCCTTTGTCTGCTATTAATACTCATCCTCTTAGTAGTACATCTCACCATTCTGTTCATCACCCACATCTACTTCCTGCAGTGTTACCTGGAGTGCCTACAGCCTCTTTGTTGGGAGGCCACCCACGACTAGAGACTGCTCATGCTAGCAGCTTAAGCCATTTGGCATTAGCACACCAGCAACAGCAACAGATGCTACAGCACCAGTCACCACATCTTCTTGGGCAAGCTCATCCTTCTGCTTCATATAATCACCTAGGACTTTATCCAATTATTTGGCAGTATCCAAATGGAACACATGCATACTCAGGACTTGGAATACCTTCATCTAAATGGGTCCATTCTGAAGCTTCTGTTAATACTGAGACTCCTCTGAGAAGAGTAAGTCATGCTGAATCCCCAATTTATTTTACATTGAGATAATATTATATTATTAGCTTGACGGGGATGCAATCTGTTTATAGTGCTTTAAAATTACTTTTAGCAAAGTTATATGACAGTAATTCACCCAGCTAAGCAAATTTAAATAATGGTAGATGTATAATCAGGTTCTTCTTGGGGGAGTGGGGAGCTGAACGCACGTCACAGCATTGTGTTATTACTTGTGCATTAACAGAGTGGTGTGGCTGAGTGCAATACTTCATATTTAAGCTTAAATTTAGCTTACAGGTAAGTGGTTGAGAGGTATTCCATGAGTTGATTTTTTAAAGAAATATATGGATTTATAAAGTTTTCACTTTTCTTTTTAAACACAAAGGTTTGACCATTATGGCAGAAGCGTACAGAATGCTGAATATTTTAAAACTGAAATTCAACAACTCAAATGCCCTTAGCTTTGTAGAAAGATTTCTTTCAGCAGTTACTGAAGTATTGTAGCAGTAGAATGCAATATTCTATAACAGGTTGGAGGTCCAATACAGATGCAATACTGGCAGTCTTCTAACCATGATTAGGAGATGGGGAGCATGACGCAGGTTCATGTATTCTTCCTCCTTTCCCTTTTTAGTGTTAACTACGGTGCAGTGTTACATTTGTACCAGAAGTAACTAATGATTGGTTTTTAAACCAGGGTCGGATGTTTGTTTTCAGACCCTTCTTAGCACCAGTGCAAACTAAATGCTGCACTGTACTACCACTGACCAAAGAAAGGGGACTGGGAGAGAACATGGCAAGCTTCCAGTCTCCTAATCACGATCACGAGATCACTAACATTGCATCTGCACCAGCCCTGACTAGCAATTTAACTAACTCATTATAGAACTTATTGCTACTGAAGTGGTTTCATACTGTATCTTATGGTATGTGTGACATGTAAGAATATTTAACTTTGGCTGGGAATTGTGTTCCAAAAATGGGGCTAGGGTTGAAATACCAGTTTACTTTTAAAGACACTTATGCAGACTTTGTATGTTTTCTGTTTGGTTAAATGTAACATTACCTTGCTTCAGAATAAACTGCTTATTTTTTCATATATTTATTTTTAATCCTTATTATGAGCTGCCGGAATTTAATTGTGTCACTTATATCTTAATCAATACAAGAACAAAAAACAGTTTGCCATCCTAGGGTTTTGCTTAAAAGGTTTTATGTTTAGGTTGCAGTAATAACTATAAAGTCTGATTTTGTTGCCGTTAACAGAATACTCCTAGTCCTTGGTTACACCAGCCTACCCCTGTGACCTCAGCTGACAGTCTTGGGTTACTGAGTCACATACCTGTAAGACCATCCAGTGCAGAGCCGCATCGGCCACTTAAACTGACGACACACTCTAGTCCTCCATTGACAAAAAATATAGTGGATCATCATAAAGAGTAAGTTTCCATTGTTTTAATCTACAAATACAAAGAGGTAAGATCATACTGGAAGGTTGAGGTTAGAAAACTAACTATTTTGTATTTTACTTTTAAGTCACTGGAATCAGTGCATCACATACCACACACAATATATGGCCGACAGGAATATGAAAAGCATATTAATGAAGATACTGGTACTATATATTTCATGTTAACGTTTGTAGGGTATGTTTCTTAACATAGTGTGTAATTTCATTAATTTAAAACAAAATTAATACAGTGCTGTTTTTTATGTCTTTGTGCAGAGAATTGGAAAGGAAAGGAATTTTTGAATCTTTACGTTCAGCTGCAGCTACTCCAGCAAAGTCAGACATAGAGCATAACAGATCACAGACTGCAAAAGAGGGCCATTTGCAAAGACATTTTGTAGACCCACTGCAAAGGTCACTTCAAGAGACAGGAGAGAGGCTAAGCAAGTATAAAGAAGAGCACAGGCGGATACTTCAAGAAAGTATTGAGGTTGCTCCTTTTACAGCTAAAATCAAGGCACTAGAGGGTGAAAGGGAGACTTATTCCAGAATAATGCCATTATCATCATCTAGCCCCAAAAGCCATGGAGTAAAACATGACAAGGATTCAGAACTCTACAAAATGAAGCATTCAGTACCACAGAGTTTGCCACAAAGTAACTATTTTACCACTTTGTCTAACAGTGTAGTCAATGAACCACCACGAACATACTCATCCAAAGACGTTTCAGGTATGTGTGCTGATAAACAGAGTAGTTGTCCTTCAACAGCTTCTCCTCAGTCACTCACTTCTTTCACTTCATCTCTTTCAAAACCACCACCTTTGATTAAGCACCCACCAGAGGCTGAAAGCTCAATAGGCAAGATAACAGATCAGTTTTCACAGCAAGTGACTTCTCATTCAGTAAGTTCTTTTAGAAACGACTCTAAAAGTCCTACTCAGTTGTCGGTTTCATCCTCAAGTACACTCCGAACAATGCCTGCTTTACACAGAGCACCGGTCTTTCACCCTCCAGTCCATCATAGTCTGGAGAGAAAAGAGGGAAGCTACAATAGTCTTTCTCCTCCAACACTAACCCCAGTGCAACCTGTTAGTGCTGGTAGCAAAATCCATGAATTACAAAAGCCACCAACTTTAGTACCTGAGCCAAAGGAAGCACAAAATATTTACAAGAGCGCTTTAGAGCAAAAATTTTCAGATATGTGGAAAAGTAATAATATTTCGAATAATGATAAAATGGAATGGCACTTTGAGAGAACTACTGTAAAACTGCCTTCTGCCACAGCTTCTGTCATTGTACGTCCACCTTCAAGTACAAAGTATGATACTGTATCTGTTGTGCAGTCAACTCCAAAAGAACGAGTTATTGAAAGATCACTGATAGGGATAAACCAAACAGATTGTCTGAAACCATCGGAAGTCAGAGAGACTGGAAGAATAGTTCTGTCAAGTTTGAACTCGGACACGATTCATACACAGTATGAAAAGAACTTTCCAGCTGCTTCCCAGGGCAGTGTTCCCAGTTCTGTCATGCCTACTACAACTATGCTATGCAGCACCAAAATGGATGTAACCACATCTGTGGCTACTACTGGCGTTCCAAGCATGGGCAGTTCAGAAATGACTTACTGTTTGTCAAATGCAGCCTTAGCCTGCACATCAATAGAGAGTACTGCTTCTACAGCCATAAACCAGGGAGTGGCACACATACAAGAATGTGGTGTCAGCACCACAGCTCCAGTTACATTAGCTTGTGGCAAAACAGAAAGTATTCTTCAGGGTAGCTCTGGATTCTCTGGACCATCTGATTTTATTCATTTGAAAAAGCACAAGGCAGCACTGGCTGCTGCTCAGTTTAAAAGTAGCAGTGCCAGTGATACAGAGTTGACTGCTGTGAAAAATCCAATATTTCCACCCTCCATTTCCCTAGACGGTACTGTCATCTCTAGTACAATAAACAAAGCAAATACTGTAGGCAGTGGGCAAGTATCCCAGACAAGTCAAGCAAACTACCACACAAAGCTGAAAAAAGCTTGGCTCACGAGACATTCGGAAGAAGATAAAAACACTAATAAAAAAGAGAATTCAGGGAACAGTGTATCAGAAATTATTAAGCCATGTACTGTTAATTTAATAGCTTCTACATCAAATGATTTCCAAAATAACATAGATTGTAAAATGCTGGGGGGAAAGCTTGTGAAGGAAGAGAAACATGCAACAAGAAAAGCAAAAAGAACATTTGAATCTGGTTCCGAAAGTGGAGATTCTGATGAAAGTGAGAGCAAATCGGAGCAAAGGACTAAACGGCAGCCTAAGCCAACTTACAAAAAGAAACAGAATGATTTGCAAAAGAAAAAGGGTGATGCAGAGGAAGAAATAAAACCAAATGGTGTTCTTAGCAGAAGTGCCAAAGAAAAGAGCAAGCTGAAGTTACAGAACACAAGTAGTAATTGTAAGTATTAAGTTAACATACAAATTAGAACATATTTTTTGTTGTTGTTGTCAGGGTTGTGTCTCTTCTCTACACCCCCCCTTTTTTTAACCTTAAAGCGTATCAGAAAAAGCTAGATTCTGGGACCTATGTAAAGTCTTCAGGCGCATGTTGCACATACCTACTTTTTAAAGCTGCCTTCAGATATTCATTCTAAAGTAATTTTAGAACTGCAACAAAAAAGTTCTCAAATTGTATAACTGCTATAAAAAAGACACTTCAGTTTGCCTCACATTCTTTGTCCCTGAGTGTCAGCTGAGCATTCCTTGTAAGACAATTATGCAAATTATACAACTGTTTTTGTAAGCTGTTGTATATTCTCCCGTGCTCAGAACTGTCATTTTAAAATATTTATTCTTTTTTGCTGATCAGTATTTGCTACACAGTTCCACTCTCTGAAGCTACTTTTTGAATGTTTATGCCCAATTTAATACTTCCAGAAGCTCACATACTGTATCTCTCTGCTCTTCCTATCCTTATTGCTGCCAATTGTTTCCCCATCTAAAGCCTTTCCATCTCCTTGTGCCATTCCTATTGCCATAACAAGCTATCCCTCCTGTGTTTTTCCTTCTCACTCTGTGGATTGTGCACCTACACTTCAGTCAAACTGGTTATCATTGATTATTTCAGTCAGTAAGAATTTTGGATTGGGTGTGTGATATGGACCACACTGTTTCTGTCGCAATTCTAGAAAGAATATTTTGCACTGTACCCTTGCTTTTAGGTGTCATCAGATGAACAAATGCATGCTTCCACTTGTGTCTGTGAGCTGGTTCACATGGTAATCCTAAACCGTATTTTCATACAAATTTCCCTCTGATACATAATTACACCAGGAAACTATACCAGTAGAAAACAGGTTACACATTGCAGGAATTTATAATCACAGCAACTTCATAAAGTTCTGGCTCGGCAACAGAAATCACTGCAATGTATAACCATGAGGCACTACTCTGCATAGAACTTTCTATATCCAAAGTCAGGCAAGGTTGTTTCTGAATACAATCATGTGAAGAAAACTCATTGACACAAATCACAACGTGAACTGGACAAATATAATTGTAATGATCACTATATGTGTTAGTGTTAAGGCAGTGGTGGGAAACCTCTGGCCTGTGGGTCTAATTAGGCTGGCATGGAGCCCAATTTGGCTCACCTGTTTTCCCCAAAACCATACCCACCTGCCCAACACCTAGTGTCATATGTTACTACAAGTGTGGGACAGGAAAGATGCAGCTGCAAGGAAGCAATCAGGAACTTAAAGTGCGCACCTGATTGTTCCTTGGCATGCGGGGCTCATTGATCAGTGCTGACAGTAAGCCCCTTTGAAGTTGTCCATTTGCAAACGTGGTTTGGATTCAAACCACACCTGCAAACGGACATTTTTCCTCTGTAGACTGCCTTTGCAGATCGCTTTGGCATCTGCTGGGCTTGATTCAGATGTTCTGACAAACCATACTTCGGCTAAACCAACCATGGCTTTCCATTAGTGCAAACCAGGCCATATACACTTGAAAATGTAAAGTGTATCAAGATTCTATAAACTGTGCTTGCTGCTGGGCTCTAACTTTTTTTTTTTTTTTTTTTAGGATGATTGTGACAAGTCTTTTGTGGGCTCTGTTTTAGTGGACTGAAATTGTAGCTGGGGTATAAGGCACATAAGACTGGGCTTATATGCTGCTCTGGGCTCCTGCTGGGAGGAAGGGCAGGATATAAATCAAATTATAAATAAATAAATAAGACCACTACCTTGTTTGAAGCTAAACTGGTTCTGAATCTGGCCTTTTGCCTGGATGGGTGACTGCCTCAGAACCACAGGTAGACCACCTTGAGTTCCATGATGGAAGAAAGAAGGGATATAAATTTAAGAAAATAAATAAAATATATTAAAATGTTTCATTTGAATTGTGCATTACTGTCCATATGCAATCCATAGGAAATATTGCTGCATTGAGGCCAATAAATGTATTAAATGTCTACAATCCCATTTTGTCTGAATCCTCTCTCCAAAGGTTTAATGTAAAAGATTTACTTTGTTCTTTTGCAAATACTTTCACTTTTTTGATTGCTGTTTTTTTCTCTTGTACTTACAGTGAGATACTGTACATATTTATTATTTAATTTATTTATTTAAAATATTTCTATCCCACCCTTCTACCCTATAATAGGGTACTCAGGGCAGCTTACAAAAATAAAATCAAACACGTACTTAATAAAATTGTAAACAGTAAAATCACAAAAACATTGCAATAAATTAAAATACATAAAATACTATATATATATGTACACACACACACATACATATATATATAGGGGGTGGTACTAAAGGGACTACAAAGGTAAAATTTAACGTAGAAGGCATAAAATCAGTGTCAGTCTCTACCTTCAGTATGTAAATTCATTGTGTAGTTAACCATAATAGGTCATAGAGGCAGAGTCACTGGTAAGATGTGCTTGGAATTATTCTGCTTTTATATTTATTTATTTATTTATTACATTTATATACTGCCCCATAGCTGAAGCTCTCTGGGCGGTTACAGCAATTAAAAACATTAAAAACAAATATGCAAATTTAAAAACACATTTTTTATATATAAAAAAATTAAAAACACATGCTAAAATGCCTGGGAGAATGGTTGTCGTTGACAAAATGAACTTGGGCTATCATCCTTTCTCCTGTAAATCACAGGGCAAGTTGATAACAAAACAAAAATGTTTTAAATTAAAAAATGGGACCCCCCCTCTCCAGTTTTCAAGTGTTGTTTTATTCAAACGCTTATGTATAATTTAAGTTTACTTTCAAAATTGCTAGCTCCCACTACAGTTTCTGCTGAGGTCTAGATATTGTATACATTTTATATTTTCATGCTCTTGCTTAAAAACATTGTCGTTTTTGCAGCTGGCATACCTCGTTCAGTATTAAAAGACTGGCGTAAAGTAAAGAAGTTGAAGCAGACTGGAGAATCCTTTCTGCAGGATGACTCTTGCTATGAAATAGGGCCAAATTTGCAAAAATGCAGAGAATGTAGACTTGTAAGAAGTAAGAAAGGTGAAGAATCAGCTCACTCACCAGTGTTTTGTAGATTCTACTACTTTCGCCGGTAAGTGAAACTTTTTTTTAGAAGCCAAGTTTTATTCCTACATCTTTATCATAGCAATGCCTTATGATTTGAAGAGGTGCAGTTTGAAGCACGTTATTTATAATGATACTTACTTACAAGCTAGGACGTTTTTGAAATTGTGGATAGTCACTTTTTGGACTTTTTTTACCCCATTCTTCAGCCAAAAAGCTTGCAAAGTAGCTTACATAAGATCAATTACAAACAAGACAGTACCTGCCCACAGGATTGCAATCTAAAATAGATGACACAAAGAAGAGGAGGGAATGGGGGAAAGGGACTCAGGCACCAGTTCTTAAAAGTTTGAATGTTCTTAACAATGGCCTGCTTGACTGGAGATAGCTCAGGGAGAGCAGGAACCAAATGGAGTTGATCCCTCAGCCAAACTGATGAAGTGGGCTCTGCTTCCTCATTTCTTCTTTCACCAAAGCCTGGTGTTACAGAGCTGTTAGATTCTCAAAGCAGTGCCTCTTGACTCTCTTGCACATTTGTATAAAGCAGGTGTAGCCAACCAACATGGCTCCAGATGTTGTTAGACTCCAGTTCCTATCAGCCCCAGCCACATAGTCAACAGTTAAGGCTGATGGGAGTTGGAGTCCAACAGCATCTGGAGGACACCATATTGGCTCCCCATTTCTCTTTTGAGGTAAAGAGTAGTTTGTGTAAACTCAGGACTTCTGCACAAAAGAGCAGTTTTGATGTGGTGTTTTTTTTTTCTTGAGTCCTTAGGCCTAAGTTATTTGGCTTAACTGGTTTGTGATTTTGAGTTATGTAACTCACTTCATTTCTCAGACCTTTTATTTTTTTAAGAATATATGGATATCTGTATGGGGGGGGCATTTTTCATCTTCAGGGCCGCATTTCTTCATGGTCAACTTTTCCAAGGACCACATGCCAGTAGTAGGTGTGGCCAGAAGCAAAAACCGTGGTTGGAGCCAGGTGCAAAAATGGATGGAGCAATGATAAGACTCTTACCTTTGTGCAGTAGGCTACATTCCAGCCACATAAAAGTCAGATGTTTTGCTAGTGGAGGTGGGAGTAATACTGTATAAGGGGGAAGGTAAGAGACTCTGGAAAACTTGCAGCTTTTCACCTTGGCAAGAACCTTTGAAAAGTAAATTTCTCAGTAGGAACTACAAAGAGGAATAGGACTGATTCGCCCTGCTCTAGGGAAAAAAGCAAGGCCTTTGTGACACCTGCAGCCAATCTCCAGAACAGATATGCTTGCCCAGCAACTACACCTGAGGAAAGAGGCAAAGAGGTCTGAGATATGGATAGGGACTGCAATAATGGCTTCTGATGTCATAAAGGCACTACTTATCACAGCAACAGGGATGAGCTAGAACTGAAGGGAAGAGAAGAAGGAGGCAGTAGTCTGAGCTAAGAGTGGATATAAGGTAGTGGCCAGGGACTGTGGTACCAAATGATGAGAAGAACAGCAGGATGGGAAGCAACTAGTACATCAATCCCTGCAGAGTTTATTTTGGTATTTATATTCTTTCTTTCTATGTCTAAGACATACCCAACTAATTGTTGTTGTTATGTGCCTTCAAGTTGATTTCGAGTTATGGCAACCCTATCCGCCTTGGGTGACCCTGCTAGGAGTCTAGCCTCTTGGCCTAGACTCCTGATGGCATTGCTCTCAGCTTCTTTGACACTCTCAAACCTGCTCACCACGTTAAGGTGTGCATCCTAGAGGAGGACCCAGCTAATAGAAATGTATAAAAGTTTTTCTTTGTGCTCTTTTTAGCAGTCATACCATGCTGATTATGTGCATTCATGCTGACACAGCAAATTAAATAATGAAAGAGTATTGATATAAAGAGCTTGATATAAAGTAGGGAGGAGATTAGTTTTTGTTTTGGTTACATTGTGGTATTGTAATTATTCTGAGCCTTCAGGATTGGTTATTCTCCTACATGTTTTTTGGGCTGTAACTTTTAATTGATTAATCAATTCCTTTTTTAAAAAAAGAATTCTTATAAAAAGAATTGTTAAAAAATGTGCCCCTGATATAATCAGACCTCAGATTTTTATTTTAATAATTAATGCATGCTAGTGGGGGCTGCCTATTTGTTTTCAAATTGAAGTGGAACAGTGCTACAATTGGGCATTCTGAGGGAAAACTGGTGGCTGCACAAGGCAGCTGGCAAGGAGACCTCCACTGCCACCAGTCACTTATTTTAAAGCTTTTATTGTAAAAAAAATTGGGAAAGAACCTATTCTGCTGCCACAAAGGTAAGTCCTTCCAAATTTCAACCACACCTCTGAATTGCCAAAATGTCTTCAAAATTCATGTACTTTGAATGGGACACCTAATTTTGGGGGCATCTTCAGTTCAGCCCTAGTTATAAATGATTTAAGTAAAGCACTTCAGAAGTGTCTTCTCCTTTATACTTGGGTTTTATTGTAACTGCTGTATTATAGTCTGCGTACATGTTATTAATATATTGGTTTGGTTCAAGTGCCATTTCTTTGTATATATCTTGATGCACAGAAGATGCTTCAATATGCCTGGAGAGGCAAAATACAAAGTAGTTCTGTGTTGACAAAAGGACATGATACCAGTTAGACATTGTTGCATTTTGCTGCTATCTATCCTGAATTTGTATTAATGCCCTTTTACCTCTAGAAATTCTTGGCAATTATACAGGAACCTTACGTTTCCAGAAAAACCAAAATAGATGTGATTGAGTAAAGATGTGTTCGCTCATTCAGTGTCATGAGCTGGAAAATCTATATCATATTTACATCACACCTTTTGAAGTGATATAGGACAACATGAGTATGAGTTGCTCCTGTTTTCCTGTGCTATTATGGAAAAATGGAAATGGACTGCCTTCAAGTCAATTCCGACTTGTGGCAACCCTATGAATAGGGTTTTCATGGTAAGCTGTATTCAGAGGGGGTTTACCATTGCCTTCCTCTGAGGCTGAGAGGCACTGACTGGCCCAAGGTCACCCAGTGAGCTAAGCAAAGTATAAAAAACTCTCATGGTTCAAATTAGGATGATAGTTAATAAAACAGTTCTACGAAATTATTATTGTTTTATATAGTGGCATCCCCATGTGTTATGCTTTACGAAGTAACATAAGCAAAAGTGAAAGTTACCTGTCCCCAAGAACTGATACATCTAAATTTCAGCTATAGATTCCCCAGCTGTACCCTAATACCACCTTGTTCCTCTTAGCTTTCCAACATTACCTTTTCTATCTGTGCCAACAAAGTGGCTCAAGAAGAGAACCTCGACAGACACATTCTCATGCTGCTTTTCAGAAACATTGGACGTTAGATAAGCATAACAATGAGCACAGAGTTAACAGTGAAATGCAGCTTAATTATTATTTTGGCACTTATCTGTGTGTTTTGTGTTGCAGGCTTTCTTTTAGTAAGAATGGAGTGGTTAGGATTGATGGCTTTTCTTCTCCTGATCAGTACGATGATGAAGCAATGAGTTTATGGACACATGAAAATTACGATGATGATGAAATGGACTTAGAAACATGTAAATACATCTTAGACCACATAGGTGACAAATTTTGTCAGTTAGTGACATCTGAGAAAACAGCCATGTCCTGGGTCAAAAAGGATGGTAAGTTTTTTTTGAATAACTCTGTTCAAAAGTTAACTGATGCTTTTTAATATGGCTCAGGTTTCATGTTCTTCCTTGGGAATCTCCATATTGCATTGAAATGTTATTTCATTGCACTTTTGAGTCACAAATGTGGATACAAGAATGCACTGGAATAAACTGTAGAAGGCATGAGCAATTAAATTAGTTTGCATTCTCCTCTAATACAACAGCAACAGTCTCTTACTAGCATGTTTTGTTTGGTCACAACATTTTTGTTAAAATTATTTAAAATAATATTTGGTAATTATAGGTTGTAATTATAGGTTGTCTTAAATTATTGAAATTGTCAAACAAGAAATGGAATGTATCAACATTACAATAACTGGCGTGAGTGAATTAAAATGAACAGGAATGGGACATTTTCAATCTGCCAACTACAAAATATTTTATGCAGGAAATGAGAAATTAAGAAGAAACAGGGTTGCTTTAATCGCGAGAAGTGATGTAGCAAAAGCAATTAGGAGCTGTAACGCACGGTCTGAGCGAGTTATATCAATGAGATTTAACGGGAAACGAATTAACATAACCATCATCCAAGTCTATGCTCCAACGGCAAACACAAAAGAAGAGAAATTGGAAAGATTTTACATAGAAGTACAGAAATAAATTGATCACACACCAAAACAAGATGTGCTGATAATTATGGGGGACTGGAATGCAAAAGTAGGGAACAGAGGAGAACTAGCAATTGTGGGAAAATGGGGCTTAGGAGATAAAAATGAAGTAGGAGAAAGACTTATTGAATTCTGTGAAGCCAATCATTTGTTTCTTGCAAACACATTTTTGAGCAACCAAAAAGACTGTACACATGTACATCACCAAATCATCAATATAAGAATGAAATTGATTGTGTAATTGGTAGCAGAAGATGGAGAAGTTCCATACTTTCTGAGAAAACAAGACCAAGAGCAGACTGTGGTACAGATCATGAACTGGTTGTATTGAAAATCAGAGTAAAGTTAAAGAAGACCAAGAAAGCAATCATCATGCCAAAATATAATTTAAATAACATCCCAGAAGAATATAAAGATGAAATAAGGAACAGATTTGAGGCTTTAAACTTAATTGACAGAGAACCAGATCTGTGGAGTAAAGTCAGATGTTATTAGGGAAGAATGCAAAAAAGACAATACCTCTCGTTAAAAAGAGAGAAAGACCTCAATGGATGACTGACAAAACTCTTAAAATGGTTAAAGCGAGAAGGGAAGCAAAAGCAAAAGGAGATAGAAACACCATCAGAACCCTAAATGCAACAATACAGCGACTAGTACCTAGGGACAAAGAGAACTATTACAGTAGTTATTGTATGGAAATAGAAGAGGACAACAAAAAGGGAAGAACAAGAGAAATGAAAGGGAAATTTAAACCAAGAGTAGGGATGTTGAATAATCAACAGGGGAACACACTGACTGACTGGGATTAAATAAAAGGAAGATGGAAGACTGAAGAACTCTATAAAAGAGATGCCAGGATGACAGATTCATTCATGGAGGAACCGTATGATGAAGAACCAGAAATTTTAGAATGTGAGGTGAAAGTTGCTCTTAAAATACTTGGAAGAAACAAATCACCAGGAACTGATGGCATACCAGTAGAGTTGTTACAAGTTACTAAGACTGAATCTCTCCAAATTTTGGAAAAAAAATTGTCAATAAATATGGAAAATAAAAAAATGGCCCACAGACTGGAAGCATTCAATATATATCCCAATTCCAACAAAAGGGGATCCCAGAGAATGTAGTAATTATCGAATTATTGCCTTAATATCCCATGAAAGTAAAGTAATGCTCAAGATTCTACATCATCGACTCTTACCGTATATGCTACCCTGGGCTCCTGCTGGGGGGAAGGGATATAAATCAAATAAATAAATAAATATGGAGCGAGAAATGCCAGACGTCGAAGCTGGATTTAGAAAGGAAGGAGATACCAGAGATCATATTGCAAACGTATGTTTGATAATGGTACGGACCAAGGAATTTCTGAAGGAAATCACCCTGTGCTTTATAGATTACAGCAAAGCCTTTGATTGTGTAGATCATGAAAAACTATGGAATGCTTTAAAAGACATGGGGGTGCCACAGCATCTGATTATCCTGATGGCAACCTATACTCTTGACAAGAGGCTACTGTAAGGACAGAATATGGAGGAACCAACTGGTTCCCCATCGGAAAGGGTGTGAAACGGGTGTATTTTATCGCCTTATTTGTTTAATCTATATGCAGAACATATCATAGGAAGGGGGATTGGACCAAGATGAAGAAGGTGCGAAAATTGGCGGGAGAAATATCAATAATTTAAGATATGCAGATGATACAATGCTACTAGCAGAAACAAGTAATGATTTGAAACGAATGCTGTTGAAAGTTAAAGAGGAAAGCACACAAAAAAAGAGGAAAGCCCCCTGGGCTCCTGCTGGGAGGAAGGGCGGGATATAAATCAAATAATAAATAAATAAATAAATAAGCAGGACTATAGCTGAAAGTCAAGAAGACTAAAGTAATAACAGAAAAATTATGTGACTTTAAAGATGACAACGAGGACATTGAACTTGTCAAGGATTATCAATTCCTTGGCACAGTCATTAACCAAAATGGAGACAATCGTCAAGAAATCAGAAGAAGGCTAGGACTGGTGAGGGCAGCTATGAGAGAACTAGAAAAGATACTCATATGCAAAGATGTATCACTGAACACCAAAGGCAGGATCATTCAGACCATGGTATTCCCTATCTCTATGTATGGATGTGAAAGTTGGACAGTGAAAAAAGCGGATAAGAGAAAAATCAACTCATTTGAAATGTGGTGTTGGATGAGAGCTTTGCACATACCATGGACCGTGAAAAAGACAAATAATTGGGTTTTAGAACAACTTAAACTAGAACTATTATTAGAAGCTAAAATGATGAAACTGAGGTTATACTTTGGACACATAATGAGAAGACATGATTCACTCGAAAAGACAATAATGCTGGGAAAAACAGAAGGGAGTAGAAAAAGAGGAGGGCCAAACAAGAGATGGATTGATTCCATAAAGGAAGCCACAGATCTGAACAGGGTGGTTTATAACAGATGGTAATGGAGGTCACTGATTCATAGGGTCGCCATAAGTCGTAATCAACTTGAAGGCATATAACAACAACATAAGTTATTGGATCTTTGAGAATCAGCATGTTTTTATTTAAAAATACAAAACTATACAAAAAGAAAGTGTAGGGCAAATATACTTTCTAAATCAGTCTTCCCCAACCTGGTAGCCTCCAGATGTTTTGGACCCCCAACTCCCATCAATCCCAGCCAGCATGGTCAATGGCCATGGATGGTGGGAGTTGTAGTACAAGTTTAAAAGGTCCAAAGCAAAAAGGCAGTAAAAGAAATGCAATGCAAAACTTTTGTGTACCTCTCAGTATGCAAAATAGTCTTGTTATTTTAGTAAGTCGCTCATAATCTGTTTACAGTGAGATATACCGGTAAATAGGAAAGTATCCTGACTTAAAATTGAATCAGACTAGTACATAAGTCATATTTCAAATATGTCAGGCCTAATGTGATTGGAGTCCATTCAGTATGTGTCAAAAAGGGCAACTAATTTCTTTAAAAAAAAATTTGTTGGCCTTCCTTGTGGAGTTTGGTGAGCAAGTTTCTCCATTTAAGATGTTAGCCCATGTCTTTGAATGACAAGGGAGGGAAATGTTGACAGGTTCTATTTTCATGCAATCATTATAACAGTAGTTACTAGAAAAAAATGGTGAAATTCTCTTAGGGGACAACAGTGACTTGCCATGTCAAGTTTAGATTTGGAGTTTTAAAAATCTCCTACAAAAGTAATACCAGATATGTGTCATTACTTTTAAATTAAAATATAATAATAATAAAATTAATAAACTCTGCTCAGACATTCTGAACCAAGGGAAGAGCTGCCCATGTATGCACAAAGCTGGAGAAATGGAGGTTGTTCCATAGTATGATAAAACTAAATCTTAGAAATAAGCTCTATTACCCTCTGTGGTTTCAGACTTTCTAATAGTCTGTAGGATTGGTTAGATACTTGATAATTCGCCTGTGACATTAAAAAAAAACCTCACGTTTGTCAGATTTTTTCCAGTTTCTTAAAAGGAAATAATGACTTGTCTGTTCAGTTGAAATTTCATTTGTGTGCTATAATTTTCCAGATGTTTGCCTTTAAATTTCAGAACTTGGTCTTTGTATTTCAGCCAAAATAGCTTGGAAGAGAGCAGTCAGAGGAGTCCGTGAAATGTGTGACGCATGTGAAGCCACCCTGTTTAACATTCACTGGGTCTGCCAAAAATGTGGATTTGTGGTCTGCTTAGATTGCTATAAGGCTAAGGAAAGGAAGAGTTCTAGAGGTCAGTGCACTTTATTAAGAACCAAGATAATAGTTAACATTTTAGAACTGCTTACTTCAAGGTTTAGGTTGGTTTCTATTCAAATTACAAAAACTAGATACAAACTAAAATTGCAACTTTATTCAGCTTTGTCCTGTTAAACAAACTCTAATTCTCTTACGCTTGTATTTAATATGAAAACAAAATGTGTGTTACAATAAATATAAAAAACCTCAGAAGTATGCCTGTAGGCTGTACTTTTGGAAAGCTTACCTAAAATTACTATATATAATTGAAGTTTATAAAATCACAAGTGATGTGGATTCTTAATATCTTCACAGACAAAGAACTGTATGCTTGGATGAAATGTGTGAAAGGACAGCCTCATGATCACAAACATTTAATGCCAACCCAAATTATTCCTGGATCTGGTAAGATTCCGATAAAGGTCAAAGATGTAGTTTATTTACCTTTTAAAGTAAAACTCACAAATTTTTAACTTTTGCATCAATTAATATTGGTATTGCAGACTTCAAAATGACATTTGAGGATTCCTAGCTAGACCTACAGACTCAGAGGCACTTGTGTTCTCTCTCTTCAGAGATAAGATATTTCACTGTGTCTGAGCTGAGGGATGAAATAAACCATATACAGAACACAACGTAAAGCAAAAACAACAGTTTTAGATACAGCTGTAATTGTGAACAGCAATGTATAATAGAAGATAGCAGAAATTCTGCAATATTTAGGACACTTGGATTAATGCATATATATGTACTGTGTTATCAGGTGACCAACTAGTTAACTGAATAGTAACAAAGGGAACCACAGGACTGGGTAGCTCCATTGCATATGCAGCAAATGGTTGCTGCTTTTACACCAGTGTTCAGTGTTCCACATGGCAAATGTGTAAAATATGGATATATTTCAAAACTCTTCGTAGCCTTTTAGAAAAGGGATAGAGACATGTCATTTCATCAGAGTTTATGGCATAGTCCAAACACTTAGAGTACTTCTTTTTTTAATGTGTCTAACTGGAAATTTGTACCAGTACCTGGTTTTGACTGTTTTGATTAGCCGGTGGTTCTTAGTGCAATTTTGAAGGCATTTTAATTTTATTGTGTGTTTAAATTGATTATTTATGCAAGCCAGCAATGTACCTGCTGCAGTTGTCTTTGCTGTGTAAACTGTGTAGCTGCCCTCTGGCTTGCCACAAAATCTAGGCCTGCTAGAGTGGGAAAGGAGCACAGAAAAAACATGAAGGAGCAGGTCGCCATTGTTTTTAAAGTTTGAAAACAGTGTAGAGGAAATGTTATTTTAATGATGGTCTTGCATCTGCTGTCTGTCAATTCATATGTCCTATTCTTCTCTGCCTTTCCCTGTTATGTGACCTTTTAGTTGAGTTCCTCAAATTCTGTACCCAGACCTGTATAATTAAAGTGGCATCTGACCATGTAACTGGAAACTGGGGGATCCGGATAAACCTCATGGATTGACATCTCTGACAAATTCACATTGAACATAGCTTATGTCAGAATTTTACTCTATATTTAATGGGGAAATTCAAAAATGTGTTGGCAAAAGTGAAACTGATCCTAAGGATTTAGTATTAATTTTATTTGATGTATTAAGGTAGATATAATTTCAGGTAGTTAGCTTCACGTTTGTACAATGTGTTTGCACTGCGCATGGAAAAATGATTCATTTTTTATATATATTTTATAGTTTTAATGGAACTTCTTGAAGCAATGCATACTCTTAGAGAGAAACATGAGATTCAATCACATTGCCAGTGTGCCAGCAAACAGAATTTACAGGCTGGCAAGTTCGCTTCAATGAATGGGGTGTCTCAGGTAAGGCCAGAACTTAGTGATCAAATACAATTTTGTTAATATATTTTATGACACAGTATGGTGCACACTTTTATATAGTGTTGATTTTCAGTGCTGCATAGGTGTGCTTAATATGCATTACTGAAACATAGTTTACAGATGCTGACTTCGTCTCAAAGTAATTATATACTCATTGATCACTGCGCTTTGTAGGTGAGGGCCTCCTGCAGATACCACGTCATCAGGAGGTCCATCCCACACAACATAGGAAGCGGGCCTTTAGTGTTGTGGCATTTACCGTTTAGACTTCACTGCCCTTAAATATTAGAAAGGTGTTTTCATTTTGGCACCTACTGAATGCCTTCTTCCTTCAACAAGCCTTTTAAGTAGACACCTTCTCCCAGTCAGCATCTTTATTAGAATTGTTTTTTAAGATGTGATTTAAAATATTTTAAAGATGTTTTGTTTTTAAGTTTTTTAACGATGTTTTTAGTGTTTTTAACAATGTTTTTAGTGTTTTGTCACTTGTTTGCCACCCTGGGCTCCTTCTGGAAAGAAGGGCAGGATATAAATTTAATAAATAAATACTGTTTTTATCATATGCAGACTGATTAATTGAATTGTTGTGCCCTACAGATTTTGCAGAATGTCCTTAATCACAGTAATAAAATTTCTCTGTGCATATCTGAGTTGCAACAGCAGAAGACATCTCAGAAATCTGAAACAAATGGTAATACAAGCCCAGAGAGTGATGTAAGCACAGACGGAAAGTTAACTCCACCTGAATCCCAATCGCCACTGCATTGGTTGGCAGATCTAGCAGAACAAAAGGCCAGAGAAGAAAAAAAAGGTAAATGGGATATGTTGGTTAGAAAGCAAATTGCAGATGAGATCCAACGTAACATTAGCACAAAAAGTTTGAAAGTTAATGTTGCACAAGCAATAGTGCACAAGCTTAACTTTCAACAACTATAACAATAATAGGGCTTTTGTAACATCACAAGCATAAGACACCCCCATTGGATTCTACTGTTGCACTGCCCTAAGAGCAAAGCTCCTGTTAGCATAGGAGTGGAGAACCTATGGCCCTCCAGATGTTGTTGGACTCCAGTTCCCATCAACCCCAACAAGTGTGGCCAGTGATCAGGGATTATGAGAGCTGTACTTCAAAAACATCTGTAGGGCCAAAGATTCCCCATTGCTATGCTAGAAGAATGACTGTTGCATGAGCAGGCTGCCACAGAAGATTATTCCTTTATTCATTAATTTCACAAACAGAAGTGTTCTGCAGAATTACTCAGTTTATGCAGCCACAAGAGTGGCTGTATACTATAGCCAACATGTATTTTTCACATTCCGCCGTGCTAAATTGAAAATATCCCCGTGCCATTCTGCTGCTTCCCATAAGCTCATTTCAAAACAAAATCTTACAAAACTTGTAGTCCTGAACTCAGAAATGCTTGCTTAACAACCCTCTTATGTTTTCATGGTGATACACAAAACACTCAGAGAGAACCAGAGTTTAAAGTCAGAAAAGAGTAAAAAAATCCAGACCCCCTGTTGGACATTTTTCTGTCTGTGGTCTCATACTTTGTGGAAATTAATTAAAATCAGCCATGTTCACAGAGTACCTGTAATCCTATTACTGACCTTGCCTGTACTTTGACCTTCATCTTCTGCAGTTTAAAAGTTAAAAAAAATGCATGGCTAATTTTTAATTAATTTAAGAAAATTAAAATTGGAGTCTATGATAGACACAGGCATGCTCAGTAAGAACCATCTGTCAGTGTTCTAAAAGCTAGACTAACAGCTGTTTGGCTTGGCTAATCGGGGCCACACCCATGCCAGGCATTTATTCCACTTTAAACAGTCGTGGTTTCTCCCAAGGAATCCTGGGAAGTGTAGTTTGTGAAGGGTGCTGAGAGCTGTTAGGAGACTCCTATTCCCCTGACAGAGCTCCAGTGTTCAGAGTGGTTTAGCAGTCATCCCCTCTTCCAGAGAATTCTGTTGATTGGAGAAGGAGGGGGGATGTCCTGTTGCACTGGTGCTAACTCATGTGCAGATAAATGATTATTTAGTTGAATACCACCCAAAGTATTTACTATATAGATCTGCAAAGGCCTAAACAGGCATCCAGCTTCAGTCACCTTTTTATATCTCTCTTTACTGCTTGTTGCTTAAAGAGGCTGTAACATGTAAACTGCTTAAAGGTTCTGTTTAAATCAATACATATTGTTTAATTAATTAAATAAATAAATATTAGCAATAGTAACACAATGCTATTTCTTATCAAAGCCAGTAGGAGCTGTTTTCTCAGTACAGAGACCTGGGGGAGGAAGGGATTACAGCAATAGATTGTCAGTGCTCCCTTCAAAATATCTCATGCTGCTTTTCAAACAAAAATGGGTAGTGGATAATCCCCTGTGCAAGACTGTCCCAGGAAAACCTAGCCACATCATATGCCTCTTTTTTTCAGTGCTAGTTCAGTGCACTCTGTGTTCTGATCTGTGAGCAGGAGATGCCATTTGTAACCAGAAAATGTTAAATACAAAAGGATGCCTAGGGGCATGAGAAGGGGCTGTGGTGAATACAAAGAGAAATCAAAGTTCATTCAATTCTTTCAGCACATTTTTATATACTTGAGCTGCAATCACCACAGAGGCACATTTACATCCATTGAAATCAGTGGTTGGAAGAGTCCTCAACTCTGGGTTGTATTATGGTCATGAGGTTCAATATTATTTTCATGCTAAGAGATTGGACCAAACAGTTTACCAGAAAATTACAGAAAAAATTATTTCTTTAATGGTTTTTCGCATTTACCAGACCATATAATTTTTCTAATGAACCATGAAAATTCAGGGGGAGAAATTGTCCATATTTCCTACTGGCTACTCGGGCCAGGTTTGTATGTCACAGAAACCATGTTTTCCCACTGTAAATGGCTCCTTCCATTTTCATACATGTGAGGAGGAGACTGGGAATTTTCACTTCCAATTTTAAACTAACCACAGTTCCTTATGATGTATGAACTCAGGGAACTGTTTGCAAAATTGGTTAGTGAGAATAGGCTAGGATCATCCTGTGGTTTCAGACACTGGCTTGTTCTCATATTATAGTTAAGCATACCACAATTTTCTGAGTTCAAACATCATGGGGGACTGTAATTAGTTTAAAACCAGAAGTGAGTGTTTCTGGCCATCTGCTCTGACATGCATAAAGGAGAAGGGAGGGGAAGGTGCATGAGACCAAAGCTTGCCACAACTGATTCACATTGCAGGAAACCTTGGGTTCCTATTATATCTGAACTGGTCCTGGGACTGATTGATATATTGCATCATTCACAGCATCATTCACAGTTTACCGTTTCCCATAAAATATACAGCAATGGAAATTTCTTATTTCTTATTTATTTATTACATTTGTACCCTGCCTTTCTTTTCATGATAGAAACCCAAGGCGGCTTACTTATGGTTCCCAGGCTGTCTCCTATCCAGGCACTGACTAGACCTGACCCTGCGTAGCTTCAGCAGGGTACTGGCCTCATGTGACTTCAGACCATAGCCTGTGTTGGCATCTTGTTCTGGTGGCATCAAATTATTAAGAAGTAATTTCTTGTATATGAAAGAGAAACTACGTGCAGAAGGCATGTGTAATGCATTAGTGTTTGCCAGACTTGAGTAGAGACTCCAGATACTCTATTGACTGGGATGATCCTCCCTCTGGGAGTGACAGGCAGAGTCGTTTCCAATCTTCTGCCTCCTCTCCAGGGGAAGAAGTCATCCCTCTCACCAGATTGATCCTGTCTGTTCGTAAGACAGGTTCTGGTTTAGGCTTGCTCTGCAGCCCTTTCCCCTGTGTAGTGCAGTTTGACTTTGTGAGTCCTCCTCTCCTGTTTGTCAGCATGTGAGTGTGAGCCTTTCCCCCTTTCCTTTGTGTGTCTGCGTCTCCTGGGGTTTACTCTGATCCATCCATCCCTTTTTGTCCCCTTTCTTTTTCTGGAGCTGGGGAGGAAGGGGGTGAGGGCAGTTGTTGGGGGGAGTTTTTTGTATGTTTTTTTCTTCACTGCCAATGAGACCAAGTAGATTGTGGTAAGGGGCAGTGCTGACCGGTTGAGAGCTCTCTTGCTCCCCACCATTCTCTTTGACCTCATTGCTGCTGCTGCAGTTTTGGTGGTAGCACCATTGTGGGACTGTGCTTCCTGCTCTGGGCCTTTTGGGCAGGAGCGCCATTTTGTTTTTTACTCCTCCTTGACCTAGACTGACGTATTTGAGTTGGAGCATCATTTTGGGAAGATGTTTCCTATTTAAGTTGAAGTTTTCCCTTTCCCCTGGGGTTTTGAGTCTTTGGAAAGGCTTCATCGCAGGGTACTTGTTTTCTCCTCCTCCAGGAGCAGACCCACTGCATGCAGTTGCCTGGGGGGCATGGATTTTAGGGGGGGGGGTTCCGGTCTGATCACACCTTTCTCCCCCCTTCCTTTGAGGTGTATTGGAGCAGTTAAGCAGCAGCAGGCAATACCAGCCAATAGGCTGATAGGAGGGGTTGGCCTGTTTGCTGCTGTGGAGAGATTGGCTATTAGGGACTGCATCCTGTCAAGAGGCTAATAGACAGGAACAACTCTCCCTCTGTCTCTGCTGGGTGCAGTGATTACCTCTTAGGGTTGATTGGCCTTCTTGTTCCCAAGGATGTTCATTCTCAGTGGCTGCCTGCTTTCATTTGCCCCTGTCCTCCTATAGGGGTTGTATGAGGGTGTTTTTATCTGTGTTGCTCCATTACTTGGGCCCTTTTCCTACCCCTTGTGGTTTTTTGGCGTGGGGCAATGGGATCCTCAAGCCTTGCTGCTGGGGGTGGACGGAATGTCAGATTCTAATGAGTCTGGTTCAAGGTATAGCACCTCAGATGCTGCTAGGTTATGGCTGCCTATCCAAGGTCTGTCAGGGTTGTGGTTTCTGATGACCAAAAGGGGAGGCTTCCACCTGCTGGAGAGTTCCCCAGTTATTGTTTTTTCGTAGCCATGCAACTGCATATCTCAGGAACTCAGGGAGTCCATACCACTTCCTGCTCCATCCCATGTGACTGTTGAGAGGGGGCACTCCTCCTCTCGTCAAAAGCACAGGAAACATAAAAAACACAGATCCATGTCCCACAAGTAGAAGAGATCCTGTGGTCCTAGTTCTCGGGGGGCTCAAGGAGGTCTTCTTCCACCCTGTCCTCATCCTCATCTTCCTCTTATTCCCCCCTCCCCCTGGAAGAGGGCCAGGGCCATGAAGACCCATGATGAACTGGGGCAGGTGGTAGACACTTTTTCTGGAGGGAGCAATCTGTGCCAGGGAAGGAGGCTCCCTAGGTGTCAAGAGTTTGCTCATAAGGATAGAGGGGTGGGTGAGGGAGGCTCCTTCTGATGAAGAACTTGAGGCGGTCACCCCATAGCAGCACTCTCTGACGTTTTCTTGCCTCTTTTGGAGAAGGCACACAGGGTCCTGCAACTTTCTGAGGAGGAGGCCTCAACTGATGGTGCCAAGACTACTCTGGTCTCGGGGGCCAGCAGGATCTTCCCTTCCAGCCACAAAGCCAGCCATGGTGTCCTTCTACCAGTCATTTCAGGATGCTGGGATGTGTTAATTTGCTGCTAAATGTTAATTAGTGGGTCCAATCAGGGCCCATGCATAACCTGCCAAAACTTTGGCCTGTGTTTCAACCTTCATTGGATTCTTTGCCATGGTTCAATTTGCTCAGCAGCAACCCAGGGAAGAAAACATTCCATGACTCAAAACCACAAACTCAGAAATGTAACTGAAACAAATACAGTTATATTGATGTACAAAGCTTAACTGTATTATGTGGTTGATAAATAATAAAACAAACATACTACTTTGACATTACGGCAATTTAAAATAACTTGGAAAATATCTTAAAGCAATATGTATATTAATTAGCATGAGCTATTAATTAAAACAATAAAAATATGAAGTAACAGAATAAATAATATATTTTCCTCCGAACTCCCTCCACCCTGACTATCTATATATTTTAGCTCTAAGTTTCCTAGAATATTAGATTAAAGAAAGTCATTGTTACCTACAAGTGGGTAAGCCTGAAGCCTTCAGCTTGGGCAAATCATGTGAAGGCAGGGCAGAGGAGATAGCAGCAAGAAAAGAAGAAAAAGTAATCCAAAGGCGAGCCTCCCAAAGAACTTCTGCCTCACCAATATCTGAATATATCTTTTATACTAACCAGCAAACTGGATCAGGAATTTGGAATTATCCAATAAATTTAATATTAATAATTATGGATGGACCCTCATAATACATAGTCCATTCATAGACTAAATTATCGTAATCCATATTGGAGGGGGACAAAGAAGAGCATCTGAGACCCCTGCATTAGTGATTTTCCATGCAAGGCCCTTTTGTATAATGTCATGTCAGCCCACATCTATGTTGATTCTTGCAGTTATTGTTTTGTCTATCAGGCAGCTCTGTACCAGCTTCTTATCAGAAGGTTCTTCAAGACAGCAGCAGAAAGTGACAATGCTTTGCAAACATCCAAGCAGTTTTCTAACAAAAGTGAAATGCATAGCACAAAAGTGTTATCTTGGTTCATCATGGCTTCACCATTGCTCTAGTCTGTGCAATCCATTTTAATCAGACTGCCATATGTAGACCATATACAGACCAGATTAACAGGATGTGGAATGGGTGTATCCCAACAAGTTTAAGCATAAGCGTTATTCCCTTTCTGAGAAGGTAATGCAGCACCTCAAATTTCCTTCAGTAGATCAGCCCGTGGTTGCTTTGGCATCTAATACTGACATTTCCTCTGAAGGGGAAGGGGGAACAAAAGACCCTTGTGATAAGCATGTGGAGAAGGCCCTTTAGCATAGCTTTGAGGCAGACCATGTGGCTTTCAGGGCAGCAACAACTTCCTCTATCTTTGCTAGGGCACTTTTCATGTGGGCTGAAGAGTTGGAAGTGTTGGAGGACGTTCCCAAGTCTCTTAAGGATGCCTTGAATATTTCTCCTGCTTCATCCCTCTCTGCGGATGCTTCACTGAATGCACTTTAGTTTTCTGCATGGTCGATGGCAAACACCAGGGTAGTCAGGAGAAACATTGGGCTTGGCAGTGGGAGGTAGATCAGGCCTCTCAAAAGAAGTTGGTTGGTCACTCTCCCATTCTCTGGCTCTCTGCTTTTGGGAGAGTCTGAAAAAGCATTTGGTTGAGACAAAGGACAAGAAAGACACACTCCCTTCCATCAAAAGGGATGACCAGAAGGGGCATCAGGATAGTTCCTTCCGTAATACCAAACTTTTTGTGAAGCCCAGAGGGTATACTCACTCCAAAGCCTGCTGTGGGAGATCTGGTGGAAGAGGAGGACAGTCACTTCTGAACAGGCTGGTGGCCCCTCCTCCTCTTCTTCCAGCTTCTCCAAGAGTGCAAAGAAGCCTGCTTCCACTTGACACGACCAGGAGTCTGGGTCAGCTTCTGGTGGGGGCTCGGATTCTGCACTTTGCAGGCGAGTGGCACAACATCTCCTTGGACAGGTTGGTGCTGAACACCATCACAGCCAGCTATTATTATTTATTAGATTTATTAGTCACTTGACATCCAACACAAACAAATAAAACACTATAAAACATAACAATAAAAAATAAAATAATAGCAATACCACCCCCACACATCCACAGGAAGGTTTGGCAGCATATTAAAACAAAATATCTCTTATCAAATGTCTGGAAGAAAAGGTAATGTCTTTACGTGGCGTCGAAAATATGACAATGAAGGTGCCAGGCAGATCTTACTGGGGAGTATATTCCAAAGATGGGGAGCCACAACTGAAAAGGCCATCTCCCTTGTCACCAGCCTCTGAGCCTCTCTCAGAGGAGGGAGCTGGAGAAGGGCCTCAGAGGAAGATCTAAGAACATAAGAAGAGCCTGCTGGATCAGGCCAGTGGCCCATCTAGTCCAGCATCCTGTTCTCACAGTGGCCAACCAGGTGCCTGGGGGAAGCCCACAAGCAGGACCCAAGTGCAAGAACACTCTCCCCTCCTGAGGCTTCCGGCAACTGGTTTTCAGAAGCATGCTGCCTCTGACTAGGGTGGCACAGCACAGCCATCATGGCTAGTAGCCATTGATAGCCCTGTCCTCCATGAATTTGTCTAATCTTCTTTTAAAGCCATCCAAGCTGGTGGCCATTACTGCATCTTGTGGGAGCAAATTCCATAGTTTAACTATGCGCTGAGTAAAGAAGTACTTCCTTTTGTCTGTCCTGAATCTTCCAACATTCAGCTTCTTTGAATGTCCACGAGTTCTAGTATTATGAGAGAGGGAGAAGAACTTTTCTCTATCCACTTTCTCAATGCCATGCATAATTTTATACACTTCTATCATGTCTCCTCTGACCCGCCTTTTCTCTAAACTAAAAAGCCCCAAATGCTGCAACCTTTCCTCGTAAAGGAGTCGCTCCATCCCCTTGATCATTCTGGTTGCCCTCTTCTGAACCTTTTCCAACTCTATAATATCCTTTCTGAGATGAGGCGACCAGAACGGAATTCTCCCAGACTTTGCATGACAGGATACTTACCACCCAAAGATCCTGGAAATGCAACAAGCACAGGAACTACAGGAAGGCCAATGACCATCTCTCAACCAATTGTACAATAGTACTGGTGCCTGTATCACAGGAGAGATGTGGAGTTTATTCAATATTTTTCTTTGTGCCCAAGAATAATGGCAACATCAAGGCCGTCTTGGACCTCAAGTTGCTCAGCAAAAGTGTGGCCAAAAAGAGATTCAAGATGGAAACCCTTTGGTCAATGATATGGCACTAGGGGGGATTGGACAACCTCCTCAGATCTTTCCAAGGCATACCTGCACATTCCAATTTGGCTAAGTCACCACAAATTTCTTTTATTCTTGAATGACAAAACACACTTCCAGTATCGGGCCCTTGCATTCAGCCTGTCCTCAGCTCCAAGGGTGTTCACCAAAGTGTTGATAGCCTTTGTTTCTCACCAGCACATCAGAAGAATCTGGCGTTATCTCTGTCTGGGTGACATTCTGGTCTGGGTGGAGCTGGTGGTTGTGTCACAGTCATTGGATCTCATGACCATGGCACAGCTTCAGAGTATGAAGGTGTCCTGTTACGGTCCAGTATGAGGTGGGCTCTATCGTTCTCAGTTACTTCAGCAGCTTCTGCTCTTTCAGAACTAAATCATGGAAAAAACGAAGTTGAAAGCAGTCTTCCAGGCTGCAGAGGGAACTGCAGTGGTGGCAGACCCCATGTCATCTTGACGGCATGGGTCTGGAGGATCTTCAGCGGTTGTTACTGAGTACTGATGCCAATCTATATAGCTGGAGTGCACATCTGAGAAACAAGGTGGTGAAGGGTGTTTGGAACATCCAGGAGGTGCAAATGAGTATCAACTGCCTGGAGTTGAGGGCCATTCAGCTTGGACTGAAGTCTTTTCAGGTAGATGTCCAAGGGACCACCTCTTGGTTCACACCAGCAATCCTTTGGTCAAAGCCTATGTGAACTGGAGGGAGGGACTTGATCAAGGACTCTTATTTCAGAGGCCAACAGACTTCTGCGTTGAGCCAAATGCTGCCTCCTGTCTCTCCGAGCTGAACATCTCGCTGGGCTGAACAACCTGATGGCGGACTGGCTCAACAAGATCTCCATCAGGGTGTCAGAGTGGCAGTTGCACCCTCAGGTCTTTGCCCAGGTGACAGACCAGTTGGGGCACCCAGTTATAAACCTGTCCACCACTGCAGAAAATACACAAGTGATATTCATCTCCTAGTTTCTGTGCAGTGGCACTTGGGGGGGGGGTGGACACACGGAAGGTGTCCTGGTCCAAAAGGCTCCTCAGTTCTTGCTGCTCTTATGGGTCCATCTTTTGCAATCTGCTGTCTTAAGTTGCTGAGTCTCAAGATGGTGTTTCTGATGGCTATGGCCTTGGCTAGGTGTGTTTTAGAACTGGGTGCCCTGTCTTCTAGTGCTCACCTGCATTTTTCATTCCAATAAGGTGATGCTGTCTTCCACTGTTCCCAGGAGGTGGCATGCCCTCTTTCTGTCCTAATCCTTCCTGTCTGCAGGAAAGGAAGTGGATAAAACACAGGAAATCTGTAAATCAGAATTCCCGTTCATCTCTTTTGCAGGGTTTTCAGCTGACAGTAAAGTTTCCACCTCTTGTATTGCTAGGTGGCTGAAAGAGGTTATTTGGATGGCTTACGAGGCCCTAAGTAAGCAATCTTCAGCAGGGGTACAAGCTGACTTGCTGAGGGGAGTGGCCACATACTAAGAAGGGTCTCCCATCATAGCCATCTGTGGGGTGGCTACCCAGGCCTCTGTGCACACATTCATAAACACGTGGATGTTTTTTTTTTTCAATACTGCTTTTGGAAGGAGGGTGTTGCAAAGGGTTGTTCCCCATTGGGCATGTTGCAGAGGAAGCCCGCCCTTAGATGGGACTGCTCTGTTACATCCCTGTCAGCAGAGTGTCCTCCATTCCAGTCTGGCAAAAATGGAAATGTTACTTACTGTGAGTTGTTATTTACATACTGGAATGGAGGACACTTGAACCAGCCTCTCACTTCCTCTGCTTAGTGGGTGGTGTGCTGTGTAGTTCCACAATGTTGGACTGGTTTGTGGCTGGTCTGCTTCTGAGTTCTGCTTAGGCTTGGTTCTTGGTTTTGTTATTGGGTTCCCTGTGTGCCTTGTGTTGCTTGGTAGGCTTTGAGGAGTCATCTCACTCTGCCAGTTGGTCTGGTGAGAGAGATGGCTCTGCCCCTGGAGAGGAGGCAGAAGATTGCTTGTCACTCCCAGAGGGAGGATCATCCCTGTCAACTGCATGTCCTCCACTGCAGTCTGCACATAGCAATTCAGGGTAAATAAAATTTACCCTTTTCTAGTCTCTCGGCTAGCACATCTCATTTATGACAAGACATTCAGATCCATGTCTGATGTATTGAGAATGCCCTTTCCATGGTCACATAGGGTCTAACTTGAATGATCTAATTCATCCTCTGGTGTGTATTCAGGGAAATAAAGCAATAAGCACTAAAAGTAGATAGTTACCATTACTCATTGCAGGCAGCTAGTTATTCATGTTGTATCATGCACAGTTATGTAAGATTAACCCCTTTCATTCTAGAAAACAAGGACTGTCCTCTTGGGAAGCATACAAAGGAAGAGCAGGACCAAGACAGTTCAGAATCTCTGAACTATAAGATGTCAACTCCTTTGTCTCAAAATAATGAGCAGGGCTCAACATTACGAGACTTGCTGACCACTACTGCTGGCAAGCTACGTTTGGGCTCTACAGATGCTGGCATTGCTTTTGCTCCAGTTTATTCTTCAGGAACTGCAGTGAGTATGTTAGATGCCTTGCTCCAAATGTACTTGAGTGAAAAGGGCCTGATAACTCCATACTTTAGAGAGCAGTGACTCAGTGTAACAACTTTCATAGTTTGATATTTGTCATAGAAAAAGATTGTGCACCCAAGGGCTTGAGCATGCCCAGTGGATTTTTTTGGAATTATCACTAAGCGTTCTTGAAATTTTCTTCAGTTCAGCACAAGAAGGCTGCTGTTCAAGTAACATGAGTCCAATATGTACGTGTGGAGTGAGTTAAGCGGTTCTCTGGATCTTGGTCTAAATATATAATGCAGAGAACAGTGATTTCCTAGAAAAGGTTTAACTGTTATGATCTAGTTACAGTTCCAACTTACTAACAGAATTTTAAGAAGCTGTATCCATGTAAATATTACATGGGTGGTTCACTGGAGAGTTAAATTCTCGTGATTTCATTGTCCTTTATTGTTTGTATAGAAATCAGAGGGGTTATAGCAGTTTAAGTGATCAGCAAATCATTTGTTTAATTACTGAGAATGTGATATTGCAGTATTGTAGTTGTCAGTTTGATTGCACTGTTGATTATTAGTGTAATATCTCTTCTGTGGTTTGATAATGAATTTCCTACTGAAAAATTAAAAACTTGCTTAAGTCCTCATTTTATTTTTCCAATAGAGTAGCAAAGGTGGAAGGACTATGCCAAACATTCTTGATGACATAATTGCTTCAGTTGTAGAAAACAAGATTCCACCAAATAAAACAGCAAAGATAAATGTAAAATCTGAACTGAAGGATGAGTCAAAGGATGACAGAAAATTTACTACAGATAATTGCAGCACATTGTTCAGTGATGTTCCACATTCATGGATCTGTGATAAATGTGTTTTGTGGCTCAGTGATCATAAAAACAGCAACAACTGGAAACTTTTCAAAGATTGTTGGAAGCAAGGAAAGGTATGTATTAAAATGCCCTCCAGATTCTTAAAAGAGGCTGATGAGACAGCGTGGATGGGGAAGGGCCATAGCTCAGTGGTAGAGCATCTGCCTTGCATGCAGAAGGTCCCAGGTTCTATTCCTGGCATCTCCAGGTAGAGCTGGGAGAGACTCCTGCCTGAAACCCTGCCAGGCCATGTAGACAATACTGAGCGACATGGACCAGGGATCTAACTCAGTATAAGGCAGCTTCTTATGTTCCCTGCTTGCACCTTACTTTCAGATATGTTGTTGTGTTTAAATGAAGGGAATCAATTTATCAGTGGATGGCAAGCCAACAGCCAAATGTGGTACTGTATAAAGATTACCATTTCCTGACACTCTGTGCAGGGTCCCCCACTAGCTGCCACTTGCATCATTACGTATGACTTGAAACACAGAAGTTCCATTTTTGTCTTGAAAGGGGTAAAGGAAGGAAATCAGGATTACACAATGTCACCTACACAGCAGCTCATGTAAATTTTGCAACGTATTACTTCCTTAGCATGAAATAGTCTTCAGATCAGTGTTTTAGCTATGTTGGAGAGGGGGGAAATTATACCAACAATAGTAACAGGGAATTACTATCGGAGTGAGACCTTGGTTTGCATTGACAATAGTGACCAGTCACAGCTCCACATAGAAGCAATTAACATCTCGAAGTTAAAATCAAAATCTGTTTCATTAATAAAAATTTAAACACGAGTTAAGACTGAGAACATATCAAATAGTAAGAATTATGGAGCAATTAAAGTGATCACTATTAAAATGTTTTATTATGCAATTTTATCCCTGTACATATGTACAGAGATCAACCTAACAGAGATCAACCTAACAACTGCTTTTGCAATCCCAGTTAGGAAAAAAATACTCAAGATCCTTAAGTTTTAGTCAAATTCTGTTGAGGTCAATCAGCAGATGACAACCAATAATGTTTTCCCACTGGTACAACAGGACTTCTAGTTTCTCTTCTCCCCCTGCCCCCCAAAAAACTGCTCTGGAGGGTACACCAACCCTCTTGAGCAGATTTAGGGGATCTGCAGGGGGGGGAAGGGGAAGAAAGCTCCATTGCGCAACATGATACCAGTGCATGCTACATTGGGTCTCGCCATATATTTCCACTCCTAGCAATTGTTTTTGTACGAGGTCTAGTTATGCAGTTTATTGCAGGTAAAGTTTTTTTTTTCTTTTAGTCTTAAGCATTTCCCCTTTTTGTTTTTATGGCTTAGATTTGAATTGCTTAAGAACCCTTCTTAGGGAAGAGCATACTACTAATATTTAGGCTAAATTTAAGCTCTTGGTAGTACAATCTTGCAATCTTGCAAATCAGCTTTTAATAAAATGAGAAGATAAATAGTAGAAAGAACTTGTGAGACAAATTAAGCATTCAGGCTGTGAAAACCATGCTTGGTTCAAGACAGTTCACATATCTAAATGAAGATGTCATAATGTGTATTCATATTGTAAACGCCTGTACAGTCAAGACATTAAATCATTTCAAATATGCCTGAGTGTAAATATGTAAATATGCCTGAGTGTATTTTTTTTAAGTTGCTTATTTTCACTTTTTTATTTTGTTTTTCAGCCTGTATTAGTGTCTGGAATTCACAAGAAACTGAATGCCAACTTATGGAAGGCAGACTTTATTAGTTCAGATTTTTGTGACCTCAAAGCTGATCTCTTGAATTGCAAAGACAGCATTACTTCAAGTGGCAATGTCAAGGAATTCTGGGATGGTTTTGAAGAAGTTTCAAGTATGTTGTACTTTGTATAGGACTGTCACAGTCCCCAATAAAACACCTATATATATTGTAATCTTGAAAAATGGGATATCAACGTGTGGACCCTTCATATTTCATTATTTGCCAAGGTCAGCAACTTCCCCAGAAAATTTAGTGATAGACAGGATGCTGGTAATTGTGCAAGAATTGATTATGTGCTTAATTCTTTCCCATTGAATTCATTTTAAAAGTGCTTAGATTGGCTGGATCATGCCTCTAAATAATACACTAATTCCAAATAACCCTCAGGAATAAGTTTATATGTTGTTTATTTTGATTAAAAAAACTCAACTTGAACCTGTCTGCTGCTGCCTTGACAAAAAATTGATATCAGAGCCACCAATGACTTCCGGTGGCAACAATAGCTTGAATTTTGCTGTATCACAATATATTTTAATGTTGGTTTTAAATCCAAATTGACAGACTTGCAAAGCATTTAAGAGTAAAATATATACATTAGAATTTCTTCTATTCTGCTTTATATTCTGTACACCTCTAAAAAAGTGTATGTGTTATGCATTCACAATCTGAACATAAAACTGAACAAAACTGCAGTATGTTTATTAACTGGTAGGACAGTTTTAAAATCAGATATTAGACCCAAAAATTTGGAGCATCAGTTTTCCCCCCGGGGCTGGTTATCTTATCAACCCTGGTATAACAGGATCAAAAAGATGAAATATCGTCTACATCGTTGTTGAAGCCATTATAAAAATACCTGGATTTTTTTCCACCTGGTAATATTTATTACTTAGCACATTCATTGATCTCTGTGTTTGTAGAGCGGCAAAAATATAAAAATGGAGAAACAGTTATACTTAAGTTGAAAGACTTGCCTTCAGGTGAAGATTTCAAGACTATGATGCCTGCAAGGTATATATTTTTGTTAAGATCATCAATTCATGGGCTTGGGATTTTTTAAATTCATTCAAAAATTATTTACATTGTTACTTTCACCCTTATTTTGTCAGATACGAAGACTTATTAAAAAATTTACCACTGCCTGAGTATTGCAACCCAGAAGGAAAACTTAATTTGGCTTCATACTTGCCAGGTTTTTTTGTACGCCCAGATTTAGGGCCCAGATTATGCAGTGCATACGGTAAGTAACTGACAGTAATGCTTTTATCAAGCTAAGGGATTGTGTCCTCGTTATAAAACACCTTCTAGCCTTTAAGTAGTTAAAAGAACCACAGACATAAAAGCACATGTATACTCAGAAGTAAATCTCTCTGAGTTCAATGGGATTTAGTCCCAGGTAACTGTGTATAGGATTGCAGCCTAGGTACTTAAATTTTAGCTGTTACTAATAAGCACTTGCTGAAATTCAGTTTTTAAAAACTTAATTGGTGGTGGTTATATTTCGGGGCAAAGTTGTCTCTCATGAATCTTTTCAGCAGTTAAATTGCAGGTTAATTGTGAAAACAACTCAATCCAGTTTACAGAAAATTACTACTTAACCCTTTTTGCATGTTTTGTTCCCAAATAAGTGTGTTGTGTGTCTTGTATCATTTTTATTTTATCTGATATAAAAGTGGGTGATTTCAGTGACTGTTTGTCCTAATGTTGTGTTTATATAAAAGCAATATTTTTAAAGAGAACAATTTAACAAGAAAACATTTTACAGGTCTATTTATGAAAATTTGTGAATACCTTAAATGCCCTTTAATATATTCTATGTATTATCTTTGCAAAAGGTGTAGTTGCTGCTAAAGATCATGATATAGGAACTACAAATCTTCATATCGAAGTATCTGATGTTGTGAACATCCTTGTCAGTGTTGGCATAGCAAAAGGGAATGGAGTTCCTTCAAAATCAGGTAAAAAATACTAAAATCTTCATTAAACAGAGAAAAATTGAGACAACTTTATTAACAGTTGTAGTAGACCTTGTAAATGAAACCTAAATCAATCCCACTTGAAATTTTAACCATCCCTTTGTGCTTACCAACATTAATGTGCATCTTTCCAATTTTCACAGAATTGTTGGGCTTAATGGCTTGAATTTTAAGAAGTGCTCCTGGAGAGGGGTTGACAAAAGAGAACCTTTTCCTCTCTGCACCTCCTGAGATGCTCCCAAAGCCCCCCTCCTCAAGGTTGACTCTCCTCCTGAATAGGTTGGGCTGTGGCACTGGGGGAGAGTGAATCGCCCAAAATTTAGGCACTTTCCATGCAGATGCAGGAGGCACTGTATGTAGCAAAGGTGTTTAGGAACCTTTCCCTGGTACTCAGATGTTCCAGCTTAAATGTCTTAGATGTGTTCCATTTTAATCTTTTTCTTCAGTGAATACAGATTAACTGCACCCTACCTCTTTTGGTTAAACACAAAACAGGGACAGGGGGGGTTATGGTATAATGTTATATATAAAGCAAGACGTCTCCAGCTCTGGAAAGTAATTGCATTTCTGAATTCTTAGTGGTATTAAAGAAGTTTGAAGAAGAAGATTTAGATGATCTTCTAAGAAAAAGACTGAAGGATTCGAGTGAATTGCCTGGTGCTTTGTGGCACATTTATGCCAGTAAGGATGCTGACAAGATAAGGGAGTTTCTACAGAAGGTTAGACTTATAATGAATGTATATTTATATTATTACATGTTATATCTGTAATGGATGAGTGCTTCTGTTCAGGGTTCCAACCACGCCATTCCACCACCCTTCCCCCCTGGATTTCCTTCCTTCCCCCTAACAGTCAGTCAGTATTCTGTGACCACCGAGTATGCTCAGTCCCCATTAGGTTACTGGGGTAGGGGTCCTTCCATTTTGGTTTTTTGGGAGGTGGGTAGGATGAATACACTTGTGCCCACTCCCAGGAAGTGGCTTGTTCAGACAATGAGATATTTCTTTCTTTTAGTTACATTGTTCAAGTCTCTCCATTCTATTCCTCCTTCCCACACAGTTGTCCATACGCACACCCATGTCTTAGCATTCTGTGCCACTGAGTTATTATGGAGCTGTTTTGTGCCCCCTACCTCATTTTTTTATACTTGTGCATACCCAGGGTCACCCCCAGTCTGTCAATAATTCTCCCCTCTGCAGCAGTAGTGCAGTTTTGGCTATGTAAGCATGGAAGACTTGAACCATTCATTTAAAACTGAATGGTTTGATTTCTAGAACTCATCTTCTTAAGTGTGCATTTTACTTCAAAACTCAAGATCTAGGTAATAACTGTAAACCAAAAATGACAATGCTATAGAAATTGGTCCCTTCTAGGAAACTGTGTATGCCCTATCATATATAGATATAGATATATATCAGTAGTCATATATTTACATATTTTGCCGCATATACATTTGGCTGGATGCCTCAGTTTTGGTGCTTCTCATAGTCAGTTGAATGTGAAGTTATATTTAGGGAAACAGATTCTGGAAACGTACGAACAAGCACCTTTTGTTCTCAGGTTTATTTGTGGGAATTCCTCCCCCCCCTTCCAGTTTTCAGATGAAGTCATTGAAAAATTCACACAAGTGACCTGAGGAATATTAAGTGTGCAGGATCTCACTAGGAGAAGAATTATATCAGAGGATAACAGTGTTTTTCAAATTTACACCTTCCAGGAAGCCTTTTCCAAACCACTCACTGGAGAACCCCTGTAAGTCAGTTTGCATGAGACACAGACCAAATATTTTATGCCTTAGTGTTCCTGCTTGAATTAAGTGTGTGGCCTAGAATACATCCAACATTTTGTCTTAAATTTTCGTTTGTCCAGATTTCTCATGTCCAGGAGGTGAGGAAACGGCCTGTTCTGGATGGAACAGGTCCACTGCTTGGGGGTACTCCTGGATCCAACAGGTGGCCTCAGTGGCTAGGAGTGCATTTTTCCAGCTCCAGCTGGTTCACCAGCTTTGGCCTCTTTTGGACAGAGATGATTTGCCACAGTACTCTCTGCTCTGGTAATTTACAGATTAGATCAGCCTTTCCCAACCAGTGTGCCTCCAAATTTTGTTGGACCACAACTCCCATCAGCTTCAGCCAGCATTGCCAATGGCTGAGGCTGATGGGAGTTGTGGTCCAACATCTGGAGGCACACCAGTTGGGAAAGGCTGGATTAGATGATTGCAATGCGCTCTACGTGAAGCTGCCCTTGAAGACTACTCGGAAACTTCAACTGGTCCAAAATACAGTAATCAGATGACTGGCTGGGGTTCCCTTTAGATTTCATATAACCCATTTTAAAATAGCTGCATTAGTTACCAGTTCGTTTTCAGGCTGAATTGAAGATGTTCACTCTGGTGTTTAAAACCCTAAATGACTTACGTTCCAAATATCTGAAAGACCGTCACCTTCCCTACAGACACTCTTGAGTGTTAAGATCAGCAGAGGGGTCCCTTTTGGTTGTTCTACCACCCTCAGAAGCTTTGGGGGGTGGCACGGGAGAGGGCATTCTCTCTGGTGGCCCCAGATTGTGGAACTCCTCACCAAGGTGTGTCTGGCAACATCGCTATATAGTTTTAGGCAAATGCTGAAAATGTACCTCTTTAACTTGGCCTTTGACACCAGAGATGTACATATTTTAAGAGCCACCTTATTTTGTCATTTTAGGTTGTTTTTAATTATTTATTTTTAAATTGTTGTAACCCACCCAGAGAGCTTCAGCTATGGGGCGGTATATAAATGTAATAAATAAATAAATAGACCCATCCCTGGGACCTTTGGGTGAAGGGCGGGTAATAAATGTTTCTTGCATCCAAATTTCTTGTCCCATGATAGTCTATTTAATCTGGTTATAGTTGGGAGAATTTATTCACTTTTTATATGCTAGTGTTCCTGCTACATTCCAAAAGCTTAGCAAAGTAACTTTGTATAGGTTGTATACTGGATGGGAAACATTGTTCCTTTACTCTGGGGCATATAATATGAACTAAGTGATATAGCCACAGCAATTCATGCCTTTGTGACATTCATATTAAATTAATGTAACATACTCTGAGTGGCTGCCTTTTGAAGAATTACTGAAAACTGCAGTTTATTCAGAATGAAGCTGCCAGAGAAAATATGGTGCCTCTTTTGAAACAACTACATTTGTTTCCTAGTTGGTTTCTGGACCTAATTAAAAATGCTGGTGATAACCTTTGAAGCCCTGAATGGTCTGAGCCCAGGATACCTTAAGGATCACCTTCTTCCATATGAAACTACCCCACATCACTCTCCAGATGTTTGGGATTACAATTCTCATTAGCCCAAACCAGCATGACTAATGTAAGGTAAGGTTGGAATTGTAGTCCCAAACCTCTGAAGAGCACAAGGTTGCAAAAGTGTGCCTTAAGATTTTCCTTGGAAGCTTTGCTCTAATTCCTCTACCAAGGGTAATCTGGTGGAGAACTACTTGAGACAGAGCTTCTTTGTCTGAGAAGCAGCAAAGCTGTGGAACTCCATTTATACCGTTATTTTTCCAGCTCTATTTTTTTCTTTTTTGCTTTTCCTATTTCTTTTTTGCTTTATGTCTATAAGTAAAGTTATTTTAGTTTGTGAGCCAGCTTGTAGGAAGTTAGGATATAAATATTTTAATAAGGTCCCTGAGATAGGGCCCAAGCAGTCTTGTCTGTACCAGTCGGGGGAGGTAGTCATTTTTTACTTTTTCCTGAAGCTTTTGAAGCTGCATATGAGAGTTCTGAATTTTAATGATATTTGTGTAAAATAGAATGTTAAAATCAAAGGATTTGTGCACATAGATAGTACTTATAACTAGCCACACATTGTTTCCTTTTACATTTGTTGACTGCGCTGTATTTTATTATGTATTGTATTATTATGTATTGTTGAATTTAATGTTGTACGTCGCCTAGAGTGGTTTCGGCCAGATAGGCGACTCAAAAATTAAATTTATTATTATTATTATTATTTAACATATTACAGATAGCAAAAGAACAAGGTTTAGATGTTTTACCAGAACATGATCCAATACGTGACCAGAGTTGGTATGTAAACAAAAAACTCCGTCAAAGACTTTTTGAAGAATATGGAGTAAAAGCCTGTACTTTGATCCAGTTCCTTGGTGATGCCATTGTTTTACCAGGAGGAGCACTTCACCAGGTAAAAAAACATCTTTCTGAAAGATGTATATAAATGAATGTTTCAGCAAGGCTTTTTTTACTAATTAATGTTGTAACACCAAGGCTGTGGAGTCAGTACACCAGACCTTCGACTCCGACTCCTCTATTTTTCTACTGTCCGACTCCTTCATAAATGGCAACTGTATATTAACTAGTAATAACAAATTTACTGTAGTAAAATGGTAGCACAGGCATTTCATCACCACCACGTGAATCCAGAGCTTGGAAAACTTACTTTTTTGAACTACAACTCCCACGAGCCCAATCCCTGGGGCTGATGGGAGTTATAGTTTAAAAAAGTAACTTTTCCAAGCTCTGGATTCACGTGGTGGTGATGAAATGCCTTGTGCTACCATTTTACTACAGTAAATTTGTTATTACTAGTTAATATACAGTTGCCATTTATGAAGGCGTCGGAACATTTCTACCGACTCAGACTCCACCCAAAATTGCTCACGACTCCGACTCCACAGCCCTGTGTAACACGTACCTGTCTTGTAATGGACAACTCAGCTGTAAAAGTAATATTACAGAGGTAGTCCTAAACCCCATTTTTATATAAAATATATAATTTAGTATAGAGTAGAACCAGGGTGCACTCTCCGTGGCACAGAGTGGTAAGCGGCGGTAATGCAGCCGAAGCTCTGCTCACGGCCGGAGTTCGATTGCAATGGAAGGAGGAAGTGGAATCTCCAGTAAAAGGGGTCGAGGTCCACTCAGCCTTCCATCCATCCGTGGCCGGTAAAATGAGTACCCGGCATATGCTGGGGGGTAAAGAAAGGCCGGGGACGGAACTGGCAATCCCACCCCATATATATGGTCTGCCTAGTAAACGTCGCAAGACATCACCCTAAGAGTCGGAAACGACTTGCACTATAAGTGCGGGGACATCTTTACCTTTTAGAACCAGGGTGGGAAACTTTTTTCAGTCTGAGGACCATTCTTTTATGTGGAACCTTCCAGGGGTCACGTGCCAGTAGAGGGCAGGGCCAGAGACCAAAAGTGGATGTGGCCAATAACCGTCTCTTGCCTGTGTACAGTAGATCACATTCCTAGCCATACAAAGGTCAGAGATTTATATATACCTGACTACACATTTCTCCATCCTCTCTCAGGCAAGCAAGAAGCAGTACACCTCAAGAATTCTTTCCAGCCAGGCAAAAGCACTTGAGAAGGGGACAGGGCAGGGCCAATGAGGGGTGTGGCCTAAGAAAGGGGCAGGACCTACAGAGAGTCTCAAACACTGGACAGAGATGCCTGGCAGACTGCATTTAGCTCCCAGGGTTGAGGTTCCTCAGCAAACAAACTATTCTCCATATCTGGCAGATACTTGCAGTATTGCTATTTAGACATCTACCTATAACTATTCTGTTCACCCAGGCTTTCTCTGAGGAGTGATCCGGCTATGTTTGATGTATTAAGTTGACTTGTGATGTATATTGTGTTTGTTTTATGAATGTAATTTTATTGTTGATCATATGCTGTTCACAAGTATGATGTTTTCTTAATATTGGTGGTAAAGAATTTTTTGCTGCTGCTAGTAACATCAACAATAACAACAATATAACTTCTGTGTCTGATTATTTAAAACATGGTTGCAGCAAGCAACTTGCCTGAAAAAGAATTGTTACTTGCTCTGAATAAATGGCAAAGCTGGTTTAATGGGCTAAAAATCAGTACAATGGCCTTTGAGAGCAAACAGTACTCTTCACTCTCAGATATGCAAGTTTCTTTGATGTTGAATGTCTACTAAACCTCTATCAAAAAAGTTTTTTTTAAAAAAACCTCATGAATCATGTCTTCCTGTACTTCATTCCTTTACTGATAAAAAATGTGACCCAGAGACTCCTCAATATGTTCAGAAGTCATATACATGGTTTCATAGTCTTGCCCCTCCACTCAACCCCCCCAGAGTAGGGATGGTAAACCCTTCAGATGTTATTAGCTTCCAGGTCCTTTAATCCCTATCCATTGGAAGCCAACAACATCAGGAGAGCCACTCTTGCTATATGGTGTCTTCATCCTTTTGTGCAGTGGAGCATATTTTTGGACAAATGAAAGTTGTTTATATTGTTATTATGTGCCTCCAAGTCGACCACGACTTATGACGACCCTCTGAATCAGTGACCTCCAAGAGCATCTGTCATGAACCACCTTGTTCAGATCTTGTAAGTTCAGATCTGTGGCTTCCTTTATGGAATCAATCCATCTCTTGTTTGGCCTTCCTCTTTTTTTACTCCCTGCTGTTTTTCCCAGCATTATTATCTTTTCTAATGAATCATATCTTCTCATTATGTGTCCAAAGAAAGATAACCTCAGTTTCATCATTTTAGCTTCTAGTGATGGTTCTGGATTAATTTGTTCTAACACCCAATTATTTGTCTCTTTCGCAGTCCACGGTATGCACAAAGCTCTCCTCCAGCACCACATTTCAAATGAGTTGATTTTTCTCTTACCGCCTTTTTCACTGTCCAGCTTTCAAATCCATACATAGAGATCAGGAATACCATGGTCTGAATGATCCTGACTTTAGTGTTCAGTGATACATCTTTGCATTTGAGGAACTTTTCAAGTTCTCTCACAGCTGCCCTCCCCAGTCCTCACCTTCTTCTGATTTCTTGACTATTGTCTCCACTTTGGTTAAAATAACTGTGCCAAAGTATTGATAATCCTTGACAAGTTCAATGTCCTCATTGTCAACTGTAAAGTTACATAAATCTGTTGTCATTACTTTCATCTTTTTGACATTCAGCTGTAGTCCTGCTTTTGTGCTTTCCTCTTTCACTTTCATCAGCATTTGTTTCAAATCATTACTGGTTTCTGCTAGTAGTATGGTATCGTCTGCATATCTTAAATTATTGATATTTCTCCCTCCAATTTCACACCTCCTTCATCTTGGTCCAATCCTGCTTTCCGTATGATATGTTCTGTGTATAGATTAAATAAATAGGGTGATAAAATACACCCCTGTCTCACACCCTGTCGGATGGGGAACCAATCGGTTTCTCCATATTCTGTCCTTACAGTAGCCTCTTGTGCAGAGTATAGGTTGCGCATCAGGACAATCAGATGCTGGGGCACCCCCATTTCTTTTAAAGCATTGCATAGTTTTTCATGATCTGCACAGTCAAAGGCTTTGCTGTAATCTATAAAGCACAGGGTGATTTTCTTCTGAAAATCCTGGGTCCGTTCCATTATCCAATGTATGTTTGCGATATGATCTCTGGTGCCTCTTCCCTTTCTAAATCCAGCTTTGACGTCTGGCATTTCTCACTCCATATATGGTAAGAGCCTTTGTTGTAGAATCTTGAACATTACTTTACTTTTATTGGAGAGTGGGAGGTACTGCATTGCAGTGGTTCCACTCCTACTAGGCAGGTCGCCTCCAGAAGGTGGTGCTTGGGGAACATTGCTCGGCACCGTGGACTCTCCAGTATGGGGTTCCGCAGGGGTCAGTTCTGTCCCACATGCTGTTCAACATCTACATGAAACCGTTGGGTGTGGTCATCCGGAGCTTTGGAGTGTGTTGCCATCAGTATGCTGATGGCACGCAGCTCTATTTCTCCTTTTCATCTTCTTCAGGTGAGGCTGTCAATGTGCTGACCTGGTGCCTGGCTGCAACAATGGACTGGATGAGGGCTAATAAACTGAGGCTCAATCCAGACAACACTGAGATGCTGCTAGTGGGTGGTTCTTCTGACCGGATGGTGGATGTCCAACCTGTCCTGGATGGGGTTGCACTCCCCCTGAAGGAGCAGGTTCGTAGCTTGGGGGTTCTCCTAGAATCATCTCTGTCACTTGAGGCTCAGGTAGCCTCAGTGGCACGGAGTGCCTTCTACCAACTTCAGACAGGGATAACCTGGCTTCAGTTGTCCATGCTCTGGTAACCTCTAAATTAGATTACTGCAATGCACTCTACGTGGGACTGCCTTTGAAGACGGTTCAGAAACTGGAGCTTGTGCAAAATTCAGCGGCCAGATTGGTAACAGGGACCAGATGGTCCAAACATATAAAACCGATTCTGGCCCACTTGCACTGGCTGCCTTTATGTTTCCGAGCTCAATTCAAGGTGCTGGTTTTGACCTATAAAGCCTTAAACGGCTTGGGACCACAATACCTGATGGAACGCCTCTCCCTATACGAACCCACCTGTACACTACGTTCAAGATCAAAGGCCCTCCTCCGGGTGCCTACTCGGAGGGAAGCTCGGAGAATGGCAACAAGGGAGAGGGCCTTCTCAGTGGTGGCCCCCAAATTATGGAATGATGTTCTTGACGAGGTGCGCCTGGCGCCAACACTGTTATCTTTTCAGCGCCAGGTCAAGACTTTCCTCTTCTCCCAGGCATTTTAGCATGTGTTTTATATTGTTTTAAATTTTTAAATTGTGTTTTAAATTGTTTTTTAAAAGATGTATCTTAAATTGTATTTGTTTTTAGTTACTGCAAACCGCCCAGAGAGCTTCGGCTATGGGGCGGTATACAAGTATAATTAATTAATTAATTAATTAAGGCAATAGTTCAATAATTACTGCATTCCCTGGGATCCCCTTTCTTTGGAATTGGGATGTATATGGAACACTTCCAGTCTGTGGGCCATTGTTTAGATTTCTATATTTCTAGACAGATTTTTTTCAACATTTGGAGAGATTCAGTAGCTTGTAGCAACTCTGTTGGTATGTCATCTATTGGTGATTTGTTTCTTCCAAGTATTTTAAGAGCAGCTTTCAGCTCACATTCTAAAATTTCTGGTTCTTCATCATGTGATTCCTCCATGAATGAATCTGTCATCCTTATAGTCACAGTTGTTTACCACTTATTTAAAAAAGAAAAGTTGATGTGGTCACTGACATTGAGTGATTATCTACTGATTGTAGAAAAAACAAAGGACAAACAGGCTCTTGTAATATTTGGTGTCCTGAAGTGGAGCAGCCCAAGGAGGATGTGTGAAGGTAGTAGAGTGCATACACATGCGCGCACACATACACAGATGAAAGAGAGAGTGATTGTAGCTACTTTCACCTTGGCCACAGCCATTGCTGGCACGTGACCCTCAGCCCTCAAGCTGATAAAAATTACCACCACCACACAATAGGATATGATCTCACCTTGAGGCAAGTTATCTTTATAGAGTTTGAGCAATACAGGAGGTGAGTCTGTGACCAAAAACAAGAAAAAAATTATTAGAGCCAAGGATTACTTGCTCTTTTGATTTATGATTATTTTCTCATTATGTGGTGTTTTCTGAGAATTGATGGGCAGGAATGCTCTCAAATAAAACTGAACTCTGAATTTTGGACACATCAATGAGCACAGATTTTAGATACCAATTTTGGTTGCCTTCCAAGGCAACAACTTCCAGAGAGTTGGTCATGTTACTCTTTGTAGCAAAAACAATAGTCTTGTGGAATACTCCTTGTGGTACTGGAAAAGAGTAAGAGATTTATTGTGGCATAAATTTAAAGCTTGTACTTCCACAAATCTGTTTGTCTGTGTTGTTCAAATTGCATTGCCCTATCCAGTCAGCTGGCAAGTCTGTATGTAGCTCTGCAGGTTTCTGTCTACATACCAGTGTGTTTCAGTGACTTGAAGGACTGTGATCACACTGGCTTTTGCTTAACATTTTCCTCATCTGTCCAAGAACAATTCAGAATGGTTTTGCATTTCTTTGGTTTTGTTTTGCTCAGGTACAGAATTTTCATAGCTGTATTCAAGTAACTGAAGACTTTGCGTCTCCAGAACACCTTATACAGTCATTTCACTTAACACAAGAACTGAGGCTGTCAAAGGAGGAAATCAATTATGATGATAAGCTGCAGGTAACAAATGAGTTCTTGTCATGATTCCATTTCTGATGAAACAACATCCCTCTCTAAAGTTCACTTGGAATGAGTGCATTGAATATGTGACAGTAGTATTACTTTCAGTTGTGATTGTTTCACATTGGCTTGTCTGAGTATTTCTATATTTTATATGAGAGGTGCACATCTTGGGTTTGTATGTGCTCTTCCTCCTTTTCCTGTCCCACTTTCCCCAGGGAAGAAAGTCTTATATAAGCCAACCTAGTGGAATCTCCTGAACTTGCTGTGTCCCCCACACCCTTTCAGTAGAGATAAACCCCATTATTGTGTTCATATATTACTCTGTTCTTTAAAAAAAACAGGCATAGATCGCATATGAGTCCAAGGCCTAAATGCATCTTATTCCAGTTATAGATGTGCTCATACTGTATTTATTTCACAGAGTTTATATCCTACTTGACTGTAAATATAACCTCTTTGTGGTTAAAAAAAAAAAATTCATGCCAATGTCTTTTTCTTCTTCAGTGTTTTTCCTTCTTATGCCTTCCTTTACATTGTCATGTTCTCTGCTCATCACCAATCTCCCTGAATTTATTTTTACAGATTAAAAATATCTTATATCATACAGTTAAGGAAATGGTGAGAGCTTTGAAGATTCATGAACATGAAATAGAAGATATGGAAGAAAATTAAGTGTACACGCGCTCTCTCCTTTTTGGGTCAGAAGAACATATTCTATCATATTTTTCTTTACGGTAAAGAATCTACTCACATATCTAAGCTGCACGAACCATCAGTGCCAAGAAAATATGTTTGTTGTATTTTACTTGCTACTGACACTGCAACAGAATAGCTTCTCATTACAGCTGTTGTGATTTAAACTTGAGAGTTTTTTTAAGAAATGAGAAACCTAAGCAGCACTCTGCTGTTGTGTACTATAATGTAAATGAAATTTTCAAAATGTCAAAGATTTAAGATGTATTTATTTTTTTGGGAAAAAACACAGAATTCTATGCTCTATTGTTGATCAAATGTAAATGTGATTTTGTACAGTTTGGCTAAAATAACTTGGATATTTTTCACTACATGGAGACAGTTACTGTGAGAGTAGGACACAAACACCAGCTATTGCCTGCATTTGGGATGTTGCTGAATCCGCACAGCAGTCATGTCATGATCTGAAAATTACTGCCAAATAACTGTAAACTTTGTACAATATAAAGTGTATAAAATAGCTATTACAGACACTTCAGTATTTTATTGAAGCTATTCAGTGTACAATTAAAACATTTTCAAAAAGGTGTAATTTATTTAAAATTGTCTCATTTTGGTAAAATTTATGTGAACTTTTAAAGCTAAATATTAAACTTAATATGCTATGTAAATATATACATATATACATTCAATGATGTATTTTTTTAAAACATTGGCTTGCTTTAATTTGTTAAAAGTGCAAGTGTTAAACATGCTTTGTACATTAAAAGTTGAAAGGGGTTTTACATTTTCCATTAAAAGGACTTTATCAAATGTCTCATTGTGTGTGTTTTTCATGTTTTGTAGCACATTTGTTTAAGATGCACATGTCTGAGTCATTCATTCATTCACAGTGGTTGCAGATGTCTCTGTAATGTTGACTATTGTAAAAGACAAAATTGATGTGTGTTTAATTAGTGTGGATCTTTCTGCCCTCTCCAGGTTTCATATGAAACTGCTCACTTGTGCTAGAGCACAGTTCAACTGGCTGAGCCAAAGAAAGTTTATCTAATGAAGAATAAAAAAATTAAATCATTGCTTGTTATGTATTGTCTTTAATTACAGTTCTTAAAAACATGACCAAATTATGATAAAAAAGTCTGGACTTTTTATAATCAGGAAGATTGCATTTGGCAGTCACAATAAAATGATAAATTATAACCTTTTGTGCTACAAAATTATAGTTTTATGGAAGCTCACATTTGCAAATACAATTTAAGTTGAAGTCTTCATGTGCTTTTTTCCCCTGCCGATGATAGAGTAAGACTGTTACTATCAACTTCCAAATACAGTCATTGGGATACTGTGCTGTAGAAGTACAACACATACTATAACGTTTGGGCTCTAAGTACCCACATGATGTATATTCAACATAATTGGAATCTCAATCTGTATTAATATTTGTTATCTAATTACTTTTAAATGATGTTCTTTAAACCTGATCTGTAAATGTGACATGACTTCTTTTAACTAAGCTTTGGATAAGATTTTACTTTTCTTGGATAATTGCATCAGTTTGTTGTTATGTGCCTCCAAGTCGTCTTTTTCTACTCCCTTCTGTTCTTCCCAGCATTATTATCTTTTCTAATGAATCATGTCTTCTCATTATGTGTCCAAAGTATGATAACCTCAGTTTCATCATTTTAGCTTCTAGTGATCGTTCTGGTTTAATTTGTCCTCGCACCCAATTATTGGTCTTTTTTGCAGTCCATGGTATCCTCAAAGCTCTCCTCCAACACCACATTTCAAATGTTGATTTTTCTCTTACCAGCTTTTTTCATTGTCCAACTTTCACATCCATACATAGAGATCAGAAATACCATGATCTGAATGATCCTGACTTTAATGTTCAGTGATACATCTTTGCATTTGAGGACCTTTTCTAGTTCTCTCATATCTGCCCTCCCCAGTCCTAGCCTTCTTCTCATTTCTTGACTGTTGTCTCTATTTGGGTTAATGACTGTGCCGATAATCCTTGACAAGTTCAATGTCCTCATTGTCAACTGTAAAGTTACATAAATATTCTGTTGTCATTACTTTCGTCTTTTTGACATTCAGCTGTAGTCCTGCTTTTGTGCTTTCCTCTTTCACTTTCATCAGCATTCGTTTCAAATCATTACTGGTTTCTGCTAGTAGTATGGTATCGTCTGCATATCTTAAATTATTGATATTTCTCCCTCCAGTTTTCACACCTCCTTCATCTTGGTCCAATCCTGCTTTCCGTATGATATGTTCTGCATATAGATTAAATAAATAGGGTGATAAAATACACCCCTGTCTCACACCCTTTCCGATGGGGAACCAATCGGTTTCTCCATATTCTGTCCTTACAGTAGCCTGTTGTGCAGAGTATAGGTTGCACATCAGGACAATCAGATGCTGGGGCACCCCCATTTCTTTTAAAGCATTCCACAGTTTTTCATGATCTACACAGTCAAAAGCTTTGCTGTAATCTATAAAGCACAGGGTGATTTTCTTCTGAAATTCCTTGCTCCATTCCATTATCCGATGTATGTTTGCGATATGATCTCTGGTGCCTCTTCCCTTTCTAAATCCAGCTTTGACGTCTGGCATTTCTCGCTCCATATATGGTAAGAGCCTTTGTTGTAGATTCTTGAGCATTACTTTACTTGCATGGGATATTAAGGCAATAGTTCAATAATTACTGCATTCCCTGGGATCCCCTTTCTTTGGAATTGGGATGTATATGGAACACTTCCAGTCTGTGGGCCATTGTTTTCTTTTCCATATTTCTTGACAGATTTTTGTCAAAATTTGGAGAGATTCAGTCTCAGTAGCTTGTAGCAACTCTGTTGGTATGCCATCTACTCCTGGTGATTTGTTTCTTCCAAGTATTTTAAGAGCAGCTTCCACCTCGCATTCTAAAATTTCTGGTTCTACATCATACGGTTCCTCCGTGAATGAATCTGTCAGCCGGGCATCTTTTCTATAGAGTTCTTCAGTGTATTGCTTCCATCTTCCTTTTATTTCATCTCGGTCAGTCAGTGTGAACATCCCTACTCTTGGTTTAAATTTCCCTTTCATTTCTCTAATCTTTTGGAACAGGGCTCTTGTTCTACCCTTTTTGTTGTCCTCTTCTATTTCTACACAGTAACTATTGTAATAGTTCTCTTTGTCCCTACGTACTAGTCGCCGTATTGTTGCATGTAGGGTTCTGACTGTTTCAATTTCCATTTGCTTTTGCTTTCTTTTTAACGATTTTAAGAGTTTCTTCAGTCATCCATTGAGGTCTTTCTTTTTGAGAGGTATTGTCTTTTTGCATTCTTCCCTGATAACGTCTCTGACTTCATAGTTCTTCTGGTTCTCTGTCAACTAATTTTAAAGCCTCAAACCTGTTCCTTATTTGATCTTTATATGCTTCTGGGATGTTATTTAAATTGTATTTTGGCATTACGATTGCTTTGTTGGTCTTCTTTAGCTTTACTGTGATTTTCGATACAACCAGTTCATGGTCTGTACCACAATCTGCTCCTGGTCTTGTTTTCTCAGAAAGTATGGAACTTCTCCATCTTCTGCTACCAATTATATAATCAATTTGATTCCTATATTGACCATTTGGTGATGTCTACGTGTACAGTAGTCTTTTCGGTTGCTCAAAAAATGTGTTTGCAAGAAACAAATTATTGGCTTCACAGAATTTAATAAGTCTTTCTCCTGCTTCATTTCTGTCTCCTAGGCCCCATTTCCCCACAATTGCTAATTCTTCTTTCTTCCCTACTTTTGCATTCCAATTCCCCATGATTATCAGCACATCTTGTTTCGGTGTGCGATCAATTTCTTCCTATACTTCTGCGTAAAATCTCCAATTCCTCTTCTGCGTTTGCTGTTGGAGCATAGACTTGGATGATGGTTATGTTGATAGGTTTCCCATTTAATCTTATTGATATAACTCGCTCAGACCTTGCGTTGTAGTTCCTAATTGCTTTTGCTACATCACTTCTCACTATTAAAGCAACCCCATTTCTTCTTAATTTCTCATTTCCTGCATAAAATATGTTGTAGTTACTTAGCAGCTAAACATACATTATGTGGGTAATCCATGATGATACACACAACATGTACTTCAGCCCTTATAGTCAATAGCGAAAGGAATGAGAATCTTCACTTTAGATTTATAGTTTTGCGGGGGGAAGGGTAGAAAGTGGAGAGAGACTGCAAATGCCTTCCACTTGGCTGATAGTTATGACATTTGTTCCTTCAGCTACCAAGGAATTCTTGTGCCTTTCTTGTTAGATCTGCTGTTCCTTTGCAGGCAGCAAAATCTTACCTTGGCATACAGTGCCTTTAAAAAAATGAGAAGATTACCATTTTTAGAAGGGTATGGAAGATGAGACTCGAGGAAATTTACCTCTTCCACCGCACATCCCTAGGGATGTCAGAAGTCCGCAATAATACACGTAAGATGTTGGTGTGTGTTGGATGGGTTGAAACTCTTTCCACTGACTGGTTCAGCCATGGGTGTCCCATCTTCATCTTTGGGCACTTCAGTTAGAGTGCAAAGGAAGTACCTGACAAAGAAGGGACTATGCTTAAGGATGATCTGTTTTCTGAAAAGAGCAGATACCATCTACCCTGGAATCCTACGTCTTTAATTTTCAGTATGTAGGACACAGGCTACAGCTTTTGATCCTAGGGGTGAGGCTCATTTAGACAGGGCTCACTCTCTCCCTCCTGCCATTTGGATGCCCAGTGTGTGTACACACTGGACACACACTTTGCTAGTGGAAGGAGTGCACAGAATGAAACCATGTGAGTCATTGTTGCTGTAAATTGAAGTTTTTTGTGCAGTGATGCACTCCAGGATGTGGTTAATATATTTGTGTAGACATTGCACTGAGCTCATGCATTTATAGTTTGTTAACCATGTCACTATGCTCATCCTATTAGCAATGCCAATGTTTCCATAGTAACTAATGCATTTTAACTAGAAAAGTACAACCACAAATGAACATAATATGGCAAATATCATTACATGATAGAACCAGATGCTAGAAATTTCCCTGCTGGTGGTTGCATTGCTCCTGTTTTTGCAGATGTGTTAGTTACCTAGGCAGTTGCAAAGGCCTCCTTCTAGGAGGAAGTGCGGGATATAATTTTAAAAAATGAAGGTCACTAGGTGAAAAACCACACAAACACTGACCTGTGGCCCTCCAGATGTTAGACTCCCAGCTCCAACATTCCCAGCCAGCATGGCATCAATGGTTAAGGATAATGGGAGTAGTCCTACAACATCTGAAGGCAACTGGTTAGCCAGCCCTAATGTAAAAGGTGAGCAGATGACAGACTGTGATCCATTACTAAATTACTGGACAATTTGTGGTATCAGTATGGGATTCTGTCTCCAAGGAGTTCTAACACTAAAAAGGGTCAACTCTCCCGTCCCCAAATATATGCTACTGGAATCCCTGATCTGTAGCTCCTGTGCCATACTTGCACCAGACTCCAGTTGGTGGTCCTCCAGCTTGTAGCAAAAAAACCTCAAACATAGATCCCATGATTCTGTAGTCAGCCCAGGCCTCATATAAAGTATTGGCACATCTGTATCTGAGATGATTTAAAGACCATTTAAGCACCTTACAGCACTCTTCTATTGAAATCAAAGGGATTTATAAAAGCACCTGGCTTTTGCTCAATTGCATCCTGTGCCTGAAAATAACTTCTTGGCCTATTGATGATCATATAGTATGTTTAAAAGGATTATTTTTGTCGCTGTTGTTTTTAACGATCTCCTGGTTTATTAACAGGCATATCTTTGCAGGATGTTGCAAATTCCTCCAAGGACTGGACTAACAAAGCAATTATTAAAGCTGCCCAAACATCACTTGAAAACCACTTGGATTTTGTGATCATTCCTTGCCAATACAAAGAATTTGCAAGGAATGCTAACAAAACCTAGATGGTTTTGCTAACCTCTCCTTCCTGCTACTTCTCCTCCTTTCTTAACAAAGAAAACCTTACCTTCACAAGTGAAAGAAGGTAGCCAATGATGGAAGAAAACACCCAGAAACATTTCAACCAGCAGGCATACCAGGCTGTCAGCTAGTAAGCTGGGATCCCTTCCACCGGTTGCACCCTTTGCAATGGGAAGGTGTGACTGACGGGAGGGGGATTAATTTGCTGTGAATTTCAGGTATCAATCCTGAGTTGCATAGGACTGGATCAACATAAAATGGGTCGTCGTCGTGGGGGTTGCATTTTGAGTCCTTCATACAAATATTGGTAGTGATTATTTTATGAATAAGCATGGATATTAGTTGGACAGTGTGGAATCCAGTCACTAGCTAATTCTGGACTTTGGGCTAAAAGAAAAGTGAGTGTTCTGTAAATTTATCAGGAGAGGAAGATAATACTATGGGTTTCCATATCCTCTTATTCAAAGTATTCTTGGACTTCACCAGCATTCCATTTCTTGGGCTGTGATCAACTTCTTTCTATTTCTTCTTTAAAGCCAGGTGATAGTAATGAAAAACTGTGGCAGCACACTCATGGTGAAATGAGCACTAGCAGACTATGCCAGTTGCTTCTGTTGAATTTAAGGCATAAGAGGTCTAGCCAGTCAATTCTGTGACTTTCCAGCTGGAGTAAAACGGGTGTAGTGCAGACATGTGGCACATGGACTTAGTAAACCACATCTCCCATATCCTTTAAACAAAACACACTTCACTCTTAGCAATCTCTTTTCAAATCCTCATGTTTCAGAAGGAACAGAAATAGTTCAAGGCTGTTTCTGCATTATAATGATGTAGATTGTGTTGCAGTTATTAGATTGAAACCAAATTTGTTCCCGTGAACATGTATTTGTTCATTTCCCAAGGAAGTACAGGTACCATCAATTTTGTTTCCTGTTTGCTTGGATACCATGACTCATATTTTGGCAAAGTATGTTTACTACACTCATAGAAGTTATTCCTGTGACTCAAATGAGACAAATGGCTGCTGTGGTGAAGCAAACAGTCTGAACAGAAATGAATGTCTGGTCCCATTTAAATTGGATAGTTGCAGAGACTTTAAAATCATACATTGGTCCTCCATATAGATTTGCAACTCAAAAGCAGCAAAATAAGATCTAACCCCGAGTTTATATGTTTGGTAGTTTTTAAACATGGAATCAACTCCCAGCTCCAAATCCCGAGACAGAAATTTGTTTAAATTTTCATCTAGCCAGTTCTTTTTAAGAAAATGTTTTTGGGTGTGTTTTTTAAAGGTCTTGTCCCAGAGGGTTTTTACCTGTTTCAAACTTAGAGGCAGCAGCTGTCTATAGATTAATGGCTGTTGTGACTATGTTGTTATGTTGGGCTGCATCTCGGTATGTTTGGCATTTTATTAACTGCCTTGAAACTCTTCCATAGGGTGTGTGTAATACATTTGAGAAACAAGTAATAATTACTGCAGCCATATCACTTCCCCAACACTGAAATGTGTCTTGTGTTTGGAGTATGTATTTAATCTGGTGAGCTGAGAACAAAGAAAACAGCCCTATTTTTTAAATTGTTCCAGGGAACCATGGGCTTCCTTAGATTCACCTTAGGCAGATTAGTGATTGAAGAACAACTTCCCTGAGAGAGCATGATGAAACATTCTACTATGTACATCTACTGTATAGTTATTAGGAAGCACACTCGGTTCTCACAGAATGACCTTGAGAGCCAAGAGGCCCGAGTAGGGGCCCCTTTATGAACTGGGCTTGGGTCCTATAATGTACTTTAACTCAGCAGACTGCAGGACTTCCTCAAGATAGAAATAAGGGAAAACACAGAACTGAATGTTGATAAAGGTACAGGCTGCCTTTCACTATATCCAGTCATGCAACAAACTGGGTACATCCAAGATACTATCAACGTACACACAAGGCCCTCCAACAAAATGTTGCAATGTATCCCTAGCACCTAGGGGCTTCTAGATGTTTTTATTTGCTCCACTCTGAATCTTGGGGCCTTCCCTTGTTAAAGGGTAAGAGTTGGCTGCCAGTCCCAAATCTGAGTTGTAATTGCTATGTTGGGGCAGCGGTAGTGTGGAGGATAGCACTGCAAGGCAAGTTTGGGGGGGGCTAACTTCATGGCATTCATCAGGCCACTCCTAGTGTTCATCGTCAGGAGCTATAATCTACTGCAAACTCAAATTCAGCTCAACTGCTGTTAACTACATGCTTTTCTGTTCATAGGGTGTTCATGGTAAGAGCTATTCAGAGGTGGTTTACCATTGCCTTCCTCTGAGTTTGGATGCATCTTAGTCTGGTGTCTCAGCTAGAAGCTAAAATGATAAAACTGAGGTTATCATACTTTGGACACATCATGAGAAGACCTGATTCACTAGAAAAGACAATAATACTGGGGAAAACAGAAGGGAGTAGAAAAAGAGGAAGGCCAAACAAGTGACTGATTCCATAAAGGAAGCCACAGACATGAACTTAACAAGAACTGAACAGGGTAGTTTATAACAAATACTATTAGAGGTCACTGATTCATAGTGTCGCCATAACTTGAAGGGACACAACAAATATCCTTTTCTAGAATTACACAGGACAGAGGTGGGGAACCTGTGGCCCACCAGATGTGCTGGACTACAACTTCTATAATCCCTAAGCATTTGTAAGAGGTAATGAAAGTAAGAGTCCAACATCAGCTGGAGGGCACCAGGTTGGGGCAGGCTGGTTTATTTATTTATATTTCCATTTATAGACTGCTTATTATCTGACAGATCTCAAAGCAGTTTACAACAGAATACACAAAGTACAATAAAAATATCAATTTACAAAGCAAAATACATGAATAATGTCCATATACAATAGCCACAAGGGACCCAAGCGCAAAAAATTCAAACACTGGAATTCCTTGCATAGGCCTCAGGAAGAATGTTTTTGCAAATGATACTCTGAGCTCTGATAAACCAGGCGATGGGGATTTAACACCCATCAACAGCGCTAATGCGATCAGGGAAAATGAGGTCCAAAAACTGTCTGCTCCCTGGGCTTCTGTGGTGAGATGTCTCGGTTCCTCCATCCAGGGTGTGGTATACATGGTCACACTCCAATTGCCTTAATGTACCGCCCTTTCCAGTCTTCTGCACTGACACTGACCAGCCCCCAATCGCAACCACCTGGGTCAACTCCTCATCCGGCCATGCTGCCGCTGCCCAGGTGTTAGACCTAGACAAACGAGTCCTGGACAAGATGACCTCCTCCCTCCCTCTTGCACACACATACCACCTGGGCAGAAGGAAGAGCTGCCCATCAATAAAAGTGAAGAAATCTGTGGTTTTTGTGTACTGACTGGGTGTGTCCTTCCCACCCCAAGCCAATAGCAGCAAGGATGGATGTTCAATTGTTTAGTTTAATGGGAATGCAGTTGTTCCCACTTGAGATGCATTACTCTAGTACAGGGATAGGGACCCTGTGGCTCCCCCATGTTGTTAGACTCCCATCAGCCCTAGCCAAGGACCATGGTGAGGGATGATAGGGATTGTACTCCCAACAAAACGCTAACATTACTCCATCTGTCTTCCCAAGTAATTTGCAGAATTTTCCAGAGGCAGCGTTGGTGGAGTCTTTCAAGAAGTTGGGAGTGGTGTTTATAAATGGTCCATGTTTCACAGGCATACAGTACAGTCGGTAGTACAATGGCTTTGTAAATAGGTATTTCGGTCTCCCTGCAAATATCCCGATCCTCGAACACTCTTAAGCTTCATTCGGGAGAATGCGGCACTCGCAGAGCTCAGACGATGTTGAATTTCAGCATCGATGTCAGCTTTTACAGAGAGATGGCTGCAGCGATAGGGGAAGTGATCAACGTTCTCCAACGTCACACCATTAAGCTAGATTCATGGTGCTACAGAAGGACTAGTTCACACCTATTGATGAAGCACTTTGGGTTTTTTAATATTAAGTGAGAGCCCAAGTTTTCCATATGCTTCTGCAAAGACGTTTAGGATAGTTTGAAGATCTTTCTCTGAATGTGCAGAGACTACATTATCATTGGCATATTGAAGTTCTACAACAGAGGTTGACATTACCTTACTTTTTGTTTTCAGCCTACTGAGATTAAAGAGCATTCGATATAGGATTTCTTCACCAGTAGGAAGTTTCCCCTCAGTAAGGTGTAGAATCATAGCAATAACAATAGCAAATAAGGTAGGAGCAATGACACATCCCTGTTTTACACCTGATCTGACTGAATGGACCACTCTGAAAGCCATTGTTATCCAAAATTGTCGCTGTCATGTTGTCATGAAGGAATCGCAAAATATTCACAAATTTATCAGGGCATCCAGTTTTCAGAACGATGGTGCAGAAAGCGGTTTGATTCACCGTATCAAAGGCCTTAGTCAGATCAATAAACGCCATATATAAAGGTCGATTCTGCTCCCGGCATTTTTCTTGAACACTTTTGTAAGTGTTCTAGAAAAGAGCATTGTCCAGCAGATGGCACTCTTTCTATAAAAATACCAAATAGCTGGATATGTGCCAACATCCAAGGTAATTGGGCAGTCCTCCAGCCTAGACATTAAAACATGTATTTCTACATTTGCCAGGATCTTAAGTCTCTCTTTGCGCAACCTGAACATATAGCTTGAAAGCATTGTTTGCTATGTATTGAATTGGTGTGGCCGTGTCTAAAGAATCTTTATTCTCTACCCTTGGAGCAAGGAAGTGATGTGTTGTTAACACATGCATGTGTGCACATGCATACACCCCTGCCAAAAAGGCAATATCCCTGACAAGCGTACCTAAATATGAACCTTCAGCCAACTAAGACTGGAAGTTCCCTTTCCCTCTGCTTCTTTTGAGCTTCAGACTTAAAAGATAATTGGGGTGATGTGGAATAGGATTGAGCTGATCTAAGGCCCCTGGCTTGCAATTCATTCCCCAGTACCTTTCACATATTTGGTGGTGGTTCTCGTCTTTATCACATTTAGAAACTGATTAGACTATTGCTTTCAGCGATTTAGAAACTCATCTTACATATATACCTCTAAATGCAACCATGAAGTGGGAAAGTATATAAAAAAGAATGGTAACAATAACTACAGTTACAAGTATTGCATATTGAGTAACCTGAACTGTCAAAATAACTGATGAGAAAAGGAAGAGTATCAACAATTAGTTGCAGGAGGGCCTAACTGCTAAGAAAAACAGAGTTGTGTAGGGCTAGAAGTTATACCTGTAGCTTCATTTAGTTTTGCACAATTAAACAGATATTCCACTAAAGCTAGAGATTAGTTTTATAAGTGAGCCAGAAAAAGAGATGAGACTTATAAAAACTGATCCAATGAAAAGTATTTAGATTCAATTGGGCAAAACACATGGGATTCATTACTGTAAGAAACAGGATAATTGTCTACTTAAGTAACTTTAGCCAAGAACTTAAAATGCTGAACTCTGGGTGGAGAGAAGCTGACTAGTGCGTTTCAGGAGCAAAGTGAACAAGAGGCATTTATTACCACTAGCTTAAATGACTGGGCTATAAAAGTCATGTTAAGATTTGTCAGTAGTTATTAGCTAGGATAATTAAAAATGGAACCTCTACCTTCAAGGAGAGCATACCTTGAGTAACCAGATGCTGGGAGCAAAATAATAACAGGAGAGCTCTCTAGCATTGCTTAAGAGATACTGGCTGGTCCCTGTTGAAGGCAGAATGCTGAACTCTAGCTGGGGTCTTGGTACAGAATGAGAATTTTTATAGGTCTAGCAATGGCTCGTAAACCCAATCATTCAAGACAGCTGGATTCCTAGCTGAGGCCAAAAAGCATTGGTGTTTTTCTCCATGATGGTCTGCCTTTGAATTGCTTTGCAGCTACCACTGAAAGTGAGCCAGGATATCTCATTTGCTAGAGCACTATGTATTCTTAACCAATTCTGAGAACAATCAACAATACTAAAAGCCAATGCATAGTTCCGCTGGGCAGAGATGCAGGTCACAGGGTAGAATAGGTATGCTGTCTTCCTTTGTACCATACCAAAGAGAACATATTGACCTTGCTACAGAGCACCTACCTCATAGGTTTAGCCCCTCCATTCATGGCATACTGAGACCATTGCACAGCATGTCACATTCCTTTAGTTATATAGTAGAGGATACACACACTAACTGCCTCCCTCAGCCAAACCATCACTGAAGAATTATAGGAAATAGATCTTAGTTACTGTAGCTGGGAAAAACAGCAGGGAGTAGAAAAAGAGGAAGGCCAAACAAGAGATGGATTGATTCCATAAAGGAAGCCACAGACCTGAACTTACAAGATCTGAGCAGGGTGGTTCATGACAGATGCTCTTGGAGGTCGCTGATTCATAGGGTCGCCATAAGTCGTAATCGACTTGAAGGCACATAACAACAACAACAACTGTAGCTGAAAAGAAATGAAAGAATAAGCACACAAGAAATACACACAAATTGCTTCCCTTACTCAAGGAGAGCAACTGTAACAGTGATGCTCTTCCCTACTTAATGCAGAGATGTGAAACCGAAAGTCCATCAAATGTTCCTGGACTAAAATTCCCATCATGCCTGACCAGTGGCCATGCTGATGTGGGGGAGGGTCCATCACCAGCTGGAGAGTCACAGGCGCCCCCCTTCTGGACTTAATACTGTCAAGAGTTGGTGTTGGAAAAGGGACCAAATCTCAAAGGGAAAATAGACAGTCACCAGTTCATTCCCTAGCATCTTTGATTAAAAGGAAATCAAACAGCAGGACCAAGAGATTTCTGCCCAAGGCCTTGGACCTCTACTTCCAGTCATACTTGGTTAAATAGACCAGGACCAGTGTTCCAACTCAGTATTTGTCAGCTTGGTATGTTCAAACGAACAAGTAAAAGGTTTTAAACAGACCCAAAACTTTTATTTTCAGTCAAGTTCTGGCAATTGTTATTACTTCCATTCATACACCAAGGATTGTTCTTATGTATTTTTTTAAACAATGCCTTCTGGTTTCATATACAGAACACAAACATTATGAAGCACCCTGATTACGTAAACAAATTAACATTTCAATAAAACTAAATTTGGTTCCTTAAAAAAATTGGAAATTTAGCATCTCTCCTGATTGGCCAACATTACATTTTCAAAGTCAGGAGTGCAGAAGTGTGGCACGTAGATCCTTACTGTGGAGGAACAGAAGCAACATCTAATCTATTGACCTGGTTTGTGCATAATTAAATCAAATAATAATCAAATGCATGATAAACATCTTCCAGTGCCAAACTTGTCACCCTCTTGCCCACACCACTTAGGTTTTGCATTATTTTATGACATTAGGGAGACCTGTTACATATAGCATACCCAAGACCCCTGCAGGATTGTGTTACTTGAAAGCTTCCTGTCAGTCATTTGGCTTCAAGGAAAGAAACAAAAGAGTGCTTAGCTTTTACCAACGATGGTAAATTGTAAGCTCTGGTCAACCAATCCAATATCATGCATATTTTTCACAGTGACAAAATCACTAAGATATTCTCCCTTACTAGGGTTGTAGTTGATGTTTCTGCCCATGAATCACAGCTATACTGGTGGGTTTCCCTTTTTGGATTTTGCTGAACTACATATGCGCATACACTGTGGTCTTCACTTAGCTATTCATGAGTCCCTTCAGTATATCTTCTGAGAGCTCCAAGAGAGGGAGCTCAGGGGATGGAATGTCCAGAGGGGGAAGGCTGGGTATTGGAATGTCCTTGGCCTTCCCAGCAGTTGTTGTAAATTTCTGCCAAGTTGAGGCTGATGTAGCAGCAGTTTCTGAATGCTGCTGCAGACCCCACAACTCTGACTTCTCTACAAAGTCAGCATCAACATCTAGCTCCTTTTCTAGGGGAGATTTTAGGAGTCTGGCCCTCTCAGCTTTTAGCTGCTTGTTCTCTTGCCTTAATCTCTCATTTTCAGCTAACAGAATGTCCACATGCCGTTCTAGAACTGCAATTTTGGTGGCTTGCTCCTCTATTTTTGTCTTGTCATCCTTTGGAGTTTTGCTTCCGACACAAACTTCCAATGGCTCCTTCCTTTTCTGAAACAGAAACAGCAGAGTATCTGGGTCCCTGTCCAAGACACCGTGGATTGCCTGCATGTCCTTCTCTGAAGAGGGGCTGTACTTCAAACTAGCAGGAGCTGTCACATTTTGGTCATCAAATTCCTCTGCGGATGATTTAGACGAAGCACCATCCTTGTCCACAGCCTGCTGTGTTTTTAGCCGCTCTTCTCTTTTTGCTCTTTTCCACCGCTCCTGAATAAGGAGCATCTGTTTCAGATGACTCTCCTTTTGTAATTCCAATGATAACTGGGCCTGTGCAAAGATGAAAATGGGCTGAATTTCTCTTGCATATTTCACAATATTAGAGCCACCCTTTGTTAGTTTTAGATGCAACAGAGAAATAAATTTGGTCAACTATTTCCCAATAATTATAAAGTATTTTTAAAGCATTAACTTCATTAGAGAAACAACTTCATTTATAGTAGTTATAACTTTCTGAGATATTAATAATCAAGAGCAGATGCTTTTGCTAATTACAAAAACAAATCAGTTAAATAATTAAACTATTTTTAAAAAAGCTTAATGACTATAAATATTATAGAATTTAAGTGTCAAGTAAGGTTTCTATCAACATTAAGTTCACTAAACAGTTCATCTCCTCGGCATATACTCTAGTCTAAAGCCTATAATTATGCTTTGAAAAAGCTTTAAAAACACCTTAAAAAGCAATTCCAACACAAATGCAGACTTGGATAAGGTCTCTACTTAAAAGGCTTGTTGAAAGAAGGTATTCAGTAGGTGCCAAAAAGATAACAGAAATGATGCCTGTTTAATATTTAAGGGGAGGGAATTCCAAAGGGTAGGTACCACTATACTAAAGGTCCGCTTCCTATGTTGTGCGGAACGGACCTTCTGATAAGATGGTATCTGCAGAGGGTAGTGATCGACTGGGTATATAAATGGCTTCAGAGAAGGTCCAAAGGCAATGAAAAGGGGGTGTAGCCATCAGTCAAAGTGGGCAGAGGAATGGATCTAACCTTTGTATGGCTGGTTATATTCCAACATGGAGACATCCCTCCAACCTCCTTTCAGGCTAACAAGAGGCATTTACAGTTCAAGGACACATTCCAGTCAGGCAAAAGCACTTAAGGAGGGTGTGGCCTGTGGGGAAGTCCCAAGAACCAAAGAGACAGGCCCAGTGGGCTACATTTGGCTCCCAGGCCTGATGTTTCCCACCCATTTTATGGGATACTGGACATCTTCTAATATGAAGGACAAAATAGTACATTCAGATATAGCTTACAAGAGGAGAGCCCCATTTACTAAGACATTTTAAATGTAAACAGGAACATTTACACATTCTTTACAAACAAAATGATGTACTAATCCTAAGGACGATAAAAGTTTTGTTTTAAATTATTTCCCTACATGCTAGTCCAACAAATGTAGTTTATGTGACTTTATGTCCTTGTCCATATGTATACATTGAGCAAACAAGTAGAGCTTTAAAACCACTTATCTGTGAATAAAAGAGTAAGATCATAACTAGAACACTTGAAACTCCATTAACTTCGTATTTCTTGGAATACAATTATACAACTCAGAAAGGGCAGGATTGTTATATTTTACTTTCTCAGTGGGAAGTATACTGGATGTATGCATTAGTCACTCCCAATGGTTTAAATGAGAGCTTTGATTTCACAGCATTTTGATAGTAATGTTAATTTTACAATGCTTGTTTCCACTTTGGATATATTTTGATGGGTATTTGTTATTTAAAACTTGCATGGCACAAATTTGACATTGTCCCTTTAAGGGGGAGGGTGAAGGTTGCCAATTTAAATTGCAGAAAAATCTTTGGTGCGATTCTTTTCTTGGGTCCATGGTATTGTTCTATCACTTCCAGCATTTCTTGTATACTAAAGGACAGTTGGAAGCCAGTATATGTACAACTATGTTTTGGGATTTTAACGTCATATAGTATATAGCAAAAAAGTGTATCTTGTAGGAAGTATTTTTCAAATAAACAGATTAATCAAACTGGAAGAATTACAATGCACAACTATTCTAGAAAGACTTGTGCATTTCACCACTCAAGCTGTAATCTGATTAATCTTTCCCCCACCCCGAAGGAATGTCCTTTTTCTAATACCAACAGATAAAAGATTTCTTGAAACAGATGTTTTACTGGTGATCCATAGTATTTACTGTTATTTTTGTATATGGCTGAAAACTTATATTAGTACAACACAAGCACTATTTGGACGCAATTTGCATATCTTTTTGTGGTGGAGACTACTGTTATACCTCTCAACATTTTTTTTCTCCCCACAAGATATTCCCATCTTGCGTAAAGCAAAAGAACACATAAGCCTATTCTGAAGCTTGGCATTTTCTACAATGAGCATGTTGGTAACTGCAATCTACTGTTACCACTGCTGTTTAATTTTGTTACTTCTGCAACAACTACTGTTTGATGTCCAGGACGAATAGTTTCTAACTAAGTTCTCCATTCCAAATCATTTAACCTCTGGACTAAAGTTTGAAGTTTCACCTGAAAATCAGTACTTGACTCATTTAAGAAAAGAGATTTGGCAAACAGATTTGCAAAAAGAAGCTATCCTCAATGGAAGGAGCAAGTTTATCTTCTCCTGAAAAAGTCTTTTGATGTGGGATCAGTGGCTAGGATCTTCCAGTGGAGAAATAAGAACAGCTTTGGTACAAAGCCGTTTTGATCTGCTGACCCAGTTACTGGATGGATTAAAGAGGAGGTGGTGGTAAGCTTCATGCAGCCCATGTCAAGGAAAAGAAATTCCAGTTGTCCTACCAGACAAATTATGTTTGCTACAGTTGTTGTTTGTTCGTATTTTTGTCATATATTGTCTGTCTTGGAAATACAAATAAAAACTTTTTTTAAAAAAAAAAAGTTAAATTTTGGCATTACAGTAGGGCCCCGCTTACCGGCGCTTCACATTCCAGCGTTCCGCTAACATGGCGACTCAATTAGGGGAAATTTCCCGTTTTAAAGCCGTTTTTGTGCTTTTGCGGCATTTTCACTCAACGCGCTCCAATATACTCAATGGGTTCCGCTTTACAGTGATTTCCGCTTTACGGCAGCAGTCCAGAACAGAACCTGCCGTATAAGCAAGGCCCGCCTGTATATAGATTCAGATTCTTGAAGATAGACACATAATGCAATCAACTATTTTCCCCAACACATACAGTATGTTTATTAAAGGCTAAGCGATTACAGCCTGATAGCAGTTGCCCTTATTTTTTAAAAATATTTTACTAAATTTGACTTTTAAACAGAAGAAAAAAATCCAGAAATCATTTTTAACACTAAGCAATGCCCCCCATTTCCCATCTACTTTCTGGAAACTTGGCCAGTAAAGATTTCAGAAGTGAAACACCTCCATCCTCATATGGCACATCTCTATGTGCTGGCTTCTTTATCTCACCCCAATTGATTTTTTGCTTCTAGAGATGACTCACTCACTGAAATTTAAAGAGTAATCTCACCTGATTCGATTGTGTCAGCCTCATGGCCTCCAAAAGATATGCTGAAAAACACAAAATGAGAAATGTTTAGGCCACAGAAAAGCCTCACTGAATTTGGCTGGAATTCTATACATACAGTGATGAATTCACAGACCTAATCCAGATAGGCACACTGCAATCTCTTGCGAATCTACTGCAATACTGATGAAGACAGGGTTTTTTCACTTTAAAGAGGTTAGAGAGCCCCCACTCTCCAAGAGTTTCGGCTAAGTGACTGGAGAAGCACTTTCTTGCAAACAGGCCTCTTCAACCTGACACTGAACTGGAGTTTGGTAACCAAGGACCAGTTTGGCAGCCACTCAGCCACCTTGTAAGAGGGCCTCACTGCTCCCATGTGGGATCTTCAGGAGTTATAATTGTATTTATCTTTGGCTACTGATTCTCGACAACCACCTTGATCTTTTATGTATTTTACTTCCCCAGATACAGACTGGTAAATAACTTTTCTTCTATGGAAGGCTTATTTTAACACCTAAGATAAACTAGGGCTGGCGCAAAAGTTGGTTAACATACTTTTGCCTCTGAATAGATGATTACTACTCAGACATACTTGGAGACTAGTGTTCTCACACAAGCCATATAATGGTCTCGTTAACTACGCACCTGCTGCCTTTTTGTGACAAGAAATTGCTTCTTCATACTTCCCCGCTGTCAGCAAACGGTCAGCTTTTCTGCTCTGCTGATGAGCCTTCAAAAAGAAAACCAAACTTTTTTCTTATTGGAATGCTTTGTTATTATTTAAGCATCTCTGGTTACTTCAAACTTTTACATGAAACTGACATGCAGATATGCAAAAGGCACACAATGCAACAGAAACTACAGCTATTTCAGGTTGTGCGTCAGATAGTTTGGCACCTCAATACAGAATTATAAAGCTGATTGCTTAGGGCAAGTTTGCCTCCAAGATAGCTGATCTCCCTCTTGTTTTTGCCAAAAGAACTTTTTTACTTACAATGGGCTTAGAGCATAGCCTCACATTAATTTTTCATCTAATTTCCTTTTATTCCCATCTACCCCCAATCAGTGAATCACAATTGCCCTACTTCCCAGATCATATGGCATAAACATTCTGTGCCACCAGACATCTTCCTTTGTGGTGAATTAGCCCAGCTACTCTTTCCCCCTGGAAAACAGTAAAGCCTTCTAAAGCACAAATCTTTAGGAGCTACACTAGGCCTTCGGTATTTTCATATGTGAAGTAAAACAGCAATAGCGTGCACACTCACGCATACTTTGGACTGCAATGCATTTATTTAAAAAAAGGAAGACAGTGGACAAAGGAAAGTGGTGCTTCCTTCAGCTTCTGCTGCCTGGCGACTCCAGCTCTGTTCAGAAATGGGTTTTTTTTACATCTGACTGTCACATGCCATTTGAGCCCTGGAAATGATTTATTAGCAACTGTCTGATGCTGGAGCTTGTTCTTCCTCCATCTGATTCTTCCTCTTTCACATTTCTAAACTAAGAATTAATAATCCCCCAGTGGGTAAAATAAAAGGCACCACGTTGATTGGAAAGGGAAGCGTACTGAGCAACTCTGAGGAATGCAGCTCCCTGACCATTCGTACACCATCTGTTTCTCCAGTAGCAACCAAATAGCGCAGTTATAAAGGAAAAACGCCTTCCACTGACCTCTTTACAGCCAATTCAAACTGAAGGTAGATTTAATCATAACATCCATTTCTGCTTGTGAAAATTACAAAAAGTGTGCAGAATCAGTCATAAACATACTTTAATAACAAAAAAACCCCTTCATTGTTACTACAGCCTTTCCCTGTCCTGTGGGAAAAAATGGTGCAATACAACTGGACACATTTGTCCATGAGCTAATGCTAAGAACTTTTGCAAGATGCCCCTCCTAATGTTACAGCAGCTAAAAAGATCAATTTGGGTCCCAAGAAAGACAGACTGCTACAGGAACAGAAAACCATCAGCATATAACTTTTGTCAGAAGAGAAACTTTTTTCTTAAGCAGTTTAGTTTAGTTTTGTTTTTGAAAGGCAAGTCATGAATCCAATTTGTGCAGCTATTTTGTCCTCATCTTTGCCACATAGGGAGTTAGGGAATTCCTGGCAGCAAACACAGGGATGTTGGCAGATTCCAGTAGCAGAAGTTACCTGGTTCTCCTTCACAACCAAGCAGCCCTCCTAGTCAAAGACAGCTGCCCTGCAACAGGAATAAGTGGACCTAAAGAAGAGACTAGCAAGGGAACTGACAGACATCTTGTTAAGAAAAAACCCCGATGATTTCCTTTGAAACACTACACTGATAAGAACTGCACAGTTTGAGAGGGGGAGGCAAGAAGACAGATTTATAACAGAGATAAAATGAATGTGAGATACTGGGCACTATTTAGTACCAGTATGCAACTGTAGATGAAAAATACACATACCCAAGAGAGACCATGGCGATTTCCTTAGTTAACAGATAGACTAACAATATAGAGTTCATTTGAAATAGGCCAACAGTAGTATATTTTTAATAATTATATTTTTTCCCTTTGTAGAAAACGTGACACCTACATCAAATGTAGAGGCCAAGTGATCACATAATCCTCATCCAAGTGTACAGTATTCACTCCTATTCAGAAAATACCTAAAATAAGCAGTACAGACATACCATGTTGTATCAGGACTTGAGCCTTCTCCAAAGGAAGCAAAAACTTTACTGACAGCTTCCTTACTTATTGAATACTAGCTAACAAGCACACAAACGTAACAGAAATAATTGGTGTGCAACTTGGATACAGATTACTAATTTAAAGAGATGGCCAGCAGTTACCTTTAGGAACATCTTTAGTCTGGGCAGATAAGAGCTGTAGTTAAAAGGTAAGATGTACAGGTAGTTCTCCATGGTTTACATGCATGTAACAAAAGAAGCAGCAAGAGAGAAACTTATACTTCCCCTTTTATGAGCAATTATTATTAACAACAATGTATAGTCCTATCTTCCTCCTAAAGGGAGTACAGGGCAGCAAACAGATAATAAACTCAAACCTTCACCTCCTTTTGGGCAGAGATAACATGGCCACAGTACTCCATGCTCCGACAACTTCCACATTGGATTACTGCAATGCACTCTATGTGGGGCTACCCTTGAAGACGACTTGGAAACCTCAACTGGTCCACACATTCCAACCTGAGCTCAGGGATGGAGGGGTTCAATGCATCAGCAGTCCAATATTCAGCTTTCCATCTGGGTGCAGGGGCATCCTATAGCCATGATGCAAGGGGATAGCCTCTCTGCGTGCCTGCAGCCCCAGCCATTCTCCAGAACACACTCCAAAACTACCAGCACAAAACTCTCCTTGGCTCCAGGAAGGGGGGGGGATGCTCTCCTGAAGAGTTTCAATAACAAAAGGATCTTCCTGGCCCATTTCACCAGTTGCTGGGGCAACTAAATAGGCCCATTAACTACCTGGCCACTCTTATTATCAAAACAAAGGACTCATCGAGCCAGTTCCTCATTCCAAGGTAAAAAGGTAAAGGTGTCCCCCCACTTATAGTGCGAGTCGTTTCCGACTCCTAGGGTGACATCTTGCGATGTTTACTAGGCAGACTGTATATATGGGGTGTTTTTGCCAGTTCCTTCCCCGGCCTTTCTTTACCCCCCAGCGTATGCCGGGTACTCATTTTACCAACCGTGGATGGATGGAAGGCTGAGTAGACCTCGACCCCTTTTACCGGAGATTCGACTTCCTCCTTCTGTTGGAATCGAACTCTGGGCGTGAGCAGAGCTTCGGCTGGAAAGGTGACCCATAGAAATCATCCATTCCAACCCCCCATGCTCATAACAATAACAATATTATACAGGTGTAATTTAATGTAATCCCCTTCAGCAATCCCACTACAAAAGGCAGTATTTAACTAACGCATCCCATCAACGCAAGGATTTCCCAATGGAACTTACCCCTCCTCCTTCTGCACCCTCCCCAAATTTGCTCCAGAGGGTTGGGGGAGCACCTAGAACAGATTCATCACATTGCCAGGAGAAGGAAAGGGAGAAAAGGTTCCACTGCACAAGCAGAAATCCTTGAGCTGATGGAATGTTCATATTGCGCTATGTTGGATACTACCAAATCTATCCAGGTGCAATATTTCCATTCAAGACTGCAGTATGTCATACAGGAGAGATCACAACCGAGTAGAGCACAGGCTTTGCATCCAGGTCTCACCACCAGCATTCAAGTAGCAGAACTGGAGAAAACCTCAACAGTTAAGGTTAACTCAGCCTTGGAGATCTACTACAATACTATCTAACTATACTGGGCTAAATGATCCAATTCAGTATAAGGTAGTTTCATATGTTCACAGGACTGCTTCCTACTGAAGTACTTTTATTTGATAACTTCCATGAGATGCAACATGTCTCACTCTGTTGATTACATCTTCTGTTCAATTCCAGTTTTAGCAATTGAGATCCCTATTGCCTATTTTTGCACATGCTTGTCTTTTTATGCCTTCTTAAAGCATTTAGGCCCAGAATCAAATAGGGGATTTGTTTGAATCAATATTGGGAAGCATGCAGTGATTCTGCCTCCAGTCCACCAAGCTAGATAGGCAGGCTGGCTTAAAACTGTGTCCTACCTGCTGACTCCCAAACTTATCCAGGTAAACTACAAACTCTGCCTTTGCTACTTTTGCCACCTGCTTAGCAGGTGAGCCACTTATGCTTTGTTTTTGCCAACTTGTTTGTGTGTTATTACATGCTTCTTTCCATGTATCATGTACTGTTGCCCTCATTCCACAATCATTTCTTGATTTTGTTTAGATCGCAAACTCCTCATGATTTGGACAATGGTTTGCACTTTAACCTGCCTCTTGATTTTGCCCTTAGATAGATTCCCTCATTCTGCATGATTCAAAACTTGTGATCATGCAGTTTTTCTGTAACTCCCACTATTCTGATTATCCATACAGACCCTGGTTAAATATTTATGCTTCTCTTTAATCTTGGAAAACAAAGAGAAATACCAGTACAGTAGGGCCCCACTCATACAGCGGGTTACGTTCCCGAAAACCGCCATAAAAGCGGAACAAGCTCTGTATGAGTGGGGCTTTAGTCTAATTGCATCTAACTGAGACCGCTGTATTAGCGAATCACTGTAAAGCGGGGCCCTACTGTACTTGTTTTGATTATCATGAAACTGGATGGAGCGAAGCAGTTCTACTGCCCTTGTACATTATCACTACTTTTCTTTGGCAAATTACTGCATAGTTCTTATCTTCTTAAACCTAGGAAGAGAAAGTGAACTCTGCAAATTATGCATTGCTTTGCTAGTATACAGCCAAAGTTGTAGCTGGCCTGAAGCCCAAGTATTTTGTGAAGCTTCTGAAGCAAGCATACTCAGATTGGCTCTAGATGGTAACTGGCTCCATCTATCACAGCAGGTTCACCTATAAAGTAATCGTGCTTTACATTCCTAGCCATACATTCAGATCTGCTGACAGTTTAACGACTCTCCAAGCCATGAGCATTTTGCTGTAGGTCAAACAAAACTACTCAGTACCAGTGGGCATCTAGTATCCAGATATTCTGTTACTTCTAGTTGTTTTCCCTGGGCACTGACCCCAAGGGCTGCATTACACACATTTATACTAATGCAAGAAAAACATGTGTATGTACATAATGTGTGAAGATTGTACACATCTATTTAACCACAAGACATAACAGCTTACTTAAGCCCTGTGAATTGGTATGTGGGCAAGACACGATTTGAACTAGAAACTTTTCACTTATAGCCACTACCATGCCTGCTCCATAAAAATCATGCAGATTCGAAAATGGACATGGTACAGAATATCCAAACAGACTACACTGCCTTTTCATCAAGGCTGATCAAATACCAACCACATAGCAAACTGCTCAAACTCAAGAGTTCATTCACATCTATTTTGTTTTTTACACAGGGAATATATCAGCATATACTTCTGCCACATGAATCATACCTATATTGCTGTGTGATACATACACTAGGGTCCAATTAAGCAGTGGATTTAAAAACAAACCTTTCTGTCTTGTAATAATGTTTTCTATTTCTATTCTATTTGTGTAGTGCGCACAAAGTGGTTTATAAATAATAAATAATGCTGACTATCTCTTCACCTCTACAATATGGGGATGACAAAATTATTATTATTATTATATCCCACCTTTCCTCCAAGGAGCTCAAGGTGGCATACAAACATGGTTCTCCCCCTCCCAACTTTATCCTCACAACAACCCTGTGAGGGAGATTAGGCTAAGAGATAGTGAGATTCATGCCTGAGCAGGGATTTGAACCCTGGTCTCGGTCACAGTCCGACACTGTAACCACTACATTGCATTGACCTACCTTAAAGGGTTGTTGCAAAGACTGCCAAGATAATATACGTAGGGCACTTTGAATGTACAAAAACACCACTTAAGTATTTGCATATACATGCAATAATCGACAGATGGTGTATGCTAAGATGCCCCTGAGCCAAATCTGGGCCTCTGAAAGTATTGCCTCCACCCAGTTTCCAACCAACAAGGAAGTGTGATGTGGCAGCAATAGTGTATGTGGCAGTAAAACCCATTGGCAGGCAACCTTGGGAGGTGGAGAGATAGGATTTTGGCCTATTATATATCCTTCTTAATCTGGTCCTCTAGTAAAATTGGAACAAAGCTGGAAAATAATCTGGCCCAGCTGGATCAGAGGAAGAGTGCCTCTAATGTAGCAGTTGGCTCCAGAAAACCAACAAGCAGGACAACGAACACTTCCCCACAATTTGCTCACACCATCTAGTAGTATTCAGAGGTGTAACTGTGAAGGCTAAATTAGCTCACTGACCAAAAGAAATCTAGTTTTCCTACAACTCAATGTTAATATAGAGGAGGGATAGGAACCTGTGGCTCTCCAGCAGTAGTGTAGTGGCAAATTCAGAAGTGAAGGGTCCCTTCATGTTAATCACAGCCATGCCCCTTCCCCCTCCCTTTTTTGCTGTGGGGTTGAGAATGAGATCCTCGATAATGCCCAAGAATCAATAAGCATGAAAGAGGGCAGTTAGTTACTGAGAAGAGTGTTCTCAGTGGTTGACTCACCTCCTTCCATTGGCTCCAATCCGCAGGAAAGGACAAGGAAGCATGTTAGAAAACTCTCCTCTGTGGCTAACACACTTCCCTTTCATGCTGATTGGCTTGTAGGATGCTGGAGACATAGGGACCATGATCCCAAAAAAGTAAAGGATCTAAGACCCCCTGAGAAACCTGTACAACTACATCCCTGCTCTCCAGATGTTGTTGGACTCCATTAATCCCTGACCACTGGCCATGTTAGCTGGGACTGGTGATACAGTCCACCAGTATCTGAAGGGCCACAAGTTCCCTATCTCCTGTTATGGCGACCCTATGAATCAGCCACCTGTTTAGAAGAACAAATTAACTTTGAAGCAAAGAGATGTGAGGCTGGGAAGGCAGAAACAAGTGAAAGTCCCGCTGGATACACTCTGGGACCTCTCGGGAGTGGTTTTACGCATACAACGGCTAGCGGGCTGAACTACGTATCACGAAGCCCTCAGCGTCAGGCTCGCTTGTCAGAACCTCATTAGGTGGCCGAAATATTTTTCCTTGGGGAAGGGGGCATTAATAGTCTAACAAACAAGATTGTGGCGAGTTTTCCAACAAGATAATATACATAAATTATTGTCCAATCTTCCTCCAGCCCCCCTCCTTATCTATCGCTTGGCTATCAGGCCTGCCAGAAGGAATCCGGGCGGCCACGTCACCTCGTAAACGCGGAGCCCAACTCTTCTACTCGCAACTTACCAGGTTGAGCGGTCCCTCCATCACCTCCATGGGCGGCTGAGGGCACATGGGCGCTGGGGCGGCCTCTTCGCCGCTCTGGCCCGAGCCCTCTTAGCTCAGCCTGGCCCCAACAGCTGCTGTAAACACCACAACACCAAGGCGCTTCCGCCCTGCGCGCGCACTCCCTTAGTGACGTCATCCCGCTCCACGCCGACAGGCGAGGCGGAGCCACAGTTTTCCACGCACCACCACCACTTCCGCCTTCGCCTTCTCCCTATAACTAGAAGTTCACATCGCCACACCCCGCGAGAACACTTGTGTCTCCTTGGTAACCGCGGGGGTATAAAGGCAGTTCCCACAGCAACAGTCGTAAAGCGAAGAATTGTTCGTGTCGCTAAGCAGTTGAGTCCGCCCGCTCCTTCTAATAGGAGGCTTTACTTGTCCGTCTCGTTACAACCCCCGTCCTTTTGTCCTTTATGTGAAGGGGTGGTGTCCCTTATTTTTCCGAACCCGCCCCTCCGGTTACTAGTATAGGTGGAGTTACGCTTGTCTGCAGTCAGCAGCTATTTCCTTGGTTGTGATACCTGTGTGACGTGGTTCTATCGCTGTTTTATGTTTCATTATGAAGTTAGCTGTGGTCGGGCGACGTGCTGTAACCCAGGCGGCGCTGCAGTTGGCTAATTAGTTAAAACAAGCCTTTTTTTGACGAACCTTTGTATAAATGAGACTGTACAACCTCCTCCCCTCCCAGCCGTTAAAGTATCACAGCCGATTTTTATTATAAAATTGAGGGTGGAAAAGTGGGGGAGCGAGAAGGGATTGAGCAAGAGCTAAAGATTGTTTCTGGTCTTTACAAATTCTTAACTATCCAACCCAGACTTTAAAGACACTTATTCAGGAAGATATCTGATGGTATACCTTGAAAGGAAGTGTTTTCAATCTGGGGACATGGTTTTGAGACTTTTTTTTGGTAAAACATGGGATAATTGGCTAGCTTCAAAATAAATTTAGACTGGGTACTCAACCACCCCTACAGACCAGTCTATACATATAAAATTTTTCTTAGCATTAAAAATAAAAGCTTCAAATTTAGTATGCCAAAGCTGCAAAGTGTTCTTTGGAACATGGATAGGTAAAACCTGGGAAAAGAACAGCAGCCTTGGCAGCCTACACATTTTATTTGTTTGTTTGTTCTTCCTCTTGAAGAAGCGCATTTCAAAGTTGTCTGTGTGCCCAAGGCTGATAAATTTAAATTCTTCCAGCCCATAATGTCCTTCCACATATTCTTTATTATTGCTGTTATCAGTTAATTAAATTTATAACCTGCCTTTCCTTCCAAAGGGAGCCCAGGGTGGCAAACAGATGATTTGTTGTTGTTATGTGCCTTCAGATTGATTACAACTAATGGCAACCCTATGAATCAGCAACTTCCAACAGCATCTGTCGTGAACTGCCGTGTTCAGATCTTCTAAGTTCAAACAGATGATAAAGTACTAAAAACACCTTAAAAACAAAACATTAGAGGGATATAATTGGGTGATTCCGTAGTGACCAACATAATATTTGTAAGCTTCTTTACATAATAATATTTTGTGTTTTAGCTAATATTTGAACTAGTTAAAATTACACTATTTGTTAACTGGATTGATCTTCCTACAAAAATAATCAAGAAGTATGCCAGAGGTAGTTGAAATGCTTTCTTTTTATTGTGGTTTTAAAGATGTGGCCAACATAACAGTTTTGCAACTTCAATAATTTATCTGTAACTTGGATTATTATATTCTCTAAAAGTATGAATGAAAAAAATATCCAGCTACAGCAGTATATGTAAAGAACTAATGTGTCACGGACAAGTGTTGGAAACTGTAGAAAAAAGGGTTTCTGCCAAATGACCTGTGACCAACATAACACGTGACAATTCATTGACAGACACCCACAAAGAATTGCCTCCAAAGACCCTGTGCATATGACACATTACTATGCATTCACAGGTTGCAAGTCAGCATCAGGCATGTGAAATTGTAATGCCCATGGGAATTTGCACTTAGACATGACAACACACTAATGATTTGTTTCTTTTCAACCAAACATTTTATCACCATTTGCAGGGAAGACAAATGCCATGGGGAAATGTGTATAAAAATGAACATATTAGAATGGCATCCTGTACATTTTAAGAAGAGGATTTAGTATTAATGATCATCAAACAAACTTGCATGACAAATTTTCATGAATACATTTTCAATTTCCCTGTCTCCAGCTCCACAATAATAAAGTTGCCAACTGACGTCAGTACTTCAGTGGATGTTTCCACTTCTGTGCTTTCAGGATAATCACATTTCCCATAAGGGCATTATTCTCTGTATTTATGGTGTTTATTTTAAATTATATGAAAAATTAATTTGTGTTCAAGACTGCTTTCAATTTTTTACAGGGTTGTACAGTTCCCTGACACAAGGCAAGAGATCTTCACTTCCTGAGGTGAATTATTGCATCTCTGGATGACCCCACCTATTTAGCCTTACAAGATCTGAACAGGGTGGTTCACGACAGATGCTCTTGGAGGTTGCTGATTCATAGGGTCGCCATAAGTCATAGTCAACTTGAAGGTACATAACAACAACAACAGGGTCAGGATGGGCCTGCCTCCTTGATACATCTGAGGGAAAGCTGGTAGGAAATCATACATGCTTCAATAAATGGGATGGGAGCCTAGTAAATATCAATTCTACACTTTTCTACTTCACAACCAGGTTGAAGTTTACTGATAATTAATGTAAAAACCTTATCTGACTTCTTTCAGATTGTAAGCTTCTTGAGGGCAGGGGCCTTTCTCTTTCTATAAAATTCTGTAAGATGCCCTTTATTGACGGTATAATACAAATAACAGACCTAATAATATACATTCTCAGGGAAAGAATTATGACAATCCTAAAAAGGGATATTAATGACATACATGGCAACACATTTATGCTATGTAATTTGCACATTGGGGTATTATGTTTGTTACAAGAACTGTTGCATGTAAAACACACTTCAGGTAATATCTCATCACATTTTCTTAGTGCTAGCAACCTCACAGTAGAGAACAAAGTTAAAAATTAAAGATTTTTCTTTTAATGGGGGGGGGGCTGGAGTATGTGTTTTTGTGACCAACATTCATCCAACATTGTCCTCAGCTAATCTGATTCTGTTCCTAATATAAAGTTTCTTCTTAGGTTACTACATGAGCAAGTAAAACTATCACGATAAAAAAGGGTCATTGTTGATTTTCTTAGTCTTTAACTGAAGTTTGTGGGGGGTGGGGGGAATAGAGAAATTCTGAGTCATTTTGCCTGCTACACTTCTGGTTGTTTTATTCATGATAAATTCCATTCTGAAAAACCGTAGCCAGATAATGAAACTTTGGAAAATTGCCTTTATTGCATTGGTAACGCAATAGCTGGGTCTTGATTTTCATTAAAATAATTAATTAGAGCATCCTGTAATTGGTCATTGCTAATCTGTCTATGAAGAATGAGAAGATCTAACCTCCATCGCTTTGTATGTGGTTGAGTTACATTTGGTAAGAAGAAGAAGAAGACTGGTGTGTAATGAGACTCCCGTATTATGCCAAACCTCACCTTACTGAGACAACAGAGTCAGATCTTAAAAAATGATCTATGTGGGTATAAATACAGCGCCTATCTGAATTTTGTTTTTTCCATTCAAAGTTCTTCAGACGCCCATCAATGATATTTTGCCCATGTTCGCCTGCTAGTCTAACTGCCCTTGTCTCCTAACCTTTTGGTAAAAGGAATTCCTTTGGTTCCTTATACTTGCCTGTTTGTCCCATCTTTCATTTGGAAGCCAATTAAAGTCTCACCCAAGGATAATTTTCTCTATGTAGTTTACTCTTTTTTTCTTTTCTTTGTTTGCACAAAATCTTCTTGGTTATTGTTAGGAGCATACACTGTACCGATGGTATACTCTGTTCCCTCCAAAGTCCCAATTAAGAATAGCTACTTCCCTTTCATGTCCCTTTTTAATTTAGCACATTTAAAGGAAGAGGCTGAGGAAATTATTGCCACTCCCCAGGCCTTTGATGTGCCTAGAGCTAAAAAGTGTTGCCCAAACCAACTTTGTTAGAGTGGAGCAAATTCTTTAATGTAGTTTACCACTTGTCTCCTTTTCATCTGGTTGCCAGGGCCCCATGCCTTAGAGCAGCCTTTCCCAACCAGTGTGTCTCCAGATCTTGTTTGACCATAATTCCCATCTTTCCTGACCATTGGCAATGCTGGCTGAGGCTGATGGGAGTTGTGGTCCAACAACATCTGGAGGCACACTGGTTGGGAAAAGCTGCCTTAGAGGAACAGATTTTAAGGTCAGCCTAAAATCCTGAAGAGCCGCTGCCAGTCAGTTTAGTCAACACTGAGCTAGATGGACCAATGGTCTGAAGATGTATAAGGCAGCTTCCTATGCTCCTATGAAGCAAGAACTGTGGTTGGCTTTGATGAGTTTTTAAAGATCTTCAAGCAATATGTACACATGGACATGCAACTCATAGTCACTTTTTGAGATAACAGTGCTTTGCATTAAAACTTGTGAGTTCACTGGGGTAACAATTATTTTGCTCTGTGTCAGAGGTGGTGGGAACCGGTAGCTCTCCAGATGTTATTGGACTACAACTCCCATCATTCCAGTCACGGTGATTGGGGCTGATAGGACTTGGAGTCCAGCACCATCTGAAGGATCACAGCTTGCTTACCCGTGCTTGGGCTGTTCATTGACTACAGGTTTAGGCAGTGAGCTGATTATGAGGCTGTTTTGTTTCTGGTGTTGCAACATGAATGAAATTGAACAAAGGCAATATATAGCCTTTCCTTTAGACAGCGGCTGGTAACTTGATTGTTGCATCATAAATTATATCAACAAAGAGTCCAATGGAACCTTAAAGACAAACAAATTTATTATGGTATAAACCTTTATAAGCTAGATTCCACTTATGGGATGCATGACATCTCAGCTGACAGGTCTATGTGTGTGAGATACACGCTTCCACTACTGGAAGCAGTATGCTTCTGAATATAAGTTGCTGGAAACCACAGGGGGGGAGAGTGCTGTTTCACTCAGGTTCTGTTTGTGGGCTTCCTATAGGCTTCTGGTTGACCACTGTGAGAACAGGTTGCTGGACTAGATGGGCCACTGGTCTGATCCAGCAGGCTCTTATGTCATACACACAAATATGGGAATGGGGTAATACATTTAAACTGTGAGGTCAGATGGAAATGGAATACACAAAATACTGTCTGTGACAAAAAAAGATATGGGGTTGTATTCAACTCCTACTCTGGGTAGACCCATTAAAATTAATGAACATGTTAGTCATGTCTATTAACTTCAATGAATCTACATTGATTAGGACTGGTGTTGAATACCACCCATGTAAAATAACCAAATTGTGTAAAAAGCCAAACCAACATGGTGACCCCTCTGGAAATTACCATATGTTATACTTCTTTTCTCCTTTTTTTAAAAAAAAATACTGGACTGGTAAATAAATGCAAATCTGTTAAACTGGCCAGTTGGTTTCAAGATAGATGACTAGTCAGCAAAACATTCTTTAATAGGTTCATAGAATCACAGAACAGTAGAGTTGGAAGGGGCCTATAAGGCCATTGAGTCCAACCCCCTGCTCATTGCAGGAATCCAAATCAAAGCATTCCCGACAGATGGCTGTCCAGCTGCCTCTTGAATGAGGTTGTCAAGAGTTAGTTTTAAAATATGCAAGAAAAATACTCTGGGACTGTATTCTGTATATGCCACAGAGAATAGGAAAGATTGGGGCAGATCTAATCAGTAAACTGCATGTGACATGCAATTGTACGCAGCTTTCCCCATGTTTTGTTTTATCTTTTACCCAAAAGGAGCTGGAAGGTCTATTATTTTCCCCTCTAAAAAGCAAACAGTTCCTGAACTACTTTTCTCCCAATGGGCAGAAAAGGTACAGGTTCTGTGACAGCATCTTCTTACAGACAGGTTCAACCAATAAATAATTGCCTTAACCACTTTGCCTTAACCATTTTGATAATAGGACACATCTTTTTTGCCATCCTCTATTGCATACACATGGGAGAAGCAGGAAGGTGATAACCTAAGAAGTGTTTGGGAATTCCCAATTAAGTGTTGTGTTTAGTGTTGACGTTATCACTGGTGTTTCAACTTGTGTAGTTTGTAATCTTATCCTCTAGGTGTCTTCAGGGACCAGCATTCCTTAGAAGAGAAAAGGATTTCATGAAAGAATGACTCTACCGTAACTGCTATAATGCTATTGGCATGAAAAAAGTTTTCTGGTTAAAAGCTCTAAAACTGAGACCACAACAATGCAGATGAATTAAGAGCTTCCATATATAAATGCTAATTGAGTTACTTGCAATCACTTTTTTTCAGTAAGGAGCTCATTGGAATGATTCCCAGCTTAGTAGAGTACACACTATTGTAGTTGGGATAGTACTTACTCTCAATTTATTTATTTAAATGCATGGATAGACTAGTGTACAAAGCATTAAACCAAATGTTACCAAATTCCTCCAAGTTACACAGGAAGTGGATTGGACTGTGAAAGACCAAGCCAAATTTTGTTTGCATTTTTACAACTGTGTCGGTCAGTACAATTTATTTATTTATTTATTTAGTTGCATTTCTAAATACCTCAGAGAGGAGGTCAGGTCTCCTCCCCTGGTGCATTCACTATAGCTGCCCATTTTCCCTGCTTTTTAAAGTTTGATAGAAATATCTGTTGGCTATAGGTACATTCTTAAGCCGCAAGGTTTTTTTCCCCTTTTAGTGAATTTCCCCGCTTTTTAGTCCGGGGGGTAAGAAATTAGATCCTGTGCAAGTTTGCTGAGAATGGATTGATCATTTGCATGCTTATTGAGTTCAGTGGGATTTATTCCGCTGCAATCATGTTTAGGATACGTGAAACTGACCACAGGGATGGGGAGGGGAGGAGGGGGAGGGGAGGGGAGCAGGGGGGAGGGGGAGGGTAGGTTTGATCCTTTGCATGTTTATTGAGTTCAGTGGGATTTACTCCTGTGCAAGCATGCTTAGGATGGGTAAAACTGATTGAGGGGAGGGAGGGAAGCCTGGAGTGGGCAGGGGAGGAGGAAGAATGAAAAGGGGAGGAGTGGAAGAAGGGAGAAGATTGGGGAAGGACAGGAAAGGCAGGTCTGATAATTTGCATGCTTATTGAGTTCAGTGGGATTTACTCCTGTGCAATCTTGGCTAGGATAGGTAAAACTGACCATAGGGGAAGTAGAGGGGGAGGGGAGAGTAGAAGGAAGAAGGGGAAGAGAGGAGCAGAAGGAGGGGGAGGGAGAAGGATAGGATTGGAAGGGGAGGAGAGAGGGGTGAAGGACGGTGAGGGAAGGGGCAAAAGGGAGGTGATGGGAGGAAGGAGGAGGAGAGGACAGGTTTCATCATTTGCATACTCATTGAGTTCGATGGGATTTACTCCCATGCAATCATGCTTGAAAATGAAATGGACTGCCTTCAAGTCGATTCCGACTTATGGCGACCCTATGAATAGGGTTTTCATGGTAAGTGGTATTCAGAGGTGGTTTACCATTGCCTTCCTCTGAGGCTGAGAGGCAATGACTGGCCCAAGGTCACTCAGTGAGCTTCATGGCTGTGTGGAGATTTGAACCGTGGTCTCCCAGGTCGTAGTCCTAGAATAGGTAAAACTGAACATGGAGGAGGGGGAGAGCGGGGGAAGGGGAGGGAAGGAGGGAATTGGAAGGGGAAGGGGGCAAGAGGGAGGAGGAGGGGAGGGCAGGTTTGATCATTTGCATACTTTTTGAGTTCAGTGGGATTTACTCCTGTGCAATCATGCTTAGGATAAGTGAAACTGAACTGGTGGAGGGGGAGGAGAAGGGCAGGGAGGGGGAGGGGAGGAGATTAGGTGGGTGGGCACTGGGCAGAGAGGAAGCCCCTTTCCTTTCCAAAAGGAAAATATTGTGAACAGTATCATTCTTTTTCACTGTTTCCCCACCTTTTTATTCTACAGCAGGCACATGAAGCCTCCCACCCAAATTTAAACCAAAGCTGTCCCTGGCCACATCCATATGAGACTGTTATTTCACTTTAGGCAGTCATGGCTTCTCCCAAAGAATTCTGGGAAGTGTAGTTAGTGAAGGGTTCTGAGAGTTGCTAGGAGATGCCCTGTTCTACTCACAGAGCTTCAATCAGAGCGGCTGACTGTTAAACCACTCTGGCCAGTGGAGCTCTGTCAGGGGAATAGGAGTCTCCTCTCAGCACCATTCACAAACTACACTTCCCAGGATTCCCTGGGGGAAGCCATGACTGTCTCAAGTGAAGTAAACATCTGGTGTGGGTGTGGCCACCTGATTAGGCAAGTCCAGCAGCTGTGAGTCTGTCTTTTAGAACACTGACAGTTGGTTCTTACTGAGCATGCCTGACATCATTGAGTTCAATGCTAAATTTCTTAATTAAAGATCAGCCAGACATTTTTTTAACTTTTAAACTGAAGAAGATGAAGGTCAGGGTATGGGGCAAAGTTGGTAATAGGATTACAGGTACTCTGTGAACATGGCTGATTTTTAATTAATTTCAAGAGATTATGAGAACTCTGACAGAAAAAACTCCCAAAGGGGTCTGTTTCCCCCCCCCCTCTTTTTACTCTTTGAACTCTCGATTCTCTCTGACTGTTTTGTGTATCGCCATGAAAACTGAGAGGGTTGTTAAGCAAGTGTTTCTGAGTTCAGGACTAAGATTTGTAAGGTTTTGTTTTGAAATGAGCTTATGGGGAGGATCAGAATGGCATGGGGGTATTTTCAATTTAACATTGCAGAATGCAAAAAATCCATGTTGACTACAGTACATAGCCACTCTCGTGGCTGTATAATAAACTGATACCTTACTGGTAAAATCAGTCCAGTTTTTCTGAAATGGAGGGGCATTTCTTCCTAGTCATCAGCTCCTAAATCTTGTTCCAACAGCATTATGATATACATTTGTGATTCATCCTGCAAATATTTCAATTTCCCCCTTGTTCTCATCCAACAAAAATCAGATGATAGTAGGGATGGAGTCTGTTGACTAGTGCTGGTTCAAAAGCATTCCATTCCTAACAGGCTGATATCAATTCAAGTTTGTTCTTTGTCCACTAGCTGTTGGTTTTACTGATCGGTTTTTTCCTTCGAAAAACATTCATGTTGATATCGATATTTTGAAAGGAAATATCAATAATTTAAAGGGAAATGTTGATATTTTGAAAGGAAATATTGATAATTGAAATATCAATCTCCAAAGATGGAGAATTATATTTTTGTTTGTTTGTTGGTGTTCTTCTTACTTTGCTTCTTTCCTGTGTTACTAACGTTTCTACAGAGAATCTAAACTAGAAAATTTTATTTCCCTCATTATTCATCCTAGAAATCTGTGTCAAATTTATTTATATTAATTTCAAAGCCTTTTTATTGGTCAGTGTCATATGATGGTGAAGGCAGCCTTTTGTGTTTCAAATTGAAGGTTATGTTCTATTTCTATCTTGGGTGCATTAACAGTTGAATCTGAAACTGCAGTTTGATGTAAAATCAGACTGATTACAATATGTTGCTACTTCAGCAATGACTCTAGCTGTTGGAAAAAAGAGGATGCATCTTTTGAGCCTGCTATGTTTAAACCACTTCATTTAAGGCAAGGTGGGCACGGTCAGTTAAAAACATAGAGCACACCTAGAATTTTGCTAGAATATATTTCACCTCCCACTGTTTTATCTTGTGCAAATTGAGACACTTCTGCAGTCCACTGGAGACTATTCTGCAGAAGTCAGTGTCATTATTCCACAATTACGTTTGGAATGTAGAGACAAGAAAAAGGAACTCCGTCAACTAACTAGAGTGTCATTGCGTGATGGTTCTGAGGAGGTCACCTCCCTCTTACAACATTGCCGGAGAGAGTATAAAATTATACTCAAACGGAAAAAAGGGCCTTTTATGTTGAAAATTGGAAAGCCCTGGGCCTTGCCCTAAGCGAAAGGAACGAGCCCAAATTCTGGGAATTGATCCAGGGAGGGCTCTCACACAACGACTTTCAGGTAGCTCCACCAATTTCCCTGGAAACCTGGGTCTCTCACTTTTCTAATATTTTTGGAGGTTATGTAAGCCCACCTCCTGTTTCAACTGAGAATATCTCTATCCTTCCATCCTGGCCACCCGTAACCACCTCGGAAATACTGGATTTAATTTCACTGCTTCACCCCGGTAAGGCCCCAGGAGAAGACATGATTCCCCCAGAGGTCTTCATTTTAGATGCCAACTGGTGGGCACCAGTATTAGGTACTCTTTTTATGCATATCAACTTAACTGGTGATATCCCCTCAGGTTGGTGGTCTAGTATCATCGTACCTATCTTTAAGAAAGGTGACGCCTCAGATCCGCGGAACTATAGACCCATCAGTCTTTTAGATATAACCTCCAAACTCTACCTCCTAAACAAGCTCCTCGCATGGGAGACTAGCAACTCTATCCTCCACAAGCAGCAAGCAGGGTTTAGAAAGGGTAGGAGTACTGTCAACCAGGCGTTCATTTTGCAGCATTTAATATATAAAACTACCAGGGGCCCAAATAAATCTTTGTACGTGGCCTTTGTAGATTTCACTTCTGCTTTCAACCTTATAGATAGGGACCTATTATGGCAAAAATTGGCCCAGACCAATATCGACAAGAGACTGCTCTGCCTCATTCGGTCCCTCCACCAGGTCAATACTTTACAGGTGCTCTTGGGCCTGCAAGGCACTCTCTCCCGAGCGATTCGGATCGAAAGAGGAGTGAAGCAGGGCTGTATCTTGGCCCCCTTCTTATTCAACTTCTTTATTAATGATATTATCCCTGCAATGGCCTCCCCTTCCTTCCCCCCCCTTCAGTCAGTAATCGTAAGACTCTACTACTGCTTTACGCCAATGATCTGGTCCTGTTATCCTTAAATAAAATCGGCCTCAAAAGGATGTTAACCCACCTTGGCACTTACTGCACGGAGCACCACTTGGCAATTAATTATGCCAAAACTAAGATCATGATCTTCGGAAAGAAGAGGGCAAATTCAAACTGGGTCCTCAACAGACACCCTCTGGAACAGGTTCATCTATTTAAATATCTGGGCATTTGTTTTAGTGAGAACTTTACATGGAAGCCTCACATAAAGACAACTAAACTTGCAAGTGCTAGATCCACAGCACATCTTAGAAGGTTCTTTTATGCCAGAGGGGGCCAACTAGTCAACCCCATGCTTAAGGTCTTCACTGCCAAAACCTTAGCCCCTACACTCTATGGGGCAGAACTATGGGGAGAAACTGCAAAGCGGGAGATAGAAGTCCTGCAAAACAAGTTTATGAGGCAGACTCTAGGGCTCCCTCCTGGAACCCCAGCAGCCCACCTCAGAGCGGAGCTTGGTCTACCCTCACTTGCAGCCAGAATCGGCCTAGCCTACCTCAGATATTGGCGTAGACTATATAGGATGGCTGACCACTCCCTCACTAAACTTTGCTGGTCGGAGCAGCTTACGAACGGGGAATGGGCCCACAGATGCCAAGTAAAGCTAGAGTTGTACAATCTCCCCATGGGGGAATATCTAAGCTCAAGCTCACAAGCCCTTAAGAACTGGGTCTTTGACCACGATGCGTGTCAAGACCGGATATACATCATAATAGCTCCTTTTTCCACCTGGTATCCCCAATTTAAAGCTAACCACGCCAAACCAGAGTATTTTGAGGTCCTGACACATGCCCTTCTTTGCAGAGCTTTCTCGGAACTCAGGTTCCAATTGATGCCCTCTGCCTTCTTAGATGGGAGATATCTGGGAATCCCATTGGAAAAACGGAGATGTATCTTTGGGTGCAATTCCATAGAAGATATTACTCACTATCTGTTATATTGCCCATTGTATGAAGATCCCAGAAGGAAATTCCTGGCCCAATATATTTACTCTTCTCCAGACAAATGCTCTCAGGAGCTGATAGTGGAGCTATTAAGCGATAATTTTAAACGTGACAATATCTGTAGCCAACTTTGCGCTGGCCGCTAAGAAGCTGCGTGTGACCCACATTCAAAACTACAATATCTCTTGAATGTTTTTCCTTATCTATTGCATCTTGGTCTATTTTAATCTGTTTGATGTTTTAATTGTTAAACTTTGTACCTTGCAATGGCCTATGGCTAAACGCAATAAAATTGATTGATTGTATCACCATGAAAATTTACAGGGTTGTTAAGCAAGCATTTCTGAGTTCAGGACTATACGTTTTGTAAGGTTTTGTTTTGAAATGAGCTTATGGGAAGCATCAGAATGGCATGGGGGATATTTTCAATTTAACACTGCGGAATGTGAAAAATCCATGCTGGCTATAGCATACAGCCACTCTTGTGGCTGTATAATTCTGCATATAGATTAAACAAATAGGGTGATAAAATACACCCCTGTCTCACATCCTTTCCGATGGGAAACCAATCAGTTTCTCCATATTCTGTCCTTACAGTAGCCTCTCGTCCAGAGTATAGGTTGCGCATCGGAACATTCAGATGCTGTGGCACCCCCATTTCTTTTAAAGCATTCCATAGTTTTTCATGATCTACACAGTCAAAGGCTTTGCTGTGATCTATAAAGCACAGGGTGATTTCCTTCTGAAATTCCTTGGTCCGTTCCATTATCCAACTTATGTTTGTGATATGATCTCTGGTACCTCTTCCCTTTCTAAATCCAGCTTGGACATCTGGCATTTCTCGTTCCATATACGGTAAGAGCCTTTGTTGTAGAATCTTGAGCATTACTTTGTTTGCATGGGATATTAAGGCAATAGTTTGATAATTACTGCATTCCCTGGGATCCCCTTTCTTTGGAATTGGGATGTATATTAAACTCTTCAAGTCTGTGGGCCATTGTTTTATTTTCCATATTTGTTGACAATTTTTTTGTCAAAATGTGGACAGATTCAGTCTCAGTAGTTTGTAGCAACTTTGTTGGTATGCCATCTCGTCCTGGTGCTTTGTTTCTTCCAAGTATTTAAGAGCAGCTTCCACCTCGCATTCTAAAATTTCTGGTTCTTCATCATACGGTTCCTCCGTGAATGAATCTGTCATCCTTGCATCTCTTTTATATAGTTCTAGAGCCATCTAAAGCCTGCTGTGAAATGTTTGCTAAACATTTTAAGCATCAAATCACTTTCATATGCCTGGATCTTGATTCCATTGTTGATGCTGATGATCGAGGTGTCTAGAGTGCTTTTCTGTCTGATGTTGTTGGATGAGTTTCAGTTGCTACAACCTGAGGATGTGGACAAGGCACTGGTCATGTTTGTGCAACCACTTGTGTCGTGGACCCTTGCCCTTCATGGCTAATAAAATATGGTAGGGAGGGAACATATAAATGGGCCAGGGAAATTATTAATGCTTCTCTCAAAGATGGAATGGTCCCAGACTGCCTGAAGGAGAGGATAGTAAGATTATTGGTGAAGAAACCTTCCCTGGGCCTGGAAGATCCTAATAAATTTAGAGCAGAGGTAAATTTCCCCTTTCTGGGCAAGGTTCTTGAGATGATGGTTGCTAACCAGATCCAGGTATTCTTGTAAGAGACAGATTTTCTAGATCCGTTTCAATAGGGATTCAGGCCTGGATTTGCTACAGAAACTGCCTTGGTTGTCCTATACGATGACATGAGGAGTGTGACTCTGCAGAATAGTAGAGTTGGAAGGAGCCTATAAGGCCATCAAGTCTAACCCCCTGCTGTATGCAGGAATCCAACTTAAAACATACCTGACAGATATCCTTGATCTTTTATGAGCGATTCCATTGACCATGGTATCCTTCTGAGTGTCATGCCTCCATCGGATGAGTCTACAGTGGAGGATGAGGAGCAGGGGATTGGCACAGCAGACCAGGAGAGGGAACAAGCAGGCCCATCCCAGAAGCAGCTCAGACCCACCACCACTGGAAGATGTTCAGGATACAGTGGGGGCCCTTAAGTCAGACTCAGGGAGTGAACAGGAGGCCTCTCCGCTCCCTGCAGAGCGAAGATGCCTGTGAGTAGCAGAGCAACACAGACATTCTGGTCATTTAAGGCTACAAGCTCCTGGAGGGCTGATTGCTAGCACCTGAACCAGGGAGGGGAGCTTAAAAGGCAGTAAGACACCATTTGCCCTTTGCTAGAAGCATTGTCAAGATGCCAGCATCAGACTCTAGCCAGCCGTGCCTTGAAACCCGGGTTACCTTCGTTAGAATATCGAACCTTGCTTTGTTCACTGACTTTGCCTTTTGGAAGACCCCTTGACCCTCTCCCATGCTTATCTGCTTTACAACCAAGCCCCTGCATAGGCAGCTGCCGGCTAATTGTTTTGCAGTACCATATATCACCTCGGTGCAGCTGGCAGAGACTGACACTGGGGTGACTGTCTGAGTGGAATGTTGAGGGCCCCACATTGCAGTGGTTCCATTCTTACTTGGATGGATGGCTTCAGAAGGTGGTGCTTGCGGACTATTGCTTGGCTTCATTGGTTCTCCAGTATGGGGTCCTGCAGGGGTCAGTTCTGTCCCCATATTGTTTTAACATCTACATGTTATAGACAAATGGTCAAGGAATACCTAATCACTTTGAATGAGTTCAAATCAGCAGGGCCCGATAAACTGTATCCTAGAGTATTGAAGGAACTGGCTGAAGAAGTCTCAGAACCGCTGTCTATTATCTTTGCGAAATCATGGAGGACTGGTGAAGTGCCGGATGACTAGAGGAGAGCTAATTGTTGGAATGTATGAGGTTCAACTCCAACTTGGTGGGTTGAGGCTGCATGGGGTTAATAAGGGTAGCTAGAGAACTAGACCTCTTGTTGGTTGAGGCTATACCTGATCCTGCTGTCTCTTCCCTTCCTGCTAGACTGATAAGCAACAGGATGTTTGATCCCAGTTCCTTCCCGCCTCTCTCTGTGTTCTTTTTCTCTCAAGAGGGGTGCAGTCATCTTCTCTTTGTCTCTCCTCTCAACCAGGATGAGGGCCAGCACTGGGACCAGTGCAGGCTGCTCCAGCATAGCCAGTTAGCTAGATATAGAACTCTTTCCTATCAAGCATGTAGTTCCAGAATAAAGTAGTTGTTTCTTATTTTAAAGCTTAAAGTCTCTGTCTGACTAATTTGCAGGGAAGGTAGAATCTTAGGAAAGATTCAAACACACACACACTAAGCTCGCTCAATACTCTCCGTTCCGCAGCACTACGCAACTCTGCTACGCATCTCAATAGAGAAATTCCAACACTAATGTTGTCCCTATCTTCAAAAAAGGGAAAAAGGAGGAACCGGGGAACTACAGACCAGTCAGCCTAACATCAATCCCTGGAAAAACTCTGGAGCAGATTATGAAGCAGTCAATCTGTAAGCACCTTGAAAACAATGCAGTGATTACTAGGAGGCAACATGGATTTATGAAGAACAAATCCTGCCAAACTAATCATCTCATTTTTTGATCGGGTAACCTCCTTGGTAGACTGTGGGAATGCTGTGGACATAATATATCTCGACTTCAGCAAAGCTTTTGACAAAGTGCCCCATGATATCCTGATTAGCAAGCTAGCTAAATGTGGGCTGGATGGAACAACTATCAGGTGGATCCACAGTTGGCTCCAGAATCATACTCAAAGAGTGCTTATCAATGGTTCCTTCTCAAACTGGGCAGAAGTAACAAGTGGGGTACCACAGGGCTCAGTCCTGGGCCCAGTGCTCTTCAACATTTTTATTAACGACTTGGATGAGGAGGTGCAGAGCATGCTTATCAAATTTGCAGATGATACAAAATTGGGGGGCATAGCTAATACCATGGGAGACAGAAACAAAATTCGTAGGGACCTTGATAGGCTGGAGCATTGGGCTGAAAACAACAGAATGAAATTCAACAGGGATAAATGCAAAGTTCTACACTTAGGAAAAAGAAACCCAATGCACAGTTATAAGATGGGGGATACTTGGCTCAGCAGTACAACATGTGAGAAGGATCTTGGAATTGTCGTTGATCACAAGCTGAATATGAGCCAACAGTGTGATATGGCTGCACAAAAGACAAATGCTATATTAGGCTGCATTAACAGAAGGATAGTTTCCAAATCGCATGAAGTATTAGTTCCCCTCTATTCAGCACTGGTTAGGCCTCATCTTGAGTACTACGTCCAGTTCTGGTCACCGCACTTTAAGAAGGATGCAGACAAACTGGAACAGGTTCAGAGGAGGGCAACAAGGATGATCAGGGGACTGGAAACAAAGTCCTATGAGGAGAGACTGAAAGATCTGGGCATGTTTAGCCTGGAGAAGAGAAGACTGAGGGGAGATATGATAGCACTCTTCAAGTACATGAAAGGTTGTCACACAGAGGAGGGCTGGGATCTCTTCTTGATTGTCCCAGAGTGGACACGGAATAATGGGCTCCAGTTGCAGGAAGCCAGATTTCTACTGGACATCAGGAAAAACTTCCTAACTGTTAGAGCCATACAACAATGGAACCAATTACCTAGAGAGATAGTGAGCTCTCCGACACTGGAGGCATTCAATAGGCAGCTGGACAGCCATCTTGGGAATGCTTTGATTTGGATTCCTGCATTGAGCAGGGGGTTGGACTTGATGGCCTTATAGGCCCCTTCCAACTCTACTATTCTATGATTCTATGATTCTATGAAACTGCTGAATGGGGCCATAGAGTGTTGAAGTGTGTTGTCATCAGTATGCTGATGACACACAGCTCTATTTCTCCTTTTCATCTTCTGTAGGTGAGGCAATGGATGTGCTGAATCAGGGCTTCGTTGCGCTAATGGACTGGATAAAGGCCAACAAACTGAAGCTTAATCCAGACAAGACTGAAATGATGGCGGGTGGTTCCTCTGACCAGCTGAGTGGTGTGTGGCCTGCTTTAGATGCGGTCACACTCCCTCTGAAGAGCGGGTTCATAGTTTGGGGGTTCTCCTGGATCCACTGCTGTTGCTTGAGGCTCAAACGGCCTCAGTGGCATGGTGTGCCTTCCATCAGCTTAGGCTGGTGGCCCAATTACAACCATCTCTGGACAGGGATACCCTGGCTACCGTAATCTATGCTCTGGTAACCTCAAGGTTGTACTATTGCAATGCGCAGAATGAGGCTGCCCAATTGCTGTTGGGTTCAAAGCGAACATATAACACCAATCCTGTTCCAGTTATACTGGCTGTCAGTATGCTTCCAAGCCCTGTTCAAAGTGCTGGTTTTGACCTATAAAACTCTTTATGGCTCAGGGCCCCAATATCTTCTGGAACGCGTCTTCCAGTATGAACCTACCTGGACCCTTCTTCAGAGGCCCTTCTCCAGGTCCCCCGTCTGAGGTTGGCTTGGACAGTGGTGGCAAGAAAGAGGGCCTTTTCAGCTATGGCTCCCTATTTGTGAGGTCAGCCTGGCGCCTTCCTTGACAACTTTCCAGCACAAGGTAAACACTTACCTTTCCCCCCAGGCTTTAATACACTGAGATGATGTTGTCTGTTATTAGTATGCTGCCAAAGCGTCCTGTGGCTGTATGGGGGTGTTGTTGTTTTATTGTTTGGTTCTTACAGTATGATGTTTTTTGTTTTTAACAGTGTTGTAAGTCACTTGGAGACCTTGGTAACAAGCAGCTAGTATATCTTAACAAATGATGATGATAAATGAAATAAAATGTAAAGTTTTATATGTGGTGGAGGAGTCTAAATGGGGGAGACCCTGATGTTGTCTTTGCCTCCCTCCCTCCTGTTCTTCTTCCTTCCCACACGACAGATGGCTTCTGTTGGCCCTGTGTGTAAGATATTATGTGTGCATGTAAGATATTGTGTGCCTGGAAAAAAAATTCATGCCCACATTCAAATTTTGAAGTGAACAATGGGTTTGAAGTCTTAGAATTTGTTTTTGCACCCAGAACTTGAGTCTTACGAGATTTCTGGTTGCTTGCAAACATTCAAAACAAAAATTGATTCTTGTGAATGTGAGAAATCTGCTGAATTTTAAATTCTCACCAGAATTTATTTCATCCCTCAGTGAAAGCCTCAGCACTTTAAATAAAGTGTGTGTGTGTGTGTATTGCAGCCTGTCAGGTCCCTTCCTGTCAGGATCCCACCTCAGGCCACCACCTGCTAGGATCCCGCCTGTGGCTACCGCCTTGTAACGGTCCCACCTCAAGTTCCTGGTTTTTAAATGGTTCTCTCACAGGCTCTAGCAAAGATCTCTCAAGATCCCACTGCTAGGCAGCACCATCAGTCACTCCCAGTAATTCAATATTGCCTTGAGACTGTGCCTTAGTCTCCTCCAGGCCTATTGATACTTTGTGTCTGGGTGCACTTGCAGGCAACAACCCCCCTGTATCTTTGTGCCTATAAAGCATACAGCCCTGGGTTGCTCTGGATACCTGATGACGTTACACTATCTCTTCACCGCTGCCACCACTGATACTGTTTCCCAACCTTGGTATATGCCCTGCCCACCCTTCTGGTCTGTGTAAACCCAGCCAAGGATCAGGCGTTAGGTAAACCAAGAAATATTTATTTATATACACAGGAATAACAAGATTACTTAAAGATATAGTTTAAGAAGTGTATGGTTTCATCAGATGCGTTACTCTTTATGATACTAGTCGTCAAAAACCTGCCTCACTACCAGCCTAATCCAATCCAACCCACAAAACCAACCAACAGCATCCCTCAGAACTCCCACCGACAGAACTCACTCTCAACTGTCATCCTCTCATTTATACCTTCAGACACTCAAACGCTCAGCCAATCATAATACAACATTCTCCAGCATTCCAGCCCATGTACTCCCCCCTCTCACTCAGTCCACTTACCATATACACTCTAATAAACCCACACTTACCATATTTACAGCCATATATATACAGGGACATCACACAGCCCATGTAATTTCCTTGCTTGAAGCCCTCCTGCGTTTCCTCTACAAACTCCTAACAAGTTATTACATATTTTTCTGTGTTATCTTCAGCATATAACTTGAAGCCTATATTGGCCTCTGCATATTGTTTTCTTAACATGGTGATGTTCGTCAGTGTTTCCTAAGGTGCATTGACCGGGGGTATTCTTTGCTAAACAGCTGCATTTTACTAATACTGCCATACAGGGGCATCACTACCAGGGTGTGGAGGGTGCGGACCGCACCCGGGTGACACCCTGAGGGGGGTGACACCCAGAGCCGCCCCGCCCTGCGCCGTTGCCCAGCAAAGGAGCCGAGAAGCACTCCGGGTCGGCGCAGCCAACTCCTCCTCCTCGGAGGCAGGCAATACGGAAAGCAGGTGCCTGCTCGCTGGCGGTGAAGCCGGGACAGGCCTTCCACCACCATCCTGGAGTGTGTGCGTGCACGCGTGCGCCAAAGGTCCACACACCCCAGCACTCCCGCTAGTGACGCCGCTGCTGCCATATATTTTATGGCTTGAGATCTGACCCACTCTACTAATTAAGCAGAATATTTTGATTATCCATAGCCATGATGCATTTACTCATCCAGCTGCAGACTGATGAATTCGAGTTAAATCCTACGTAGGTTGGGCTGTTAGATACAATGGCAGTCAAATTGCTACTATCAAGCTGCTTACATTTCTGTCAGCTTTATTAGCTCCCTTCCAGTCTTTGCTGACTGTACTACAGATCTGAGTTTGTTCTAGAATAAACGGATGACCTTGTTGCAGTCCAAAAGTATATTGATTGATGACAAGATGTAGCTGGGTTTGCAATAGACAAAACAGTACATCTGAAAACAAGTTACTATATTAATAGGGGTAAATTTTATAGAAATTACACATATGCCCTTTTGGATTTTTCCTGTTCTTCTTTAACTTGTACAAGAATTGGGGGTAGACAGTAGATCTAAGAAATTTCAGAGAGGTAACCTGTTGCATCAAGAACAACAGCGACTTGCAGCATTTTAAAGACAGTTTAATGCGACATAAATATGTGGACTAGAGCCCACTACATTTTAAGTGATTTTGAAAACTTATAGTCTGATCCATGTGTATGTGGAAGTTTTGGATAAGTGACACACACAGCACATTCCATATATGCTGAGGGGTGCACTAGAAATAGGGGTGGAAGAATCTGTCAAGTTTGGTTCTTTTAATTTTTCCAATCTTAAATTCAGCTCTCCACATTTCTGAAGAAATTTGTGAATTTTTCTTTTAAAAATCCTCTTGAAAATTCTTCAACATTTTATTGCAAATTTCTCCTAATAAACACATTTTTGTATGCAGTTTTGACCATGGTACACACTTTTGCAGGGGCCATCTTGGATATTACACAGAAGGATATCCAGGTTTGCCACAGTATGTGTGCTTATTGTGGACTCAAGTTATAGCCAGTTGTGGCTCCCTGAGGAACATTTACTGATGGCTGCATTCATACTTAACATTTTTATGTGTACATTTCAAACATCTTAGCTGCACTCCTCAGATATATGCTGTGTGAAGTGGCTCCGAGGCTTCAATTTTTCAAATTTATTGAAAAGTGATGAAAACAGACCAGCATTCTCAAAAGTCACAATAATCATTTTTGCTGGTTCAGCTGGTTTAATCCAGAGTCTCTGAAACCCTTCTATAGTGGCTACAGTTATTTTTTCTGGAGAACAATAAGGTTTAGGTCCAATGATTTTAATAAACTCACAACAATGGTAAGTACGGTTATTTATTATTTATTTATTTATTAAATTTATACCCCGCCTTATGGCCAAAAGGCCCTCAAAGCAGCTTACAAAAACATGAATATAACAACACATCATAATACATCAATACAATAATGCAATTCTCAAAATTAAATAACATTATTAAAAGAAAAGAAAAAACATTTAAATGTGTCACGATAAGAGAACAGCATTGAGCAAGGTTTTTTATACTAGATATGCTCTGCTCTCAATTTGAAAGGACACAAATTGGCTCTTCAGCTTTTTCAAGACCTGATCTTTGTGACTCCCAAAAACGCCGTCCTCCATTTTGTAACTTAGAGACAAGAGACCTTTTGTTTTCCTCTTCAAGCAGTATGAAGTACCTGCGTTGCCAGTCTTGGATGAGGTTGGTGTATTTGCGCAGAGAGCCCTCGAGCACTGTCTCCATCTTCCTGCCTGCCACCAGCCCCCCTCCAGTGCCGCCAGTGCTCCCACCCGAACTGGCCGTGGCTGAACTGGGGCTGCTGTTGCTCCTGACACCTTCATCAGGCCTAGGAGTCAGTCCCATCGAAGCCAGTAGCTCTTGCCTCTGAGTAGACATGCATAGGGACATGCATGGTGAGACATTTTAAAATCCTCATGTATTAAAATAGCCACTTCTAATCGGGAGAGAAGCAAACCCTGCTCAGTGGCAGGGTTCCATGCAGAGCTTGGAAGTAACTAGTTACAAGTAACGAATTACTTGTAATTCATTACATTTTTGAGTAACGAGTGGGTAATTCCTTTACATTTTGATTGTAATAGAACTAGGAGTAATTTTACTACTTTTGTGGAGTAATTGTAACGTTTCCAGAATTACTTTTGGGCATTACTTGAGGGGGGGGCAGGGGAAGTCTTCTGCCCCTCTGATTTGTGGATGAAAATCATGTGTCTCAAATTGGGCTTCTGTGCAGTATTGCTCTTTCCTCATGCTCTGTGGATGAGTAGGAGGCGATGCAGGAGGCGGCGGAGAGTGAGACGGGGTGGAGTGGAGAAAACAATTATTTTACAAAATTGATAGTGGTGGTGAAGAATGGAGTGGAGGGAAAAAGGATCCGGAGGTCAAGAACATGGATAAAGGAGGAGGAGGAGGCAGCAGCAGAATGGAGATAAAGAACTGTGGAGGTGAAAGATGATAGTGTGTGTGTGTGTGTGTGTGTGTGTGTGTGTGTGTGTGTGTGTGTGTGAGAGAGAGAGAGAGAGAGAGAGAGAGAGAGAGAGAGAGAATACTGTGTTTGCACTTGGCACACAAACTGGCCTCCACCACCCTCTCTGGCTACTGTGCTGCATTTGCAGTATTTTAACTTTTTTGCATCTCAGGGGAAAATATTTGCTTGAGTGAGTGTTCCTTAGTTGGTGGCAGGGCAGGGTCTGGGAGGTGGTTAAGTGAGAGAGATTATGCTGGCTGGCTGAGTGGGGGGGGATTGCACTTGGTTTGGCGTGCAAAGATCTGAGTAGTGGCCTCAGCCTCCCTCCCCACCACCCTTACGAGCGGAGAGACCACCATTGCTATCTTATGAATAAAAATAATTATTCTACTACCTCTGTATGAGTGTGTTTATTTTTACTGTTGTTTTAGGCTACTTAGATGTGCAGCAGCCAAGGCCAGCACATTGTAGGCTTTTTAAAAAGTAACTGAAATGTAATTGTAGTGATTACTTTGGAGGAAAAGTAAAGTAATCAGTTACTTTCAGAGCAATTGTAATTGTAACGGTAATTACTACTTTTTGGGGCCATGTAACTGTAACTGTAACTTATTACTTTTTAAAAGTAACCTTCCAAGCTCTGGTTCCATGGCAAGCAACTCAAATGAGAAAAAGAGTCTAAGATGGGTTGGAGTTTCTAAAAAAGGAAATTCTAAAGGCACAATGGCAAACAATTCCATCAAGGAAAAAAGAGGGAAGACAGCAGAAGAAGACAATGTGGTTTCACAAAAAGCTTAAAGACGACCTGACAACAAAAAAGACACATACAGTAAGTGAAAGGAAGGCCAGGCCACAAAGGAAGAGTACAGACAGGTAGCACAGAATTGCAGGGATGGCGTCAGGAAGGCTGAAGCTGAGAATGAGCTGAGGTTAGCGAGAGATGCCAAAAGCAACAAAAAAGCTTTCGTCAGGTACATCCATAGTAAAAAACAGAGAAAAGAAATGGTGTTACAGCTACTCAATGAGGATGGCAAAATGATAACAGATGACAAAGAAAAGGCAGAAGTGCTCAATTCCTACTTTGGCTCAATCTTCTCACAAAAGAGGGTTTGTGACCTCCTGGGAAATGTGAAATTCAAGGGGCAGGATTGCAGGAATGCTCAAGGAATACCTAATCACTTTGAATGAGTTCAAATCTGCAGGGCCCAATGAACTGCATCCTAGAGTATTGAAGAAACTGGCTAAAGATCTCTCGGAACCCCTGTCTATTTGCAAAATCGTGGAGGATGGGTAAAGTGCCAGATGACTGGAGGAGGGCTAATATTGTCCCTACCTTCAAAAAGGGCAAAGGGGAGGAACCTGGGAACTACAGACCAATCAGCCTGACATCAATCACTGTGAAAATTCTGGAGCAGATTATAAAGTGATCAGCCTGTAACCCCTTTAAAAAATGTAGTGATTACTAGAAGCCAAGTCCTGCCAGACTAACTTTATCTCATTTTTTGATTGGGTAACCTCTCTGGTAGACTGTGGGAATGCTGTGGACATAATATATCTTGACTTCAGCAAAGCTTTTGACAAAGTGCCCCATGATATTCTGATTAGCAAGCTAACTGAATGTGGGCTGGATGGAACTGCTATCAGGTAGATCCACAGCTGGGTACAGAATCATATTCAAAGAGTGCTTCTCAGTGGTTCCTTCTCAAAATGGGGGGAGGTAACAAGTGGGGTACTGAAGGGCTTGGTTCTGGGACCAGTGCTCTTCAACATTTTTATTAATGAGGACATTTTTGGATGAGGAGGTACGGGGAATGCTTATCAAATTTTCAGATACAAAATTGGGAGGGATAGCTAATACCCTGGAAGACAAACAAAATGAAAGGGATCTCGATAGGTTTGGGCATTGGGCTCAAAACAACACAATGAGATTTAACAAGGATAAGTGCACATGATCATATCTCCATCCTGGAACTCCTTCACCCAGATCAGCTACATATAGTGGCTCTGACTTTTTGGCTCTGGCTTGTTGACAGGATGAGCTACAGTCTAGCTGATCTCCCAGATTTCCCAGAGGGGGAGAGTGGATAGACAAGCCACTTGCCTTTTAAAACACAAAACATTTCATTACATTCTGGGGGGGGGGGCAACTTCAACAACACACTCTAGCATACTCTAACTTATATAATTATGTAGACATATAGGATATACTTATTTATAGGGGCCTACCACATTCTATACCTAGGAAAAAGAAACCAAATGCACAGTTATAAAATGGGAGATACTTGGCACAGCAATACTACATTCAAGAAGGATCTTGGAATTGTTGATGACAAGCTGAATGTGAACCAGTAGGGCAATGTGGCTGAAAAAAAGGCAAATGCTTTTTCAAGCTGCATTAACAGAAGTATAGTTTCCAAATCATGTGAAGTAATAGTTCCCCTCTATTCGGCGCTGGTTAGGCCTCAACTTGAGAACTGTGTCTAGTTCTGGACACCACACTTTAAGAAGGATGCAGAAAAACTGGAACAGGTTCAGAGGAGGGCAATAAGGATGTTCAGGGGACTGTTATCAAAGCCCTATGAGGAGAGATTGAAACAACTGGGCATGTTTATTCTTGAGAAGAGAAGACTGAGTGGAGATATGATAGCACTCTTCTTGAAAGGTTGCCACACAGAGGAGGGCCAGGATCACTTCTCAATTCTCCCAGAGTGCAGAACATGGAATTATGAGCTCAAGTTGTAGGAAGCCGGATTTCAACTGAACATCAGGAAAAACTTCCTAACTGTTAGAGCGGTATGACAATGGAACCAATTACCTTGGGAGGTGGTGGACTCTCGAACACTGGAGGCATTCAAGAGGCAGCTGGACAGCCATCTGTCGGGAATACTTTAATTTGGATTCCTGCATTGAGCAGGGGGTTGGACTTGATGGCCTTATAGGTGCATTCCAGCTCTATGATTCTATGACTGTTACTTGGGCCCCTCTACCATTGTACTCTTGGCAAGTCCTCTTTTAGGCTTGCTGGGTATGTAGGCCCAAGAATCAAACACATATTGGACTGCTCTCAGGGCACTCATCCTGATTTGTTTGCAGGGAGATAGGCAAAGTTGGATATGCAATGAGTAGTCATGATTTGTTTGCTTGTGGGGAGATTCAGTTGCATTGTGTCAAAGTGTTATTCCACACTTTCCAGTGCATTTCCCTGCCACAAAAAGTTCCAGTCTTTTGGAGAAGTCAGTTTGTTGCGCAAGACCTACAAAAACAACTATAATTGTGCAACCTGAATTTGCTGGTAGGTGATTGAATCCCACGCAATAATAATATCAGTCTGGAAGTACCCTCAGTATGAATTTTCCTATGAGATGATCGCAGGGTGGGGTACAAGGGGCAGCATTTCCATCTGGGCAACCTTCCAGGGGACACATGCCAGTGATGTGTGTGGCCACAGGCAAAAGTGGTCAGAGCAATGAATTTAAATATTTACCTTTGTGCAGTAGGCTGGTCTTTAGTTCAAACATACTGTCACACACTCCCCTGTATCCTAAGTCTTGGCAAGTAAGAGCCACTATCAGAGTTCAAGAACACATTCCAGCCAGGCAGAAACAGGCCTGGCTCCAGCACTGGCCAAGGGCCCAGGAGCTCAAGGGCACCCTCTCTGGCCTGAGCCCAACCCCAATGGCAGATCCAGCTTATGGATCTTGCTATGATATCAAATACTCTTTATTTACATACTTTGCCTGTAGAGAACTGTTACATTTTTATTTCCGAAACAGGAAGTTTGAAACAAGATTTTAGTAGAGAGACCCAAGGGTTAACTTTTAGATGTGTGGGAATGGTGTGTCCATTCAATGATGAAGTTGGAGTTGATTTAATACAGTGTGCCACCTTCCTAAATGGGGGGGGGACTTTAAATGTGCAATGCAGAGAAAATAAAAATATAGCAGACACAATTGCAGGTGTTTCTCACTTGAGAATTTATATAAATTCTGAGAGGTAATTCTGTACCCACTTACCTGGAAGTAAGCACCACTGAATTTAATGCGACTTACTTCTAAGTAGACATATACAAGACTGTCCTATGAAGTCCTTTTTAGTTATATGACAAATAAAAGAAATAGGGTTGTAAGCTAGCGGTATGCTAATTTTAGACTATTAGAAAAAAAATAATTTTTAGGGCTGCATGGTAAAGGCAGGCTTACTAAAAATATTTTGCAGACCATTTCAATTTAGATTTCCATAAAAGAAAATGAAAAGAAAACACTGGTGATGAGAGCTATCCTAACAATGGATGAAAGCTTTTGTTTATTAAATTGCAAGTTAATCTCACACTTTTTGCAGTATCTCAAAAAGACACATATTCGATTTTGAGTACATGCACAATTATTTAAATTCAATTGATCCATCAGTTCAAAGGCAGATGGTTAATCAACAGGCATTCTTTAATTTGCTGATAGGCCTTTTAAAAACAAGGAAATATTTGTTCACTTCAGATTTGTTACTCTTCACAAGAGTTCTATTGAAAGCTTCATAACCATGTTAGTAAAAAGTGTCAGTTTTCCTCAAACTGGCCTATTAAAGGCCAATCATTGACCAGCAGTCTCTGTCATTTAGGAACTTCCTGCATCCCCAGTGCTGTCAGGGTGGAATTTTTGAGTAGGAGGAAAGTGTTTAGCTGCTATTTTACCTGTCGAAAGCATCTTTTGACATACATGATGAGCCAGCTCCATTTGACTGTTGCCTCCTTAAGAATCAGAATTCTTCAGCCCACACTTTGCCTGGCGTTGACTACTTCTTTATTGACTCTTTGTGCCTTTCAATTTTGCCTGGACTGTGCATTTTCTGTTAAGCACCAGCTGAAGGCAAGCTCCTCAGTTGTGGCATTGTAGAAAAGCCCACATAACCTCCCACACAGTGTCTTCCTGAAAGAGCAAATGGGGATGCCTTTTTCTTTGAAGAAGTACTTTTCAAACAAAAGGGATTTCCCTATGTGCTGATGGAACTCCTCGTCTTTCTTGCCACACACGGGCAGCTATCATGCTGGTGTGTCCAGCTGGATTTTGAAAGTCTTCAGGGTGACCAAATTTCAGGACTCCAGTCTATATTTAAAAGGGGCCTTTGAGACTATCCTACAGAGCCAATCACTAAACATATATTAATTATGCCCTTTATCTTTTGGGAGTAAAGTAAAAAAATGTTCTGTAAGGGCCCCTCCAGATGATTTGTTTATGAAATTATCTATCCTGATTTGCTTGCAAAAAGCATATGTGGAGTTAGATTATATTGAGTATTCATCCTGATTTGCTTGCAGGGTGTATATAGTGTTTCCCTTAGTCATTTATTCATCCCACACCTTTCAATGCATTTCCCCATCACTTTCCAATTGCAAAAAGGCTAGTGCTTTCTAAAAGCCCTTTAGTCTACTTAAACACTATGCAAACCTAAAGTCCCATGTGTGCTTGAATCCCTCCTGCAAAATAGTGGCAGTCTAGAAGTACCCTAAAAAGAGACCCAAGGTGGGGGAGAGATTCATAAATGGAATATATAACATTTATATAAATAAGTGGAAATGTGGTCCATGGGCTTCATTCAGGTGGTCCATGCTATGTCCACATTAAATATTTATTGTGATTTTTAATTGTATTTTTATTGCTTCTTTTATTTCTTAAATTGCATCTTATTGTATTACAGTTTGAATTCTATGGCACACAAATTGTAATACATTAATATACAATATAAGCAATAAAAGTACAATTAAAAATCATACGGCATCTAGTATAGTGCATTACAATTGCTACAACAGGTAAAAACAATAATTAAGCGGTCCGCCAAGACTATCAGCAATTTTCTAGTGGTCTGTGGGGAAAAAAGTTTGGAAGCCACTGTCTTTAGATATATCCACACACCTAACCTTTTTTTTAATACCACTTCAACTGTCAAGGCGCCAAAATATCCTAGGAGTTGAGACTCATTTGTTAAGGGATTCCCAAGCTCTTCTCACAGTTCCCTGTAGAGAGAGAACGACTGTTAAAGTTGTTTAAATCTGTGGTATACAGATGCTCTTAGAATTTTTGTTCCATCCAAGATCTTTTTTGTGAGTGTTTTGCCTTGTTGCTTAATGACTCTAGGCCAAATTAGACATTATAGGGCGGCCATATGCATTTTATTTGTATGATGCTAGAAGTTAACTGTGCCAAGAGAAAATTACTTGATGCAATAAGAGGGCAGCGAGATAAGGGTGTGAGAGTTTCTCCTTCTACCCACGAGCTCCACTAGCTGTGAAAGTGTAAAACATCAGCAACCCATCTTTTGCTTTATATTTGAGTGGGGCAGACATTTGAATATATATATCTGTCAGCCCCTTTACATCTAACCTAGTCCTCAGCAGCTAGTCAAAATCAGAGTATTCAGAAAAATCTGTTTCAGCTTTACCCCAAATAGAAGCCAGTTATTCTGTATCCACTGACTTACTGTCTGACTCCATGTTCACTAAGTTCCTGTCCTACAAAACTAGCTCTTGGGGTCTTTGTTGCTGGCCAGTTTAGGACTGATTTCATAATGATGTTTGAAAGTTCACAAATTTAAAATGCAAAACAGAGAGTAGAACTTGCATGTTTAATTCTTTTAAAAGTTACAGTTCTCCCTGCAGTCGTTTTCCTAGGAGTGTGTTAAAACCAGTACTAAGTTGGGAGACAAGCTTGAAATAACTTACAAAAAGAAACAGCATGAATGTGAGTTCTAAATTACTTAGAGGAAAAACCTTGAAATACATATGCAAATCAGCTGCCCTTAAATTTGGGAATATATTGTAGCTGTTTATGTAGAAGTCCCACTTGTTATAAAATTATGTCTAGGAGAGCACAGAGATTCTTGGGAGGAATCCTGGAAGCTCACACTTCATGGTGTGTGTTTGTGGGTGTGTTTAAACTCCTAGTCCATAAGCCGCTAGGGATATAACAATAGATCCCTGCTAACCAAGAGAGCTTCAGCTATGGGGCAGTATACAAGTGCAATAAATAAATAAATAAATCAGAACCAGCCTTGGGACAGTGTGCTCTTTCCAATGCACTCCCGTCACTTGTTTACCATGGTTCAGCAGTTCAACTGTTAATAGCGATTAAGGCCTAACTGGGTTTCCGTTAAACCAAGTTCTGAAGCTGTGTATTAAATAAATTCTAGATCTTGTGATAAAGGAGACCATGGTTAGCCTTACCTGTAGTTAACATCAGTGCTGATCAGCCACTTAATGGCCACTAGTGACAGATTTGCTCTGGGAAGACAACACTCCTTCCTGAAGCTGGTTCTATGATTGGCAGGCAGCCAATATAATGTCAGCCTGAGACGTAGCGATGAGAGGCTTTACAGTATAGCAGTACTCTGCAAATGGCTACACAGAAGTAGGTTCTAGTGAGTTCAGTAGGAATTCCTCCCAGGATGAGCATGTGTAAGATTACAGCCTAACCGATTACACTTCTAATCTCAGGAAAAAAAATGTGTTTATTCGCACAGCACCAAGCACAATGTCAATGCTTAATAAATGGTGGGGGGGGGTAGGTGGTAATGGTAGACAGAATGCTCATGACAGAAGCCCTTGTAATGTCTTTTGTCCTCCCCCCCGCCCTGCAGTTTGAAAACAGGAGATGACATGAAATGAAGAAAACCTGTTCTAACAATTAGCGTCGGCACAACACATCTGATGGATCTGCCATTCAGCTTTGGGCTGGAAAGACGACCAAACAGCTGAAGTTGAGAGAGTTCTTTTTCCCTGGTAGTGCTCTTCCTCCATCTGTAACGCTCCCTGGTGAGTTTTCTTCTCAAACCATCAATACAACCGCATGGCAATATTACCTCATCAGTCATGATTTACTTAATGTTTTCTGAATTTAGTAATTTTTGATTAAAATTTAATGTGAACATATCATATCATACGCCACATATATTATTGCAGCCATTAATCAAGTAACCTTATTAATGAAATGTCGGAAGGCTGGGTGAAAAAGAAGCTGAGAGCTTGATATATGTTTGGCATAGTTCTGTGAGTGATGACTAAGGGGGGGAGGGGAGAACTGAAGCCAATTCTACCGAGCTTCATTAATATACATTTACAGTCTTCTGTGTATTGTATCATCAGATATTTTAACCTTAGTTAAGTTTGAGCCTTAATTTGCTGAAAGACACTAAATATTAATAATCTTGAAAAATATGAAGTATACGGTTAGCTCACATAATGCCAGAATGATTCATGCCATATCTTAATGCCTTTGTAACAAAATATGTACCAGGAAGATTGTCAGAGTTAATGGATCATTTTGCGTGTGTGTTTTGTTTTAGGTGGAATAGCAAATGTTTTATGCATGCCTCTCTAAATCTCAAATTAAAACAAATGAACACACTTTTTATTTTATTTTTAAAAAGGGACTCACAGTGCATGACTTGATTCATCAAAACAAGCACACATTATAAGAAACACGGGACTGCAGCTAACAGCAGCAGCCCCACATCAACCCCCCCTTACTATGCAGTTGAACTTAGGACAAAGTTGTTGTCTTTCTGCTGTGTTTTTTTCTATCCATGGCTCTCTATGGACTGGCCGGGGCAGGTGGGGAAACATCACTTACCTCATGTCCTGACATCATGGGTAAATTATGCTACATGTTACAGAGGGCTGGGGGAAGGGGAGAACTCAACGCAGGGCTGCCATTTTCTGCAGGTATAGTGTTTGTTGTCATGTAGTTTTCCCCTGGGCAGTATTTTAGCCACAGAGGAAGCTGCCTTCTACGGAGTTAGTCCATTGGTCCATCTAGCTCAGTATAGTCCACACTGATTGGTAGTGGCTCTCCAGGGTTTCAGGCTCAGGTCTTTCCCAGCTCTAACTGGAGATGTCAGGGGTTTCTGTTTTTCTGCCAGTAGCTCTGGATTGGCTGAATGGAAAAATGTGTCAATTCTGGTTCTGGTTCTTGTTTTTCCAATCTTAAATTCAGTTTTCTACATTTGTGCAGCAATTTGTGATTTTAAAAAAAATCTTCATGGAAATTCATCAGCATTTTATTGCAATTTTCTCTTAATAAACACATTTTTATAGGCAGTTTTGACTAATGTACACATATTTGCAAGCAATTTTTGTCATATTATTGTTATTATTATTATTATTATTAACATCAACAACAACATATGTATACTGCCCCATAGCCGAAGCTCTCTGGACAGTTTACAACAATTAAAAACATTAAAAACAAATATACAAATATACAAATTTTTAAAAAACTTAAAAAAAAATTAAAAAACAATTTAAAAACATATAATGCATTTTTGTATGTTATTTTCACTCATACATTTATATGCACACTTTTGCCTTACATATGCATTTTTGGAAATACTGTTTGCAAAATTCAATGAAGTATGAAATTCGAAGGATGGCTTTATTTCAGTTCTCATATTGTTTCGGAAACACATTTGATAGATTCGGCTTCAAATGCAAACTGAACTGAATTTCTTGCCTATCCCTAGGCTGACATAACCTGCTTTAGAATTCCATTCAGAAAAGTATGTGTTAACAGGCCTATGAACCAAGAGACATTCCAAAGCAATTTAGCTTTAGGGAGAGTAGAAAAGAGCCCAAGATATTAGAAAAAAGCAATGTTGCTTTTCTTTCTAATTTATGCTGAAAGCCAAACTCAATGTTTGGGGCAATTGTGTATGCTATACATACGTCTTCCCCATTCATATATAGAGCAGGGTGTCTACTCTTTATAAAAAATGGAGCACACAGGGGAGGAGAGTGGCCCTGGCCTGTCTTTCCTTGCTACGCTCCAGAGCTTTAAACAATTCTCTCCATGTCCAGCTGACTTTTAATGCTTAAAAACTCCAGTGAAATATAGATGGGTTTTGCTGCCCTTTCAGATATGCTCCATGTTACGTAAAGAGTAACCACACACACACACATACATAGTTTATGTGAACAGAGCAAATATGTGTTTAACATATCCATGTTTGCCCTACATGTCTAGTTTGGCCTTGGGTGGCGGTAGAGTACAGGTGGTCGTAATATGCTGTGGTCTCCAGAACTGAGAGGGGCCAGACAATGTCTTCCATCCAAATGTATCCCTTGCCACTGGGTCAGGTGATAACATTTCAAAAACCAGAAATAGGGATTTTTTTTAAGATCTTCTGTTTCACAGGGGAATGTTGTACAGAGAGAGGCATGGTTGATTGATGAAGACTGAAACAGCGATTTTAGAGAAGTCATCTGGAGGGGGGGAGGGGAAAACATATCTGTTGCTGTGGATATGGCGGAGCAAGGCCAAGGTGTGGGAAAAGGAAGCTAAAAGGCTGTCTGCATCCAAGAACAGTAGGTCTCCTCCTTACTCAGACCAGCAAAGAAGCTTCACCTAGACGTTTTTACAGGGGTCAGGGGGTGTTTCCTGGCCAGCTGCGGCTTACTAATTCAAGACACCTTCCTTGGCTGGTCTCCCTCTAACTCCCACCAAGCCCCATCACCACCACCACCACCATCATCATAATCATCATTTAAATCTATATCCTGCCCTTCCTTCCAAAAGAGACCAGGGCAGCAAACAAGAAGCACTGAAACTATAGAAACATCTTTAAAACACCTCAACAACAATTCCAATACAGATGCAGACTTAAGCTAGACCTGGTTCACAGGATGAATTCCTGGTCACCAGTTCAAAACCCACTACAGGCTCAAGGCCTCACTATGGTCCTCTTCAATATTGTCTTGTTATGTTAACACACATAGTTTGGCCTTGCACGATTGGGTTTTTTAAAACTTTTAAAATAGCAGTCACAGGTCAGGGGGTGGGGGATTAGGATTGGGAACATGGCGCACAGGGAGGGAGATTACTGCAGTGCACTGCAGACATAACAAAAATCCCCCTCCTCTAAATCTCCTATTTGGCTTGGCCACGGATATTGTTGTTGCCATCGTTTATAACCACTCATACTATCAGCATGGGTTCTTCTGCCCTTCTGGAATTGCTATAGCTTTCTCTGACTTTGCAGTAATACCTGGAGCTAATTAATTGATTAACACAGAAATGCTTTATGTACATATAGGTGAGTTCTTTCTGCCACACGGTGATTTGAAATGAGTACAACTAATGTTGTATTTCTGATTGGCTGGCTGACGTCTCTTATGTACATGCCTACTCAGAAGGATGTCTCAGGTTGGTATAGAATTGCCACCTGAATATTAATGTGACACTGTATAGAAAAGATAGAATTTAAGACCATAAATGAACAAAATGGTTCTTCTTCTTCTTCTTCTTCATCATCATCATCATCATTATTATTCACAACGTATATGCCTTAGTTTGCTGGATGATGCAAAAGAATGAAAGGCATGTTGTGCTTTGGATGTAAACAAAATCTCCTTATTACAATACCTGAAAATTCATACAGCAAAGGAATCTTTGCCAAGCTGCTGATACAAAGGCCTGTGGGAGGTGAGTAAGAACACCAAAGCCTCTTCAGTTGTGATCAAATAGCTGTTCATAGAAAGATCTTCCCCGAGTTTGCAACAGACAAAGCACATCCCACACATTATCATTATTCATTCTTTTGGCTAAGAGGCTTGTTTTTCCACAGATGTGCTCTTCCTGTTTGGCATTTGTACCGTGGACTGTTGTTCGGTTGAAGAAAATACGTCATCTGTCTATGAACTGAGATTTTCAGCTGATTCATGAACACCTTTTGTTAACTGTAGCAGAAAAGGGAGAGCCACAATCAAGGCTGATGTAATGCTTCAGATGTATTCCTTATCTAGGTCCCATATAGTGCAGCCAATGAAAGGAAGAATCCAGATATTGGTTTTATGTCTGTCCATCTCTAAAGAAAACTAATAGAGCAACAAGCAACCAGAGGCTATTATTACAAAGACAACTCTGTGTGTGTGTGTGTGTGTGTGTGTGTGAGAGAGAGAGAGAGAGAGAGAGAGAGAGAGAGAGAGAGAGATTGTGTGTCTATTCTTTAACTTGCTCATTAAAATTCTGCTGCGCCCAGGAGAACACTTCTATTTTAAAGTTTTGAACACCACTAAAATTGCTTGTAGTTAAAGGGGGAGAGGTGAAATAGAATGAAGTGAGTCAGGAAAAGAGTCATCGCTACAACAGTGTTTAGGAATAATTTTCCAGTGGAATTATAAAGAATTTTGCAGGTCTCAAAACTAGCTAACACAGCTTCCATGCAATCATAATAATGAATGAATGTTCTTCAGCGCAGCATAGTTGCTCGCGTATGAAATTCAAGAGATGCTTTGCATTTCCTGCTCCTGGGTTCATCACTGAAATCAGCCAGTCTGTAATAATATGAGAGCTTCATCATCTGTATGGACAAAGCCTTAAGTATGTATTCTGAATGTACAACATGAGACACAAATCATTGTATTAGTCAGCTTAGCTCTATTTTTAAACTTGCCATTACTTCTCCAATTTCACATATTTGAGAAGTTCAGAGCAATGTGAACTCATGGAGGAAAGCACAATTAATTATTAAATAATTCATTGATGAGTTTTAGGGCGGAGCAATGGAATTAAAGTTGGAAGCAGATGGGCTGGATGTGGGCTAATAAATTGAAGACAAAGGTATGTGTTCTGAATAGTGATGGAAGGATCTGTCAATTTCAGTTCTCTCAGTTTCTCCACATTTATTTCTCCACATTTCTGTAGCAACTTGCAATTTTTTAAAAAATCCTCATGAAAATTCCCCAGCATTTTAGTGAGAATTTCTCCTGCTAAACACATTTTTGTATGCAGTTTTGACTAATGTACACATTTTCTGCAAGAAATTTCTCCTAATGCAATACATTTTGTATGTTATTTTCACCAATATTCATTTTTATGCACACTTTCCCCAAATCTAGGCATTTTTGCAAGCATTGCTTAATTGGAAAAATGCATTACGAAATTTGGGAATGTGTGAATTTTGAAGGATGGCTGTGTATAGGTTCTCATATTGTTTCAGAAAGTGCAGATTTGATAAATTTGGCTTTAAATGCTAACTGAATTGAAGTTCTCACTGATCTGTTCTGAGTTCTCAGGTCCAAGAGGTGAGGAGATAGCCTATTGTTGGAAAGGGTTGCATAGGGAGCAGGTCCTTAGCTTGGAGTATTCCTGAATCCAACATTGTCACTGGAGGCTTGCATGGTTTTGATGGCTAGGACTGCCTATTGCCAGCTTCAGCTAGTTCTCCAGTTTTAGCCCCTTTTGGACAGAAATGACTTGGCCATTATACTCCATGCTCTGGTAACTTCCAGACTGGATTATTGCAACACCCTATACATGGGACTGCACTTGAAGATGACTGGGAAACTTCAGCTGGTCCAAACTGCCGTAGCAGGATTACTGTCTGGAATTCCATTTGAAACTGAAATAACCGCATTTTAAAACAGCTGGGCCCAATCCAAGATACCTACATTAGTGTATAAAGCCCTAAACCATTGGGGGTTGGGCTTGTCACATAGGGCAGGGTATGCACTGCCCACCCAATAATCCTTCTTAACCCCCAACCCTCCTAAAAGCTATAGCCCAATTTCTCCTTTGTTCCCCACACTCATATTTTAATATATTATCTCTCATTCAGAAACTCCCTGGAGTCATTTCTGTCCACATCCTTTGTTTGCCAATCATCTCTGGATAGCATAGCCAATCACAGTAATCACTAGGTCCCACCCCTGCCTCTAGGGGTACCCCCCGCTTTTAAATAACAAATTTAAAACACTTCCCATGGGGTGACTTAGGGCGGGCTCAGGACCCCTTTGTTCTATTTTTCTTTCCCCCCCCATTCCCCCTTGATTATGCACTAACCAATCAAGAAGAGTACCTCAGACATCCTTTAAAAGTACCATAGGGTTTGAGCGGGATAGCAAATGACCTCCCCAACCAACTGGATGCATGCATTTGCAGTCTGTACCTGTTGTCCTTCTTTGTGGCTATGTTGACTTTTTCCTAGGGTTTTTTTCTGGGGGGGGGGCAAGCAGTACAATCCCTTCTTAAGCTAGGCAGCCATATCTCTGTGATTTTCTGGTGTTCATCAAAGTAGAGAAGAATAGAGCAGGCCTCTACTTTAAAAAACATCTAAGCTGTTCTTGAATCATTTCCTCCCCTCAAATATCAAGCAGCTCAAGGATTTCTTGTGTTTTCCATGAAATGCCTCTTTCCATTTACTGATATACCGTCATCCATTGCAAAAGCAGCAACCCTTGGCATTACCAGAAGGGAGAAGGTGAATGGGCATGGAAATGAGGGGGAATGGCACAGCCCTGTGATGTCAGAAGGTCTGGCCCAGAAGGAGGTCACCTGAGGAAGTGTTCTCTGTGTACACATGCTTCAGAAGTGCATTCTCAGGACAAAATGGATAATAGCTATACCAGCAAAAAGCGCTTTAGATCAATTAATAGTGTGGGACAGGGACAACATGGGGATATCATGTATACAGCACCCACCCCCCAAAAGCACCTGCATCCTGCACTGAATGCACATTCACACACAGTGTGTACACTTCCGAAACCTTGTTAATGCTGGATTTTATTTGAACCTGTAGAGTGGACTAATGTTGCTTGCATTGTCTGCTGTTTGTTACTTCCGTAACTTCAAGCAACGTACTAATGGATAACTCTTAGAAGCAAATTTTTATTGTCTATTATTGTTGTGGCTGTTTTTGTTTTCTAGGCTTTCTTTTATTAAAAAAAGAAAGAAAAAAGTGCTAGCAGCAGTGGGGTTGAAAGGGCCCCTTGTTAATTAACCATCGTTGTACAGAGAAAATTCAGGAACAGCTCTTTGAGATAACATTTTATTTCCAAATTGAGGAAATATTATAAACACATTGATCTTTACCACAGGACACATCTAAGGCATAGGCATAGCCATACTACGTTCATTTATAGCAGTTTAACTGCTTTGGTAATTTTCCCCATAGCAAGATACAAGTACAAGCCTTTTAAGTAGAAACCTTTTCCCGGTCTGCATCTGTGTTGGAACTGCTTTTTAATATATTTTTAAACCTTTTTAAAATGCTTTTAAAGCTTTTTTAAACATGTTTTTAAATATGTTTTGTTTTAATATGTTTTTAATGGTTGTTGTGTTTTACTATATTTTGAAGTCTGTTTTTATTATGTTTTAAAGTGTTTCTAATGCTTTTGTTTGCCACCCTGAGCTCCTACTGGGAGAAAGGGTGGGATATAGATAAACAAACAGACAAATAAATAAATAAGAAGTATAGTTTGCTGAGATGCCATGAATTCTTATTTTAGATATCCTTAAGTCTCCTCATAAACCTACAGTTCACAGGGTTCCCTGGTAAGGAAGGCCTTAGATGAAGGCTGTAAAGTAGCTATGCCCTTGGTGCTTCATAAAGCTGTCTGCCCTAATTTAATATCCGATTAACTCTCTACAAAATTATAAGGTATTGTTAGAGAAAAGCTGCTACAATCAGATGTGATAGATATATATTAAACTGCAGCACTAGAGGAAATCAAATAAATTTATATACAAAGATCATTAACCAAGGGAATCTTGTCATTCACCTAGATGAATGAAGAAGGATATTCAATTTATACCAAACTAAGTTACTGTTCATGGGCATAATCCACCATGAATTTTCCCTGCACAAGCCCTCCTGAACTGAATACAGGTGAAAACCCCTGAAACATGAATGTGTACATGTAAATACACACACACACATATAAGTGGTGGGCAGAGATGCTCAAGGAACTATTCACATTCCAAAGTGAACTGATTGGATCTGTACCTCCCAGACAATATGCGGATCGGAACACAATTATTCTCTGTATTTCACACTTCCCTAAACTTCTGCTATGTTTTTTCCCAACTCCTTACATTTACAAGGTGGTCTGAGAGCTGCCTTTAAGGTTTTCATGTCTTTTTTTGTCTTTTTTAGCAGATAAAACAGGCATTCCAACTGGCTAAAAAATGCAGCTGTTGCTGTGTGTGTTCAAAATGGGGGCACACTTCCACTTTGTGCAGGGCCCAGCCAGCTCTGAGGCAGTACATGATGTTTCTATCCTGCCCAGATCCTGAGCCAAGAGATCCCAAATTGTAGAGCTACCTCCCAGTCAGTGGGGCCCGCCCTTATCATATATGGACCCCAGCAACTTCCACTAAACTCTAGCATCAGCCAATTTTCTTTAAGCAATAGGATTTCTGCCTCTAGCATGCATACCTAGTAGGCAGCAGGCCTTTATATCAGTAGCTGTTTATATCAGTAATCAGTAGTCAGTCATTCCAGTCTTTCAAACCAGCGAGATGGCCAGAAATAAAGGTACACCTGACCTGAGACATAATAGCCACATTGCTGGAACACAGAAAGGTGCCTCCCTAACTGATGCCCTCAGAAAGAGTGTACCCTGTACACAGAAGCGCTCCCAAGATGTGCATGGATATACCCTTTAAAAATGAAATATGTTTGTTGAAAGTGTCATAATACAATTTAGCCATAGATACAAAGAAAGCCAAAGATACAGCATGAACCAGAAACCGAAGTTATGCGTAAAATATAAGGAAATAAACAGCACAAAACAAGGAATCCACATACCAAAAGAGTCAGATGCAAGAAAGCAATGAAGCAATGTTAAATAAATGCCAACATATTCATTAATACAAAAAATATATATACCTGAATTTCCCGAGAGTGTTCTGATTCACTTCCTGAATCTCAGTGACTTGGATGAGGAGGTACAGAGCATGCTTATCAAATTTGCAGATGATACAAAATTGGGGGGCACAGCTACTACCGTGGAAGACAGAAACAAAATTCAAAGGGCCCTTGACAGGCTGGAGCATTGGGCTGAAAACAACAGAATGAAATTCAACAGGGAGAAATGCAAAGTTCTACACCTAGGAAAAAGAAACCAAATGCACAGTTATAAGATGGGGGATACTTGGCTCAGCAATATGACATGTGAGAAGGATCTTGGAATTGTCATTAATCAGAAGCTGAATATGAGCCAACAGTGCGACGTGGCTGCAAAAAAGGCAAATGCTATATTAGGTTGCATTAACAGAAGGATAGTTTCCAAATGCGTGAAGTATTAGTTCCCCTCTATTCAGCACTGGTTAGGCCTCATCTTGAATACTTCGTCCAGTTCTGGTCTCCGCACTTCAAGAAGGATGCAGACAAACTGGAACAGGTTCAGAGGAGGGCAACAAGGATGATCAGAGGACTGGAAACAAAGTCCTATGAAGAGAGACTGAAGGAACTGGGCATGTTTAGCCTGGAGAAGAGAAGACTGAGGGGAGATATGATAGCACTCTTCAAGTACATGAAAGGTTGTCACACAGAGGAGGGCTAGGATCTCTTCTCGATCGTCCCATAGTGCAGGACATAGAATAATGGGCTCAAGTTGCAGGAAGCCAGATTTCGACTGGACATCAGGAAAAACTTCCTAACTGTTAGAGCCATACGACAATGGAACCAATTACCGAGAGAGGTAGTGGGCTCTCCGACACTGGAGGCCTTCAAGAGGCAGCCGGACAGCCATCTGTTGGGAATGCTTTGATTTGGATTCCTGCATTGAGCAGGGGGTTGGATGTGATGGCCTTATAGACCCCTTCCAACTCTACTATTCTATGATTCTATGAAACCAGAGATGGGGAACCTTTTTCAGCTAGAGGGGCAAGTTCTCTGCTAGGCAACCATCTGGGGGTCACATGCCAGTGGTAAGCTGGGCTAGAGGCAAAAATGGGTGGAGCAATGAATGAAATGTTCCCTTTGTACAGCAGACTAGTTTCTACACACATTCACACACTCCTCTCTATCCTCCATTCAGGCATGCAAGAGTCATTATCAGAGTTCAAGGGCAAATTCCAGTCAGGCAAAACACTCAAGGAGAGTGTCAAGGAAGGCCAGTGGGTGGTGTGGCCTGAAAAAAGCACGTGTGGCTGGGGAGGGGTGTCATGAGGGGTTACATTTGGCCCCTGGCCTAAGGTTTCCCACCTGTGTATTAAACCAGGGATTCCCAAACTGTGGTCTGTGAGCTTCATTCAAGTGGTCCATGGTGTGCGTGTGGATTTGTGGCTGAAGACAGGAGATGACCCATTTGTCACATTAAGTATTCATACTGATTTTTTAATTGTATTTTATTGTTTCTTTTATTTCTTTATTGTCATACAATAACACACAATATATGAAATAAAGGAAGCAATAAAATACAATTAAAACAGTTTTAAAACAATATGGAATTCCAATTGTAATACAAGAACAAATTATAAACAACAAAGGAAACATTGAAGTATAAAGTATAAGCAACAAAAGCAACAATAAAAATCATACATTACAATTGTTACCAAAGGTGGAAAAGTCACGGTCCACCAAGTGAAAAGAAAAAGTGGTCTGCCAAAACCCTCACCAATTTTAAAGTGGCTCGTGGGAGGGGGGGGAGACTTTGTGAACCACTGTATTAAACCATATACCAAAAAAGGAATGGCTTTTACTTTTTTTGTAAGCCTCATGTATCTGACAAATTGTTTTATGCATTAAGCATTAATTTCCACACATTGGTCATCTATTCCCTTAAAGCGGTGAAAACCTGAATTCTCCATTTGCTTGCCCGAGTGATCATAACTGCTGAGAACAGACAAAAATGGAGCTCCCTGTGTGGGAATATAGAATATTCCCACAAATTATCAGAACTTGGACCCAACATTTCCAGGCTGCCAGGTATTCTTACCACCAGTGGAAGAACATCTTTCTTTCTCCACACTGTTTCCAACATTTAAGGTTCTGTTGTTGGTAAATTCTGTGCAGGAATACCAGAGTCTTGTACAGAAGCCTCAAAATCTGTTGTATTTCCTGTACATTTGTCAAATGAAAGATAGGATCCCAGATTTCTCCCCTCTGATTCACTTTTCCTTGCTCGTATGGGTATAATATTGTAAAAAATGTCTAATGTGCATGCTCAATTATTAGCATTTTTTCTGGTATTTGTCACACTATTAAGATCATGGCGCTGAACCACACCATGAATATAAATGGTCAAGCTAATTCCATGTATTCATTCTAGTGCTCATCCTCTGTAAATCATATCTTCTATGTGATTTTTTTTTTTTTAAAAAATGAACATTCGAAAGAATGACCTGGCTTGCCAGACTATATCTTTTTTGTGCACTATTTTCAATGGTTCAGTGCAGGCTTCAACATGAGGGTACCAGCTTTGCTACCACAATGTCAGCTTCTAGTCCATGCCCTGCCTCTTCCACAACTAGAACTTCATTTCTACTAGCAAAGGTACCTGGACTGTTGTGTCATATCCATCTCATTGTCCACCACAATGTAGCAGCAGCTAGAAACTGAATGACATTCAATTAAAATGATATTAGCAGTTCAGGAGTGATTTTGTTTAATTTACTCCTACTCAGATGTAAAAACATTAGTGACTTTTAAAATTGGACCTCATAATGTCTCACTCCCACTCAGATGCAATGAAATTAAAGACTTTGGTGGCTAAATACCGCTTAATTTACTCCTACCCTTCTCTAATGACATTAAAGATGCTTTAGGGTAGATATTGTTTCAAATCATTTTTATTCAAAGGAAATCTGAGCTTATTGGTAGTATTATTAAGCACGTAATGAAATCACCCAAGAAATGTATCTATACAGGAGGGGATAGGTGGTTACCAGTAATATTAAAAAGCAATAATTCATTTCTAATGCAGGGATATTAAAATGCATTAAACAGATTTTTGCAAACTTTACAGTTGGTCACAATCCATTTCAGGGAAACTGTATATATTTGAATATGCAATATTCATTCAAGGCCTTTATTGTAACCCTATTTCTTCTTAAATCAACTCTCCAACTATCCTGGAAAACCACTGGGTTTGAGAATATAGAAATTCTGATCTTACTAAGGACTACAGCATTAGGATCTATCAGTACCAACTTCAAATGAAAGATGAGACTTGATCTGAATAAGCATGTTCAGGGCATCACTGTGAAAGCATTTCAAACATAAAATAAAAAAAAATGCTTCTGAGCCTCTGCTCAGTGGGGGCTGGTCCATTAGGGCAAATGAGCTCCTGTCCCTCCAAACTCAGTCTGTCCTTAGCCAGCCCCCATCTGCCTACATTCTTACATCCAGTCCAGGAGGTGGCACTGACTGTCAGCCTCCTCCTTCTTAGTGCCAGTTTTGCCTTTGTGGAGCTCAGCAGGGAGGAGGAGGGGGACAAAACGTGAATTAGTTGGCTCTGCCTGTCATTGGCCCCAGCTCTACCTACTGTTGGCCTCTTTGCCTTCAGCTCTATTCGTCTTAATAGGCAACAGTCACAACTGCCTCTGTTGCACCTTTTGTGATTATTAAATGTGAGACTGAAAGCAAGAGAGACCTGTTTTCAACTTCACTGTATATTCCAACTCACTCATGACCACCCACTGGGCAAGTGTGCCACAAGTCAAGCTCTACGTATGAAACCGTGTTAGTCCAGTGTGCACCACAGATCAAACCGAGCAACCTTCAGAAAGTAGAATGCCCTCCTCGTGAAGGTGTGCTTGGTGACGACACTTTTATCAGTTTGGTGCCAAGTAAAAATGTACCTGTCTGCCCAAGCATGCACAGTGTTCCAGTGTATTTATTGACTTAGGATGAGTAGCCCTTTTGGTAGTTTCAGCTGCTCTTAATGGCCCTGTCTCACTAACCTATTCTTAGAGAGTGTCACCATTGAAATCGTGTACTTAGTCCTTCAAAAAGCTTTCAACAAGGTACCTCACCAAAGACTCCTGGGAAAGCTTAGCAGTCATGGAACAAGAGGAGAGGTCCTCTTGTGGATCAGGAACCATCAGGAAGCAGAGAGTAGGAATAAATGGACAGTTCTCCCAGTGGAGGCTTGTAGGAAATGGAGTCCCCCAAGGATCTGTATTGGGACCTGTGCTTTTTAACTTGTTCACAAATTATCTAGAATTAGGGGTGAGCAGTGAAGTGGCCAAGTTTGCCAATGATACAAACAGAGGTGTAGTCGTCCAGGGTCGCAGGGGATCATAGACCTGTTACTTTTTTGGGAGCAGGGTCCAGGTCCCTGTGCATGAGCCAAACAGCATGAAAAGGAAATGTGTTAGCCACTGAAAAGAGTCCTTGATCAGAGCTTGGAAAAGTTACTTTTTTGAACTACAACTCCCATCAGCCCCAGCCAGCATGGCTACTGGATTGGGCTGATGGGAGTTGTAGTTCAAAAAAGTAACTTTTCCAAGCTCTGGTCCTTGTCCTTTCCTGCTGATTGGAGCCATTCCGAGTGAAAGGAGGTGAGTCAGCCACTGAGTTGATTGGCTCCTAGAGATATCTGTTGTAGTGGAGAATGGACTTGCAAGATGACAGGGAGAACAAGGGAGACAAGGGAAAGTGGAAAAGGGTGTGTGGCTGTGACAGGGTGTGGCATGATTATCATGAAGGGACCTTGCACTTCTGAATTTGCCACTACATTACTAAATACAGTACAAAACTGTTCAGGGTTGTTAAAACAAAAAGAGATTGTGAAGAGCTTCAAAAGGACCTCTCCCAACTCAATGAATGGATGGCAAAATGGCAAATGCAATTCAATGTAAACAATTGTAAAGGGATGCATGTCAGGGAAAAAAAATCTTACTTTCACATATATGCTCTTTTATTTATTATTTAGCAAATGTATATCTCTCCCTTCCTTGCAGAAGGAGCCCAGGATGGCAAAAGCAATAAAACACTAAAACAGGTTTTTTAAAAATATCTTAAAAACAAAATATATTTGAAACATTTTTTTAAAAAATCTTAAAATATCTTTAAAAACAATTCCAATACAGATGCAGACTGGGATCAGGTCTCTCATGAGGTCTCAACTAGTGGTGACTGACTAGAAACAAGATCTTGAGGTTATAGTGGATAGATTGATGAAGATGTTGACCCAGTGTCTAGCAGCTGTGAAAAAGGCAAATTCCATGTTAGAGATCATTAGGAAAGGAGCTGAAAATAAAACTGCCAATATCATAATGCTGTTATACAAATCTATAGTGTGACCGCATTTGGAATACTGTATACAGTTCTGGCCACCTCACCTCAAAAAGGATATTGTAGAGTTGGAAAAAGTTCAGAAAAAAACAACCAAAATGATTGAGGGAATGGAGCAACTTCCCTATGAGGAAAGATTGCACATTTGGAGCTTTTTAGTTTAGAGAAAAGGTGAGTAAGAGGAGGCATGACAAAGGTATATAAAAGTATGCAAGGTGTGGAGAAAGTGATACAGGAAAGTTTTTCTCCCTCTCTCATAACACTGGAACATGTGTACATCCAATGGAGCTGAATGTTGGAAGATTCAGACAAAAGAGTTTTTCACACAGCGCATAGTCAAACCATGGAATTCACTCCCACAGGAGGCAGTGATGGTCACCAACTGGGATGGATTTAGAAGAGGATTAGACAAATTCATAGAGATAAGGCTATCCATGACTACTAGCCACGATGACTGTGCTCTGCCTTCATGGTCAGCAGCAACATGCTTCTGATTACCAGTTGCTGGAAACTGCTGGAGAGGAGTGTGCTCTTGTGCTCAGGTCCTGCTTGTGGGCTTCCCACAGGCATCTGGTTCACTATTGTGAGAACAGGATGCTGGATTAGATGGACCACTTGCCTGATCCAGCAGGCTTTTCTTAAGCTCTTATGTTTATATTGGCTTTATAGTTCAATATCATTTCATGTAATTTATGTTTAGCTGTAGCCTGCCCTGGAATTTATTGTGATGAAGGATGGGTTATGAATGCTCACAAACATAAATAAAAATATGTAGTAACAGAGCTTTGGTGCAGCTTTGCTTCAGGTCAACTGGGCTGAGGAGCTGCTGCAGAGCAGAACAGCACAGGAGAGGCAGGCAGGACCAGGCTCACGGCCTTTTCCTGCTCCTGTCCAGGAGGACCTCAAAGTTCTACTGCCTATGCCGCTTTTGCACAGCCATGGCACAGACTGGCTGCCCACATTCTTGCCAGTGGAAGTATCTTTGAATGACAGAAGTGGAAACTATAAAAAACCAATGCATGTGTCATTTAATTTTTTTATATGTCATTGCTTTCACTGTTTTTATACCTGTAATGGTTTTTATATATGCAATTGTTTTAACTGTTTTTATATATGAAGTTACTATCTATCTATCTATCTCTATCTCTATTGTATTGTAAAATCGCTTTGAGATGCTTCATAAGAAATGATTCCTAAATGAAATAAAAAATAATAATTTAAGAGTAGGTCCTAAAAAAGTTTCACAGAAAGCAGTGGGACTTTCTTTAAAGTATTATTATTATTTTATTACATTTTTAGACCGCCCTATAGCAATAAGCTCCCAGGGCGGTGTACAGCATAATAAAACAGGTTAAAATACAAGTAAATATATTAAATACAATGTAAATACAATACACAATAAAACATAATTAAACATTTTCAATTTTAAATTCAAATTTTTAAATTTTTAAAATGCCTGGGCGAAGAGGTAGGTCTTTACCTGGCGCCGAAAAGATAACAAAGAAGGCGCCAGGCGTATCTCATCAGGGAGGGCGTTCCATAGTTCGGGGGCCACCACTGAGAAGGCCCTAGCTCTAGTTATCGTTCTCCGTGCCTCCCTATGCGTTGGGACACGGAGAAGGGCCTTCGACGTCGAGCGCAGCGACCGGGTAGGTACATAGCGGGAGAGGCGTTCCGCCAGGTATTGCGGTCCGATGCCGTTAAGGGCTTTATAGGTAAGAACCAACACTTTGAATCTGGCCCGGAAACATATTGGTAGCCAGTGCAGCTGGGCCAGGACAGGTGTTATATGATCAAATTTTTTTGTCCCAGTAAGAACTCTGGCCGCAGCATTCTGCACCAGCTGAAGTTTCCGAACCGTCTTCAGAGGTAACCCTACGTAGAGTGCATTACAGTAGTCCAATCTAGAGGTTACCAGAGCGTGGATAACTGTGGCAAGGTTCTCCCTATCCAGATAGGGTCATAGTTGGGCTACCAGCCGAAGCTGGTAGAACGCATTCCGTGCCACCGAGGCTACTTGAGCCTCCAGTGACAGGAGCGGATCTAATAAGACCCCCAAACTACGGACCTGCTCCTTCAGGGGGAGTGTAACCCCATCTAGGGCAGGTCGGACATCAACCATCTGGGCAGAGAGCCCCCCACCAACAGCATCTCAGTCTTGTCAGGATTGAGTCTCAGTTTATTAGCTCTCATCCAGTCCATTATCGCGGCCAGGCAGTGGTTTAGTACATTAACAGCCTCACCTGAAGAAGATGAAAAGGAGAAGTAGAGCTGCGTATCATCAGCATATTGCTGGAAACGCACTCCAAATCTCCTAATGACCTCACCCAGCGGCTTCATATAGATATTGAAAAGCATGGGGGACAGAACCGAACCCTGTGGGACCCCATATTGGAGTATCCAGGGACTCAAGTAATGCTCCCCAAGCACCAACTTCTGGAGACGATTCTTGAGGTAGGAGCACAGCCACCGCCAAGCAGTGCCTCCAACTCCTAAGTCCGCAAGACGTCCCAGAAGGATACCATGGTCGATGGTATCAAAAGCCGCTGAGAGATCAAGGAGAACCAACAGAGTTACACTCCCTCTGTCTTTCTCCCGACAGAGGTCATCATACAGGGCGACCAAGGCTGTTTCTGTACCAAACCCCGGCCGAAAGCCCGATTGACATGGATCCAGATAATCAGTTTCATCCAAGAGAGCCTGGAGCTGGTGAGCGACCACACACTCTAAAACCTTGCCCAGGAACAGAACATTTGCTACCGGTCTATAGTTGTCAAGATTTTCAGGGTCCAAGGAGGGTTTCTTTAGGAGCGGTCTCACCACCGCCTGTTTCAGGCAGGGTGGTACCACTCCCTCTCGTAAAGAGGCATTGATCACCTCCTTGGCCCATCCGGCTGTTCCGTTCCTGCTAGCTTTTATTAGCCATGAGGGGCAAGGATCCAGAGCAGAAGTGGTCGCCCGCACCTGTCCAAGCACCTTGTTCACGTCCTCGAGCTGAACCAACTGAAATTCATCCAATAAAACAGGACAGGACTGTGCTCCGGACACCTCATTAGGCTCAACTGCTACAATATTGGAGTCAAGGTCCCGGCGGATGTTTGTGATCTTATCTTGGAAGTGTCTCGCAAACTCATTACAGCGGGCTATTGATGGTATTATTGCGTTCTGAGGACCAGAGTGTAAAAGTCCCCGAACAACCTTATAAAGTTCCGCTGGGCGGTTAGAAGATGACTGAATGGAGGCAGCAAAGTACTGCTTCTTCGCTGCCCTCACCGCCTTCACATAGAGCTTGGTAGAGATCTTCACAAGTGCAAGACCACAGCCGTCGGGAGTTCGTCTCCATTTGCACTCAAGCCGTCTCCTTTCTTGCTTCATCACTCTTAGCTCCGGGGTAAACCACGGAGCCAATTGAGCTCTGCAGAGGAGAGGGCGCACCGGGGCGATCGTGTCAACTGCCCGGGTCATTTCCGTATTCCACAGATTGACCAGGGTTTCGACAGGAGCATCAGTTTTATCAGCCGGAAAACTCCCCAGAGCCTTCTGAAAACCTTCAGGATTCATTAGTCTCCGGGGGCGGACCATCTTAATTGGTCCTCCACCCTTGCAGAGGGGAGAAAACATTGTGAGCCTACACCTCAATAGGCGATGATCTGTCCATGACAGAGGAATAGATGTAAAATCCCTCACTCCCAGATCACCATCCCCTGCTCCAGTAGCAAAAATTAAGTCTAGAGTGTGCCCCGAAATATGCGTAGGGCCAGTAACAAATTGAGACAGCCCCATGGCTGTCATGGAGGCCATGAAGTCCTGAGCCGCCCCAGACAAAGCGGTGTCGGCATGAATGTTGAGATCCCCCAATACCATAAATTTGGGGGATCGCAACACCAAACCCGAGACCACCTCCGTCAGCTCAGTTAGGGAGGCTGTTGGGCAGCAGGGTGGACGGTACACCAACAGTATTCCCAGTCTGTCTCGCTGACCCAACGTAATATGGAGACACTCCAGACCATTAGCTACCTGGATAGGTAAACCTGTTTACGGTTGTGCTTTATGTTACAGTAAGGATAGCCAACTTGGTGCCCTCCAGATGTTGTTGGACTGCATCTCCCATTATTCCTGATCATTGGCCATGCAGGTTGGGGGCGGGTGGGAGTTGTTGGGAGTCCAACAACATGTGAACAGTACTACCTGTGTTAAAGGTAGAATAGAATTGATTTTACCTTGCATTCTCCCACAATAACAACTATGACTGGACAAGGATGGGTACTGTGGAAGGTGACTCAGGGGGAGGAGGTCATTCTCTTATTGGTTGGCATGGCAAGGGTTTTTGAGTTCAGTGGAATTTACTCCTGTGCAATCATGCTTAGGATAGGTAAAACTGATTCATAGGGTTGCCATAAGTCGTAATCGACTTGAAGGCATGGAACAACAACAACTTCTGTTAATGCAGCCTAAAATAGCATTTGCCTTTTTTGTAGCTACATCGCACTGCTGGCTCATATTCAGCTTGTGATCAACAACAATTCCAAGATCCTTCTCCAATGTAGTATTGCTGAGCCAAGTATCCCCCATCTGCATAACTTAGTGGATGTGATATAGAAGAAAAGGAGACAGGGAGGGACGAAGAAAACAAACATATTCAAGCACCAACTTATGTGTCAGTGTTACAGAACGTAGAATCACCACTGCACGAGCTACTTGTGGGAGAGGACAGGGAGGGATTGCTCATCCCCACAGGGGTTGAGCCTTTCTGAGTGTTCAAATCAAATATTTGCAAAGTCTCATGCTTGGTACCTGCAAAGGGTCTTCCACAGCCCCTGCTCCCAAGGAACTGGTAGCTTACCTAAGGCACGGCAGGATAAGAGAAGATGGTTGATAGACAGTGGTACTCTCCAGAACCCAGCAGAACAACTTTTCCCAGCAGAGATGGGACTGTGGATACATCCCAAGATCCCTAGTGAGACAAGACGCTCCACTGGGCCCTGGATGTACATGCCAACTGTACTGCCTTTCCCTGCCACTAGACTCTGAGGAGGCAGGGAAAGTGGGAAGCGGCAGGCCTTACAAGGTCAATGGGAAAGCAGAGAGAATGCACCGCAGACAAGGAGAGGGGAACCCTCAAAGTGCCCAGCCAGCAACCATTGTTTATTGCAGCCCGACACATTTTGGGTATTGAAAGATGCCTTATTAAGGGCAATCTTGTGCAAGTAACACACTGCTATCTCATTGGTGTTAAAAGCTTTATGTGTCAGGCTGCAATAAACTATTTTAATTTTGGCTGGTTGCTGGCTCGGCACTTCGAGGGTTCCCCAGGTTTCACAGGGTCAACACGAACGAGGCTTGGGCTCTTTGTGAGGAAGGGTGGGATATAAATGATGATGGTGATGATGATGATGATGATGATGATGATGATGATAGCCTGCTGGATCAAACCAAAGGCACATCTAATCCAGCATCCTTTTCTCCTGGTGACCAGCCAGATGTCTATGGGAAGTCTGAAAACAGGATTTGAGTACAACAGCATTCTCCCCACCTATGGTTCCCAGCAACTGGCATACTGCTCTGAGAGTGGAGGTAGAACCCACGACACCAAGCTAATGGAGGGGTCCTTGCCGTGTCAACTCTTCCTTTGCTACAGCTGGCTGGAATCGATGCTAAGAGAGTTTCCTTTTCTCAAACATATTTGTGCTCTTGACTTTTTCCAAACATTTTCTTTTAAAAAAAAAGTTCTCTTTTGCTGATTGTTATTAACGGAGAACCAACAAATGTCCTTTCTCTAGGACAGTGAGCTCTTTTCAGCAGATGCCACTTAGATTTCTGTGGATTGTGAAGACAGAAATCCAAGTAAAAGCCCTCTTACTTGATTATGCTGTTCACATTTTACACAAGAAACTCCAGTTTGTCTCTAAGTGACAGAATCAGCACGAGACTAACAAGGTGTTTTTCAACAAATCCCCCACCATATCCCTCCTGCTCAGAAGCATGATACTTAATGCAGGACTCAAAGTGTCCATGGAATTAACTCAAAGGGAATATAGCTGTCTGGAAAGATGACCTCAGAAAGGAAAGTAGCCACCAGTGCAATAGAATCTTAAATTTATATATGAGCCCCTGCTTATATATGAGGTCATATGGGCAGGCTTTCATCCATAGACTTTGGCTATGAGAGGTTAGATGTATGGTAACAGGAAGCTGGGCTTTCTCTGTTGTGTCATGACATCTATGGGATATCCTCCCTAGGGAGGCCCACCAGAATCCTAGAATCATAAAGCTGAGTCCCTGAAGGCCATCTAATCCAACCTCTACTCAATGCAGAATGCAACTACACAGAGTCACAGAGCTGGAAGAGACCGGAGGTATCAGAGATTGATGAAAACACATTTATTCTACCGTGCTTCCATTGAACTGAGTGCTGTGTTGTGAATGTCTGCTAAACCCATTGAGAATTTGCTGGATGATCAGACTAAGGTCAATCTAGTCCAGCATTCTTTTTCTGACAATAACCAATTAGGTGCCCTTAAGCAGGATGCGAAGATGGAGGCCCTCACCGATTGTGTATTACTTGGTGATATATTGTCTCTGTGGAAGTTCCATTGAGCTATCATAGTTAATACCTGTTTCTTATTGATTTCTTAATTTTGACTGAATTTGATTTTTTCTAATTGCTCTTTTAGATGTTGTTCTGTTAGTTTTGTCAGCCACCATGAGAACTAGAGAACTAGACTGAATGATAATCAGTTGAAAAACAAATATAACTTGCCCAGAAAAGACCCCAATAAAGTAGCAAATTTCAGGATTTGGATGATGTTGGTTAATCAAATGGCTGGGTTAATTTCCTGATGTTTATGGATTCATATTTTACCTGATCTCTCAATGGGAGCTGACTTCACTCTCTGCAGAACTACAATAATACCTCATCCATTGGATTGGGTAAATTCAAAATTTAGATGTAGTGCTGGCCATCTCATTTGCTCATAATAGGTTAACAGGAGTAGCCAACACAGTGCCCCTGTGTTGGACTACAGCTTCCATAATCCCTGACCATTGACCATGACATCTTGGACTGATGAGAGTTGGAGTCCAACAACAGCTGGAGGGCACCCTGTTGGCTACTCTGATGCAGAGCATAGAAACACAATATACTTTCTGTGGTGCTTTGCAGCCTTATGTCATCAAGACCTAAAAGTCCACCATTTTCATGGTATACTGAAAAAGACGAGGAAGAGATAGGTCTTGTCCAGCTGCATAGGATTAATGGAGCGGCAGCTAAAATATAAGCTTGGGGATTCTAATATAGACCAACCTTAGTTGTGCCTTAACGTTATCTCAATAGGCAAGATGAACAAAAGCTAAATGGAATGAGACTGTGATGTATCAAAGGTGGTCAATACTTCCCATAAGCAACTGCAGTTCCTTGTTTCTTCATCTTATTTACTACACAGCTATCTCTCATTGTGTGAGAATGTGTGCCTCTTAAGTCGACCAAGCCAGAAAACAAAATCAATACCAAGGAAATCCTTTTGTCGTTTTTGAAAGCATAACATGTAAAGAAAGCTAAGTCAATATGCCTTTTAATAATGTTTCATGAAAATGCCTAGATTTCCCTTGTCATATAATTAATTGAGCTGCCCACCACCCACAAGGTATAGCCTTTCCCTTATATAATTCTCCTTTCGCTTAATTGCTGTTCACTTTTTGGTCCTATTTGTTGTGAGCTATTTCTTTCCCTTGCTCTGTTTTTTATGTTTCTGGACGTGCTTTGTACTTAGTTTTATCTTTCAGAGCTTTGGCTTCTAAATGTCAGCATAATTTTTCTGCCTTATAATATTGGTGATGTTATAACCATCAATCAGTTCCAAGGAAGAACAGAAGAGATTAGATACCATTTATCTGTATTGGTTGCTCATTGTAATGACCTGGTGGACAACATGAACAGATAATCTGTTGCTTTGATGGAAACTAATTAGTCTTAAGACTGACAGCATTGGAATAGCTTTTGTGACATTGTTTTTTAAAATGATGACTACCTCGCCATTACCACTGTTGATCTGCAGCTCAGTCGTGTTCTTCAATGATTTCCCTATAAAAATAGCCAGAAAAACCCAACAGCCAAGAACAAAAATTCATAGCTTCTTTAAAATCCTATGAAATTTAATATCTCTCTGTTGAAAATACACTGTCATTTTTTGTTACAGATTATTATGCTCCTGTTTTTCAGCGAATTGTAAATCTGATTCATATTCATATCCATTGCAAGTTATTTTGTTATATAGGCATTTCACTTGGGGGCGGAAACTGCTTCCAAACAGAGAAAGAAGGTTTAGTTGAAACCAGCAAGACACAGCCAAGTGCTACTTGATTAAACCACTATGCGACAAACTTAGGCAATGAGTTCTACATGTGAGAAGATTCCTCATGAGCATATCAGACATCAGCATTTGGGAATCAAGGAAATGAAATGGAAGGCCTGTGCAGGGATGTGAAACCTGTGGGCCTCCAGATGAGGTTGGACTCCAAACTCTCATAAGCCCAAGCCAGCATGGCCAGTGGTCTGGGATAATGGGAGTTGTAGTCCAGCAACATTTGGAGAGCCACAGGTTCTCCACTTCTGGCCTAGTGAATGGAGCCTTTTTGGGCAAGGCCTTGCTTTCTTTTGTCCTCTGGTTCTGGACCTCATTCTTCATCCTTTACCGTCAGCTCATTTTTTCTCCTATATACCCATTCACCTCCTCTCCCAGCACTCCCTCTTTCCATGTTTGTCATCATTGCAGTACCAGTTCCCTCCCACCTTTTATCTGCCTTCCTGCTATATGAGAAAAGCTGTTTGTATCCATCAGGTAACAATAGTTTGCCTGGTGCAATCACAATCCTGTTGTGCTTGCACAGAGGTCTCTATTAAGCTTCAGTGGCAAAAGACAACAATGTCATCAGCACCATCAGCAACAACATAGGCTGCGAGAGGTCTTTGTTCAATTGCAGCATGTTCATGCTTGCACTGGGCCCACTGCTGCTACATCCCCCTTGCTTGCTTCCTCAAGGGTAGTGGTGGCCATTAGGCTTACAAATCCTCCTTTCCGGGATTAAGAACACCCACCACCTCAGAGGCCACTGCCAGGTTTGATCACCTCCTCTGTAAGAGAGAATAGGTGGGCTTCCAAAGCCACAAGTGATAGATGCTGTCAAAGCTGGCCATGCTGATCACCCATTCTGCTTTGCATCTGTGCTACCAAACCAGCAAGACAAGGTACACAAAAAAGCCTCAGGTGCTGGATACCACAATTAGAGATGGGGGAGACATTCAATTCTGTTCGTATTTACAGCTCAGTCTATCAAATTCTCACCGCACCTTCTGAAACAATATGAGAACCTAAACACAGCCATCCTTTGAAATGTGCACATCTGAATTTTGCTATGCAGTTCTCCAACCAAGCAGATATTAGGGGAAAGTGTGCACTAATAATGAATGTATTAGTGAAAATAACATACAAAAATGCATTATATTAAGAGAAATTGCTTGCAAAAATGTGTGCATCTGTCAAACATGTATACAAAATGTATTTATTAGGAGAAACTTGCACTAAAATGCTGAAGAATTTTCATGAGGATTTTTTTAAAAAAAAATCACAATTGCTGAAGAAACATGGAGAACCAAATTTAAGATTCAAAAAATGAGAAACTAAGAGAACTGAAATTGACAGATCATACCATCCCTAGCCACAATCCAGCAAAGGGAACAACGCACATAGCACTGATCTGAAACTGAGGCAATTGTGTGCAAGAAAGAATGCCATCTGAAAATTTAAATAGCAGTAAGACAGTCTTTCAGTTGTGTTTAAATCCCATGGTTGTATACTTTCTTAGAGTTCCTCTGGAGATGTCATCTACTGCAATAAACTCCTAAAACACATATAATCCAAGCTATTACTTACATGACCCAGGCCATTTCTTACAATATCTATGCATTATGTTTTAATTTGCCCTGAATTCCTGCTGCATTTTATTATTTTGTGGATGTTTACTAATTTTTACTGTTTTAAATTGTGATTTGTATATATGTTAGTATGCTGCCTCATGAAAGGAGGTATGAAAATACCTAAATAAATAAAACCATGCTCTTTCCCATCTCCCTCGGTCCCCCTCCTCCTATCCTTAAGATGAAGAGTTGCTGTTAAGGAGGACTACAAAAGTTGATGATTAGTCAAAACTGTCTGGACTTCATCTGCAGGACATCTTGTAGCACAATCAAGTGGTGCTTTGTCACAATCTGCAGCAGAGACCTCATCCACTTTCTCTAATCGCAATGAGGCATCCAAGGATGAAGACGGAATGCCTCGGCAGCTAATTAGACATGGCAGCTTACAAGGAGCTTACATGCATAGCTAAAAAGGCCGGAGTGCTGGAAATGTCAAGTCAATCTTTCTCTTTTCCTGAGTGATTTGCAGCCAGCACTGTACCTGGTTGAACATTAACACCAGAGTTTGCTGATTTCCACCAATATCCTGCCACATGCAGGGAACTGGCTAAAAAGGGGTTGTTATTTTTTTTTTGCAAAGGTGGTTGCTCAATGCATTATCCTAAAAGGCATCAATCTCCAGTGCATTGTTTTTAAAAGGGGAACAAAGCACAAGATAGTCTTAGATACATGGAGGGGGAAAGGCTCTGTCCATGCTCTTCCCGATTGATGCCACTACTTTTTTCTTTCTGGAATATATGTTTTCATCAGAGTTTTGAAAGAGGTTGTAAAAGAGATGAGGGGCCTAATAATATACTGAAATAACCACCTCTTATTTTCCCTGCTTTTCAAACTAAATATCTTACTGGTAATGCAGAAAAAGAAGTAGTAATCTTAAACATATTATATGCAGGGTCCAAATACACAAGAAAGGAAGGATTTGTTAGTATTTGAGGGCCTGGTCATGGCCAGTCAAATGGAATGGTCAGTGTTCACACATCTGAAGTGATATATTTTTCTCCTTCTACAGAATCACATGGAGAAACGTCAATATGAACCAAACTATATGCATGTAGATTAGGGTTGCCAGGTCCATGGCCTGAGACTGATCCTGTATCTTTAGGAGAAGAAAAAGTCAGCCAAGTGCAGGTGTTCTTGCAACTCTGTAATGGGAAAAACCACAAGGTGGAATTCTCCCTTCCCTCTGCACAACTTTTAAAGATACAGAAGACCTCTTGGAGGCTGGGCCTGGCAACCAAGAGGTCTTCTGTATTTTTAAAAGTTGTGCAGGGAGAAGGGAGAATTCCACCTTGTGGTTTTTTCCATTACAGAGTTGCAAGAACACCTGCACTTGGCTGACTTTCTCTTCTCGTAAAGATACAGGATCAGTCTCAGGCCATGAACATGGCAACCCTAATGTAGATAGTCTGCAGCTGTTTCCACTATTGTGGAAATCACAGATATGTGTGCACAATCAAGTTCTCTTCATGCTCTCCAATTCTGAGGGGGATCAGTGAAGACAGAAAAAGAATAGCTTGTTCATGTGTGTGAAGTGGTCCAAAGAAATTTGCAGATCCTATAAAAAAAATGAGAACTAGCAGAAAACTGGACTCCTATCCTCATTTAGCTGGAAGTAAGCCCTATTGAATTAAATGGGACTTACTTCTGAGTAGGTAAGCATAGGATTGTACTGTGAGGAAATGGAAGTTATCACAATTCACTGTGAGTCTTGCATCTAGTCCTGTGTCATCATATCTCTATACAAACAGCACTCTCATTTATCCACAATGTGGAGTAACCTGCTATTTTGGATAAATACCCAAACTTCTTCATAAAGTGCACTATAGATTTAAACTCTGGAATGCAAAAGGCAGTAGAGATGTTTGTGAAGGGAACACTGTAAAAACGGGGGGACAACCTGGTGCCTTCCAGATCTTTTGGACTAAAAACTTGCTGGGTCTGATGGGAGTTATAGTCCAAAACATCTGGAGGGCAATTAACATATTGAGGTGAGTTCGGTTGGCTCAGTCACTATGAATGAGGGATAATTTTAAGAAGTGCATAAAGTAGAGCTGGGCCAAACAGTTTTCATAAATGTTTTTCTTGGGAAAGAACATCAGAGGAAGAAGCAGAAAGCCTGGAAGAAGAAAAAGGCATTGGTGAGGTGGGGAGAGAGAAAAAAACAAATGATAGAAAGGGCCATGCGTAGGTGGGGCTTCTTTCGCCTAGCAGCAGGAGTAGCTTATCTCCTTTCCTCCCCTTAATAGCTCTGTTGCCTCTTACAACAATAGACATTTCAGCAGGCTACGAAGTTCCTCCACAACACTTTCCTTGGAGCAGTGCCATCCAGGGCCACTCTTGGAGAAAAGACGGTGGCCCTCACATGAGTCTTTATGTTGCCTTTGTAGACCTCATCTGGGAAGAGACTGGAGACAACATTAGAATTAGTTGGCTGTTGCGCTACCTGTCATTGGCTCTGGCTCCACGTACATTCAGCTTCCCTGTTCTCCACCGTGCCAGTCCCAATGGGCACCAGCCACCACTGCTGCCATCAATACTGCTGGAACAATGTTACATAAAAAAGTAGCAGTGTTCCAACTAGGGATGGGATATAACCTGGTACTGGATCCTGACTGAATTCGGTAGTTCTCTATTCCTTCAGAGCGGCACCAATCTCTTGTGGCGGGTTGCAGCTGTAATTGGCACAGATTTTGCGGCTGTGACTGCAATCGGCAAGATTTTTTTAAAAAAATCCTCCCCCTATTTTACGTAATTTTTTTCATAATTAAGATGTTGTGTCAACCACAGGATTTCCATTTGTCCATTATATATTACAAAAAATGTTATTATTCCATTATCGTTATTATCTCTTCTCCCAAAGGGTTCTTCAGTACCCCCTCTTTCTTTTGTAAAAAATAGATTATTATGAACAACACATACACACTGTGCTGCCCACTAACCACTCAGTTTGGTTCAGGTAGCATTCCATAATTCACCCCGGGAAAGGGGTGGATGTACTGTCCTCTCCTCTATGAGATATCAGTGCTTCCAAACTGGCACAGACCATATCCAAAAGAAAGTAAGCCTGAGGCAAGACAGACTCAAAGGCGGTTATCTGCCTCTTTGATATGTAAAAATAGGAAAAAACACCATAGAATTCTGTGATCAATTCATTCACGTAAGCGACTTAAAAATTACACAATGTCTTACCCTGCTGCCAAAAAACCACATGGAACACTGGGATCATTCACGGCAGCTACCTAAAAATTAAGCAATGTTTTTCCCGCCGCCAAAAAGCATGTGGAAAGCTGTGATCATTCATGGCACCTACCTAAAAATTATGCAATGTTTTTCCCACTGCCAAAAAACCCACGTGGAACACTGGGATCTGATCATTCATTCAGGGCAGCTTCCTAAATATTATGCAATGTTTTTCCCAACACCAAAAAACCACGTGGAATGCTGTGATCATTCATTCGCATCAGTGACCTGAAAATTAAGCAATGTTTTTCTCCACTGCCAGAAAACTACGTGGAATGCTGTCATTTACATAAGTATCTACAAAAAATAATTACATAATTTTTGCAACCCCCACCCCAAAAAACCCCTGCGGATCGAATCACTGAAAAATGCGAGCAGCAGATCGAATTGGCAAGCGCCAGAGAAAGCGGAAACAAAAAAAGGACGGACCAATAAAGAAACGACAAATTATCAAACTGCATGCAGATCAGCACCCCATCCCTGGTTCCAACTTCCAAGTAAGGTATTGTGCGTGGGATGGTGGTGGTATTGAAACATAAAGCTACGTCTATTTTCCAGAGCTTGGAAGATTACTTTTAAAAAGTAATAAATTACAGTTACAGTTACATGGCCCAAAAAAGTAGTAATTACCGTTACAATTGCAATTGCTCTGAAAGTAACTGATTACTTTACTTTTCCTCCAAAGTAATCACTACAATGACATTTCAGTTACTTAGAAAAAAACACCTACAAGGTGCTAGCCTTGGCTGCTGCACATCTAAGCAGCCTAAAACAACATTAAAAATAAACAAACACATACAGAGGTAGTAGAATAATTATTTTTATTCATAAGATAGCAATGGTGTTCCCCCTGCTGGTAAGGGTGCGGGGGAGGGAGGCTGAGGCCACTACTCAGATCTTTGCACGTCAAACCAAGTGCAATCCCCCCCCACTTAGCCAGCCAGCATAATCTCTCTCACTTAACCACCTCCCAGACCCTGCCCTCCCACCAACTAAGGAACACTCACTCAAGCAAACATTTTCCCCTGAGATGCAAAAAAGTTAAAATACTGCAAATGCAGCACAGTAGCCAGAGAGGGTGGTGGAGGCCAGTTTGTGTGCCAAGTGCAAACACAGTATTCTCTCTCTCTCTCTCTCTCTCTCTCTCTCTCACACACACACACACACACACACTGTCATCTTTCACCTCCACAGTTCTTTATCTCCATTCTGCTGCTGCCTCCTTCTCTTCCTTTATCCATGTTCTTGACCTCCGGATCCTTTTCCCCTCCACTCCATTCTTCACCACCACTATCCATTTTTTTAAATAATTGTTTTCTCCACTCCACCCCATCTCACTCTGCGCCTCCTCCCTCGTCACCTCCTACCCATCCACTGAGCATGAGGAAAGAGAGGCACTGCACAGAAGCCCAGTTTGAGGCACATGATTTTCTTCCACAAATCAGAGGAGCAGAAGACTTCCCCTGCTCCCCCCCCCAAGTAATGCCCAAAAGTAATTCTGGAAACATTACAATTACTTCACAAAAGTAGTAAAATTACTCTTAGTTCTATTACAATCAAAATGTAAAGGAATTACCCACTCGTTACTCAAAAATGTAATGAATTACAAGTAATTCATTACTTGTAACTAGCTACTTCCAAGCTTTGCTATTTTCATAATTTCATTTCATATATTTTGGAATCAATGAAGGTGTTGTTAAGAAGAAAACATGTTTCAACCCTCTCCATATCACAAAAAGATGGTTTGAGAGGAAAAGGAAAGAGCTAGTTCTGAAACTTGTAAATTTGATCCCTAATAACAGTGAAATGAGAGCACAAGATTCTCCTGCTGGGAGGAAGGACAAGATTCTGGTGAAAGGAAACAGATGATTATTTCTGCACAGCAGGGATGTTGGTACAGTAAAGCATGGTTTCATGTTATGTCTTAACTCATACTTATTTTGGTCCACCAAAGCATATGTCACATAACAATTGCCAACTGGAAAAAGATTACTATATTATACAGCCACGAGAGTGGCTGTATACTATAGCCAGCATGGATTTTTTCACATTCCACAATGTTTAATGGAAAATAACCTCATGCCATTCTGATCCTCCCCATAAGCACATTTCAAAAGAAAACCTTACAAAACTTATAGTCCTGAACTCAAAAATGCTTGCTTAACAACCCTCTCAATTTTCATGGTGATACACAAAACAGTCAGAGAGAATAGAGAGTTCAAAGTCTAAAGAGAGGGGGGGAAACCAGAGCCCTTTTGGACTTTTTTCTCTGAGAGTTCTCATAATCTGTTGAAATTTTTTAAAAATCAGCCATGTTCACAGAGTACCTGTAATCCTGTTACTGACCTTGCCCCATACTCTGACCTTCATCTTCTACAGTTGAAAAGTTAAAAAAAAAAGTGTGGCTGATTTTTAGTTAATTTAACAAATTTAGCATTGAATTCAATGATAATGTCAGGCATGCTCAGTAAGAACCAACTGTCAGTGTTCTAAAAGCCAGACTTATGTCCTGTGCTGAGTTTGGGCTCAGAAGAACGTTGGTGACACTGGCTGACTATTGTGATTCACTAATAGGCAAAACAAAAAAACAAAAAACCTTGCAGTTTAAGAACATACCTATAGCCAACAGATATTTCTATCAAACTTTAAAAAGCAGGGAAAATAGGCAGCTATAGTGAATGCACCAGTGGAGCAGGAGACCTGACCTCCTCTCTGAGATATTGTACTGCCCTACAAATTTGTCAAAATGCAAACACAATTTGGGTTGGTCTTTCACAGTCCAATCCACTTGCTGTGTAGCTTGGAAGAATTTGGTAACGTGCCTCTGAGCATATGGTGAGCGGTGGCAACACCTGCAATCAGCCCAAATAACAGAAACAAGACATGTGCTGTGCTGATCTTGTTTTAGCAGGGAGGAAGCAACAATATTAAGGCCACATTCACACTGTACGTTTATTCCACTATTATTCCACTTTAAACAGTGATGGTTTCCCCCAAAGAATCCTGGGAATGGTAGTTGTTGAAGCATGCTGAGAATTGTTAGGAGACCCCTGTTCCCCTCACATACTTGCAATTCCCAGATTTCTCTGGGAAGAGGGATTGACTGCTAAACCCCTCAGAGAATTGTAGCTTTGTGAGGAGAATAGGGATCTCCTAAAAACTCTCAGTAACCTTCATGAACTACACTTCCCAGAATTCCTTAAAGGAAGCCATGACTGTTTAAAGTGGAATAAATGTATGGTGTGAATGAGACAGTTGATGTAGTTCAGATATTCACTTTAAATATATTTGCAATTTTAGTGAAGTTCCCTATAGTAAATTATTTACTTTTGCTTCTCTTTCTTTGAATATAGAAAGCACAGCAACACTTTGCAAAATTTACACTAAAAACTGCAAAAACAGTTGTGGAATAATAGAACTGACTATTCTGCGGAATAGTCTCCAGTGGTCATGAGGAATGTCTCAGTTTGCACCAAATCAAACAGTGGGAGGTGAAAAATATTCTATCACATTTCTAGGTGTGCTCTCTGCTTTTAATTGACCATGCTCACCCTTCCTTAATTGTTATGTTATGGTTTATTTCTAGGCCGCCTTTTGGCCAAAAAGGCCCCCAAGGCAGCTTACACATGAATAGAAAAACACAAATACAAAATACAAATAAAAACAATACAATTTACAAAAATGCAACCCAGCAAAATGCTAGCATTTCTAAAAAGCAACAAAAGCTAAAAACCAAAAGCACTCATTTTCCTGATAAAGGACAGTCCCCAGAAAAATGTAACTAAGAGCAGGGGCGAGGGGGCAAGGCAGGTGGAAAAGCTTGCCCCTTGGACCCCCCCAAAACCTGAAGCCAGCCCTGAGAGGAGGTCAGGTTTCCCGCTGCCCTGGTGCATTCACTATAGCTGCCCAATTTTCCTGCTTTTTAAAGTTTGATAGAAATATCTGTGGGCTATATGTACATTCTTAAACCGTAAGGTTTTTTGCCTATTAGTGAATACTCTCTAACTAGGAAACAAACGTCTCTTACATCACTTAAAGATCACGCAGGAGTCCCATCTTACAGATTCAGGTTTCATATTAACTTTTGTATGCGTCCTAGAGAATTTATATTATAACATAATCAGCAAATATAACATAAATGATGCATTTCTTTATATATTATTTTATTTTAGATTTTATTGATTGCATGTGTTTTATCTAGGATTCTTGTTTAAAGTTCTGCATGGGTTTTTAAAAAAAAATGTTGTAAATTGCCTAGAGACCATGGTATTAGGCAACTAACAAATTAAATAAATAATATGTTTATTTATTGATTTATTTATGTTATTACTCAATTTTTATTTATTATTACTCAATTTTTACAGGATGAGAGTCATGCATAATATTCTGTGATTATTTGACCAGCTTTAGGGAATCTACTATATTCAAACTCTCCAACAGGGCTTTTTTGGTGATTGTACCAACTTGAAGGAATTTAGGGAGGCCCGCCTTTCACTGTGACAACATGAGTGGGTTAGCTATATTTAGTATTTATTTTAAACAGAAATAAGTAAAGAAAAAATAGTACTATTATTTAACCCACTTTTCTTTGAAAGAGATCAAGGAGACATACACAATTCTTCCCACATTTTAGTGTCACAATTACCCTGTGAGATATGTAAGGCTGAGAGACAGTGACTGACCTAAGATTACCGAGTGAACTTAACGGCAGAGTGAGGATCCGAACCTGGATCTACACAGTCTTGGGCTGAATACATACCATACATTTAAAACATATGGCTTCTCCCAAATAAACCTTGAAACTATAGTTTATCCCTACAAGCGCTACAATTCCCAGCACCCTTAACAAACTACAGTTCCTAGGATTCTTTGGGGGAAGTCATGTGCTTTAAATGTATATTGTGTACATTCTCTTAGTCTGATATTCTAATTCCTATGATTTTATTATATGAGCAATTCTTTGAGTATATTTTAATATAGAAAAGCATTTTATAAATAAGAAATATAAATGTGATGCAACTGCACGAAAAGTAGTTCCCATGTAGGTGGCCTCATTTTTCACATGCTTACTGGGTGTGCCGGACTATTGATATGCTGCATTCGCATACAATCTGGAAGGTTATGCTGCTGGTATGCTAATAATAATATTAATATGATTTTAATAGCGCATATAAATGGCCCAGTGCATTCTGGCACCTACATGTGCTTGCTACACAGCCTCATGATGTTTAAACTGGGCCTCAAAAAGCAGTCTTCATACAGTCTAAGGCTGCAGTCCCTAACTCATGCTTGCTAGGAAGCAAATCCCATTAAGAACAGAAGAGCCATGCTAGATCAGATCTATGTAAACCACCCAGAGAGCTTCGGCTATGGGGAGGTATATAAATGTAATAAATAAATAAATGTTATTTCTGCACTAACTCTTTTCTCTGTTATTGCTTTTTATGGAGAATCCAGACAGCTGGCAGGACTTGTAAAGAGGAAATGTTTAATTAACACTGGAAAGGACTTTTGCTAAACAGGACTTACTTGTGCAAAAACATTATAGGAGGATCATGACCACGGGGAAGGGCATTGTGCTATACAGAACTAGAAAACTGGTGTTTTAAGCCTGTGTTTTTTATTTCCCTCGAACTGCAGAAAAGCAATGCTCAGCAGTGCTAAAGGGCTTTAACAGGAAGAAACCCAAGGCTCTGTGGGGACCATGGTGAAGGGCTGTGGGCTCAGTAGCGGAGCATCTGCTTTGTATGCAGAAGGTCTCAAGTTCGATCTCCAGCATCTCCAGGGAGGGCTGGGAATGTCCCTTGTCTGAAATCCTGGAGAGTCTCTGCCAGTCAGACTAGGAAATAGAGCTAGATGGGCAAATGACCTGACTCGTATAAGGCTGTTTTCTATGTTCCATTTGGTGCAGTACCCTTTGTCCAATCAAAGGCCTTTGGGAAGCCTACAAGCCACTGAACTCAGTGGGACATACTTCTGCACAAACCTGGTTAAGATTGAGTTGTAAAGCCAAATCTTTTGCACACTCTAAACTGCCAATAACTTAAGTGTGTGTGTGGGGTGGGTGGGTGCGTGCACGCACTCAGTAGTGTAGCGGCAAATTCAGAAGGGTAGGGTCTCTTCATGAGAGTCATGCCTACCCCCTCACAGCCACACCCCCTCAATCAGCATGTCCTTCTTTTAATCGACTAAAAATAAATAAAAAATAAAACACTAGTAGTAACTCTTCAACAAATAACTATAGAATGGTTTTCAGCAAACTGCATTAAGACTGTTTTCCTTCAAATGTTTTTCAAGTTAATAAATCCCTGCCAGAAGAGATTCCATGGGGGCAAGAAGATACTGAACATACTGGAAAATTAGCGAAAGCTTCTTCCGTGTTGCTAATGACTTGGTCAATTGAGAATGTGTAATAAAGCTCATTTTGGCTTGTTGTTGAACATAACTTGCTTGATTCCTTAGTGTAGAAAATATGAGCTTTTGATATCACTGCTTAGAATAATTGACTCATCTGAGCCCCGTTTGAACCCCATGATTCATTGCTTCTCAAATTAGTAGGGACATAGTTAGGCTAATCTGCGAATATAATCAACAAAGCCTTTGCAGTGCCTTTTGCGATAATGGATTAAGCTGTCATTTATAGTATCTCTTATTTCAGTTATGATCAGGCATAGAAGTCCAATTAAAAATTCTCATTAGCAGATTTTCTTTCCAAGCTGCCCCTCTATTAGATTCTTCTTTTTAATATATATATATATATATATATATATATATTGGACAACTGAAGTGTGTCAGAGTGAATGGGTGTCGTGTTATTTCCTTCACAGTGTTAGTAGCTTTGCCTTCATATTCTTCCTGTTAAGATACTTAAGTGTCAAGCTTTTCCAAGGCCATCCATCTTCTTCGGCCATTCCACCCACCCGGGCTAGGGCCACATGCACCCGTGGCTCAGTCCCCATCTCTGCTTTCTCTTTGTCATGATTTTGTTGTCAGTTCTTCAGTTTATTCAGTGATTAATCATCATTTGGACGGTCCTGTTGCGGGGAAACAGAAAAGAGGCTATTCCTGCAGGTGGTTTCTCTCTTGATTAGTCAAAGCAATAAAAGGCTCACTGCTGAGGCTTTGTTTGTGCTTCTTCTGAAGACAGCAGGATTCGTTTCTCTCCCCCCTCCCTTTCCGCCGGCTTAACTAAGGATGCAATCTCATGCATGCTTATCTGAGACTGAACTCATGGTAGAAACATACTCACTGCTCTGTCAGATCCAGTGTGTCTCCCACCTCTCGCTTCTGAAAATGGGGACACACAATGATAGTCAACCCCTGCCTCTTTTTACTGTAGAACCTGGTGACAGCAGCTTGAGTTGCATTTTTGCAACTGATTGGCAGATCAACCTGTTTCCCCTCCAGGTGTGGCTAATGAAAACCCTGGCGACTAGCGTATTTACAGCCTTAGTGAGACATACTTCTGATTAAACCTGCATAGGATCAAGGGTACATGTTCCACTTGAGAAAAGCACTCAAAGAAGGCAGGAGCAGGGCTGGTGAGAAGTGTGACCTGGGGAGGTGGCATGGGCTGGGGAGAACCCTATGGCCAAGATAGGGAGGCCTGGACCATATTTAACCCCCAAGGTCTGAGGTTCCCCATTCCTGCGATAAAGGAAATGTGGGGTTTGTGACCCCATGCTCCCATCATGCTGGGGGTACGGAGAGATTTTCAAGGGAGAATCGGCATCTGCTTGTTCATTTCCCTGCCCACTGATTGTCTTCTGCAGCCCCCTTCAAGTTGCTAGTTTTTTTAAAAAAAGTTACACCCTCACACTTGGGTCCAAAACTGGAAATGATCCCAGCTGGAGTGAAAGCAGCCTTGTTTGATGCGGATGCAGTGTGAAGGAGAGAATCAGTTTTCTCTGTGTGTGTGTTAAGTCTTCTCCTGCCCACAGATCCTTCCCTATAAGTGTCCTGTGCCCACACATTCCACATTATTAAAGCAAACACATGGATAAGACCAACTTACTGTTGCTGAGATAGCATCTAGTTTGGTTCTGAGATTCCTGCAACAAAATGAAATTTGACTTAGTGAGGGAAGGGCCTAGCAGGGCCTTCTTGGTAATCATCCAAATTCTTCAGAACTCTTTTCCTAGAAGATACACCTCAGTCCAAGCCTGACCTTTTTTGGAAAGAGGCGTCAAGTGGGTTTGCTTTGGAACCTTTTACGAAACATTTATTTGTGAGCGCGGCCACCTTCTCTGTATTTTATTCCCTTGTGGTCAATATGTACTTTGTGATGTGTAAGATATTTTGATGGTGTGCAATTTGTTTCTGAGGATTTCATGGTACAGTTTGAATGTATGGAAGATTCCATTTAGGTGGAATATTAAAGGGGGAAAAGTGTATACATTATACTTACATTTTTTGGCATAATGTGGCATGTTCTGATCCTTAAAGACATCCAAATACAAAGAAATAATTAGGGAAATAAATGCTTTAGCCTCTTACTGAATTTGTTTCAAAATAAATGATTTTTTAAAAAGTTTGCCTTTAGAGACAAACTCTTCTTTCAATGGTGTGGAAGACTTTGGTATCATCAAAAGAAGAGGCACAATAAAAAAATATGTGTGTGGGAGGTGGATGCAGTAGTTGCTGGAGGGCTCCTGCTGGGCCCTACAGCTGTTTTCTGTCACCATGATTGTATTGGACCATCACAGGACAACTGTTACTGTGCCTTGGCATTTCGATGGCAACCTGGAGAATTTGCAATTCACAATCTCGGCAGTCCTTAAAATGGCAAACTTGATACAGTCAGGTGCCTTATTTGTTATTATTTACTTAACATCTTTATAATCTGCACTTTCATAAGAATACATCAAGGTGGAGTACAACATATAAAAATAAAGTCAATAAAAACAACCATGTAAACATCATTAAAAACCATCCATCAATACAAATTGGTTCAAAGAAAAAAATCAAATTACAAAGGCCTGTCTTAAACAATGTAGTTTTCACAAGACGTCTGAAAGAAGGGATAGAGTTCTGGTAGAGAGTTCCACAGGGCAGGGCCTGCCACACTAAGGGCTCGGTCCCTGGTGAAGGCAAACTGAACCTCAGGGGCATGGAGAACCATCGAAAATGCCTCATCAGTACATCTCAGTGACCGACGTAGAGCATAAGGAATCAGATGGTCCTTAAGGTACTTTGGATCCAAGTTGTTTAGGGCTCTGTGAATTAACTCAAGTATCTTGAATCTGGCGTAGTAGCAAATCAGCAACCAGTACAGCTTTCTCAGCAGAGGAGTGACATGTTGCTGCCAGTAATCAGCTCCTGTGAGCAGTCTGGCCATGCATTCTGCACTTGCTGAAGCCTCTGGACCAGATACAAGGGCATCCCCACATAAAGCACATTACAGTGATCAAGTCTTGAGGTTACCAATGCATGGACCACTGTGGCTAGGCTGTCACAATCCAGGAACAGTCACAGTTGGCATTTCAGCCAGATCTGGTAAAAAGCACTCCTGGCCGCAGAGGTCATTTGAACCTCTAGTGACAGAGGTAGATCAAGGAGTATCCCCAGATTGCATACCTGCTCCTTCAGAGGGAGTGCAACTCTGTCCAGAATAGAATTGAATTTTGCTAAAATCAAACTTGGCACCAGACTTCCCGATAGTCCACAGGTTTGCTATCTTTGTGGGCTGATCCTGAATGCTGCAAGTTTCCACGGCTTTTCCCCACACCATCTTACTTTTTGCTTGCTAATGTGAAACTGACAAACTCACCTCTTTGCTTTGCTAACTTGAAACTGACAGGACTGTGTCTTTTCTTTGCTAACATGACATTGACCAGCCTATATGTCTGCTTAGCTAACATTAAACTGACCAGCCCTTGTCTTTGCTTTGCTCAGCCTGCTCTTTGCTTTGCTCAGCCTGTGTCTTTGGTTTGCTAATGTGAACTTGACAACCATATATCTTTGCTTTGCTAAGGTAAAAGGGACCAGCATGTGTGTTTGCTTTGCAAACTTTACTGACAAGGCTGTGCCTTTGCTTTGTTAAGGTGAAACTGACTAGCCTGTTTGTTTGCTTCACTAACCTTAAACTGACAACCCTGTATCTTTGCTAACATGAAATAGATGAGATGCAAGTGGCTGCCTTCTCAGTGAACCTTCTGGCCCTGAACTGAGTCTACTCACCCAGGCTGAACCTTCCACAGGAAGGTGTATAAAATTGGACCTTCTGGGCAGAAAGGTCCTTTTCCACCTTAATCTTGCTTGAGCAATATGGCCTTCTTGAACAATTTGGCCTTCTTGAATTCTGGTGTGTTACTGAATCCTTGGTTATTTCTCAGTCCTTTGGACCTAACCTCTGGCTTGCTCCAGGTTTTCCCCTTGGGCCTGACTTGTTCTTCAGTCTTGACTTAGCAGCTTGTCCCAAGGCTTCTGGGACTGCTGCCCAGTGCCAAGACCTAACAGGACCTGGTGTCATCATCCTGAACCAGGACTCCTTGGAGGCAGAATCCTCTGGCAGCTCCAGCTTCAGTTGAGCACTGGAGCTCCCCTCATCTGAACCCTGAGGAGACACCTTTGCCTTCCTCCTCTGATGGCTGGTCCACAGACTTCTTAGGGGATTAAAAGATCCCCACAGCTGGAAACCCCATTACCAATGACTGCAGAAGAAGGTGTCAGCACTTAGGGGGTGGGCCCTCCAGTCAATTACTATCTAGCTCTGCCAGTTGCTCCAGAACCCTGAGACAGCATGGATGTTTGGTCTCAGCTACAGTTCTGAAGCCACACCTTGACATTCCTCCAAGGTGCTGGCCCTTCTCTTGCCATACCATCCTGCCTATGTGCCCAGGGAATGTTGATCTCCCCTTGGTGATCTCCCCTTGCTTGGGCTACCACATCTCCTTGTTGGTGGGCATCTCTATGGATCATGACACCTGATCGGTGTCTGGATAGGAGTTTTACTAGGAGCCTCTAGTAAGTTTCTCTTGGCTTTCTAACAAAAGAGTGTGACATAAGTAACATTCTTTTGCCAGATTGCCCTTGTATTTACTCCACCCCAGTTAAGCGTCACCAACACTATCACTGAGGACTTTTGTTGAAGCCTCTGTTTCAACCCCTACTGAATTATTGAAGCACAGGCCTGTTTTTGCTGTACTGTCCTGGAATCTTCTGCTGACTCTCCTGTCAGACATCTGAGCTTAGTGTTCCAAACTGGCTCTCGCTTCTTTTCCCTTAGTATTGTAGTCAGGTTCTCCCCACATCTCTTCAACCTAAGCCGAGTAATTCAGCTACCCCAGCAAGACCTTGGCCACCAAGCCACTCTGCCTTCCCCTCATGTCTTTTTTCTCAATCCTCTTCCTTTGCTATCTTCTTCTTCTAGCTGTCCATCATGAACGCCAAGCATCAACCAACATGGACCAACCATTCCAGCTAACTTCACTGCTGACCAGCACCCGGCCACATATTCTGGCCCCTCTAGTCTAGCCCCAGACAACCACGCTGTCTAAGAAAGAATTCTAAACATACAACCACCAATTAGAATATACAGGTACATATCTTCTATCATTCTTTTCCATCTCAAACCACTCCTCAGCTGTCAATTAAGGTCCCCCTGTCGGTTAAAGCAACTTTCACCTGACCAGACAGAAGATTTTCCCCATCAAATACATTACAATGTACATTACAATACAAATGACAGAACACATTACACAATACCCATTAAAACACCATTTAAACAAACAGGCTTTCTTCACAGCAAGGAAAGGAAATGGTAAGTGTGGAAAAATGCTTGGGGTGGGGCAAGGCACTTTGCAGGGAAATTGGTGTTTGTGACCAAAGTCTATGAGAAAAGTCTCAGTTCTTCACTATGCATCCTTATCCTGGATACTCTGATCCTGGAAATACAAACTCTGCTTTGGGCTACTGTGGATGATGGTTGTCAAATCAAGGGAAGTGAAGTAGAAACCTCTGGCCCAAGTTCTACTTCAAAAAGGAGCAGGACAAAGCTATGTACAGGATTGCAAAAAGTTTCCTCAGCCCATATGGCTAAGATTCAGGACCAGAGCCTCGATTCTTCTTCACTGTTGCTGATGCAGCATAAAGGCTCTTGTTTAACACCAGTGTACTACAGCTAGTGCCAGTGGCGTACCAAGGGCAGAGCAGGTGGGGCGGTGCACCCCAGGTGCAGGCAATAAGGGGGTGCCGGCAAACAATGGAGCGGCTCCCTCAGGGCTCCGGTGGCTCTTTTCAGCTGCAGAGGCAGGGAACGCCACTGCGGCAGCCCCATGGCTGCCTGGCTGGCTACGAGGAAGGGGGCTGCGCCAGAGGCTCCTCCATGGTGCCCCTCGCCAAGAGCAACTCTACACTCCCTCCGTCGGCCGCCCAAGAGAGGCAGCCCTCGGGCCGGCACAGCAAGGCGAGCACCAGGCTTTGTGCCGGGGCGGGGAGAGCAGAAACACGCCAGGCCCTCTCATCTGGCGGCCGGGGCCACCACTCGCCATGATGCCCTTGTCACGATTTCCCCGGCACACTAGCCTCGCCTGCTTGCAGCCACTCCTCAGAGGGCTCCTCCTGCAGCCGCTGCAGCCTGCCTCTACCAGCAGATAGGGTGAGGGCCTCCCACTCGGCTTCTGTGGAGCCCTCACAGCCAGTGGCAGTCTACTTCTGTGTCATATCTGGCCAGGGGGGAGGGGCTGGGACCATTATTATTATTCGTTTCATTTAATGATTATTACTGGAAATAATTTTGTTGTATAGAGGAGGGGGGTGTTAAAAAATTATCCGCTCCGGGTGTCAAATACGCTAGGTACGCCACTGGCTAGTGCTAGTGGTTCATGATGGGCCTGGTTAATACCAGAAATGTCACCAGTGAGTTCACTGGCACTCTTATATGAATGTCTTGAGTCTTTTTAAAACTATCTGCAAGATTTGGGGGGGCATTCTCTGCAATTACAAGAACTATAATCTGGCTTTAAAATCAAATTATAGCTACATTGCATTTGACACTGCAGGTTCTGCATTTGTTTCCATTGATTTATATTAATTAATATTACCTAGAATAATATTACTTGGCATTCGTGTAGTACATTTCCATTGTTCAAAGCCCATTGCTTCTGCCATTCACACACTCTCTCCAAGGTTGGCCCGTATCTTATCTCCATTCTGCAGAGGTGGGCAGGATTGAGGCCAAGATAATAGTGCTTGCCTAAGGTCTGTAAGTCTGTATGTACGTAAAGTGAAAATTTGAACTGGAAGCTTCCAGACTCACATAGGCTTAGCCACTATGTTGCACCAGCTCTCAGTTTGGTTGTAAATAGCTTGATCCTTGGTAATTTCAGCTGTGTTTTTTTTAATATATTTTATTGAGAACCATGAAACAGGAAACACAACGATAACAAAGAAGCACAAACTACAGTGTTTTTAATATGATGCAAAAAACATCATAACTCAGGGATAAGGAACCTGTGATCCTTCAGGTGTTAAACTCCAGCTCCCATCAGCCCCAGCCAGCATGGCCAATGGTTAGGGATTATGGGAGCTGTAACCCAACAACATCTGGGGGACAACCGTTTCTCCATCCATGCTGTAAGTGGCAGCTTCTATTTTGTAAAGGTCAACCTAAAGTGACTAGTTGGCTCTTAATAAATGTTAAAAAGTGGTACACTGAAAACGAACACTTTGATTGCTGTTTAAAACCTGACAAGGGAGTAAGAACATCCAAATGATTTGGCAATTATGTAAGGAAATATTTATTTAATGGAAAAACTGAGGACAGTGGTCTTTGATGGGAGCAATCTGCATAACGGTGTGCCGTTTAGCTTTGATCCTGTGGGAACTTTTTCAGTTATAACTTGTCCTTTGCTATCCATAGCATCTAAACCTGCTGTGTTTTAATGGAATCTATTTATCAATATTTTATTTACTCTCATCTGTTTTTATTTTAGGCAACTCACTGCTTGCTTTTTAACAACACCTTTTATGAGCATATAAAGTAAATGGCCCATGTTCTTGAGCGGGCTCATTAATTTATCCTAGGATTCATCAACAGAAAAATAGCACTTCTCTATATGTAACAGAGTATAACGCAGTTGCAGGGCAAGACAATGTCAACTAGCATCTAAGGAAAGGAAACTGTCCATTCATTGATTTGGATGGCTCTTTAATTGATTGGTTTAACAGTCACTATTGTCATGTTCCCACTCTTCTATATTGTTTAATTTTGCATGATGATTCAAAAGCTCAGCATAGCATCTCTCCGATAAAATACATGTGCTATGGAACTATTTGCAGCTCCTTAGGATACATGAATTTTTTAGGCAAACATAGCTGTCAAGTAAACTTGGCATATTAGAGATGAGTGTGTGGTCAAACAGAACAACAGTTTTGAGAATGTGAGGCAAGGTAAGGGAGTCTTGCTGTCCATAATGTTGAAAGGAGACTATTTCACTGGAAAACTTTATACTGACACCTATAAATTAATTATAAGACGTGTAAGGGGTGAAGAACCCCATCCAGGGACTCGGTGGTGATGAAGGGAGATGTAACAAATGGCTGGAAGGCATGTTTAAGGGTCAGTGTCTCACATTTGTATGCCATACTTCCTCCAAAGCAGCAGTGACTGATGCACATTGGGACTGGCAGGGCAGAAGGCAAGGAGGCCAATAGGAAGTAGAGCCAGAGCTACTGACAGGCAAAGCCAACTAACTCCACTTTTGTCTCCATCCTCCTCCCTGCTGAATTCTACAAGAACAACACTGAGAGGAAGGAGGAAGATGTCAGGCAGTGCTACCCCCTGGACTGGGTGTAAGTAAGAAGGCAGGCAGGTGGGGGCTGGCTGAGGGAAGATGGAGGTTGGTAGGGTGGTGCCCCACGTGTCCTAAGGGACCACCTTCCACTGCTCCAAAGAGCTCAAGGTGATGTACATGAGGTCTGTCTGACTTGGATCCAGTGAGATGAGCACATCAGTATCAGGCTAACTAAAGATCACCTGACTGAGCTTCATGGCTGAGCAGGGATTTATATACTGGTCTCTACAGTCTGAGTCTAACATTCTGTCTGCCAAGCTACCAGAAGATTAGAAGGATCAGAAGATGTGAGGCGAATCCAAGCCAAAAAAAAACAAATAAAAGCAGGCAAAATAACCAATGAAGGACAAGCAGCAGCAACTTCACTTTCCAGGGTTCATGTCTGGTTGGAAGCCATATCCTCCAATGTAGAAGCCTTGTCTTCTATTCTCAGATACAGGCTGGTAGTGGGTACTCATTGGAGAGGGAAAGGCATTCTGCACCTGCTTGGAGGCAGCAGCAACTTCACTTTCCAGGGTTCATGTCTGGTTGGAAGCCATATCCTCCAATGTAGAAGCCTTGTCTTCTATTCTCAGATACAGGCTGGTAGTGGGTACTCATTGGAGAGGGAAAGGCATTCTGCACCTGCTTGGAGGCATTCTCTTTATCATCTAGCTTATGCCATGCATGATCCCTAGTACTGAAAGCAGTTCCCTTGGTTCAAACTGAGCCCCAGAACAAGAGGTCCTTCAACTTGACACCTGTTTATCTCACTGTACACCCTGTAATGGAGCAACCAGTCAACAAACTCATAGGACCTACAAAGCAAATGATGAGTCAGCTGAAGGTGTCCTCTAAAGCATGGCTGGCCTGACATCGTGCTTGCAATATCTACTTGTTTTTTACTGGAACCTCAAGATCCATCAACTGGCGCCAGATGCAAAAAATATACATACTTAGAATTAAAGAGTTCAGGGCCCAGAAATTAGTTTTGAATTCCAGAACTGAATGGAACTCACAATCCACAGTCTATCCTTACAAAAACCCACCCGTGGTTACCTCACCTCCCCCAACCATTCTTCCTTTTCAGAAGTATAATCAGAGTGGGATATGGAGTCATTTTGTTGCTGCTGTAGCTGATCTACTGCAAATCACTCAGACATCTACCAATAAATCAAGATCTACCTTCTGCTCACCTCTGCTCTAGAGAACTGAAGACAGTTCCTATGAAGTATCCTCTAGATGTTCTCTTAAAGTGCCCTGTGGGGAACTGAGGTCCACCAACACAGTTCCTATGCCCATAGACAGAGCTTGGAAAAGTTACTTTTTTGAACTACAACTCCCATCAGCCCCAGCCAGCATGGCCACTGAATTGGGCTGATGGGAGTTGTAGTTCAAAAAAGTAACTTTTCCAAGCTCTGTCCATAGAAGATTTAGAGAAATGGAATATACAGAGCCAATCCTTTTATTTTTCTTTAGAAAGCTCAGAATGACTTTTCCATGGTCTCCCTTTCAGGCACTGATCCTGTCTGTACGTGCTTAGTTATAGCATCAGGTAATCCGACTGGGAGAATTCACTCCAACAGGCTAGGGATAATATAAGGGATCTAGGGCAGTTCTTCCTTGTAACAATGGATAGGATTCAATGACCCATGAAATTAGTTCTGCTCTGCACACTGAAGAGGGTTTAGCTATGGGTTTCTTAAATAGCAGGTTCTCTACACCACACGATGGTAACCCCCTTTCAAAAGCAGTTTCTTTTATGTCATGGCAGTTTGCTGTTCCAAGAGAGAAAAGTCAGATATTTTGCGATGTATGCACAAGTCCTTAAGCACATTTAAATTACTTTTAAGAATTTAAGATCCTAGACCATGCAATACTGGAATTTGTAAGGTACGGATAGGTGAGAAATTGAATGCAGTTCACATTTCAAGCTGAATCTATCAAATTCACACTTTCTGAAACAATACGAGATCCAAAACCCAGCATCCTTTGAAATTCAAATTTTGCAATGCAGCTTGCCAACCAAACAATGTTTAGGGGAAAGTGTGCATAAAAATTAATATATGAGTGAAAATAACATACAAAAATGCATTATATGATAGGAAGTTGCTTGCAAAACTGTACATTAGCCAAAAATGCCTACAAAAGTGTGTTTATTTAGGTGAAATTCACACTAAAATGCTGGAGAATTTTCATGAGGTTTTAATTTTTTTAAAAAATTGCAGATTGATGCAGAAATGTGGAGAACTGAATTTAAGATTGGAAAATGAGAAACAGAGAGAACCTGAATTGACAGATCTTTCCATCACTAGTGTATGGTCAATAATCATATGTAAAGAAGCCAAAAAAGACCCGTCAGACATTTGTAGCTTGCCAACTTCTTTGTGACATGAGCTTTTGTCATTTTTCCTCTTTGGAGGAAGTAAGTTAAAAGGGGGAGTGTTGTGTGTAAAATATGAAATTATTGGCTATCATCACTATTGCTAGATGACTTTTCATCTTAGATGCGTTCGTATCCTGCCTTCTGCTTCTTTCCTTAGATTTTCTTTTCTTGTGAAAAGAAGCAAGAGGTAAAACTTAAAGAACTGATTGGTAAAGATGCACTATGAAATATGAAGAATCATGGGACCAACTGACCACTTCAGTGATTATGAAAATTGTAAACTATTTAAAGGCGAGTATCCATTCCTGTTCTTCATTAGGATCTGATTACCTGAACCATTAACATTTGGCTTTTATTATGATGATTGTGAAATGCCGTCCACATTAATGGACAAAGGAAGTTGACGTGGTTATCTTGATTAACCCATCAATAATCATTTGGAATAATTTTTCTTCATACACTGTATGAAACATTTGCATGTCCTATAATAATGGGTATTGTGGTCTCAGTAAATGAGCATTCAGATTATCTACCATTGGGAGAAAGATTCTACTTCAAAGCCTTGCTAAAAAGAAAGAGTGAAAGAAGCTAAATATAAAACTGCATTTAAAAAAAGAATTAGTGTTATATTGCAGAAAAGTCTTCTTTACAGTTGAACATTAAAGGATGTAACTGCATAATGATGAGTAAATAACCGTCACTTCCAGGGTTTGTGCAAAGCACCCAGAAAATCTGCTCCTCATATATTACCTCATGAGGCAAATACCTTCAAACAGTAAAAAGTGCTCCAGTCCAGGAACATCTAGCCACGTACAGAAGTTGACTTCTGCATAGGGATGAAGGAGAAATTAGGTTCGTTTCACACTGCAATGCAGAGCTACTGAATTCACACTTCCTGAAACAATACACAAACTGAAAAAAGTTATCCTTCAAAACCCACACTTTTCTGAATTTTGCAATACCGTTCTTAAATAAAAAATGTACACTATTTATTTATTATTTATTTGTTACATTGATACCCCACCTTTCTTTCACCATGGAACCCAAGGCGGCATACATGTGGTTCCCAGTCTCCCATCCAGGCACTGCTTAGTTTCAGCAAGGTGTTGGCCTCATGTGCCTTCAGACCATAGCCTGGTCTGAATAGGGGAACATGTACATAAGAATGCATATATTAGAGAAAATAATATACAAAAATGCATTATATTAGGGGCAATTGCTTGCAAACATATATATTTGATGGAATTGCCTATGCAGTCACACTAAAATGCTGGTGAATGTTCGTGAGGCTTTTTTAAAAATTACAAACTGATGCAGAAATGAACTTAAGAACAGGAAGATGAGAAACCAAGAGAAACTGGAACTGACTGATTCATCCATCCCTTTGCGTAAGCAGATGAGGCAGAGACAGATAGGGGTCCATGCTCCAAAAGTTGTATTACGGTGTATGTTGCAAATTCGTCTCCCCCTTGAAAAGAGACACAGGGAATTAGATTGGCATTCAAACGTAAAATAAAGAATGGTGTCCTGAACATGTGTACCACATTTCATTGTAAACTCTTGTGTTCAAAGGAGTTAAGGGCATTACAAACACACACACAAGCCAACAAAAAATACCAGCAGGTAAGTTACAGCAAAGCCCTCGGAGATCAACCAAACGCTGCATACAGTGAAGTAATCTGATTAGAATAAATCAGCCTTTTCAGCCCAAGGGCCCCATCATCATCACACGCTCTTCACTATAAGGGCAGGTTACAACAATTTAAAAAACAATATTAAAATCATTTTAAAATAAATTACAGTACAGTCACAAGAATAGTAGTTGTTATGTGCCTTCAAGTCGATTACGACTTATGGATACCCTATGAATCAGTGACCTCCAAGAGCAAGAACCACCCTGTTCAGATCTTGTAAGTTCAGGTCTGTGGCTTCCTTTATGGAATCGATCCATCTCTTGTTTGGTCTTCCTCTTTTTCTACTCCCTTTTGTTTTTCCCAGCATTATTATCTTTTCTAGTGAATCATGTCTTGTCATCAGAGCTTGGAAGATTACTTTAAAAAAGTAATAAATTACAGTTACAGTTACATGCCCCCCCCAAAAGTAGTAATTACCATTACAATTACATTTGCTCTGAAAGTAACTGATTACTTTATTTTTACTCAAAAGTAATTGCTACAATTACATTTTAGTTACTTTTTAAAAAATATCACATCCCCTCACCCCACCCCCAGCAATGATGATACCGCAACACACATATTGTTTGTATATATATATTGCCTCCAGCTCTTTTCTCCTTCCGCTCCTGTCAATTTTTAAACAATTTTCTCCACACCATCTCACTCTCCACCTCCTCCCTTGTCACCTCCTAAGCACCCATAGAGCATGAAGGAAGAACAACGCTGCACAGAAGCCCAATCTGAAGCACATGATTTTTATTCACAAATCAGAGGAGCAGAAGACCTCCCCTGCTCCCCCCCAAGTAATGCACAAAAGTAATGCTGGAAACATTACAATTACTCCTCAAAAGTAATGAAGTTACTACTCGTTCTATTACCAGCAAAATGTAATGAAGTCACCCACTCGTTACTCAAAAAAGTAATAAATTACAAGTAATTCGTTACTTTTAACTAGTTACTTCCAAGCTCTGCTTCTCATTATGTGTCCAAAGCATGATAACCTCAGTTTCATCATTTTAGCTTCTAGTGATAGTTCTGGTTTAATTTGTCCTCACACCCAATTATTTGTCTTTTTTACGATCCATGGTATCTGCAAAGCTCTCCTCCAACACCACATTTCAAATGAACTAATTTTTCTCTTATCCGCTTTTTTCACTGTCCAACTTTCCCATCCATCCATAGAGATGGGGAATTCCATGGTCTGATTGATCCTGACTTTAATGTTCAGTGATACATTTTTGCACTTGAGGACCTTTTCTAGTTCTCTCATAGCTGCCCTCCCCAGTCCTAGCCTGATTTCTTGACTATTGTCTCCATTTTGGTTAATGACTGTGCCGAGGTATTGATAATCCTTGACAAGTTCAATGTCCTCATTATTAACTTTAAAGTTACATAAAACTTCGGTTGTCTTTAGTCTTTACTTTAGTCTTCTTGATGTTCAGCTGTAGTCGTGCTTTTGTGCTTTCCTCTTTAACTTTCATCAGCATTCGTTTCAAATCATTACTGGTTTCTGCTAGTACTATGGTATCGCCTGCATATCTTAAATTATTGAGATAAGTAAGTTTAATGTTGTAACCACAGGGGGCACAGCTAATACCATGGAAGACAGAAACAAAATTCAAAGGGACCTTGATAGGCTGGAGTATTGGGCTGAAAACAACAGAATGAAATTCAACAGAGAGAAAGGCAAAGTTCTACACCTAGGAAAAAGAAACCAAATGCACAGTTATAAGATGGCTCAGCAATATGACATGTGAGAAGGATCTTAGAATTGTCATTGATCAGAAGCTGAATATGACCCAACAGTGGGATGTAGCTGCAAAAAAGGCAAATGCTATATTAGGCTGCATTAACAGAAGTATAGGTTCCAAATCGCATGAAGTATTAGGTCCCGTCTATTCAGCACTGGCTAAGCCTCATCTTGAGTACTGTGTCCAGTTCTGGCCTCCGCACTTCAAGAAGGATGCAGACAAACTGGAACAGGTTCAGAGGAGGGCAACAAGGATGATCAGGGGATTGGAAGCAAAGTCCTATGAGGAGAGCCTGAAAGAACTGGACATGTTTAGCCTGGAGAAGAGAATACTGAGGGGAGATATGATAGCACTCTTCAAGTACTTGAAAGGTTGTCACACAGAGGAGGGCCGGGGTCCCAGAGTGTAGGACATGAAATAATGGGCTCAAGTTGCAGGAAGCTAGATTTTGACTGAACATCAGAAAAAACTTCCTAACTGTTAGAGCCATACGACAATGGAACCAATTACCTAGAGAGGTAGTGGGCTCTCCGACAATGGAGACATTCAAGAGGCAGCTGGACAGCTATCAGGAATGCTTTGCTTTGGATTCCTGCATTGAGCGGGGGGTGGACTCGGGGCCCCTTCCAACTCTATTATAGGCCCTTCCAACTCTACTGTTCCATGATTCTATGATAGCATAACATAACATATCACTTAAGGAAAGGTGAGCATGGTCAATTAAAAACAGAGAGCACACCTAGAAATGTGATAGAATATTTTTCACCTCCCACTGTTTTATCTGGTACAAACTGAGACATTCCTCATGACCACTGGAGACTATTCTGCAGAATAGTCAGTGCTATTATTCCACAATTGTTTTTGCAGGTTTTAGTGTAAATTTTGCAAATTTTGCTGTGCTTCACATATTCAAAGAAAGAGAAGCAAAAGTAAATAATTCACTAAAATTGCAAATATATTTAAAGTGAATATCTGAACTATATCAACTGTCTTAATATTGTTGCTTCCTCCCTGCTAAAACAAGATCAGCACCAGCGCATGTCTTGTTTCTGTAATTTGGGCTGATTGCAGGTGTTGCCACCACTCACCATATTCTTCCAAGCTACACAGCAAGTGGATTGGACTGTGAAAGACCAACCCAAATTGTGTTTGCATTTTGACCAATTTGTAGGGCAGTCCAATACCTCAGAGAGGAGGTCAGGTCTCCTGCTCCCCTGGTGCATTCAGTATAGCTACCTAATTACCCTGCTTTTTAAAGTTTGATAGAAATATCTGTTGGCTATAGGTATGTTCTTAAAATACAAGGATTTTATTTTTGCCTCTTAGTAAATCACAGTAGTCAGCCAGTGTCACCAACATTCTTCTGAGCCCAACCTCAGCACAGGACATAAGTGCCATGTCACCAACATACAGCAGGATCTGATTTTGCACCCAGTAAGTGAAGGAGAGAGAAAATTCTGTTACTTTACGGCCTAAACAATAGGAACATAGGAAGCTGCCTTATACTGAGTCACACCACTGGTCCACCTAGCTTAGTATTGTCTGTACTGACTGGCAGCAGCTCTCTAGTGTTTCAGACAGGATTCTGTCTTAGTCCTAACTGGAGATGCTGGGGACTGAACCTGGGACCTTCTGCATGCAAGGCAGCTCTGTTTAACTCCTCTCCGTTAGAGCTTGGAAGATTACTTTTAAAGAGTAATAAATTACAGTTACAATTACATCGCCCAAAAAAGTAGTAATTACCACTACAATTACAACTGCTCTGAAAGTAACTGATTACTTTTCTCAAAAGTAATCACTACAATTACATTTCAGTTACTTTTTTTAAAAAACTCCTACAAGGTGCTGGCCTTGGCTGTTGCACATCTAAGTAGCCTAAAACAACATTAAAAATAAACACACACATACAGAGGTAGTAGAATAATTCTTTTTATCCATAAGTTAGCAATGGTGGTCTCTCCGCTGGTAAGGAAGGTGGGGAGGGAGGCAGAGGCCACTACTCAGATCTTGCCACGTCAAACCAAGTGCCCCCCCCAGCCAATAAGCATAATCTCTCTCACTTAACAACCTCCCAGACCCTGCCCTGCCACCAACTAAGGGACTCTCACCCAAGCAAACATTTTCCCCTGTGATGCAAAAAAGTTTTAAAAAACCTGCAAATGCAGCACAGTAGCCAGAGGAGGTGGTGGAGGCCACTTTGTGTGCCAAGTGCAAACACAGTATTCACACACACACACATACACACACACACACACACACATGTTGTCATATTTCACCTCCACAGTTCTTTATCTCCATTCTGCTGCTGCCTCCTTTCTCATCTTGGATCCATGTTCTTGCCCTCTGGCTCATTTTTCCCTCCACTCCATTCTTCACCACCACCATCCATTTTTTTAAACAATTGTTTTCTCCACTCCACCCAGTCTCACTCTCCACCTCCTCCCTCGTCACCTCCTACCCACCCACAGAGCACGAGGGAAGAGCGATACTGCACAGAAGCCCAGTTTGAGACACATGATTTTCATCCACAAATCAGAGGAGCAGAAGACTTCCCCTGCTTCCCCCCCTCCAAGTAATGCCTAAAAGGAATGCTGGAAACAATGCAATTACTCCACAAAAGTAATAAAATTTCTCCTAGTTCTATTACTATCAAAATGTAAAGGAATTACCCACTGGTTCCTCAGAAAAAAATAATGAATTACTAGTAATTTGTTACTTGTAACTAATTACTTCCAAGCTCTGCCCTCCTTAATGAAATAGGATCAGATAGTGACCCTTGCCGGTCCACTCTCACCCAGGCCATAAGTTTGGGATGTAATTCAGTCAATAACCTTAGAAGCCATCTATCCATATCAGTCCTTTCCAGCTCAGCCCAAGCTCAGCATAGGAGAGGTGCGTCTTTAGTACATGATGGAAATGACATAATTACATTGTGACTGGGAGGTTTCAATGGTTTCCCCTCCCCCCCCTAAAGATCAACTGTCTGCCTTACTTTCAATGGCTGGAAAAACGCTTCTTGGTTTTGCTTTTTTGTGTATAGTTTATTTGGTTTTAATTTGTATTATTTATGTTGTTTTACCTTAGGGTGAAGAGCGGATAATCAATCTAATAATGATAATGATAACAAAGGTGCCATACACACCTCTGTGGGGAGAGAATACCACACTTTAGGGGCTGCCCCACAGAAAATGACCTCTCCCAGGCCACCAACACCCCACCCCAAGCTTCTGAGAGTGGTGGAACTACCCAGAGGACCCCCTATGCAGAGAGTTTGTAGGGAAAGAGGCAGTTTTTAAGATATTTCTGGGAACCACATGACCACAGGCAAAAGTCGCTGAAGCAACAAATGTAAATTTTACCTTTGTACATTGGCTACTTTCTACATATTCAGACATACCTCTCTACTCCCTAACCAGGCAAATGAGACACATTATCAGAGCTCAAGGACACATTTCTAGCCAGGCAAAAACACTCAAGGAGAATGCAAGGCCGGCCGGCGAGGCACATGGCCTGGGCAGAGTCCCACATTTGTCCCTCAGGGGCCCGAGGTTCCCTGTACCTGGATTAATTGAAAATACCTTAGAGTAATTGGCAGCAGGGTTTTTTAAATAACCAGTTAAGCCTGATTCACTTTTGCACTTGAGGGTGCTTCTTTTGAGGTGGTTTGGTTTGTATGTGCATGCTGATCATTCTTCAAACGTTAAATTTTGCTTCTTATATACATTTCTTAATGTGTTTTCCCCCTTGATTCCAGAGCAGCTAATTTCTTACAGTCTGTGGTGTTCTTCTCAAGGAGACACAGCCAGATGTTCTAAATACAGAGTGTGCTTACTTACTAACTGGATAGCGGTTTCTCAAAGAGCAATAACCATAATAAAACTGTCAGAACTTCCTTCTTTCTCCTCATATGGCTTTTGAAACATCCAGAGGATCTGCAGTTTGCTGTCATGGGAAGGGCAGAGTTACGATGAACAGCTACTGCAATTATCAACATCTTCATGCATCACCAAGTACACTTATCCCTTAAACTTCCAAAAATATTCCCTTTCAGGAGAGCTTAAATAAAGAAATGCCATGCTTATAAAGACAGACCATAATGTCTATCTGATAACTCTGAGAAAAATGAATCTTCAAAGTTGGGGTTCAATTCCAACATCCTGAGACCCAATCATCAACAATGTTAAATAATAAGATATGCCTTTATGACACTGTCTCTTTTAAATTCCTGAAGGATTGTGGTCTTGACTGATCCTGCCAAGTGATCCAGTCAAGGCCGTAGAACACTTCTGGTTAAGTCTTCCTGAGTGCAAGTCAAGGGGCTATGACTTATGAGGAAGGCAAAAACCAGTTTTACCTCAAGGTCAAATTTGGGTAACTGCCAAAGGCTAGACAACATGTTAAATGTGAGTATACACATAATATGTCTGATTTTGTTACTTAAATAGCAAACACTGCGGAGTCAGGATTGAGACCACACTGTGGGGGGGAAGATGAGGTTAGTCTCACAACATAGTCCCACTCCCAACAGAGATAAACCCCAATAGCTGCTATTTCCCCAGGAGGGAAGCTGCCTTGGACACTAATGGAAGCTGACCTCCTGGGGAAAGAAGCACTGAGGGCATTTTCATTGGGACTGTGGCACAAGAGAAAATGGATAAACCTCACCTCCCAATGTGGCTTGGTCCTAATCCTGATCACATACCCCATAGTTGCTACTTAATAACAAAACACATATATGGTAAATGCACATGCATACACTGACTTTTATTATTGGTCCTCCGCTGCCAGATTAAATGGGTTAAAACATTCAGAGAGCTCTAACAAGGATACCATGGGAACTGAGGGCTTTGTCATACATTCCGTTTTTTAGGTCTGCATTCAAATGATGTTTTAAGTGTGCAACTTGAAAATGAAAGAGAAAAACACTTGTTTGCAAACAGTGGATTGGCTCTCTGTCGAAGGTATACTCAGCAGCAGTTGCCTATACAAATAGCCATTTTCCACTGTTTCTCCCTAGTAACTAGACTTCAGAGGCATACTACCTCTGATTCTGGAAGTAATATATTGGCATTGTGACTAGTAGCCACCCATGAAATTCCCTAATCCCCTGTTAAAGCCATCCACGTTGGTGGCGATCACCAGGGATGGGCGGATCCATTCATTTTGGTTTTTCTCCGTGTCTCATTTTTCCAGTCTCAAGTTCAGTTCTCTACATTTCTATATCCATTTGCAAAACATTTTGAAAGGTCCTCTTAAAAATTTGACAGCATTTTTGTGCAAATTTCTCCTACTATACACATTTTAAAGATGCAAATTTGCCAGCTACACACAACTATACAAAGCTATTTCCCTTAATATAATGCATTTTTGCATGCTATTTTCACTAATATATGCACTTTTATGCACACGTTACTCAAATATATGTATTTTTTGTATACATTACTTGGCTAGAAAACCATCTTGCCAAATTCAGAGAAGTGCAAATTTCAGTGGATAGCTGTGCTTTGGTTCTCATATTATTTCAGAAAATGCAAATTTGGTAAGCTCACCTTTAAATACAATCTGAATACAAATTCTCCCCTGTCCCTAGCCATCACTGATTGTGGGAGCAAATTCCATAGTTTTACTCTGTGCTATGTGAAGAAGTAGTTCCTTTTGTCTGTCCTGAATCTTCTAACATTCAGCTTCATTGGATGACCCCTGGTTCTATAAGAAAGGAAGAAAGAAAAATTCCCTGTTCACTTTCTCCACACTATGCATAATATACTTCTCTCTTGTTCTCTCCTACTTGCCTTTTTTCTAAACAAAAAACTGCTACATGTTATAACCTTTCCTCGTAAGGGAGCTGCTCCAGGCCCTTGACCAATTTGGTTGCTGTTTCCTGTACCTTTTCCAGCTCTGCAATATTCTTTTTGAGGTGCAGTGACCAGAACTGTACCCAGTATTCTAAGCATAATCATACCATAGATTGGTATGATGGCATTACAATATTGGCAATTTTACTTTTAATTCCTTTCCGGTATGGAACTCGACTTTTTCAGAGCAGCCACCCACTAGGTTGACATCTTCATCAAGTTGTCTCCCTAGAGCAGAATTGCTGGTTCTGGATTGAAATTCCGACATGCATCTGAAAGGGGTTCCAAAGGAACCCTCTCCTTTCCCATCAAACATGTTCTATACAACAACAACCGTCATTGCAGTTCTGCTTCTAATTCTCTGAGGAACCAGTAAGTGGCTTACATTTCCCTGCCAACGAGAACACTGGCATTACTTTCCAGGCAAGAAACAGCCATTAGGCTCTGAGGTTGTGAGGAATTTTGAAGGTGCCTAGAACGAGGAGCAAGCAGGTGCTTTCCTGGCTTCAAAGCATCTTCAAATATGTTCATTATAGCAGAGGCCCCTGGTCTGGTTCCTGTGTTCAGAAACCTACACAGGATCCTACCATACATAGGTAACAAAAGATTCCCATGTGGATTGGGCAAAACAGAACAGATATGGATCTGTTTCACATGTGTGAGATTTGAAATATGCAGAACAGAGTATCCCCAGCATTGGAGGCACAATGCCTCCAAATCCCTCTTGCTGGGGAGCCAACCGGGAAGAATGCTGTTGCACCCATGTTTTGCTTGTGGGCCTCCCATAGGCATCTGTGTGGCCACTGTGAGAACAGGTTGCTGGACTAGGTTGGTCTGATCCAGCAAGGTTCTTCATATGTTCTTACATAGGACCTTCATGGAATGGGATCCAGACATGGTGGCCAAGCCAATTGACTAAGACTTCCAGACGGATGTAGATCAAATATACAATGCATGCAAAAGGCTTCTGAAATCAATGGGGAAGTTTGCAATGGCTACATATCCTCCCACATCATCTTTAGTCATCGTCCCTTCCCCATACACTCCACGTGCCTACTGCTTACCCGCGTATCCGTTCACCTCATTCTTTGTAAAATAATAACAACAGTAACACCACATTCCAAAGAAATCTAGGGTTTGGAAGATAGGATTCGGAAGGGGGGAAAGCAAACCAAACTGAGTAAAATGCAGAATACGCCCATTGACCTGTATCTTTCATTTGCAGAATTTTATTTTTCCCCTCAGATAGAAAGGATGTTGTCCTTTAATCTAATAACATGAAAAGCCCTGGCAGTACTACCTTTGAGGAGACTGCTATATCACTCTGGAGCTATGGGCCTCTTTTCTTTCTTTCTTTCTTTTTTTAAAATCCATTTTCCTTTGCGTTGTCTGACCTTTAGAAAAATACCATTAAAATACATACTGTGGTATATGTAGCTGGTCTGTTTACTAAAGATATACGACATTTACATATAGGATGGAGTTACTTTATGCATGTGTAAAAAGAGATTAAGAGAGCTATTTCACATTGGCTGTGGGTTTCTCACATTTCCCTGTGGTCCCCAGAAGCAGACTACTGGCCTTGATAGACCCTAGCAATATGCAACGTGCTCTCTCTTTACATATTACTTGCAGGTTGTCTGCACAGCAGGAACACTTTCTCCATGATGCACTGTTTAATTTTATTTACTTTATATGTTTTTTGTTTAAAACTTATAAATAGCCTTTCTACTTTTCCAAGTTCTCAAGCTGGTGTACAAAAATATAAAAACACATTATTAAAAAAAAAAATTCCAGTGCCATAAAAATGTATCTGAAAAGATTTTTTAAAAATAGTTGATTACTAATCTGACTTTCTTCTACCAAAGCCATAATCTAGGTGTCTTCAAGTTGTTGAGGTAACTTCAACAGAAGCTACAACTTGTTTAAAAGGCCATCTTTAATGGTTTCTCTTTCTTCCCCATTAGTGTAACCCACCAGAACCAAAAATAGGTCAGTGCACCCTTATCTTGCACCTCCACTGATTAAAAATGGTCTTTACTGCTTAATCAGGTAAAGCTTTAGTAGATTAATCTATCAATTTAAAACTGACTACAGATTGCAACCCCAACTGAAATGTACCTACAAACCAGATGAGGGTACTTTCCTATAAATGAGTCAGCTAAATATAACTCAGTTTCTTCTGGATCTTGTTTTACTTAGCACTGGGACTGCAATTTAGTCAAAGCTTTGCATTATTATATCTGCTGTACCAGGAGAAGAGAATAACTGGAGGTCTTCCCCATGTTGTTTGACGCCAGCTCCCATCATCCTCGGCCTGCATGATCAGGCCATGGTAAGGAATGAAGGAGTTGTAATCCAACAACATCTGGAGAGCCACAGGTCAGCCACTCATGTCCTGCACAATGTGTCCTATATGTCTGTATTTGTAAAAGTGCATGTGAACAGTTTGATTCGCTTGCTCTCTGTAAAGTCTGGATGTTCTTTCCTGTTTTACACAGTGGTTGACATGGGTGGTGGATAATATGCTACTTTCCTGCAAAAATAGAGCTTGGAAATGCTGGCACTGACTAATGAGGTCACATCTCTTGCTGAAGGCTATCATCAGACTCTGTCACAATAACAGTCATTTGGGCCACAAACTGTTCTCTTCCAGGGCTGGCCCAACCAAGACATTTTTCTGCCTGAGCCTTCAGGCAAACAAGATAGGGCTATCGTATGCCATGTACAGAAGGTGACAGAACTAGCCCTATCGTTCGGCAGAGTGAGGTAGCTGTCTCAAGTGACAAACACTAGGTGGTGGTAGTAACAGTGGCAGCAGCCCCCTGGCCAATCCTCCTGAGCCCCCCCCTGTTCCTTTCTGTTGGAGGACAAAACTAATGTCTTGTGCTTTCTAAGCTAGCCCACAGTGTTGTAGAGGATGTTCTTCCATCACCAGGGTTCAATTAAGATTAAATTGTGCATCTGGTCAGTTTCTGAATGTGAAAGGAGGTGGGTGCCATCTTGCCCCTTGCTTCGCACAGCAAAGTATCTTGATCCGGCTCTGGAAGCCACCCGAACTGGCTGTGAAATCTTATTTCAACACTGGCCAAAAAAACAAAAAACAACAGCATCCTCCACCACACTTGAGGGCAGCAAGCTATCTCAGGGGGGCCAGGGCAAGTTGTGTGGCACAAACAGCTTTGTCCTTGCTGCTGGGGAGCTCAGAGGAACAGCAGAGAGGCACCCCCCTAGCATCCATTGCCTCACTCTGCTATCATATATTAGGTCTTATATTAGCTGCCCTGAGGTCCTACTGGGAGGAAGGGCGGGGTATAAAATAAATAAATAAATAAATAACTCTGGCAGAAGCAAGACTCAAGTTGGGCCAAATGCCCTCCCCTGACTCTGGCAGAAACATTTGCCCCCTACAATAGAGGGAGGATATTTGGCAGCTTTCAGGGGGTGGGTGGATTTTTTGGGTCTTATCTGTAAATATGAGGTGAATTAGTGTTTTCTCTTTCCCCCTCTCTTTTTTTAAAAATCCTGCCCCATGACAACCTGAACCAACAACCTGAATATATGCAGACAGTGCCAGGAGAAATCTTGAAGCCTAGAGGGGCCTGACAAGGGTTTCCCAAGATCTCTGCATGAGATCCTTTCCATTCCCTGTTATCACAGATATGTTAAGCAAAATCATTAAAGGCCACTTGTCTTAATGTATGTGACACACTTGGAAAAGTACTATGATTGACTGACTGACATGACTGACTGATGAAAATATATCTATCCTGCCTTTCTATTCCAGTGGGGTACTCAAGGCAGCTTTCAACTATAATAAAAAACATAACAATAAGACTCACCAATAGCTAAACAGCCATCAATAAAACAATAAAATTAAATGAGCATAATCAAACTTAATTGGTAAAACACTGGCAGTACCAGTCAGCAAAGGCAAGTATGTATAAAAAGAAGGCAAAACATTTTGAGTGAAACTTATTGTTAGTTATACTCAGAGAAGACTCATTGAAACCAAAGGACTTAAGTAACTTAGGTGTGTTGATTTCAGTAGGATTGTGCTAGGGATGGAATCCATTGGCCAGTGCCAGTTTGAAAGCATTTTGTTGACTTAACAAGTTGGTATTGATTCGAGTTCATTCTTTGTCCACAAGCCGCTGCTTTTACTGATCTATTTCCCCCCCTCAGAAAAAATATTGATATTAATGTCTGTACTGTATTTTATTTTTAAAGGAAATACACAGCCCAACAACAACAACAAAATTTTAGTTGCCAAGGATGTTTGAATGACTTTAGGGTATTTTCGGGGTGCTAAATCCAAAAATGACATTAGTTTTGCCGAATTGGCTCTAGTTTTTGAGATAATGGATACCCCTCAAATGATGATTGTACCACAGTACGACCTGTAGCTGCTGACATATGCAGCAGAGTTTGGTCTGTCTTTTACTCTTGAACATTGTTTTGCAAGTTTATCCATTGCATATTGATACTTTTTTTTTTTTGAAGAGGAATATGAGTTTGTCACGAAGATGCTGCTTAAACAATCCTAATGCATTCTGCTACAGTAGGGCCCCGCTTATACGGCAGGTTCCGTTCCATACCCCCACCGTAAAGCGGAATACGCCGTAAAGCAGAACCCCATTAATTAAAGGAAATATAGATAAAAATATCAATATTCATATCAAGATTTTAGACGCAGGATGTTTTGTTTAAAAAAAATTGTTTCCGAAAATAGCCGCAGAAAATCACTACACAAAAATCGGATCCTCAACAATAGCGAATAAGTGAATTAATAGAAAATTCAGGCCAAATCCAAATTAGGTGGAATTCTAGCACATCCCTAGCTTACGCTGAGTGTGACTTGGCTGGATATCACCATTTAAATGTCCACTCAGGTCAAATGCAGGTTTAAATAGCAGGGTACTTATAAGCGTTGGTACTTATAAGTGAAGAGGAAAGGGGTCAAATGAGGCTAGGCAAAACTACTAAAAAATACATAGGTACATAGGTAGGTAATTAGGTAGGTTCATGGAGGAAAAGAAGGAGGCAGTCCTTCAGTCTCAAAGTCTGAAACTGCCTGTATTGTATGCTGTATTCAGCATACATCATCCAACATTTGGCTTAAGATTTGGCACAGAATGTATGGTGTACACTTACTCCATTTGCACCCTGCTCAAGCAGCCCTGCTGATAGGTTTATATTTGGATTTTTCTCTGTATTAGTTCCCAATTACACGGGCCAGAAGCACAACTCATGTCAACGAGGAGTCATGCCTTCACCTTTGTGGGCCCAACTCTATGGAACTCCACACACTAGAAATTAGACAGGCACTGCCTCTGCTGACTTTCAGAGAGCTGGTTAAAAGCATTTTATTTCTGGTGGCCTTTGCATCACGAATGCTTTTCTGGTGTTTTAAATTTTCTTGTTTTTTTGTTTCATTTTTGAGATTTTCAATTTCTGAGGTTTTAAATTTTTGAGGATTAATTTATGTTTAAAATTTTGTATATTGTATATTTTTATCATTTCCCACCCCTGACGTAGACAATAATTCTACAGGAATCTTGAGCAACTGCTCATATTTATGACTTCAAATCCATCTTGATGCATAACTCCTTAATTTAGGGTGGCAAGTCTTTCCTTGAAGCAGCCCTGTGATGTGGTGATCACTCTGTGCCATTGCTTTCTGAGGATGCTTCTAAGCAGGTGTTTATTGTGAGATCATTGTTGCTTGTGCATGCAAGTTCTTTGCAGCACTCACAAGACATTGTCGACATCAAAATGTCAGCCTTTTCTCCGTTTAATCTGGGTTTACCCTTGTCATGGAAAATCCAATAAGTAAAAAAGAAAGGAAAAATGAAAAAAGAAAGACCTGTTACCAGCAACACATTTGTGATATATAAATAACACATTGCACTATTAAACCCTCAACGAGAAGCACCAGTGAGTCTTCAACGAGATGTCCTATACATAGAGGCTAAAATGGTGCTGGTATTTTGTCCTCCTAAATCAGGGGTAACCAATATGGTGTCCCCCAGATGCTGTTAGACTTCAACTCCTATCAGCCCCAGTCAGCATAACCAGTGTCATGGATAAAAATCCAGAGGGCAACATGTTGGCTTCTCCTCACCTACATTTTTCCTCAGTGCAGCTGGTCAAGCAGTTCCCCCACCCACACACCCCAGTCTTATATTGGTGCATTTGATGGTTTGTTCCTTTGTGTATCATTTTATGTTTGTCCTGGTTGAATTTAATTCTGTTGCTACCTATCCATCCTAGTGTGAACAAAGGTCATTTCACACAACACCATCTTCATTTTAATGCATTACCCGCCAATCACCCTGAAGTCTCAGGGTGGGTTACAACAGTTTAAAGTAAACCATTAAAATAATTTAAAACAACTTGAAATCACAAACATCACAAAAATAGGATGTGCCCTAAAAATATCAGATGTCAAAGGCCAGGGTAAAGAGGTGCATCTTCAGCATTCACTGAAAACTGTACAGTGAGGTTGCCAGGCACACCTTTGTGGGGAGGGAATTCCACAACTTAGGGACTACACAGAGAATGCCCTCTTCCAGGCCACTCCCCCAGGCTTTTGAGGGTGCTGGAAATACCAAAAGAGCCCCTCTACTGATCTCAACAACCAAGAGGGTCTGTAAGGAAGGAGGTAGTATTTCAGATACTTGGGGCTTAAGTAGTTTAGGGCTTTAAATAGTAGTGTGAGCTCCTCGAATTGGGCCTGGAAACAAACTGGCAACTATGTTTTAAAACAGGGGTTATATAAACTCTAAATAGACCCCAGCCAGTTGTCTGGTCACTGCATTTTTGACCAGTTGAAGTTTCTGAGTCGCCTTCAAGACAGCTCCATGTAGAGCACATTGCAATAATCCAGTCTGGGAGATCCCAGAGTGTGGAATACAGTGCTCGAGTCATTTCTATTAAAAAGGGCTGCAGCTGGTGAATCAGTCGTAGCTGGAAAAAGGCACCCCTAGCCAATAAGGCCACCTGAGCCTCTAGTGCAGCCTTTCCCAACCAGTGTGCCTCCAGATGTTGTTGGACCACAGTTCCCATCTTTCCTGGCCATTGGCAATGCTGGCTGAGGCTGATGGGAGTTGTGGTCCAACAGCATCTGGAGGCACACTGGTTGGGAAAGGCTGCTCTAGTGACAGTGTTGAATCCGAGCCTCTAGTGACAGTGTTGAACACAGGAACACCCCCAAGCTCCTACCCTGCTCCTTCAAGGGGAGAGCAACCCATCCAGGACTGGCCATCTCCTCACCTCGTGGACATGAGAAGTCTAAACACATAATACCTCTGTCTTTTCAGGATTCAGCATCAATTTATTGGCCCACATCCAGCCCATCAGCACCTCCAAACACTGGTCTAATACCTCAACCACCTCTCCCAATTCAGATGAAACAGAGAGATAGAGCTGGGTGTCAATCTGCATGTCAATAACATCTCACTCCAAATCCCTTGATGAAACCTCCCAACAGCTTCATATAAATGTTAAATAGCAGGGGGGGTAAGATGGAACTCTGCAGAACACCACTGGACAGCTCCCGTGGTACCGACCAGTAGCCTCCCATAACTACTTTGTGAAAGCGATTCTGGAGGTGGGAGCAGAACCACTCAAGTACAGTGTCCTCACCCCCACCTCTGTGAGATCTCCAGAAGGATATCATAGTCAGTAGCACCAAAACTTGCTGAGGAATCAAGGAGAAAGGGGAAGTGTGACCTTCTTCTCTCTCTCCTTATAAATATCATCAACCAAGGTGACAGTCTAGAGCCACCAAGCTCATCCACCCAGGTCTCAGTTACACATGCCAAGTCAGCACACCCATCCATGATCGAATCATGGATGATCAATGTATTATTCTGGACAGAGCTGGCATTTAACATTGACACCACCAGGCCAGAGGCAAAACTAGGTTTCCTGTCAATTGGGAGCTGCAGCCAATCACACTTCACTGATGAGGGTATCCATTAAAGGGCATGTTTGTTCACTGCATTCACACTTTACATTTGTTTTTTTTGCAAGACACCATTTCTCAGACTCAGCATTTTTGTGGAGATAATAATACTGATGTATCTTTCAGAATTATACAGCCACAAGAGTGGCTGTATCCTATAGCCAGCGTGGATTTTTCACATTCCGCAATGTTAAATTGAAAATACCACCATGTCATTCTGATGCTTCCCATAAGCTCATTTCAAAACAAAACCTTACAAAACTTATAGTCCTGAACTCAGAAACGCTTGCTTAACTACCCTCTCAATTTTCTTGGTGATACTCAGAGAGAACAGAGAGTTCAAAGTCTAAAAAGAGAGAGAAAAACCCCAGAGCCCTTTTGGACTTTTCCCCCTGAGAGTTCTCATAATCTGTTGAAATTCATTAAAAATCAGCCATGTTCACAGAGTACCTGTAATCCTAATACTGACCTTGCCCTGACCTTCATCTTCTGCAGTTTAAAAGTTTAAAAAATGCCTGGCTGATTTTTAATTAATTTAAGAAATTTTGGCTGGAAGCCAATGATAAGAGCGGGCATGCTCAGTAAGAACCAACTGTCAGTGTTCTAAAAGCCTCACAGCTGCTGGGCTTGGATAATCAGGGGGCCACACCCACACCAGACTTTGATTTCACATGAGACAGACATGGCTTCCCTCAGAGAATCCTGGGATATTGTGAAAGACCAACCCAAATTGTGTTTGCATTTTGACCAATTTGTAGGGCAGTCCAATATCTCAGAAAGGAGGTCAGGTCTCCTGCTCCCCTGGTGCATTCACTAGAGCTGCCCAATTTCCCTGCTTTTTAAAGTTTGATAGAAATATCTGTGGGCTATAGGTATGTTCTTAAACCACAAGGTTTTTTGCCTATTAGTGAATTGTTATAAGGATGATTGAAAAATGTAAAAGCACTGGACATGCAGAAAGTACTATATGCAGTGCATTGCATGGTCATAATTTGTTGTTGATGATGATGATGTTAATAATAATAATATTTGAACCCCTGCTATTTGTGGACATGTAAGTTTCCAATTATTCTGTAATTTTTATTTCTCCCATCCCTCTGTTGATTACATTTGAAGAGATTGCTGTCCAAATAAATGATACATTGTGTACAAATATTTTAAGGGCTTTTTCACTTTGTCCCCCTTTGATTTTCATACTGTAGCCTTTGGAGTGTTGGATGCTCCTGATTGCTTTCAATGCAGCTTTCATTTGTGGTAGTGTAGTTTTTTCTTTTCATTGGCAAATTAGCACCTCAGTGTCAATAAGCAATAGTTCTATTTTTTGCAAGGACTTATTAGCAAGGACACAGAGAACTGTTTTTCTCTTTGTGGCTGTTACTCTTCAAAACTGTGTTCTGCACACACCATAAAAATAGATGTAAAATCAATTATTCCCAAAATGGCAACTGAAATATTAATTTTCTCACAAGTATCAAAATCCTTCGCCTTATTATATGTGTCCATGGGTAAGATACCCCTTCCTCCACCTCCCTTACTATTGCACAGCAGTCCAAATCAGCTAAAACTACCTCTTCGCATTTCCTGTGCTGACTGAAGGTTACCTTGCCTAGTGTACAGAGTGCTGAATATTTCCTCTGTTTCTCCTATAATACCTAAACATTATTAGCAATGGCTGTGTATTTGTATGAATATAAACTACTCTAAAATGTAACTACTCTAAATTCTGTTTTTAGATCTGAGGTACAGAAACTTTTTCAGTCCAAGGGCCAATTTCCTTCCAGGGGAATCATAGGATTGCACTACAAATATCTTTACAGGTTGTGTAAATAACCATCTTTGACAGTCATGCTTATATAAATATTCACTAATAGGCAAAAAACCTTGAGGTTTAAGAACATACCTATAGCCAAGAGGTATTTCTATCAAACTTTAAAAAGCAGGGAAATTGTGCAGCTATAGTGAATGCACCAGGGTAGTAGGAGACCTGACCTCCTCTCTGAGATATTGGACTACCCTACAAATTGGTCAACATGCAAACACAATTTGGGTTGGTCTTTCATAGTCCAATCCACTTGCTATGTAGCTTGGAAGAATTTGGTAACATGTGCCTCTGAGCATATGGTGAGTGGTGGCAATACCTGCCATCTCCAAAGATGGAGAATTATATTTTTGTATGTTTGTTGGTGTTCTTACTTTACTTCTTTCCTGTGTTACTAATGTTTCTACAGAGAATCTAAACTAGAAAATTTTATTTCCCTCATTATTCATTCTAGAAATCTGTGTCAAATTTATTTTTATTAATTTCAACGCCTTTTTATTGGTCAATGTCATATGATGGTGAAGACAGCCTTTCATATTTCAAATTGTTGGTTATGTTCTATTTCTATTTTGAATGTATTAACAGATGAATCTGAAACTGCAATTTGATGTAAAATCAGACTAATTACAATGTGTTGCTACTTCAGCAATGACTCTAGCTGTTGGAAAAAAGAGGATGCATGTTTTGAGCCTGCTGTGTTTAAACCACTTCATTTAAGGCAAGGTGGGCATGGTCAAAAACATAGAGCACTCCTAGAATTTTGCTAGAATATATTTCACCTCCCACTGTTTTATCTTGTGCAAATTGAGACACTCCTGAGGTCCACTGGAGACTATTCTGCAGAAATCAGTGCCATTATTTGTTGTAAACGGCCCATAGAGCTTCGGCTATGGGGCTGTATACAAATGAAATAAATAAATAAATAAATCCACAATTATGTTTGGAGTTTTTTTTAGTGTAGATTTTGCAAAGTGTTGCTGTACACATCTTCACAGAAACAGAAACAAAAGAAAATGATTTCCTATAGGAAACTTCACTAAAATTGCAAAGTAAATCAGACATATTTAAAGTGACCATCTGAACTATAGCAACTGTCTTAATAATGTTGCTTCCTGCCTGCTAAAACAAGATCAGAACAGCACGTCTTCTTTCTATTATTTGGACTGGTTGCAGGTGTTGCCACCACTCACCATATGCTCAGAAGCACATGTTACCAAATTCTTCCAAGCTACACAGCAAGTGGATTGGACTGTGAAAGACCAACCCAAATGGTGTTTGCATTTTGACCAATTTGTAGGGCAGTCCAATATCTCAGAGAGGAGGTCAGATCTCCTGCTCCCCTGGTGCATTCACTATAGCTGCGCAATTTCCCTGCTTTTTAAAGTTTGATAGAAATACCTCTTGGCTATAGGTATGTTCTTAAAACCGCAAGGTTTTTTGTCTATTAGTGAATTTCCCTGCTTTTGAATCAGGGAGGTAAGAAATGGGATCCTGTGCAAGTTTGCTGAGAGTGGATTGATCATCTGCATGCTTATTGAGTTCAGTGGGATTTACTCCCCTGCAATCATTCTTAGGATAGGTGAGACTGACCACAGGGGATGGGAAGGGAAGGAGGAAGGAGGGGAGGAAATGCAAAGGGGAGGACTGGGATGGGAGCAGGCAGGAGGGGGAGGGGCGGAGGACAGGTTTGATCATTTGCATGTTTATTTAATTCAGTGCAATTTACTCCCGTGCAATCATGCTTAGGATAGGTAAAAGTGATCAGGGGGAGAGGGAGGGGGGAGAGCTGGAGGGGAGAAAGGAGAAAGGGGGGAGGAAGGCAGAGGAGAGGAGAGGGAAGGAGGGGAAAAGCAGGTCTGATCATTTGCATGCAATTTGAGTTCAATGGGATTTACTCCTATGCAATCATGGTTAGGATAGGAAAAACTGACCATGGGGGAGGAGAAGGGGGAAGGGGAAGGAGCATATAAGAGGAGGACAAAGGAAGGGGGAGGGGAGGGCAGGTTTGATCATTGTCATGCTTATAGAGTTCAATGGCATTTACTTCTGTGCAATCATGCTTAAGATAGGTAAAACTGACCATGGCGATGAGGAAGGGGAGCAGGAAGAGGGGGAAGGAGAAGGAGGGAATTGGGAATGGGGATGGGGAGCAAGGGGCAAAGGAAGGGGGAGGGAAGAGGCAAGAGGGGAGATAGGAGGAAGGAGAAGGGAAGGTGGGTTTGATCATTTGCATACTTTTTGAGTTCAATGGGATCTATTTCTGTGCAATCATGTTTGAAAATGGAAATGGACTGCCTTCAAGTCAATCCCGACTTATGTTGACCCTATGAATAGGGTTTTCGTGGTAAACAGTATTCAGAGGTAGTTTTACCATTGCCTTCCTCTGAGGCTGAGAGGCAGTGACTTGGCCCAAGGTCACCCAGTGTGCTTCATGGCTGTGTGGGGATTCAAATCCTGGTCTCCCAGTCATAGTCAAACACTGACCTGGGGGAGGGGCAGGGAGGAGGAGGAGATTGGGTGAGTGGGCACTGGGCAGAGGGGAAGCCCCTTTCCTTTCCAAAAGGAAAACATTGTGAATAGTATCATTGCTTTTCAGCCTTTCCCTCACTGTTTTATTCTACAGTAGGCACATGTAGCCACCCACCCAAATTTAAACCAAAGCTGTCTCTGGCCACATCCACACCAGGACTTTATTTCACTTTGGACAGTCATGGCTTCTCTCAAAGAATCCTGGGGAGTGTAGTTAGTGAAGGGTGCTGAGAGTTGCTAGGAGACACCCTGTTCCCCTCACAGACCTTCAATCAGAGTGGCTGACTGTTAAACCACTCTGGCCACTGGAGCTCTGTCAGTGGAACATGAGTCTCCTCTCAACACCCTTCACAAACTACACTTCCCAGGATTCTCTGAGGGAAGCCATAACTGTCTCATGTGAAATCAAAGTCTGGTGTGGGTGTGGCCCCCTGATTAGCCAAGCCCAGCAGCTGTGAGGCTTTTAGAACACTGACAGTTGGTTCTTACTGAGCATGCCCACCCTTATCATTGGCTTCCAGCCAAAATTTCTTAAATTAATTAAAAATCAGCCAGGCATTTTTTTAACTTTTAAACTGCAGAAGATGAAGGTCAGAGTATGGGGCAAGGTCAGTATTAGGATTACAGGTACTCTGTGAACATGGCTGATTTTTAATGAATTTCAACAGATTATGAGAACTCTCAGGGGGAAAAGTCCAAAAGGGCTCTGGGGTTTTTTTCTCTCTTTTTACCTTTTGAACTGTCTATTCTCTCTGACTGTTTTGTTTATCACCATGAAAATTGAGAGGGTAGTTAAGCAAGCGTTTCTGAGTTCAGGACTATAAGTTTTGTAAGGTTTTGTTTTGAAATGAGCTTATGGGAAGCATCAGAATGGCATGGGGGTATTTCAATTTAACATTGCAGAATGTGAAAAATCCACGCTGGCTATAGTATACAGCCACTCTTGTGGCTGTATAATTTCTTCACACTATGTCCCAATAAGTATTTGATTTCACACTATGGCTGTACATTATTACTTCCTCTACATTTTAAGTGTGCCCTTCTTCCTTGGGGTGGTTATGGTTCCCCTCTGCTGTTTTCACTCTGAGGGGCAGATTAGGCTGAAAGATGGTGAGTAGCCTAAGGTCACCCAGTAAACATAGCTCATTTCTATTTTTAAAAATTAATTAAAATAATTTACATGCAGGTAAAGTTTATTAAGTAGATCCACACAATACATTTAAAGCATATATAACTCGCATGGCTTCCTCTAAAGAATCCTGAGAACTGTAGTTTTCCCCTCACAATTATAGTTCTCACCACCCTTAACAAACTACAGTTTCCATGATTCTGTGGTGGGATTCATGTTCTTCAAATGGGTGTTGAATGTGCTTTAAATGAATCATGTCGATCTACCCTAGGTATGCTGCGCATTCTTTAGTGAATTGAAAAGAACAATTTTAAAATATACTTTTTTAAACAGGGCAAGGGCTGTAACTCAGTGGTAGGGCATACGCTTTGCATGCAAAAGTCCAAAATTCAATTTCTGGAAAGGACTATTCCCTGGAATTCTGGAGAGCCAATGGTAGTCCATGTCATCAGTACTGAGCTAGATGGTAGCAAATGGCCTGAGTTGGTATAAGGTAGATTCCTTTGTTCTTAAAAGTGGAAAAAGAAGGTCCACAGTGACTCCAAACTTTATTCATGTATTTTATTTACAATATGTATATGAATTTATATTTTATTTAAGGTGTTGGACTACGACCTGGGAGACCAGGGTTCGAATCCCCACATAGTCATGAAGTTCACTGGGTGACCTTGGGCCAGTCACTGCCTCTCAGCCTCATGAAAACCCTATTCATAGGGTCGCCGTAAGTCGGAATCAACTTGAAGGCAGTACATTTACATGCATAGTTCATATGCACATAAAATAAAACATAATGTATCAAATGACCATTTGGGACAGGACTTGGTTTTGTATAACATAATGTTTGTCCAAACCTTCACACTTGGGGGGGCACTACTTGCACACCCCTTCCATAAGCACATCAAGGCTGGATAGACACCTTAACCAAGACACAGACATCAAGGCACTCAAAACAAAAACAACAAAAAATGTGTTTTTGTTTTCCGAGAAAGACCTGCAGACAACAGGTGATCCGTTTACAGGTCTGAGCTGGCCAATCCCCCCCCCCGCACTTCCAAAGGCTGCCTTCACCCAAGACACAAAAAGAGACTTTATTACCACCAGCAGCCTCTTGGGAAGAATGAGGAGCTCAAATCAGGTGGAGGGGGAGAAGAGGAGAAGAAGGGAAAGCATACCTCCAACTTGCTGGGCAGGCCAGAAGAGGAGGAAAGTGGTTGGAAGCTGCTGACACTTTAAAGCAAAGGTTGCTGCTACTGCTGCTGCTTTGCTCTGGAGGTGACTCCCCCATCCCTGGTTGCTTGGTTGGGGGCTGCAGTCTGCAAAGGCACAAAGCTCATTGCATGCCTCTCCAGGCTTCAGCCAGGTGTAATTGACACGAAACTGATTAGAGGCAAACCAAACTCCAATGTGCTTATCAGTGAATTGGGTTGATACAGATTTAAAGGCACAGTGGCTCCTTCTCTGTGGCTTGGCGCCCGCCCAGAAAATCCAGACCACCTAATGGGTTAAGCGGGCTCTGGGTAGCAGGGTTATAATCCAGGTAAAACCCAGCTAACTGGGCAATATGGCAACCCTAGTAGTAGTAGTAGTAGTAGTAGTAGTAGTAAATATAGCCTCTTACAGGGGACTGCCAGTTTGTTTGGGGCAGCAGTAGTGAGGAGAGGAAATATTTAAAAATTTACTTCCAAGCTTGCAGAGAAAACCCACAGATCCCCTCCCCTCTTGCTAGACCAACAGCAACTTTGGGGTGAGAAAGATGATTTTGATTAGAGGAAACAGCGTGGAGGGAATGGGTTACACTTATCCTCCCACTGCACCACTATCTGAAACAAATGGGTATCCCCCTTCAGTGGCATTTCAGTTTTATTCTATTTATACGATTTATAGCCTGCCTGTCATCACATGTGATCTTGGCGCGAGTTGCAACAAACAGGACAAGCAGGGAAACAAATGCAGTTTAAAACCAAAATCCATAAAATATGGTTATTTTTTTAAAAAAGACTGAGAGATCAATTATGGCTCTTTTGTGTAGCATGTAATTTGGCCCTAAGAGACGTTGGGATGTCATGTTAACTTGCTAAAGGGCAAAACTGAATAATTAGTTAAGTTGAAATGCTTGCTCATTTGCACCTGCTTATGTTCTTTTCAAAAGACCCTGCTGCCCTTTCAGAGGCAAGGACCAAAGCTCAATGGCGACCATGTTCTTTGCATATATAACAGGACTGGGAAACTTTTTCACTCAGAGACCCACATTCCCTTCGGGGCAACATTCTGGGGTCCACATGCCAGTAGTGGCTAGGGCAAAGTGGGTGGAGCAATGATTGTAAATTTACCTTTGTACTGTAGGCTAGTTTCTACACACAGTCACACACGTCTCTCTCACCTATATCCATAGAAACAAAAGCCATTATTGGAGTTCAAGGCCATGTTCCAACCCAGCAAAAACAGTCAAGGAGGGTGTGATGCAGATTAAGGGAGGGGTATGAGTGGGAGAGAGGGGGGTGGCTCAGGACGGGGTGTAGCCTGGGTTGTTTCGCAAGGGCCAGATAGGGCTGGAGGACTGCATTCATCTCTGGGACCTGAGATCCCTTGCCTTTGATAAAGAAGGGTCTAGTGCCCATTTAAAAGTTTTCAGGTTGCGGAGCTGAGAAAGACTTCTGCATGAGATCATGGAGAGCCACTACTGAGCAGAGCAGACAAGGGTGGGCGAGATGGACACAAGGATGACTCCCCAGCTAACGTAAGAAATGGTTCTCAATGAGAAATTTGTCCTAGTTATACTGATGTCTTTGTTCTGCTTCTGTTCTACTTTACCAAAGTTGGGCAAATAAAATTTAATTGAATAAATAATTGTTTGAGATCATTTTAGCAGAGGAGTATTTCTTTAATAATTTGCTGATGAATTTTTCAAAGGTAAGAAGGCTGAAGACGGCAGTGGTTTGGGAAAAGCCAGTCATCAAGTAAATACTGGTGGAGGAAACTGTTCCAAGTTTACCACGTTTGCCAGAGCGGATCAAGCTTTGTCATAAAATGCAAAGCTTTAAATAGCTACTTGGGGGCTCACAAAACCTGAGTAAATACAGATACAAAGTCTTCAATTATGTATGGTTTGTGACCATTAATAATGAAAGACTTTTAATCCATGCTCTGAAAGTTGTCTCCAATTCCCACTTAAATCTTGTTAGTTAAAAACAAAACCCTTAATATTGTGAGTTTATGGTTTAATTTACATTCCCTCCCCACCTTTTCTCTTGTCATTCTAAAGAAGGTTTCAGCTCCTCCACCAAACTAAGAAAATATATCTGTTTCCCAGTTAAGATGGTGTTGGAGGGCCCTAAAAACACTTAAATATTCATCTGTTGAAGTGGCTTTATTAAATTTTTGTTCCTGGAGGCTACTGGCGCATACATTTTGCGACTCTGTAACAAAGATGGGAAGAGGTACTTCCATTTTCTAAAATGAAATAATAGTCAAAGTAGATGTCATGGAGATTGTGTGTTTGCTGTCAAAAGCAGCCACCCCAGGTATCCCCATGTAGAGTCTAGTACTTAAAAAAAAAGTGTGTTGTGACTCTGTGCTGCACATTTCTCCATCTGTACTGGTACTGGCAGCAGCCAAGCGCATTCAACAGGGGCAGAAAAATGTTCAATATAGTAATGTCATGCCACATACCTTTCTTTTTCTTTTAAGTACTCACTGGTGAGACACCAAGGGGGAGATTTGGGAGGGAAAACAGTGAGTTGTTAATTCAGGCACCTCTTCCTTGTACTGCTCCTCCACTCAAAATGGCAGCCTTCCAAGTTTTGCTCTATATTTTCATTCTAGCACTCTTCAATGGGAAAACATTTGGGAGAAAGAGAGTCATTTAAAACACATGTGCACACTACAGCTTAGCCTTAGACAATCTAAAACAAAACAAAACAAGTGAGATGCTGCCTTGCTAAGCCGCCAGGAGAAAGCAAGAAGAGCCTCTTCTTCACCTCCAGAGCAAGGAGTGGAACTTGTGGGTGGACATCTGACAGAGCTGCATTATGTTTCATTACCATATCTGACATGAGGTTTCAATGGACAGGACAAGCCATTGCTGTTACGGAGCCAAGCTCTTGGTTAATGTGAAATAGCAGCAGCTGTTTAGGAACTGATGTTCCAGTGGCCTTCCCACCTTCTTAGGACAGCACTCTGGTGGCGTGAATCCCAAAGACATTCGATTTTAAAGATGATGATGATGATTTAATTTATATCCCATGCTTCCTCCCAGCAACAGCCCAGGGTGGCAAACAAAAGCACTAAAAACACTTTAAAAATAATAAAAACGGACTTTAAAATATATTAAAACACAATATCTTTAAAAGCATTTTTTAAAAAGCTTTAAAGGTATCTTAAAAAAAGGGAAAAAAAGGTTAAAAATATTGTGTGGTAGTGTTTTTTTTTTTTAAAGTTTTACAAACATATTAAAAGCAATTCCAACAGACACAGACTGGGATAACGTCTCAACTTAAAAGGCTTGTTGAAAGAGGAAGGTCTTCAATAGGTGCCAAAAAGATAACAGAGATGGCACCAGTCTAATATTTAAGGGGAGGGAATTCCACAGGGTAGGTGCCGCCTAGGGTTGCCAGATCTCTGTTTTTGAGCCTGAGACTCTGGTTTCTGGGGATCCCCTCTGGCTCTCTGGCTGACTCACCTTAATCTCCGGACTTTCAGCTTTCTTTCTTTCTTTTTTTTAAAGTAAGTTTCTAGGTGATCTGGTTCCAGAGATACACACCAAAATGTCAGCCCCCCCCCCAACTTCTTGGTTACTCTAAGTTCTGCTCTAATCCCTGCCCTTTCAGGTTTTTAGCCAATAAGAAATCAGGGTTGTGACTGACAAGGAATGATAAAGCCAAAAATGTAGAGTCAAACTGAACTGTCTGCCTTCAAGTAGATTCTGACTTATGGCGACGCTATGAACAGCGTTTTCATGGTAAGGGGGATTCAGAGGGGGTTTACCATTGCCTTCCTCTGAGGCTGAGAGGCAGTGACAGGCCCAAGGCTCAGAAACGTGCTTTTTCCTGCTTTTCTGAACATCTCACAGATTGAATAAGTAAGCTTTCAGTATTTTTCTCTCCTGTGTGTAGAAGTCAGACAGATTTAAATTTTGAAGAGGGCAGTGTTTTGCAAACTCCCCAAATTGAAGCTTTAACCCTCTTTTCTCTTCTCCCAAGGCATTTTAACAGCATTTGAATAACATGTGTTTTTAACTTGCTTATCTGTTTTTATGGGTTTTAATGGTTTAAATTTGTATACTTGTTTTTAATGTTTTTAATTGTTGTAAACTGTCCAGAGAGCTTCGGCTATGGGGTGGTATATAAATGCAATATTAATATTAATATTAATAAATATTAATATTAATAACAATAATAATATTTATTGATATTAATAGTATTACTATTAATAATATCAATATTATTAATATTCATATTAATAGCAATATTAATAGTAATAGTAATAATATTAATATTAATATTATTAATAAATCATCATCATCATCATCTAGTACTTGATTTTCCAGAGTAAACATACCCAGAGTAAACCGCATTGAATTCAATAGGACTTCCTTTTGAGTACACATGGTTAGGATTGTGCTGCAAATTGATGGGATTTTTGAGTGAACATAGGAAAAAATTGTGTTTGTGTTGTATATCTTTCTCTGCCCCTCCAATCCTATTTTTAAAGCAATTAGGCAGGGCTTACTTAGGTATCACTGTTTTTATTATGTTGGAAACTAATACTGATTTTATTTTTTTAATGTTCTGCAATGAGCAACTGGTTTTGACAATAAACTATTATATGGAGTGTATGTATTTTTACATCTCCAGTGTGTGTGTGTGTATGGGAATCTTTCCAACAACCCTGTGAAGTAGGGTTGCAGTCTGGAAACCAAGGCAGCTCACAATAAGAAATAGATCCCTTTAAAATCCAATAACCATAAAGACAAGTATAAACAGTTGCAAAACAGTGTAAATTGGCATGATTCTGAATTTTGGGTTGCATGAATGAAGTTGCTTATCACTTGAGGTTGCAGTTCTGTCCCTGTTTGAGTAAGCCCCATTGAATACATTGGGACTTGCTTCTGAATAAATAAAAGTAGGATTGTACTATAAATATCTTTACAGGTTGTGTAAATCATAAATATATTTGGTAGTCATGCTTATACAAATATTTCTTCATTTATCATATTTTTGGTTTTTGGTTAGGAATCCTGACTGGTTGTGAGATGCTTAGTTTTCTGTCTTACTCATAGGAATCTTGTTGTGGTTGGTATGGTATTGCATTTAAGAAATCATCACTGTCTTTTGTTCTTTTTCTATTTGTATTTCATTTACCTTTATCCTCACTCCCTTTCATCCACAGAAGCAACAACAGTGGTTCCATGCGCTCCTCTCAACTTTCTTAAACCCACTGATGATTCACCTTGTTGTTTGTTTCTTGTCCAATAGTGGTAAAAGAGAATTCACATACTGGGCAGCGTGGCTGCAATTGTTGTTCCCAAGCTGCTGCCTATGAAGGTAGACCAAATCATGTGTGCTTTCTCTCTGTCAATTATATTCACTGGAATTGGGTTGGCTAATAAAGTGAGTTTATAGCAGCCCACAGGGGAGACAGAAAAGGGTAGAGAATCTTCTTACTCATTACTCAGACCTCTTTCTGAAGTGAAGGGTCAAATCTGTAAAGAAATTTGGATGTTAAAAGGAAGGGCCAGGGCATTCCAGGCAGGGGGTTGCCAACCCTACTTGGATATGGATATATTTGCAGAGGATCTCTTGTCAAGCTTTACCAACAACACAATCTAAACCATATCTACTGAGAAGTAAGTCCTATTGAGTTCTATGGGGCTTAGTCCCTTAGTAAGTGTGTTTAGAATTGCAGCTCTTCAGGGGCATCCATCTTTATTCCTGAGTACTCCCATCTAATCTCCACAACATTAGGCTCCTTTCTTCCTATAATGGCCTTCTGGCGACTGGCCTGGCCTGGCCTGAGGGCACTTGAACCCTTTTTGCCAGAAGCTGATTGGCTAAATTAAATGTTCCCCATCCAGGCTCCATCTTTTAGCTAAGATTTCTATCTTAATTTCCCATCAGATAAATGTTTTTCTACAAATTGTATGCGCCAAGCAACTGTGGTTGATGCTTAATGTATCATGCTTAATGACATCACTTGGACCCGCCCCATGATGTCACTTGGACCCACCCTGTGACATCACTTGGACCTGCTCCATGATTTCACTTGGAACTGCCCCATGACATCACTTGGGGCCGCCCCCAAAATCTCAGGGTCTGAGATGTTTCTGACCTGGCAACCCTAGTGCCACCACGCTAAAGGTCCATTTCCTATGTTGTGCAGAATGGACCTCCTGATAAGATGGTATCTGCAGGAGGCCCTCATCTGCAGAGCTCAGTGATCGACTGGGTATATAAGGGATAAGACGGTCTTTCAGGTATCCTGGTCCCAAGCTGTATAGGGCTCTGTACACCAAGACTAGAACGCTGAACTTGGCCTGGCAGCAAATGGGCAGCCAGTGTAATTCTTTCAGCAGTGGGGTGACATGTTGCCCCAGTGAGCAGTCTCGCCACCACATTTTGCACCAGCTGCAGCTTCCGGACCAACCTCAAGGGCAGTCCCACATAGAGTGCATTACAATAATCCAGCCTGAAGGTTACCAGTGCGTGGACAACAGTGGTCAGGCTATCCTGGTCCAGAAACTGTCACAGCTGTCTTACCAGCCAAAGCTGGTAAAAGGCACTCCTAGCCGCTGAAGTCACCTGGGCCTCTAGCAACAAAGATGGATCCAGGAGCACCCCCAGACTATGGACCTGCTCTTTCAGAGGGAGTATGACCCCATCCAAAGCGGGCAACTGACCAATTATCTGAACTCGGGAACCACCAACCCACAGCATCTCTGTCCTGCTAGGATTCAAACTCAGTTTATTGGCCCTCATCCAGCTCACCACTGAGTCCAGGCACCAGTCCAGGGCTTGCACGGCCTCTCCCAATTCAGATGTTACAGAGAAACAGAGCTGGGTATTGTCAGCATACTGCTGACACTTTGCCCCAAATTTCCTGATGACTGCTCCCAGGGTCTTCATATAGATGTTAAACAGCATGGGGGACAAGATGATACCCTGCGGCACCCCACAGCACAACTGCAAGGGGGCTGAAAGACAATAATCCAATGCTATTCTCTGAAAAGGACCCTGGAGATAGGATTGGAACCACTGTAAAACAGTGCCTCCAATACCCATCTCACCAAGTCAGCCCAGAAGGATACCATGGTCAATGGTATCAAAAGCCACTGAGAGATCAAGTAAGAGTAACAGGGTTGCACTCCCCCTGTCTGATAAAGGTCATGCATCAGGGCGACTGTGATGTTCCTATATTAATGTATATATGGTAAGTGTTGTTGTTTAGAAGATACATGGTAAGTGGAGTGAAAGAGGAGGGGGAGTGAATGGGCAGTAGAATGCCAGATGATTGGCTGAGTGTTTAAAATGGCTGAACGTATAAAAGGAAGAGTGAGAGTGGGGGTGGAGGAGGTGAACTGAGTGGGCTGCTTGGTGGGGGTTTAGAGAGTTGTTTGCCAGGAGAGAGTGGAGAAGGAGGGGGGTGGAGTTCGGATTAGTATTGAGTAAAACCATATGCTTATGTGCCTTAAGAAGAAATCTTGTTAATCTTGTTAGCTTTGTTATCTTTAATAAATACTTAATTTGGTTTACCAAAGGCCTGATCCTTGGCTGGGGTTTCACAGACCAGAAGGGAGGGTAAGGTAATGACCAAGGCTGAAGGGGAACTGTAACAAATGGTGGCAGCGGTGAAGAGAATAACAATACCAGTATTCAGAGTCTCTGGGAATACTAGTATTAGGACGTGACTGGTGGTTGCCTAGCAGGGGGATCTGTTGAGATCTGTGCTAGAGTGGGGAGAGAAACAATAAAAAAGGACAGTCCGGACTGGTGGAGTCCCTGGTGGTGCCTAGTGACAGGCAGTAGCCACGCGCAGGTAGGAACCTGACAGGGAGAGCCAGGGAAGGGCGTCACAGCGACCAAGGCCGATTGTTCCATAACCAGGCCTGAACCCAGAATGGAACAGGTCAAGATAATCTGTTTCATCCAAGAGTACTTGCAATTGCTTTGCCACAACCCTCTCAATTACCTTCCCTAAAAAGGGGGTATTTGCGACTGGTTGGTAAATGTCTCAGACCAATGGGTCCAGGATGGGCTTTTTTGGGAGTGGTGGGATCACCACCTTTTTCAGGGCAGCTGGAACCACTCCCTCCTACAATGATGCATTGACCACACCCAGGGTCCACTCGGTCAACCCCCCTCAGCAAGCTTTAATAAGCCGAGAAGGGCAAGGATCGAGAGGACATGTTGCTAGCCGCATCATTGCAAGCACCTTGTCTACGTCATCAGGCCGCATCAACTGAAACTGTTCCCAAGATGTTGCAGCAGACATTGCACTGGACATCTCATTGGGGACTACAGTAGATGTGGATGGGGCATCAAGACTGCAAACATTTCACAGTGGGCCTCCGAAGGATCTAAAACTCCATTTCCTGGAGTTGATGTCAACAGACCCCTGACAATACGGAAAAGCTCCACTGGATGGCTACTTGAGGATGCAATGGAGGCAGAGAAGAGGGTCGCTTTCACCGCCCTCACTGCCACACAGTAGGCACGGTTATGATGTTTTACTCATGCCCGATCAGCCTCACAGCACGTCTTTCACCACTTGCACTCTAGCTGTCATCCAGCCTGTTTCATTGCCCTTAGCTCACTGGTGTACCAAGGTGCGAACCAGGCTCCACAATGCCAGAGAGGGCACTCCGGGGCACCTGTGTCAAGAGCCCGACGTGCCTCACTGTTCCACAGCATGACAAGGACTTCAACAGGGTCACCTGCTCTATCTACTGGGAACTCCCCCAGGGCATTCAGGAATCCAGTGGATTCCATTAGTCTCCAGGGCGAACCATCTTAATCTGTCCACCACCCCTGCAGGGAAGGATCGGAGCCATAAGCCTCTTCACCTGGTGAATAACTTCACCAGGAAGTGGTCTGACCGTGACAATAGGGTGATATCTACCCTCCCCCCATCTCCAGACCACCCCTTCCTCCATCTGGAGCAAAAACCAAGTCGAGGGTGTGCCCTGCCCTATGCGTCGGGCCACTGACAACTTGAGACAGCCCCATGGTCATCATGGAGGCGATGAAGTCCTGGGCCGGAACACTAGAGGCAGCCTCAGCATGGACATTGAAATCATCCAGGACTATGTTCTGGCTCCTCCAATACCACAGATGAGACAGTCTCCGCCAGCTCAGTCAGAGGAGCTGCCGGGCAGCAGGGTGGACAGTACACTAGGGCAGCAAGCCTAGTTTACTGTCTCCCTGGCATGACACCAGGTGCAGGTCCTCCCAACCAGCTCCAAGACAGAGTGGTTTCCTGGTGACAGAGATGGAAGTTCTGTAGACCACAACAACTCCTCCTCCCCATCTCTGCAACCTGTGCTGGTGTTGCACCGAGTATCCAGGTGGGCAAAGCTGGGTCAGATCAACTCCTCCCAGCTCACCCACCCAGGTCTCAGTAATGCACACGAAATCACACCTTCATGCACAATCAAATCATAGATGAGTATGGTCTTATTGTGTACCCATCTGGCGTTAAGCAACAACACACACGGGCCAGTGGGCACAGCAGATAAACTGTATGAGCTTCATTCTACATCACTGCAAATCACAGGGGTGTCTTCATGGGACAGACGTATGCTAGTAGCAATTCAGATAAACAGTAGCCCTATTCAGACTTTCTTCCCTCCTTCCACCCCCCACATGTGATTAACAATTTATGGAGTAAGCACAGGCCCCACCCTTTCCATTGCATCACCATCGCTGCTCCTGCACCCGTCCCCATGTTGGGGTCTGTGCTTCTGAAGTGGAGATCCTGCTTAATTGGTGAAGATCCTCGGCACAGTTAAGTACCCTGGAAGGTCAGGGTTCTAAATCAGGTGGGGAGCCTACACGAGTGGAAAAGGCTCTCTGTAGAGGCCTGTGGTGATGGTGATGTCATGGAGGGGGCCAAACCAGGGAACACAATGCTGCGCCCTCCCCTCATGCGATGGTAATTGCCTGAGAGGATGGCATAGTTAGCAGAGCAAAATGAAGCTTCTGGTTTTAATTTGCTTGTCTGGCATTCTATGTTTGTGTAAGTTTCTTTCTTTGTAACACAATCTCCTCTTGAACACTCAGGGCCCCTCCAGACATTCTTTTTATTGCACAGTCATGAAGATTTGGGCTCATGATGCTATCAGGACAGTCACTCATGTCTGATCCCACTTTCAGTTAGGGATGGAAAGTTCTACCAGCTTTGGTTCTCTGGGTTTCTCAGTTTTCCAGTCTTAAATTCAGCTTTCCACATTTCTGCAGCAATTGGCAATTTTAAAAAAATCCTCATGAAGATTCTCCAGCATTTTAGCGCAGATTTCTCCCAGTAAACACAGTTTTCTAGACAGTTTGGACTAATGTACACATTTTGGCAAAACATTTCTCATCATATAATTCCCTTTTGCATGTTATTGTCACTCATATATTAATATTTAGGCACACTTTCCCCTAATATATGCATTTTCGTGAACATTTGTTGGCGAACTACATTGCCGAATTCTAATAAGTGTGAATTTTATTTATTTATTTATTTATTATTTAATTTTGTATCCCGCCCTTCCTCCCAGCAGGAGCCCAGGGTGGCAAACAAAGCGCTAAAAAGACTTTAAAACATCGTAAAAACAGATCTTAAAATACATTAAAACAAAACAGCGTTAAAAATTTTGAAGGATGACTGTGTTTTGGTTCTCATATTGTTTCAGAAAGTGCGAGTTTGATAGATTTGGCTTGAAATGTGAACTGAATCAAAATTATTGCCCATCCCTACTTTCAATATTGCATGCACCTGTAAACGTTTTGGGGCAGTCACATTGCTTCGTTTCCAGTCAGTGCATATCCCGTAACTTCCTGTCGATATCCCATAACTTATTATTTATTTATTAAATTTCTATCCCGCCTTTCCTCTCAGAAAGAGCCCAGGGCAGCAACGTTTTATACCACCAATGTTCTGGTTTATTGTTGTCCTCCTTTTGTTGTGCTGTAGCCCCTGCAGACAGGAATAATGTGCTAGCACTGAGGCAGTATCGCAGAACAAACTGAAGCAGAACAAATCCACCATAAATGCACTATTATTGCATCAAGGACATGTTGCAGAATTCACCCACAATAAAACCCCAGTCTGGAGGGTATAGCTAGCGCCAGGTGTGACCGGGCCCTTGGGTGCCAGCCTGCCCTGGACCCCCTGCTCCCAGCCCCCCCTACAGACCATGCGGGACTGCTCCACCTACCTCTTCTCTCTTTCTGTGAATGCCCCGCACGCTGGGCACGCAGGTCACTGCTATCAACCAAGATGGCGGTGGAGGCTTCTCTAAGGGGCGAATACCCTACTGGCATCTTTGTTGGTGGCACATATGCATGCTATGCTGTATGTGCACACATCAATGAAGATGGTGGTAGGGGCATCAACCTCTTAGAGAAGCCTCTGCTGCCATCTTGGTTGATGGCAGCTGCACGCACAGTGTGCAGGGCATTCACAGAAAGGGAGGAGAGGCAGGTGGAGCAGGAGGGTGCCACGGGCTCACACAGTCTGTAGGGGGAGCTAGGAGCTCTGTCTCTGCAATCTGCAGCAGGGTTGGGAGTCGGACCTGCCAAAGGTTGAGGAAGGGGAGCGCTACTCCCACACCCTAAGGAGGGACCCATTACACGTCTACATTTCACATCCAAAAACCAGCTTGACCCCCTTACCTATTGTCTGGGGTGGTACAATGGAAAACATTGTAATAGCCACTCTGAAGACTGAGACAGTAGCAGTCAGTAGGGGGTATCAAAGGCAAGGCGGTGTTGCGTGCTTGGCTTCTGGATGGCAAGATTACTGAGAGGATGAGGGGGGAGGGGAGTGCTGCAGCCACGACACAGCAGCATAAGTGTCAGATTGGCTCCTCTGCCATGCCTGCACTGCACTGTGCTCCCTGCACCTTTCCTTTCCCCCACACCCTCTTGGTAAGTGGCAGCAACCCTTATTGTCTGGAAGCCAGTTGTACAAGTTGTACACCTTTGCCACCCCACCAACCATTACTGGATTAAGGTATTATCCTTCTCCAACAGCCAGCATTCAATGGCATAGCACCTCTGAACCTGGCAGCAGCATATAGTCATCATGACTAGAAGCCATGGGTAGCTTTATTCTCAATGAATTTGCCTAATCCTCTTGTAAAGTCATGTGGTGTACATCATTGCCACATTTTATGGCAGCAAATCCCCCAGATTCTTCATGCATTATTTGAGGAAGCACTTCCTTTTGACTGTCCTGAACTGACAATCAGGATGACCCTTCGTTCTGTGTTTTGAGAGACGGAGAACATTTTCTCTCTTCACACCATGTATAATTTTATCTTTCATATCCCCCCTCTCCCCAAGTCATCTTTTTATATAAACGAAATAGCCCCAAACACTTCAGCCCAGGGGTAGACAGTGTAGTGTCCTCCAGATGTTGGACTTCAACCCCCATCAGCCCCAGCCAGCATGTCCAGTGGTTAGGGATGATGGGGATTATAGCCAGGCAACATCCGGGGTGCACCATATTGGCTTTAGCCTGTCTGCATAGGGGAGAGCCTTCAAACCCTTGAACACTTCACTTGCATCTTTCAGCACCTTCTCCACCTCTTCATTGCCCTTTTAGAGACAGGATAATGAGAAGTGTTTGTAGTGTTCCAAATGTGGCTGTGCCATGCATTTATATAAGGGGATTATTATGCTGGCCATTTTAGTCTCCGTTCGTTTCCAATAATCCCAAGCATGGAGTTTGTCTTCTTCTTCACCACTGCAACACGCTATTGACACTTTCAACGAGCTATGAAGTGGATGGTGACTTGTAGGAAGAGCACATTTGTGGTGGTACCACCCCATTTATGGAACACCCTCCCCTGAAACAGTCACCTGGTTCCATCTGGTGCCAGATGACCTTTTTCGTTCACCTAGGCCTTTTAAGCAATTTTTTTTTAAAGCTGGACTTCTCAATTTTATGCTTTTTTTTTGCATTTTATTCTTTTAATTTTTTGTGAGCTGCCCAGAGAATATGTGTTTTAGGTGGCCATAGACATGTAGTTTAAGATAAAGAAGCAAGCCAATATCCAAAGGGTAATGGAATTACTAGTGTAAAGATCCCCCCCCCCCAGAATAAGGATACTGGAATCCTCTTCTGGTGTGCTATGCTTGTTCTTTGGCAACTTCAATAAAAACAACATTTCAACTTTAATCCTCAGGGTTCATCACATACTACGATGTAGCATGATATGAGTGTTGTCTGCCATGCTGATGTCGTCCAAGTTAGTGTGTAGAAAGAAACCATACTTCCGTTTCATGGAAAGCTATGAATGGGGAGCACCATTGGGGCAGGGGGAGCTTCTTGCTTTCTCCTTACCCTGCTCAGTATTTCACAGAGATCAAAGCTAGAAGCAAGTCATTTGATTAATTGCCATGCAGCAGAATCCTTTGCTAGCATGTGTGTGATACAAGTCACTGAAGACAAAAGGATCCTTTGGACGACGGTAGCTGTGTGGGCGCAGGGCACCACACTCAAAAAGCTGGGAGAAGTACGCTCCCTCCCTGCAGGGCTGGTAACCAAAACAAGCCATGGAAGAGAATAAGGTCTTATATCTGCACACGGTGTGAACTCATTTCCTGTTGAGAGATGACACAAAAGACTGGACAACTAACTCAATCAGTGAATACTTCCCTGGGGTTCCCCTCTTCTCATTTGTAAACAGCATACACTGGAAATCCATAGATTTAAAATATCTCACTAGACTATAGCACCCTATGAGAATAATATGTTTTTTGTTTATTTACGTCCCAACTTTGAAACCATAAGGACCAACTGCTATCAACAAAATACAACCATAATATATAGTTTCCCCTGGCTCTTAAGGATACCATCTGGCAATTTCCACCCCTTTGCCTGCATGTTTTGTCTTAATCATTCTTTAATTACTGGATGATAAGGGGGTAGGGCAGTGGTAGGGAACCTGTGGCCTTCCAGATGTTTCTGGATACCCTGACCAATGGAAGTGCTGAATGGGGATGATGGAAGTTGGAGTCCAGCAACATGTAGGGCCATAGGGGGAGAAAGTGTGATGGCAAGGGAAGAAGGATGGGTAGGGAAAAGGGGTGTTCAGGGTGGGGAGGTGCTAAATTCCACCCAATTCGGATTTGGTACTTATTCTCTATTGATGTGGATCAGATTTTTATGTAGTGATTTTCCATGGCTATGATTGAAAATGGATTTTTTTTAAAAAAAACCCCTTCTTCTAAAATATCAATATTAAGAAAGATAATTTTATTGATATTTCCTTTCATTTATCAATATTTTCATTCAAATATTGATATTTCCTTCTGAACAATCAATATTAATATCAATGTTTTTTGCGAGGGAAAAAACAGATCAGTAAAAGCAGCTGCTAGCAGACAAAGAATGAACTCAACTCAATACCAGCCTCTTAGGTCAACAGAATGCTTTCGAAGCAACGGATCCCATCCCTAGTTCAGGGGAAAAGGGAGCCTGAATTGGCATTGTCTATTTGTCAATTTTATTGTATATGTGTAATGGGGAAAAAAATACAATCACATACACACACATAGTGGGTGGATGGGTTTAAAATAACTCTGTTAGTATAGTATGACCTTTGGGGAGCTATGGTAGTGCAGTGCGGCGGCAGCTAAGGAACTGAGAGGTGAATTAGAAGACTCTGGGACAGGTCTCACCTCTTCCACGAACTCATTAGGCAACCTTAATAAGCAAGCTCCATCTCAGCTCTGCTCTTGAACTCCAATATGAGGATAGTAATACTGAGCTGATCTATCTTGCAAGGTTGTTTTAAGGTTGGAATAGCATTTTGAACACTTGAAAGTGCTAGGCAGATGCTAATTATTATTGTTATTTTTAACAAAAAAATCCCCTTATTATGTAATATTCTTCACATGATTTGCTCACACCAAAATGGCTGCAGAAGAGTGGCCAATCAACATTGACCTCTTTTTGCACTTATTTTAATAACACAAATATTAAATACTTAGTATTTACATAGCACTTTTTCTAAATGTTAATTTTTTTTCACATCTCAGCCTTATAACACCCTGTTAATAAACTCTAGAAGTACAGAAAGCTGCCTTATATTGAGTCAGAGTGTTGGTCTATCTAGCTCAGCGTTGTCTATATTGACTGGTAGTGGCTTTCCAGGGGTCTTTCTCCAACCCTGCTTGGAGATGCCAAGGACTGAACTTTGGAACTATTTGCACATGAAGCATACATGCTACTATAGTGGAGGGAAGGAAGACTGAGTGACAATGATTTAGCTAACAGCATGTAGTGAGTTCATGACTGGCCACTGTCATCCATGCCCCAAGGACCTCTAGATTAGACTACTGCAGTGTGTGCATGTGGGATTGCCTTTGCAGATTTCCTAAAAACATCAGTTATGCGGCTGCTGTGTTACTAACTGGGACTGGCTATGTGGATCACAGCTCACCAATTTTTAAATGATGATATTGGCTGATGAGCCAGGGTCTGTTTCCAGGCACAATTCAAGGTGCTGTGGCTGATTTAGATAAATTATAACAATAATATCAAGCAGAGGTCACCAAGATGGCACCCCTCGGTGTAGTGACATCCTGGAGGTCTTCCTGTGCCCATGAAGCCTCTGAGCTCCCTCATGTGCTGTTCCCAACAGCTGTTCTCATCAGTTGTCTCTGATTCCCTCCCCCCTCATTTATGAAGCTATTTTTGCTCAGATTGAATATAGACAAGTGAATTGTTGTTGTTGTTGTTAATATGCTGCTCGAGCTTCCTGTGGCTGTGGGGGAGGGGGTTATTGTTTTATTGTTTATTTTATAGTAGCATATTATTGTTTTTAATATTGTTGTAAGTCATTTGGAGACCTTCGGGTATCAAGCAACTAATAAATCAAATAAATACATAAAAATAGAATACATCACTCCCATGCCAACACACACACACACACACACACACACACACACACACACACACACACACACTGGTGAGCTGTTATCTGAGGTGGGGGAAGGTTTTGCACCTCCTCAAGTATGCAATCCATTAATTTTGTTCCATAGAACCCAATGTGGGCCATTGAGAAATGAGTCAGTACCTTACATGCGTAGCTCCAGTTCTTCATCTATACATTCCTGGCCTCAGTTTGTTTGGTAGTGTGATGATATAAGTGTAGCAGAATTTCAGGAAGTATTTATAGAGTCTTCTGGCTGTGAAAGCAATTCATGGCTATATCCCATACATTTTTACTTGAAACTAAGTCACACTATGTTCCATGGAGCTTACTTCCACAACCCTAGTAGGCATTTCTAGGGTTGTAGTCTCAGTCTCACAAACCTAGAAGAAGTCTCTCAACCTCTACAGCAGGAATGGGGAACCTGTCACCCTCCAGATCTTGCTGGACTCCAGCTCCCATCAACCCCAATGGCCAAGGAAGATGAGAGCTGTTGTCCAACATGTGGAGAGCAACAGCTTCCCCACCCTGACCCTAATGACCAATCTATGAAATGGATCAAATCTGTTGTAGTAAATCAGGTCCACTATTTATACATGTGTATGGAGTCTTTTTGGCTCTTTCCAGTGTTTCCTATGCTGCATGTCTATTCATATATATCATTGCATTGTGTCTAGAAAATGTGTTAGACTGTGCTTCTGCAAATGTGTTAAAATCCTATCCCACTTCAGTGCCAAGGATGAGCCCCCAAATCTGTCAGAACACATGTTGAGATTGACTCTTGGCTGAAGTCAAAACCTTGCCTGGAATACTTTTGGTGGAGATTGCTTTATGACAACTCTCATTGTTCTTCAACCATCACAAATTATCTCCCTCTGGCTAGTTAGATCTTTAGCAAACAGCTTCATGATCCTGCAAATAAATGGGCAATGGGGTAGAAGGAGGGAGGAATGGAGCAAAATATAATTTCCTACGTTTTACTTAGTTTATGGGGAACTGTGCCTTATGTGACAAGGCTACAATTAATATCGCTCATAAAGCAGGACACTCATTCAATTGATTTCATTATGGCAGTTCTGGCCGTGATACTGTTGAAAGGGATTCCCCTATTATCTGTGGCTGACACGTATTCCTAATCAACCCAGCCAATTCTGCTTTGTCAAAGGCCTGCCACACAAATGGATGCAATATTTATTCTGGTTGGGCCTATTAGTGTAAAAAATGTGGCATACGCTCACAGACATATAAGCTTTGGTCCCACAACAGCCGTTAATCAAGATATTTTCTCTTTGGAAAGATTCTAAATCTAGGTTACACTGTCAGTCACGACTTAGAAACCATGCGAGGTGATTCATTTCTCTTGAGGTCTCTTCCCAAAGTTGCTCCTAGGAATGTTAGGGACAGGAAGTCAAGTTGTCAAAACAGGAAGTCCTGCATTAAGGATACTTTATCTTGCATTACTTAGCTATGCGTAACAAGAGTCCTTTCCCCCATGTCATGATTCCTACATCATCCCTGTGAACTGGGATCCACCTAAATGAGTACCAACTCCTCTCCCCAGACATGTAGCTTGAAGAAAAAGAGCTCCCAATCTTGAGAGGCCCACAGGCAAGATGTCCTTGATGGGCCTTTTTTCCTTGAATGGGTCCACTGCCTCCTCACTGCTGCCATCACTATTCATGTGCTTACTTCAGAAGTAAGTCCCAATGATTTCATATACCTTAATGTGGTGAGGGGGTTTGAGTGTTGAAGAAGCTGAGAGCAATGCCGTCAGGAGTCTAGACCAAGAGTCTATACTCCTAGTAGGGGCACCCAAGGCGGAATGGTCAAAGCTGAGATACCAGACTGAGATGCACCCAAACTCAGAGGAAGGCAATGGTAAACCACCTCTGAATATCTCTTACCACAAAAACCCTATGAACAGAGTGTCCAAAATGCAACATGGGATAGTGCTGGAAAACACCCAGGCATTTTAAAAAATTTAAAATTTGAATTTAAAATTGAAAATTTTTAATTATGTTTTATTGTGTTTTTGTATTTTAACCTGTTTTATCATGCTGTACACCACCCTGGGAGCTTATTGCTATAGGGCGGTCTAAAAATGTAATAAAATAAATAAAATAAATAAATAAATGAGACCCCCAGGTCAGAAGGCACTCACCAAGCTACTGGGGAAGAACAAAGGACAAGTACGAGTAGTGCTGTGACTAATGATGCAGCTGGGTCAAAGCCAAAAGGAAGCCCAGAGGCTGATGTGCACAGATGCGAAAGGAGAGTCCGGAGTTGTACGACGCACACAATAGGAACATGAAATGTGAGAAGCATGAACCAGGGAAAGTTAGAAATTGTCAAGCAAGAAATGGAACTTATGAACATTACAATACTTGGCGTGAGTGAATAAAAATGGGTGGGAATGGGACATTTTCAATCAGGCAACTACAAAATATTGTATGTAGGAAATGAGAAATTAAGAAGAAATGGGGTTGCTTTAATAGTGAGAAGTGATGTAGCAAAAACAATTAGGAGCTACAACGCAAGGTCTGAGCGAGTGATATCACTGAGATTAAATGGGAAACCTATTAACATAACCATCATCCGAGTCTATGCTTCAACAGCAAACGCAGAAGAAGAATTGAAGAGATTTTACGCAGAAGTACAGGAAGAAATTGATCACACACCAAAACAAGATGTGCTGATAATCATGGGAAACTGGAATGCAAAATTAGGGAACAGAGAAGAACTAGGAATTGTGGGGAAACAGGGCTTAGGAGACAGAAATGAAGCAGGAGAAAGACTTATTGAATTCTGTGAAGCCAATGATTTGTTTCTTGCAAATACATTTTTCGAGCAACCAAAAAGACGACTGTACACGTGGACATCACCAAATGGTCAATAGAGGAATCAAATTGATTATATAATTGGTAGCAGAAGATGGAGAACTTCCATACTTTCTGCAAAAACAAGACCAGGAGCAGACTGCGGTACAGATCATGAACTGGTAATATCGAAAATAAGAGTAAAGCTAAAGAAGAAAAACAAAGCAATCATAATGCCAAAATACAATTTAAATAACATCCCAGAAGAATATAAAGATCAAATAAGGAACAGTTTTGAGGCTTTAAACTTAGTTGACAGAGAACCAGAAGAACTATGGAGTGAAGTCACAGACATTATCAGGGAAGAATGCAAAAAGACAATACCTCTCGTTAAAAAGAGAAAAAGACCTCAATGGATGACTGAAGAAACTCTTAAAATGGTTAAAGAGAGAAGGAAAGCAAAAGCAAAAGGAGACAGAAACACGGTCAGAACCTTAAATGTAACAATACAGCGACTAGTCTGTAGGGACAAACAGAACTATTACAATAGTTATTGTATAGAAATAGAAGAGGACAACAAAAAAGGAAGAACAAGAGCCCTATTCGAAAAGATTAAAGAAATGAAAGGGAAATTTAAACCAAGAGTAGGGATGTTGAATAATCAACAGGGGAACACACTGACTGACTGAGATGAAATAAAAGGAAGATGGAAGCAATACACTGAAGAACTCTGTAAAAGAGACGCCAGGATGACATATTCATTCACGGAGGAACCATATGATGAAGAACCAGAAATTTTAGAATGTGAGGTGAAAGCTGCACTTAAAATACTTGGAAGAAACAAATCACCAGGAACAGAATCTGTCCAAATTTTGACAAAAATCTGTCAAGAAATATGGAAAACTAAACCATGGCCCACAGATTGGAAATGTTCGATATACATCCCAATTCCAAAGAAAGGGGATCCCAGGGAATGCAGTAATTATTGAACTATTGCCTTAATATCTCATGCAAGTAAAGTAACGCTCAAGATTCGACAACAAAGGCTCTTACCATATATGGAGCGAGAAATGCCAGACATCCAAGCTGGATTTAGAAAGGGAAGAGGCACCAGAGATCATATTGCAAACATACATTGGATAATGGAACAGACCAAGGAATTTCAGAAGAAAATCACCCTGTGCTTTATAGATTACAGCAAAGCCTTTGACTGTGTAGATCATGAAAAACTATGGAATGCTTAAAAGAAATGGGGGTGCCCCAGCATCTGATTGTCCTGATGCGCAACCTATACACAAGAGGCTACTGCAAAGACAGATATGGAGAAACCGATTGGTTCCCCATTGGAAAGAGTGTGAGACAGGGGTGTATTTTATCACCCTATTTATTTAATCTATACGCAGAACATATACTGAAAGCAGGATTGGATCAAGATGAAGAAGGTGTGAAAACTGGAGGGAGAAATATCAATGATTTAAGATATGCAGATGATACCATACTACTAGCAGAAACCAGTAATGATTTAAAACAAATGCTGATGAAAGTTAAAGAGGAAAGCACAAAAGCAGGACTACAGCTGAACATCAAAAAGACGAAAGTAATGTCAACAGAAGATTTATGTAACTTTAAAGTTGACAATGAGGACATTGAACTTGTCAAAGATTATCAATACTTCAGCACAGTCATTAACCAAAATGGGGACAATAGTCAAGAAATCAGAAGAAGGCTAGGACTGGGGAGGGCAGCTGTGAGAGAACTAGAAAAGGTCCTCAGATGCAAAGATGTATCACTGAACACTAAAGTCAGGATTATTCAGACCACGGTATTCCCTATCTCTATGGATGGATGTGAAAGGTGGACAGTGAAAAAAGCGGATAAGAGAAAAATCAACTCCTTTGAAATGTGGTGTTGGAGGAGAGCTTTGTGCATACCATGGACTGTGAAAAAGATAAATAATTGGGTGTGAGGACAAATTAAACCAGAACTATCACTAGAAGCTAAAATGATGAAACTGAGGTTATCATACTTTGGACACATCATGAGAAGACATGATTCACTAGAAAAGACAATAATGCTGGGAAAAACAGAAGGGAATAGAAAAAGAGGAAGGCCAAACAAGAGATGGATTGATTCCATGAAGGAAGCCACAGACCTGAATTTACAAGATCTGAACAGGGTGGTTCACGACAGAAGCTCTTGGAGATCGCTGATTCATAGGGTCGCCATAAGTCATCGTCGATTTGAAGGCACATAACAACAACAACAAAGCGTGCCTAGGACAGCAGTCGTAGTAAATGTAATTGATTAAAACTAAGTCACCAGATTAATTGACTATTTAAAAAAATGGATGACAGGCCTAACTACCTGACAGAAAATGTTTTTATTGGTTGGAACAGTAAAACACTATTGAAATACAGGAAGATTCCTTTTACCAAGCCATATCATTGATCCAGCTAGCACAGTACTGTCTATGACACCAACCTGCTACTTTGCAGTATATGACATGGCCCACAGTCAGGGCTGTGTGCATGCTGGAATTCTGCTAGAATCCAAGAACGTTGTAGTGGGCTCAGAATTCTGTTTTCTGAGAAATTAAACCAATTGTGGTTACTAGGTAGGAGGTTGAAAGCCAAGACCTTCAAGGTAGCTTTCTCTGAAATGCCAACTGTTTGATGCACAAGGCCAGCTAGAGAGGCACAGGTGAGTAGTCTCAATATATGAACGAGACAGTGGTGTCAGGAACAGGGATTTGGATTTGTTAGTCTGTACAAAAGGGACAGACTTCACTTGAACATGGATGGAACGGGACTGTTGACACTTAAAATCAAAAAGGTGGGAAAGCAGTTTTTAAACTGAGTGCCTGGGGAGGAGGCAATAGGAATTGAGGAGTGTCCAGTTCAGAACAAGTTATCTCCCAGGTATGGGGGGGGGGAGGAAATGACCATGGTAATTCAAATGGGAGAGGGGTTCTTGGTTCAGAGAGTGCAGGGGCACCTGATAGCAATTCAAAGAGTCCAGTGCACCATAAGGTAAAACACATATGCCAAAGACATTTGGAGAGAGACACCATATATAAGTGTATATGCTAATTCTAGAAGCCTCCAAGCCAAGATGGGTGAGCTGGAGTGCTTGGTCTTAGAGGAGAGCATAGATATAGTGGACATAATGGAAACTGGTGGAATGGAGAAAGCCAGCGGGACATGGTTATGTCTGGATACAAACTGTATAGGAAAGACAAGGAAGGGTGTTCTAGAGGTGGTATCACTAGAAATCCCCAAAAAGGGCAGTCACTGTGGGTGGTGATACAAAGCCACAAGAATAATTTAGTACTGGCAATGGGTGCTATTGTCCCCCTGACCGAAATGTCCAGTGTGATTGTGAGATGGAGAATGAAATCAATGAGGCATCCAAAGGAGGAAGAGCTCTAGTAATTGGTGACTTCATTTGCACTCACATAAATGGGTAAATGCACATTCCCGTCACAACAAAGACGTAAAATTTCTAGACAACTCTAAATGACTGTGCCCTAGAACTGTTGTTCATGGAACCAACCAGAGGGGAAGCAAACCTCAACTTAAACTTAAGTGGCACCCAGGACCTGGTGCGAGATGTAAGTGTTGTCTAACCAATTGAGACCAGTGACCATAGTGGTATCAAATTCAATATGTATGTAAATAGAGCCCTCAAGTGCAACTGAACCCTACTGAAAGTGGGGCTTGAAGTCACCGCTGATTATTTTATTTATTAAATTTATTAGTCACTTTTCTTCACAAAAGTGAACCCAAATCGACTCACAATCAATAAAAAGATAAAAACCAAGATAAAAAACCTAAAACAAATTTAAAAAGGTAAAAAAACCACAGTACATGAATATAAAATGCTGTGGAACTGTCCACCCCATAAAGGAGGCTACATCAAAAGCACTCCAAAAACCTTCCAAAATTATTTGAGTTAAAGCCAGGCTGCAAAGGAAAAATGCGTGACCTGGTGTCATGGTGACATTGGGTGAATGACAAATGCCCCCCCCATCAAAGTACAACTGTTAGGGATGGAATCTGTTGACCGGTGGCAGTTTGAAAGCATTCCATCTACCTAACAGGCCGGTATTGATACAAGTTCATTCTTTATCCATTAGCCACTTCTTTAAATGATCTGTTTTTCCCCCCTCTAAGAATATTGATATTAATATTGATATTTTAAAAGGAAACATTGATATTTTGAAAAGAAATATTAATATTCTGAAAGGAATTATTGATAAATGAAATAGCAGTAGCATTATTGTTCTTAATATCAATATCTTAGAGGTGAATTTTTTTTTAAAAAAAATCTGTTTTCTAATATCACTGCAGAAAATTGCTACATAAAAATCCAGTCTGCAATGATAGAGCATAAGCAAATTAATGAAAAATTCTGTACCAAAACTGAATAGGGCGGAATTCTAGCACATCCCTAGTGTTATGAATGCCAAGAGGTTCGTTTTAGTCAACAAACAGCACAAGAATAATCTAGGCCAGCGTTTCCTAACCTTTGCATCTCCAGACATTGTTGGACTACAACTCCTGTCAACCCCAGCCAGCATTGCCAATGGTCAGGAATAATGGGAATTGTAGTCCAGCAACATCTGGGGACCCAAAAGCTAGGAACGACTGACCTAGGCCACATCCTTTTCTTCATGTTCATCAGTGGCAATAACACTGTCATCACTGACCATTTAATATTTCTAAACTGCTATAATGTCATAGGCAACGTAAACAAGGCCTTGCCCACAGGCTTTAATCTCAATCAAAAACATAAAAGGAAGGGGAAGGGAAGGTGGAAAGAAGAGACACATTTGCACTTGCTGGGAGAAGCTAAAAGGAAGACTGAACAGAGATTGTGGACAAGAGATATGTAAGGGATGCCTCAATATGGTAGAATAAAAGTGCAAAGGAAATGACACAGAGAAGAGAGACATTGTTAATAATTTCTTAAAAGAAGACAACTAGAGGGTCTCTCGGGAAGAGCGTTCCATGCACAGGAGGTGGGGATGGGGGAGAAATTCAATTCAGTTCACATTTAAAGACAAATCTCCTAATTAGCACTTTCCAAAACAATATGCGAACTGAAATACTGACATCCTTAGAAATTCACACATCTCTGAATTTTGCAATGCTGTTCTCTGGAACAGGTAATGTGTACCAAAATGCACATACTAGGGTAAAGTATGCATGAAACATTGCACAATACTGCGTATGTTTATAAAAATAACTTTAAAATGTATTATATTAGCAAAAATTGCTTTGCAAAAATGCATATATTAGGGAAAATCATACAAACATGTAAATATTAGAAGTTCGCTAATGAATTTTCATGAGGACTTTTTTTTTTAATGCAAACTGATGCAGAAATGTGGAGAACTGAACTTTTGATTGGAAAAAATGGGGAAGTGAGAGAAACCGAAATGGACAGATCTGCGTAACAGAGAGTAAGGGAAGAAAAGTTGCAAACACAAAGAAGACAAGGGAGTGAAGGTTTAACAAGGGACATTTTGTATCATGCTCAAAATATCAATGAACATAAACGGTAATGCCAATAGTTATAGATAGCTTAATGATTATTGCTGCAGTTAATTTTCGGCTTTAAAGGACTATGAGAAATGGATTCATTATTGTATCTAGCAGTCACTCACTAGCAAAAGAGGGAGTTTTTAGAAGTTTTTTCCTCTGAATGACCACCTCATTGCTTTCATACTGGCTGCAAGCCTGAACTCCAGCATGATCAAATATACTAGAGAATTCTTTTCTGTCAATGGCCAAACCTTATGAAACTATAGATCAAAAGAAAGCTGATATCTTCTATGGACTATGGTTCTATTCATGGGAGTAAAATAGGCTGTCAAAGCAATCAAACAGCCACTTGTTGTGACTGAGCAAAGCAGCAGTTGTTTCCTACAAAGCCAGCTTAGAAGATCTTCCTCTAAAGAAGATACATGAGTTTCACACCCTGCTCCTAAACTGGAGATTTTGGGGGTGGGTGGGTTACATCGGTCATAATATCCTTGCAATGACAGCACAAGATCCTTGTCTTTGCCTTTATACCTCTTCATAGCCTTGCCCCCACCCTGCCCTTCCGCCCTTAGCTCCTGTCATATCCCTGTGAGTTTCCGCCATTAGTTTCTACCTTTAGTGCAGCCTGCTCTAGTTGTCCAAAGGTTTCCTACTTTTTTACACAACTTCACCCATTCACCCTTGATATTCCTTATGCCATGAATTCTTTTCCAGAACGTCTATGTGGTACCACTTTGTGTGGTATAGTGGTTAGAGTGTTGGACTAAGCCCAGGGAGACTCCAATTCAAATCCCCACTCAGCCATAAATGGACACTGGACTGGACTGGAAGTGGGGGAGAGGAATTAACAGCTGTTGCCCACCACCACCTCTGAGTAATCCATCCCAGCTGACTTATTGCTCATTTACAGAATCATCAGAGAGGCGGAGGTGCTGAACTCTGGGACATGGGCACCACCTCTTCCCACAGAACAATCACAACTGTCACTGCAGCTTCCCTCCTTGAATTGGTGCTGAATGGTAACTGCTCACGACAAGAGGTATTAACAGCAGCTACTCTGAAGTTTGGGATGTGGATACTGCTTCTCCCATAGAGCTAAAAAAACCTGTTGCTGCGGTGGGATGCTCCCAAAGGGGGAGACACAAAATGGAAGTGGCTCCTTTCGCTCTGTCCTGTGGGCCCTGATGAGGGCATACGCCTAGCCCTAGTATTCCAGAATACTAGACTGGGGGGCCATCCAATAAAGCTGAATGTTGGAATATTCAGGACAGACAAAGAAACTACAGGCATACCCTGCTTAACGTCGCTTCACTTAACGTCGCCTCGCTATAATGTACATGCTCCATACTCCACCATACCCCACTTTAACGTACGCGCTTCACAATTATGGACACTTAATGGCATGACTCTGCTGCCATCTAGTGGCGATTGCGGTGTAGTACATGCATAGATAATTGCTTCACTTTAAGTACATTTTCACTTTACATACATGCTCCGGTCCCATTGCGTATGTTAAAGCAGGGTATGCCTGTACGTCTTCACACAACACAATTCAATTATAGAATTCGCTTCTACAGTTTGGCTACTAATTTGGATGGCTTTAACAAGAGGATTAGTTAAATTCATGGAGGAAAAGGCTACGGATGGCTACTAAACCATGATAGCTATGTTCTATCTCCACTGTTGGAGGAAGTATGCCTCTGAATACCAGTTGCTGGAAACAGCAGGAGGGAAGAGCTCTGTTGCACTTCAGCTAAGTCCTGAGCCAAATCAGGCCTATTTGGAGGTTTGGGGGCCTTCCTCAGTCAAGTTGGGTTGAGGCAGCCATGGATTCCCTTCAGCTGGGATTGGATGGACCAGAGTAATCGGGGGCTGTCAGAGGGCAGGACACCAGGCAGGAAGAAGAGGCGGCTATCAGGCAGGGAAACCCACAGAAAGGCCTTAGACCAACCTGCTGTATCTTCCCTGTAGAAGGTAGACCCAATGCTGCAGCTCTCCTTCCTTCCTGAGCACCCCACTGCTGTTCGGCCAAGGGGGCAATCCTGTAGGGTGTGGGGCCTCACTCACAAGTGGCTTTCCTGCATTGATGTCAAAAGTATTCCAGGAAAGCCACTTGCAAAACAGCACCCCATAGAATTGACCCCAGCTCTTGGTCGCCCCCCTCCTGGCCATAAGTTTAATTGGTTCTTTTTTTAGGTAGGGTGGTTCCTGGTTCGACCCAGGGTGGGACAGTCTGATGCCCCCCATTGGAGCCATGTGGCAGAACAGGGGGGCTGAATACCTTATTTTGGGGTAAGGTGCTTGAGAGAGTTGTGGCAGTCCAGCTGTAGGTGTTCTTGGAGGATACTGATTGTCTAGACCAATAGCAGATGGCATGATGGGGCTGTGCTGGTCACCTGACCTCCCTCCACAAATGAGTCACTGCTGGAGAGGGGAAAGGGTGAGATGGCAGTGAAGTTGCCAATTTGGCTCCACAGGCACATGCAGTGGAGCCCCACCACACAATCTGTTACTGATCTACACCCATTCCTGTCTAGGTTCAGTCTGGATTTGGGACTGAATCAGCCTTGGTGGTCCTGATGGATGATATTTATCAGGAGAGGGACAAGGGGTGTATGATCCAGTTATTCCTGGGAGACATGTCACTTTTTATTGTGGCAAAGATTCTTGTATTTTATTTATTTATTAAATTTCTATTCCGCCCTTCCCCCCAGAAGGAACATATCTTTTTAAACTATTGGTGGTTGGAGTGTCCACAGTCAGTTTTTAATTTGATAGCCCACTTCAGGCATTCTTGTTCAGTGTGAAAAGTACCAACACAAGGGACGGGGCAGCAGGGCCATATGCATGAGCTCCAGCCTCCTGCCTTCTGGTCACTCTCCAGAAGTTGGAGGGTGGAACTTCTGTCATGGAAACCTGCTGTACTAATGGAGGTTCCTTGCACATTTTAGAATCCTGATTTTCCAGGGTTCTAAGGCGCATGGGGAACCTCCATTAGTACATGATGCTCCCCGCTTCATCCTTCAATTCATGGAAGGCAACCCGAACATTGATGGGGAAAAAGAGCTAGTGAGGTCAGCTTCACTGTCCTCCCTTGTGTGTGTACTTAACGCTGAACAAGGATGCCTGAAGTGTATGTCTTCTGCACCAGGCTCTGGTTGGTAGATCTTGGGGTTCTAGTTAAAAATACAGTGTATCCCATAAGCTTGAAGTCTGCCCATCTTGGTTTAATAGTCTTTGGTGGTTCCAGATGACCTGTTTATTCAGCATCCAACTTGATTTGTTTGGAAGGATATTAGAACTCATTGGCTGTTTTATGAGCATTTCTTCTGATTTGTTTGCAGGGAGGTTAAACAACAGTCAGAGTATGATCCCACACCATCCACTGCATTCTCCCATCACTATCTTTATCTCAAAAAGCCTGCTCTTTTGGGGAAGCGGGTTGGTTGCACAAGACCTCCCAATCAATTGTAAATGCACAATCTAAATTTGCCAGTGTGTGAATGAAACCCACCCCCCACCCCAAAAATATCAACACTCTGGAAGTGCCCTCTATGCTCAACAGAAGCGGCACAGCATGGCAAACTTTAGAAGTGTTGACTGGAGGGGGAATCTGCTGGAGAGGTGCACAGATAAGGCCTAACGGTGCAAGGCACTCTGCCAACAAAAGTGCCAGTTAAGGGTTCCCTGCACAGATGTTACAGCCCACCGAGGAACAAGCTGCCTATATGGCCTTTGATTTCTGTGAAGCTGATCAGTGCGTTCCACTCCTAATGTTATCAGGTACCATCACTGTTCCATCTAGTGTACTTCATGTTTTCTTGCCTTGTAATCAGAAACAGAGGCCCTTCCTAGCTTGCCAAGCTTGTTTCGCTCTGCTTGCTACAAAACTGCAAGAATCTGAAAACATCTGAGACAAAATAATATTGTTTAAAGCAAATTAAGGCATGGAACTATTCAAGAAGAGAAGCAGTTGAACAGAATGGTTTGAATACATGAGAATAATGTATTGTAATCATACTTAGGCAGCAGTCCTTCATATACACACACTTACCTGGGAGAAAGTTACATTTAACTCAGTAGGACTTACTTCTAAGTAAACATGTATAGGATTTCACTGTTAATCAATTCTTTGTTGCCATGACCATAAGCCTTAACAGAGATAAAACTATAGTTGTATCCAATGCTGCATTTCTGCTTCCATAAGGCATGACACCCAATTTTTGTCAGCCCCCCTTCCCTACACACTGCAGGCCCCCAGCACCGCAGCTCCTGAAAAACTGTTCCAAAGGATTTGGGGGGTCCTCCAAAAAACTGTGGGATATGGCACAAAGGGCTGCAATAGGTGGGGGAACTGGCAATACCTGATGCTCTGCCTTGTGCCAATGGAAACACTTTCCACTAGTGCAAAGCCACCATTGGGTGCAAACCATTAAAAGTACAAAGACCTATAATATTATCTTGATAACATCAATTTTGAAAATCACAAAAGAAACCATACCATTACATTCTCCATTGTCCTCAGTTGTCTATTAAACCTTCATGCATATCCAGGTGCAAGTATAATAGTTTGTTATCACAAAGCAAATAGCCACTTCTTCAGTTACTATTCTAGGACTATGGGCAAGTACATGTTGATTGAGCCTTTCTAGTAACTGACTGAGGCTTGCTAGACACTGAGCCAGGTAGTTGCACTGGGGTTCCTCAAACATGGAACAGGGGAACAAGATATGAAAAATACCCAGCGTAGAAATGCGTTCATGAGGCAATCTTCATTTACTCAGAAGTAAGTCCAATAATGTTCTATGGGGATTATTCCCCCAATAATTCCTCCCAATGGGGCTTACTCCCAGGAAAATGTGGTCAAGATAGCAGCCTTAGCCTTAACTAAAAATAAGAAAGCTGAATTTTAGGGTGTTTCCAGATGTGTGTCCAACATTTCTAGGTTTGGTGCTCCTAATGCATGCAAGTTTTTCACAGGATCCATATAAAGCTGTTGGCACCCCATATCCTCCCCACCACATTTAATCTGAATAATTTATCCTTTCCATGGAAAATTGGATCAGTTAAAAAAAAAAACATTGCCAATTAGGGTTGCCAGGTTCAGGGCCTGAGACCTGTATCTTTAGGAGAAGAGAAAGTCAGCCAAGTGCAGATGTTCTTGCAACACTGTAATGGGAAAAACCACACGGTGGAATTCTCCCTTCCCCCTGCACAACTTTTAAAGACAAGTTGTGCAGGGGGAAGGGAGAATTCCACCTTGTAGTTTTTCCCATTATAGTATTGCAAGAACACCTGCACTTGGTTGACTTTCTCTTCTCCTAAAGATACAGGATCAGTCCCAGGCCCTGAACCTGGCAACCCTATAAATGACCCCATTGTGATATTTAGTGATTTATTTGCAATACTAAGCCCCTATCTGGAAGTACTCTTAGTCTGATTAAATACATTATTTGCATCTATGGGACAGGCTATGGTCCACTTTACGCTTACCTGGCAGTAAGCCCCTCTGAAAACAGAGGGGTTTACTTCCAAGTAAATATTAATAGGACTGGGCTACACATCATTACTAAATTTATCTGGATCAGGGGATTGTGGTTGTTAAAACACAATTACATCACCAGTGTTAATTTCCCTTTGTGTGGCACAAGCTGGCTACAACACAGAAACTTCAGTCATGTTGTTTGCTGCTAGGAGAGCCTTTTTTAAAAAAAAAAAGTGTGAGAATGAATTCCCATTTGTTTCTAATCTTTACAGAGGAGAAAAGAGTCAGAACAAAGTTCTTTGTGGCAGATTTGTTCATGCTATACTTGAAAGGCGATGGGTAAGAATCGAAACATCCTCCTTTGTAGAGGAAATGTGTGGGTTGTTGGCAGTTGGCCAACAGCTGCTGACATCACAGATTCATTGCAATGTCTCTGAAGGAAGTGGGCGTGGATCCTAGAAGGATCATGAAGAGCAACCTGGATGACCAAGAAAGGCAACCAGGGGAAACGGAGCATAGAGATGAGCAGGTCTAGATTAGCGTGCACCTGAAGGATGATGTGAACTAACTGCAGCTTCTAATAGAGCCTTCCATTCTCTTATCAAATATTTATTGCTATTATTGTTGTTGTTATTTTGCAGGGGAGTGGGGGAAAGGACATATCATCAGCCCTAACTGACTTAAAATATCTACAATCTTTTCATCTTCCATCTTTTAAAAAATAAATAAATACACATTTTGCATATAATACGTACATATTTAAGGTAACAGGAGCTAATTGGTAAACAACTTAACTTGCAACAACTACTGCATGTACAATTGTAAATTCTCCAGTGCAGCAGTGACTTCTCCGGCTTGTTCTACCTTCTAGTCCTGATGCCTGTTCCAGCTCCTCCAAGACAACAAACAACAGGGCCAATGAAGAAATAGGCAGTTATCTTCAGTGGAATGGGGAAATGTGAAAGTACAAGATGGATCTTAAGGTTGCAACCTGGCAATCCAAATTACAAGTATATTGCAAATCATTACATAGCAGCAGGAGATATCTGCTAGGTCAGACAAGGGATCCATCTTATGCACCATCCCATTTCTAATGCTGGTCAACCACTTGCTTCCAGGAGCTTACATGTATGCCTCTGTTCAAGTAATTTATATAAACTCCAAGTGTGGATTCTTCCTTATGTTATCAAAATGGCACCACCTATGCTCAAGAGGGAAGTATCAGCAAGCTTGGTGGGACCCCAAACCTTGCAGAAGTACAAAAAGGGTTTTAAGGAAAAACCATAAAAGGTGGGGGACAGCCAAATGAAGGCTACATTCATTGGGCACAGAATGATGACTGATATGGGGTGGGGGAAAGAGGGGTGGAATGGACTATCCTGGAAGAGGGTCTGGCTGGCTAGCTGGAACCCTGAACAGGAGCTCTCCATTCACACTGCAGCATTATTTTGCAGGTCCTGCTTGTCATTAGGGTGGCTCAGGGCCTGAGACTGATCCTGTATCTTTAGGAGAAGAGAAAGTCAGCCAAGTGCATGTGTTCTTGCAACACTGTAATGGGAAAAACCACAAGGTGGAATTCTCCCTTCCCCCTGCACAACTTTTAAAGATACAGAAGACCTCTTGGTTGCCAGGCCCGGCCTCCAAGAGGTCTTCTGTATCTTTAAAAGTTGTGCAAGGGGAAGGGAGAATTCCACCTTGTGGTTCTTTCCATTACAGTGTTGCAAGAACACCTGCACTTGGCTGACTTTCTCTTCTAAAGAAATCGGATCAGTCTCATGCCCTGAAACTGACAACCCTACTTGTCATGTCAATTTTGTAAAGATCTCCAATACATGTAGCTCCAGGTAAGATGAAAGTTTCAGTATGAAACACCATTAAGCTTTTTTCCTGCTGCCCTAACCTCATCCTCATATAATGCAATCCTTACTTATTACAATGTAAGCCCATTGACCACACTGCACATCTGCCAGTTTGGAAGGCCAACAGTGCAATCCTATACATGTCTACTCAGAAGCAAATCCCACTGATTTCAGTGAGGCTTACTCGAATATAGGGCCACAGACAACTGAAGGGAATATGAAATGCAAGGGAACATCACCCCATCATTTAGCAAAGCAAGCAAGTCCTGGGATGCCTGAAAGCAGGGATGGGGAACCGATGGGCCTCCAAATACTACTGGACTACAACTCCCATCATCCCTTACTATTGGCCATCCTGGCTAGGACTGATGGGAGTCCAGCACCATCTGGAGGGCCACAGGTCTCCCATGCCTGCTAAAGGCTAGCGATATATTGTAGCATGGTTTTTGTAGGCAACAGCCTGCTTCATCGCCTGCAAAGTGATGAAGCTTTGCCATTTTGCTACAAACAGGCTAAGTAGCTACAGTTCTGGAAGGTGTCACCATTCCAACAGATGTCTAAAAGCAGACTTTAGTATGAAAAACTGAAGGCTGAAAATTTTTGGCCAAGCAAACTGCCATACCTTTGAAGCAGCTTTTTATAATGAAAATGCAGACATTATTAAGTATTGTAAATAGCTTCAACAGTAATGCCTCTACGGTAGACAATTAAAGTCGAATTACTACATAACTAAAGATTCTGTGACAGTTATTATTATATAAGTTGATTCTTCCAGTCAGATGTTGACTTTCTATAATGCATTCTCCAAATATTATACCAAATGTGGCATCATATATAACAGTTACCTTGTCAAAATGCTGTTTCGTGCAAATTAAATTATTGACAGCAATATAATTTTCTATTCACTTTATTATTTTGATTCATTCCATCTGCCAACAAACACAATGGCGTATCACCAGATTTAGAACTGGGGTGGGGAAAAATTATGTTTAGATGCTGAAAAATGTATTCTCTGCTCTTTGTTTCTCTTACTCTGCAGTTATACTTCTGCTAAGTGAGGATTGTTACAGTGGTGGTCAATGTTTTAAAATTGCATTTGGAAGCTTATGTTTTTAAAAGTGTGCTTTAAAATTTGACGTTCCCTAACATTGGATAGGATATTGCAGATCTGCAGTTTTATGGGTGTAATTTTAAAAAAATAAAATCCTGCAATGACCCCTTATAGCCAGCAGGAGGTCCAGCAGACATTTTTGCTGCTTTAACACTGATAGCTTAAGTGGAATGTCTCAACTTAGAACAGTGATTCCTAAACTTTGCTGTACTGAGGACAACTGTTTGGGTTTGCTTGTTGGTTGTCAACCCCCACATTTTCTAACATTACAGCCGCCATGTGTGTCATGACCACAGGACTCTTGACACAGGGTAAGCGACCAGTCAGGAGGACCAGGCACAGCAGCTGCAATGGTGCTGGGCCCTGGCCCTCTCACCAAGCCCAACAGCCAGGAGTGATTAAAGCTGAAGACCCCAGAATCCCTATAGAGGCAGCATCCCTGAGCCAAATTCTCCCAAGGGACTGGCACCCTCAATACCAAGGATCCCTCACTCTCCAGTGTCTGCTCTCTGTAATAACAGGCAACACACCACGAGGGAAACAGGCAGCAGAGGTGATGGAGTGATAGGCTTTAGGCTAGCAGGCTATCCCTTTAAGGTACTCCACTCGTTAAGAAGGGGGTGGAGCCTGGGGGGGTAAGTCACGCTAGGAGGTTTATAAAGGCTCAGTTGGAGCTTTAATGCCATTGGCACAATTGACTTGTTCAGGGTACTGAAGGGCCTGTTCCAGATTACCCTTGATCGCCACTTCAAGGGTTCTTGATCATACAACAGATATACACACTTTCTATCCATTCCTTTTGTTTGTTTCTGCCTTCAGCTTGACTTGCTTTTGGGCACTGACTTTTGGTGTGTCCTACTGATTTGTCTTAACGGCTCCCGATTCCCTGATCTTGCCTTAGTCTGCTGCCCGTGGTTCAGCTCTGACTGGGCCTGAGTTCAAACAGTTTAAGAAACCCAGTCACAGGCTGTGCTTTCTTCCAGGCAAGACTCTTTCCATTCTAAATGTTGGTAAACTGTGCATTAAACTCCCTGCAGGCTCTTTTACCTTTAATTATACAACGACATAAAGGAGGTATCTGCTTTGCATGCAGAAGGTCCCAGGTTCAATCTGCGGCATCTGCAGGTAGGGTTGAAATCCTGGACAGCTGCTGCCAGTCAATGTAGCCAATACTGAACTAGATGGACCAATGGTCTGACTCATTGTAAGGCAGCTTCCCATGTGTCCATTAGATGTTTGATGCTGTGCTTACATGCAAGCACTGCATTGGTGATATCACAATGAGAGCTGAGAAGTGACAGCAGAAATCTTCCTGCAAGTTCAAGAGGCTGCATCAGAAGGTGTATTGTGAAAGAAACAGATATGTTGGAGTCAAAAGGCAAACGAGAAAGTGGGTGGCTTTGTTGTACTGCAGCAGAGTATCAGCAAGACTGTCCCGACTTTCCACCTTCACAGAACTGTTCTTCAATAACATGAGAATATACAGAGAATACAAAAAGTAAGATGTGAATTCTTAGGACAGTTGTTTTTGTCTTGTGATCAATCTAATAAATGTATCTAGATGTAAAGAGAATAGAGAGAAATCAATACAACGTTGTTTGTTCAGAAATGTCTTCTATTTATCTGCTTCCAGACTTCCATCAGAATGTTACTGAGCATATACTAATATGATAATGATACTGGGATATTATGGTTTATGGAGATTGTATTCTGATAATGAAAAGAAAAAGAAACATATTCCACATACATTAAAATGACAAAAGAATTAGCAAGAAAGAATTTTTGAAGGTCATAAACAGACCCTGATGTGTGTGGGCCTTTTAAAAAACACGTGCAAGAGATTTTGTGCTTGAAGTACTTAGTATGCAGCCAAAGATACTGGTGGCCACACAAATTTCCAACTGCAATGCTGGCATTTGAAACAAAACCTTGCTACCCACCCTGACCACATTAAAGCACATTAACTTAACCAGTCTTCAGTGCTCACTTTATAGGAGGAAAAGTAGGGAGGCCTTTAATGAAACCTGCAAGCCTTGCTCCCCTCCCTCTAGTTTTAGCCCAAAAATACCCCCATAGCCTTCTACAAACAGTTGTTACAGGGGGCATCACAAAAGATACAGTCCCCCCTCAAATTCAAGCACTGAACGTGGATGGATCTGGGTAGTCAGCCTCAGTCAACAAAAGAATGCAGAGCTGGAGCCCAGGGTTCTAAATCAGGCAGGGAGCCCATACAGATAGCAGAGGCTGTCCACTTCGGGAGTTACCCCTCAACAATTGAGGAGTTGGGGAATGGAGGTCAGTGCTAAATGTCACCACAATCCCTTGGTATCTGTGTTGGCCCTTTGCAGAGAAACACATGGAGAGGGCTGTAGTAGTGAGTAATGACGATCCATTCCTGGGAGCTACAGTCCCAAGACCAACACATCAAAATCTGCTGAGAATACTCGATAAATTTCACTTCAAAAGTGCAGTATGGATTATTGGGAGAACAAAAACAAGAGGGTATTTAATGCAGCATTGCCTCTTCCCATATGAACATATACCACACACGTTAACATCTTCCTCAGAGGGTCAGGTCTGTGTGCCTGCTCTGTCTGAAGCATGATGGGTGGCTATGCAGAGCTGGGCCTTCTCAGCCAACATTGAGTAACCCCCCCCCAAAAAAATAGGGGCATATGTCCCAATTCTTCCTGAAGTCCTTTAATTGCCTGGCTAAGGAAGCTAACATATATGGAGTCAAACCATTGGTCCATCTGCTCAGTGTTGTCTACACTGACAGGTAGCGGCTCTCTAGGGTTTCAGGCATGTGACATTCCCGGTCCTACCTGGAGATGGCAGGGATTGAACCTGGGCCTTCCTTCATGCAAGACTGATGCTCAGCCACGGAACTATGGCCCTTCTCCAAGGAAACAGAAGCATTTCAGTGTACTTTTTTGGGAATTCTATGAGAGCAGGGCTGTGGAGTCGGTATGTCAAAACTTCGACTCCAACTCCTCTATTTTTCTACTGTCCGACTCCTTCATAAATGGCAAATATTTATTTATTTATTATTTGATTTATATCCCGTCCTGCCTCCCAACAGGAGCCCAGGGTGGCAAACAGAAACACTAAAAACACTTTAATAAATGTAAATGTACTGCCTTCAAGTCGATTCCAACTTATGGCGACCCTATGAATAGGGTTTTCATGAGGCTGAGAGGCAGTGACTGGCCCAAGGTCACCCAGTGAGCTTCATGGCTATATGGGGATTAGAACCCTGGTCTCCCAGGTTGTAGTCCAACACCTTAACCACTACACCAACAAAAAAATTAAATTATTAATTTTATTTTGAAGCCGGAGTCTGAGTCACTACATTTCTACCGACTCCAACACCACCCAAAATTGCTTCTGACTCCGACTCCACAACTCTGACTCCACAGCCCTGGCCACGAGAGTGGCTGTATCCTATAGCCAGCGTGGATTTTTCACATTCCACAGTGTTAAATTGAAAATACCCCCATGCCATTCTGATGCTTCCCATAAACTCATTTCTAAACAAAACCTTACAAAACTTATAGTCCTGAACTCAGAGCTTGGAAAAGTTACTTTTTTGAACTACAACTCCCATCAGCCCTAGGCAACATGGCCACTGGATTAGGCTGATGGGAGCTGTAGTTCAAAAAAGTAACTTTTCCAAGCTCTGCCTGAACTTAGAAACGCTTGCTTAACAACCCTCTAAATTTTCATGGCGATACACACAACAGTCAGAGAGAATAGAGAGTTCAAAGTGTAAAAAGAGAAGAAAAAAAAACAGAGCCCTTTTGGACTTTTTTCTTTGAGAGTTCTCATAATCTGTTGAAATTCAGTAAAAATCAGCCATGTTCACAGAGTACCTGTAATCCTATCACTGACCTTGCCCCATACTCTGATCTTCATCTTCTTCATTTTAAAAGTTAAAAAAAATGCCTGGCTGATTTTAATTAATTTAAGAAATTTTGGCTTGAACCCAATGATAGTGTCAGGCATGTTCAGTAAGAACCAACTGTCAGAGTTCTAAAAGCCAGACTCACAGCTGCTGGGCTTGCCTAATCAGGGGGCCACACCCACACTAGACTTTGATTTCACTTGAGACAGTCATGGCTTCCCCCAAAGAATCCCGGAAAGTGTAGTTTGTGAAGGGTGCTGAGAGGAGACTCCTATTCCACTGACAGAGCTTCAGTGGCTAAAATGATTTAACAGTCAGCCACTCTGACTGAAGGTCTGTGAGGGGAACAGGGCATCTCCTAGCAACTCTCAGCACCCTTCCCTAACTACACTTCCCAGGATTCTTTGAGAGAAGCCATGACTGTCCAAAGTGAAATAAAGGCCTGTTGTGGATGTGGCCAGGGACAGCTTTGGTTTAAATTTGGATGGGAGGCTACATGTGCCTGCTGTAGAATAAAACAGTGGGGGAATTGCTGAAAAGCAATTATACTGTTCACAGTGTTTTCCTTTTGGAAAGGTAAGGGGCTTCCCCTCTGCCCAGTGCCCACCCACCCAATCTCTGCCCCTCCCCCGTGTCAGTGTTGGCCTACGACCTGGGAGACCAGTGTTTGAATCCCCATACAGCCATGAAGCTCACTGGGTGACCTTGGTTCAGTCACTGCCTCTCAGCCTCAGAGGAAGACAATGGTAAACCACCTCTGAATACTGCTTACCATGAAAACCTTATTCATAGGGTCGCCATAAGAAACAGTAGCAACACAGGTAAGAATCAAAGTAAGAAGAACACCAGCAAACATACAAAAATATAATTCTCCATCTTTGGAGATGGCAGGTGTTGCCACCACTCATGCTCAGAGGCACGTTACCAAATTCTTCCAAGCTACAGAGGAAGTGGATTGGACTGTGAAAGACCAGCCCAAATTGTGTTTGCATTTTGACAAACTTGTAGGGCAGTACAATATCTCAAAGACGAGGTGAGGTCTCCTGCTCCCCTGGTGCATTCACTATAGCTGCCCAATTTTCCTGCTTTTTAAAGTTTGATAGAAATATCTGTGGGCTATAGGTACGTTCTTAAACCGCAAGGGTTTTTTTGCCTATTAGCGAATTTGTATTATTTAGTCCTGGGGTGTGTGTGTTTTGCTGTTGTAAAGGACTGCTGCTGATCCTCGTAGTGATTGATAGATTATGTTGTTCTTATATCTTGCATTTGATTATTTGTTCCCACACTTTCCTTTTATCAGCTGCCTTGTAGATTTTTTTAAAATGTATAAGCAGAATATACATGATTTATTAATAACAGTTAACAACAATAATGATAATGATGAATTGTGGAGAAATTTATTTTTATTTATTTATTTGTTAATTTTTTATACCGCCCCACTAGCATAGCTCTCTGGGTGGTGTACAACAGAAAGTATATACAATAAAATCACATAAATTGGTACAAAAACATATATATAAAAATCCACAAATCTAAAACCAATTTGAACATATTAAACTAAAATGCCTGAGCAAAGAGAAAGGTTTTAACTTGGCGCTGAAAAGATAGCAATGTCGGCGCCAAGTGCACCTCAACGGGAAGACTATTCCACAATTCAGGGGCCACCACTGAGAAGGCCCTGGTTCTTGTAACCATCCTCCGAGCCTCTCTATGAGTCGGAACTCGGAGGAGGGCCTTTGATGTTGAACGTAGTGTACGGGCAGGTTCATATTGGGAGAGGCGTTCCAGGAGGTATTGTGGTCCCGCACCGTATAAGGCTTTATAGGTTAAAACCAACACTTTGAATCTGGCCTGGAAACATATAGGTAGCCAGTGCAAGCGGGCCAGAACAGGTGTTATATGTTCGGACCGCCTGGTCCTTGTTATCAGCCTGGCTGCCGCGTTTTGCACAAGCTGTAGTTTCCGAACCGTCTTCAAAGGCAGCCCTACGTAGAGCGCATTGCAGTAATCCAATCGAGAGGTTACCAGAGCATGGACAACTGAGGTGAGGTCCTCCCTGTCCAGATAGGGACGTAGTTGGCCTACCAACCGAAGCTGGTAGAACGCATTCCGTGCCATCGAGGCTACTTGAGCCCCAAGTGACAGGGAAGGATCTAAAAGTACTCCCAGACTACGAACCCGCTCCTTCAGGGGGAGTGTAACCCCGTCCAGAACAGGGTGCATATCCACCATTTGATCAGAGAAATCACCCACCAACAGCATCTCAGTCTTGTCTGGATTTAGCCTCAGTTTAATTAATTTGGTGACCTTTTGGGAATATGCCTCCACTTCTTTCAGCTTCAGTTTGATGGGTCAGGATCCACAGAGATCAAGTGGCACCCACACACACTTTCTTTTGAGGTGGAGGGGTTGCAATTATTTCAAGAGCTAAAGAAAGACAGGGGAACAGAATAGTTTAAACACAGAAGAGAAAAGACAGACCTAAATGACAAGATAATTAAAAATGAGTTCTACACTGCAGATTGGGGTTAAAGGGTTTTGAAGACACTTGTTCTAATCTCATTGGCAAGTTGCCAACATACCACATCCTCTCTATACATTTAAAACACTATGATATTGCTTTAACAGTCATGGCTTCTCCCAAAGAATCCTGGAAAGTATAGTTTGTGAAGGGTACTGAGAGTTCTTAGGAGATCCCATTTCTCTCACAGAGCTACCATTCCCAGAGTTCTCTAGAAAGAGGGACTGATTGTTAAACTACTTTGGGAATTGTCACTATGTGAGGGAAATAGGGGTCTCCTAACAACTCTCAGCCCTTTTAACAAATTAGTTCCCAGGATTCTGTGGAGGAAGCCATGACTGTTAAAGTGGTAACATAGTACTTTAAATGTAGAGTGTGGATGTGGCCTAAGTTCTATTTTGAGTAGGCCCACTGAAATTGATTGACTTTAGTTTGTCATGTCTATTAATTTCATTAGCTCTACTCTAATGATGAATGTTGGATGCAACCCCACATTTACAAACATTTCATTTAGAGGTTAGCACCTAACATCACAGTACAATGATAGCATGATCATAAATGAAACTCAGATTGTGAGGACAATGCGCCACACCTCTTGAAAGGAAATTGCGGTGGTGCATATTTGCATGCTGCCTCCATCCCCTGGATTACACCACTATAAGGAGTGGATCAGTCTACCCATTTTGTGAATGTATGTGTTAAAAGGAGTAAGTTGTCACGGCTGTAAAAACAGATCTCTTTTGTGAATTCTTCCATCTGGTGTTACAGGCAAACAGTCTCATCAGTGTGTATCGGCTGGTGAAACAAAGTGGGAGTAGGACTGTTCTTGCTGTTGTTGTGGAAAAGAACAGCTTGTTCCAATACTATTCCAAATATATAATTAGATAGAAGGTAAAGTGATTAGTGAGGGGGAGACAATTGAATTTTTTAACAACAACCCTGAAGATGGGAGTGCATTTGTGAGCTATAAGGTAGAGTTATTTTTTCTATAAAAAAAAAAGGCAAAAAAGAGTCTTCAAGTAACTTGAGAAATGAAGTAGGAGACCATTGTGGTGTCTTAAACTCTTTCAAAGCATGAGTTTTGTGTTGATATGTCAGTTCTAGGAAGGGCATAAGGATGTTCTTTGCATTTTCAATTCAAGCATCATTTTCACTGCTCTGGTCCACACCCACTCCGCCAGACTGTGGTATTTCGTGGTCTGCACAGGTCTCCTGTGTGGAAAGAATGCTTTGACTGCTGCCACAAATTTGTGACCGCTTGGGACCCCTAGTCAGCAAACCACATCAAGAAAAAAAAGTCTGCCTTTCCCCCCCTCTGTTCTGCAAAGCTAAGGATGAAGCCCTCAAAATAATAACTATTAAGGTATAGGTCAGTTGGTGAGAGAAGGCCCATAAATGGGTTATGCCATGATCTAAGGTGGGTCAACTTGCACCAGTGGCTCCCCTGCCATTTTCTTTGCTGTTGGTTTTATTTTTATTTTTTTCAAAGAGGAGAAAGATGAAAGGAAAGAAGAGAGAGTAGCAGAAAAACAGATATATATAGTAAAGAATTTAAACTTAGCCCCACATTTCAGGTTGGTGTTAATGGTGGCTCCCAGATCCACAAAACAAAACAACAGGGAAGGTTAATGAGTTAGGGCTGTTACGCCACACAACTGAGCAATTGTGGTTCCATTTAATGCAGGGCAGAAAATCTTTCTTTTATGTCAAGTAGCTCATAATTGCCTGAAAGGGTGCAGGGTCTTGCTGTGAATGGACCATGTGCTTGAGAGCAAAACCCCTGCACTATTTGCTTGTAGAACTCCTTTGAAATGAATGGGATTTGAACAAAATCACACTTGGGGGGGCACTTACCTGTCACCGAAAAGAGAGGACAAAAGAGGACCCAGATTTGCATAGAATTTGCATATGCTGATTTGGACCTTATAGATGCAAATTCCAAAATAATTACTGTAACTTAAAACAGAAATCACTGGTGTCTCATCATAGTGAGGAAGTCTTGTGAGCAGGTATGCCTTCTTAGCCTGCTGTTCAGGAGCCAACTGTTGATGGGCAACTTCAAGGCTCCTGCCTAACCTTCTTGTGGTTATCTGTAAACTGGACTTGGACTGGACAGCCCTTCAAACAGAGGACTGGCCTCTGCAAAGTAGGGCATAACAACATAAGAAGGGCCTGCTGGATCAGGCCAATGGCCCATCACGTCCAACAGCCTGTTCTCACAGTGGTCAACCAGATGTCTATGGGAAATCCGCAAGCAGGACCTAAGCACAGCATCACTTTCCACACTGGTAGTTCCCAGGAACTGGTATTCAGAGGCATTCAGCCTCTGGCAGCAGTGGGACAGCGTAGCCATTGTCGTTAGTATCCACTGATAGCCTTAAGGTGGCACACAGCCACCTGAAGCACCAGTTGTTTCAATGAGCATGAAAGGCGCACAGAGGATTCTCCTACTAGTCAATTTATTTCAGTGGCTGGCGGTTTGGCAACCTTTTTACCCAAAACAAGAATAATCTTTATCTGAGGGTGAAACAAAGTTGTCATGATGTCAACGTTATAATAATTTGCCCCAAACCACATCCATGCTGTGTCAGATGTTGAACTAAGCCTAATGTAGACCTGTGTTTAAGGTGTAGCATTTCAGGCTGGGGCGGGGGGAATGAGCTCATCAACATGATGAAATACCCCTTTGTGAGATATGAAGAAAGCCATCAGGGCCTGCTGCAGTTGGGCTATCCCCTCCCCTCTCCTTCCCCCAGGGTCTGTAGGGCCCAGTACATCAGTACCGTCCTCTGTATTCCCTGTCAGTGGCCATCTCACTGACACACGAACACCTTATGTGAAAATTCAGGCGAAAATTGTGACACTTCATAAGATGGTGATTTTTCACCACACTGGAACTTGGTTGTGAGAAATGGGTTTGTCAAAGGTCAGGGGATTTTATTTATTTACTACATTTATTTCCCACCTTTCCTCCAAGGAGCTCAAGGCAGCTTATATGGTTCCTCCCCGCCCCCTTTTTATTTATCCTCACAACAACCCTGTAATGTAGTTTAGGCTGAGAGGTAGTGACTGGCCCAAGAGCACCTAGTGAACATCATAGCTGAGTGGGGATTTGAAAGCTGGTCTTCAGGTCCTAGTCTAACCACTACACCACACTGGCTCTCATACATTCCCCCAGTGCCAGGTAATAATGGCAGCTAGCTTATCTCATGCGCTCTATCTCACATGCTCCAGAATCTTCCAACATGCCACCAATGCCATTGCATGCAGGAAGTAATGTTTGAGCTGGAGTGACCATGTTGTCACTTCCTAGCAGTGAGTGCATGGGCATAGCACCTCTTTTTTCAGCTGTCCTGCTCCTGTGAATCACCCATGGGTGGGGTAGCAAGTGTGGTGCTCCCCACATGCTGTTGGGCTACAGCTTTCATCTCCTGTGACCATGGGGCCTGCTGCCTGGAGCTGGTGGGAGATGGAATCCAACAACATCTGGTGGGAACCACATTGGCTACCCCTCCCCTCCAGAAAGTGGCCCCTGTCAAACCCCTTGCATTGGCTCATGTTATCTCCTCCAGGCAACAGCATCCATGGGGGCATGTGGAAGATTTAATAGCAGATGAGCTGGGGACCGAGTTGCTTTCAGAATGTGGCTGTGTACACATCACCGACCTACAATGCAGCTAGGCCACTCTTTGTCTCAATTTGATTGAAGCTGGTTTGGGGAAAAATACATCAAAACTCTATGGGCTGTCTTCACCTAAGTCCTACTTGACGCTAGACGGCTGATGAACTATGCCAGGCAAGCTACCAGAAATCCGGATAATTTTGTCCATGACCACCTAGTGTCCTTGCGATCTTCATATAAGCTACTGCTAAAGCGGAAAAAGGACTTATATGCTACATCGCAATGGCAACAACTGGGTCAGTTGGTGGCAGAGAGGAACGAGAGACAATTCTGGGACCTGGTTGCTAAAGGGATGTGAACACCCAGACCGTTAAACATCAGCCAGATCCCTGCTAAAGTTTGGTCCACTCATTTTAGCAAGCTTTACGCGTCCTCCCCAGGAAGGTCTATGCTCTCCTCTCCTATGGAGGAGCTCTCCCTGCCTTTCTGGCCCACGGTCACCATAATCGAAATCAAAATGCTTATAACTACCTTGAGCGCGGGTAAAGCGCCTGGTGAAGACATGATGCCCCCTGAAATTTACAAATACTTTCCGGATTGGTGGGCTCCCATACTAGCCAAGCTGTTCACCCAATTTAACAACACAGGTACTTTCCCGGCAGGGTGGAAACAGAGTATAGTCGTCCCAATCTATAAGAAAGGGGACAGGAGTGATCCTAATGATTATCGGCCCATTAGTCTCCTTGACACAGCCGCCAAGCTCTACTCTAAATATCTATGGACCAAACTAGAAGAGTGGGAAGCCGCCAACCAAGTTATTTGCTGCCGCTATTAAATCATCTATCTGCCGTCCAGCGGAGCTCTTTAAAATTGTCCGAGGGCTATTACATTCTGGTCCTACGGACATGGTGCAGTCATCTCAGGCGCGCTGTAACGAATTTGCTAGGCACTTCCAGGATAAAATCTCGTGCATCTGCCAGGACTTGGACTCCAATGTTATAGCAGTTGAATCGATTGAGGTGTCCAGCGCACAGTCTCGTCCTGATTTTTTGGATGAGTTTCAGTTGGTACAGCTTGAGGACGTTGACAAGGTGCTTGGACTGGTGCGTGCGACCACTTCTAGGTTGGATCCTTGCCCTTCTTGGCTAATAAAAGCTAGCAGGACTGGAACAGCCAGCTGGGCCAGGGCGGTGATTAACGCTTCTTTGCAGGAGGGAGTGGTCCCTGGCCTCTTGAAAGAGGTGACAGTAATACCACTCCTGAAGAAACCGTCCCTGGACCCGGAAAATTTTAACAACTATAGGCCGGTAGCTAATGTCCCATTCCTGGGCAAGGTCCTGGAACGAGTGGTTGCCAACCAGCTCCAGACACTCTTGGATGAAACCGATTATCTGGATCCATTTCAGTCGGGCTTTAGGCCCAGTTTTGGCACGGAGACAGCCTTGGTCGCCCTGTACAATGACCTTTGTCAGGAGACAGACAGGGGGAGTGTGACCCTGCTGATTCTCCTTGATCTCTCAGCGGCTTTTGATACCATCAACCATGGTATCCTTCTGGGACGACTCACTGATTTGGGAGTGGGCGGTACTGCGTGGCAGTGGTTCCGCTCCTACTTGGCGGGCCGTCTCCAGAGGGTAGTGCTTGGGGAACATTGCTCGGCACCCTGGCACCTCCAATATGGGGTTCCGCAGGGGTCAGTTCTGTCCCCTATGCTTTTTAATATCTACATGAAGCCACTGGGTGCGGTCATCAGGAGTTTTGGAGTGCATTGCCATCAGTATGCTGATGACACGCAACTCTATTTCTCCTTTTCATCTTTTTCAGGTGAGGCTGTCGACGTGCTGAATTGATGTCTGGCTGCGACAATGGACTGGATGAGAGCTAACAAACTGAGGCTTAATCCAGACAAGACTGAGATGCTGCTGGTGGGTGGTTCTCCTGACCAGATGGTGGATGTTCGACCTGTTCTGGATGGGGTTGCACTCCCCCTGAATGCTCAGATTTGTAGCTTGGGAGTTCTTTTAGATCCATCCCTGTCTCTGGAGGCTCAGATAGCCTCGGTGGCATGGGGTGCTTTTTACCAACTTCGGCTGGTGGCCCAGCTACATCCCTATCTGGACAGAGAGAACCTCGCTTCAGTAGTTCATGCCCTGGTAACCTCGAAATTAGATTACTGCAATGCGCTCTACGTGGGGCTGCCTTTGAAGACGGTTCGGAAACTGCAGCTTGTGCAGAATGCAGTGGCCAGATTGTTAATGGGGACCAGACGGTCCGACCATATAACACCGATTCTGGCCCGCTTGCATTGGCTGCCTATATGTTTCCAGGCCCGGTTCAAAGTGCTGGTTTTAACCTACAAAGCCTTTCACGGCACAGGACCACAATACCTGTTGGAACGCCTCCCCCGATATGAAACTGCCCGTACACTACGCTCAACATCGAAGACCCTCCTCCGAGTGCCTACTCATAGGGAAGCTCGGAGGGCGGCAACACGAAAAAGGGCTTTTTCAGTGGTGGCCCCCGAATTGTGGAACACCCTCCCAGAGGAGATACGCCTGGCGCCAACGTTACTATCTTTTCGGCGCCAGGTTAAAACTTTCCTCTTCGCCCAGGCATTTTAATTATTTTAATCATGTTGCATTTATTGGAAGTGTTTTAATTCTTAATATTTTGTACTTTTAAATTGTGTTTTTATATTGTATATGCTTATGTATTTTTAATGTTGTTCTTGTTCTGGTGAACCGCCCAGAGAGCTTCGGCTATGGGGCGGTCTATAAGTTTAATGAAAGAAAGAAATAAAATAAATAAATAAAATATTTTTCTCATGAACAAGCTGGCTTCCGAAAAGGGCAAAGTACCATCAATCATTGCTTTACATTATATTTTATAGCAAGACGGTGTGTCCTTGGCCCCACGAAACATCTTTATGCTGCTTTTGTGGACTTGGCTGCCGCCTTCGATTCTATAGATAGATCAATGATGTGGGCCAAGCTAGTTAAAACCAATATGGACAGGCGGCTTTTGTTTCTCATAAGAGAACTGTATTCCGACAACAACGCTAGAGTAAGGGTAGGAATTGCTGGCTCACTAACATACCCCATAGTTGTTAATAAGGGGGTCAAACAGGGGTGTCTCCTAGCTCCATTTCTTTTTAATTTTTATCTTAATGATATAATTGTGGAACTGGTGGGCCCTGACTTTTCCCCCCATTCATTGGGAAACAGGAAAATCTCATTGCTTCTCTATGCAGATGACATGGTCCTATTGCCCATTACCCATAAAGGACTAAGGAGATTACTTACGAAACTTAATGTTTATTGCGCCAAGGAAAAACTTCAGATTAACTATTCAAAAACAAAAGTAATGGTTTTTGGTAAGAGGCATCGTAATTTTAATTGGTCAATTGGTGGGCACCCAATAGAGCAAATCCGGGTGTTTAAGTATTTGGGCATTCACTTTCAGGACACTCTGTCTTGGAGAAAGCACATCAACCACACAAAAGTTGCTGCATTAAGATCATGTGGAGCTATACTTAATTTTTATAGGACAGCAGGTGGAAAACTTATCCCCCCTGCTCTGAAAATCTACCAAGGTAAAGTCCTTGCTCAGATCCTGTATGGAGCTCCAGTCTGGGGCTGGGAGGATCACCATCTTTCCAGCCTAGAAACAATTCAAAACAGCTTCCTGAAAAAACTCCTCCGATTACTGGCTGGTACCCCAGCGGCGCTTTTACGCGCAGAGTCTGGTCTACCTACAGTTAGAGCCCGAGCACACTGCTCTCTACTTAATTTTTGGGAGTCAGCTAAAAATGCCACAGCCAAATCAATTCTGAAATCTTGCTATGAATTGGCTTCTATGGACAAACATTGGTCGTCCAGATTATCTGGCTTTTATCATTTGTACCATATCCCAGTCCAGGACTCCCCAATGCTTTATAATAGAGCAAGGCTGCGTGAGGCTGTTTTTAGGCACTGTTCTTGGCTAGATAGGCTGGCTATTATTAACTGCAAATTCTCCAGGTGGTATGGAGTATTCAAGCAGGACCACCTTAGAGCGAGTTATTTGGCCTATCCCCTTGCGATAAATCTCCGGCAGGCCTTTACGGCACTAAGATTCCAAACGATGCCGAATGCAATGCTGCTCGGATGATACAAGCAGGTTCCATGGTCTTAGCGGCTGTGTATATGTGGAGCGGCAGTGGTTGAAGATCTGCCCCATTATCTATGCCCACACACAAAGACTGCAAAGAGCCTAACGGAGGCCACTACATTTGATGGAAGAAAGGATCTGTTAGGCCACACCTATTTCATCCTTCCCTCATACAGTGACGGTATTTTGAAGTACCAGGACAAAGGATTTCTGTATATTGGTTGGTTATCAGCCTTGTGGTACACACATTCTGTGACTAGGCCAGTGTAGAAGCAGCATCGCAACTTCTTTGTGAAAAAGCATGGGGACAGAATCATTACTGCTACTGATCTTTTTAAAAATGTTTTTATTATTACATTTATATCCTACCCTTCCTCCAAAGACCTCAAGGAGATGTACACAGTTCCCTTCCCCATTTTATCCTTGCAACAACTCTATGAGGTAGGTTAGGCTGAGAGATTGACCAGCCCAAGGTCACTCAGTGAGCTTCATGGCTGAGTGGGGATTTGAACGCTGCACTCCCAGGTCTTAGTCCAGCACTTTAACTGCTACGCCACAGTGGCTTTATAAAAAGCTGAGAATTACATCCAGTAGAGGTTGCAATCTGACTTGAGGATGGGCCGTTATGAAGTTTTCTGTCACGGTTTTGTTTTAAAAAGAGAAGGAAAAAGGGGGTCTAGCCAAGGAGAACTAAAGGGGTTCTGATGCCCCAGCCTCATTTATAAAATTGAGGTTTTGCAAAGCTGATGAAAGGCAGGTGTTGTAAATTAACATTCTGAACTGAGCAGGCATCAAATGTTAGTCTGTTATGTTTTGGTTGCTCAGCTTTTACCATTTTAGTTTCGTGGGAATGACACAACATTAGACCCTAAGCACTTCATTACACGATTGCTTTACTGGTTTGCACTCCACCTCCTTTTTAAAATTTAGATTGCCTGCTTTCTTTCTTCCTTCCTCCCCCCCCTGTACATTTTACTTGCACCAAAATCTCACCCCTTTTAGTTGATGTCCTTTGTCCCTCCTCCTACCCTGTGTCTATATTGTTATAAGCGACTGGGCAGGGGGGATGCAGATGCTGCAAAATGTGCAAGGCAAAGACTGAGGTGTGGGTGGGCAAGTATAAATGCGATCACATAGAATTTGGGAAATCAACTGGTGCATGGTTGCACCAGATCTCTGTAGTAAGAGGAGCCCAACGTTGTTTGGGGGATGACTGCATAATTACACATTTTCTAACCTGGGTATGAATGGGAGTGGGCCTTCATTCTGCTTCCAGAATCCATGGTGACTACTGGGTGCATGTGCGAAAAAAGGCTTATCTGATGCGATATACCAGCCATTCTGAAGCTGATCCAGCTCGGTAAGCTATTTACCTCTCTTTAAAAAAAAAAAAAAAGCTTTGTAAAGACTGAACAGGGCAACCAGACAATATATTTAAAAACCAAAAAATAATAGACTTTCAAAGGAGAGAACTAGATCATTGTAAGCTGGTTAATATTAAATTTCCTAATCACCTTTTTTTAAAAGTGTGCCCTTGTGTTATGAACAAAACCAATCTGGAATTATGGGGGCACAGGCATCTTTCTAGAATGAAAACTACTTATTTAAGCCCACCCTGAAGCAAACCTAACATATCTAAAGTTAAAACTACATCTACCTTGTAAGTATTTACATAAAGCATTTTGAGGATTTGGGGAAAGTGCTGTACAAATATTAAGCATTAATACAATGCCAAAGCAAACTCACTCTAATCTAAAAGAAAATACCTAACGTGCCTATTTAAAAAAAGTTTGCAGAGATTTTAAAATATTAGGCAGCCGAGGGCACTAACATAATAACAATGACCCCAAGAAAAACAATGTCTACATAGTGTTTAATATATAATTTATTTAAAACTCTTGTTTACTTCTGCTGTTGGAATAATGCGTGCTTTTTAGCTGAATGTAAAACGTGTGGATTAAAAAAAACACACGTTCTGTCTGCAATTAACATATTTGCCACAGGGTGGCGCACGATCAGGCGATGGTGTAAAAGTTTGAGACGCAAACGGAATACTCTGCGGGACAAGGAGTCAAGGTTCCCCCGGGGGTGTGTGTTTCTTTTTAATCAAAAATTTATTGTTTAACTTGCATAACTCCCCTCCCCTAAGCAAACAGGAAATCAAGTCAGCATTGGGATTATTGCAAAAGAACCAAATGAGCTTTTTTCTTTCTTTCTTTTGGCTAGAACAAGATAGTTTGAGCGCCCGGCTATACCTCTATTATAAGAAAAGGAATGGAATAGGGAAAATGTAGCCAGCCAGCGCGGTAAGAGCAACTGGCAGGTCGGTCCTAGTAAGGTTCGCGAGTTGCGCTAAGGTTCGGACGGATACCTTTGATCGCAGAGCGTTCAATGAAAGGAAACCAAGTACAGCATTCTTGGTCAGCGTGGTCGGCCAAAGGGTGCCTCGATCGCTTTTAGCCCCCTGAGCCAGAGGTAGCGAATGCGTTGCCCGACTCCAACTTCCTGCGGACCCAACCAGCGTGGCAAATGGTCAGGGACAATAGTTCCAGCACCATCTGGAAGGCACCACGCGGGCCACGCTTGCCCTGAGCCTTAAAGGCCTAAGAAAACCCGCCTGCGAACCTACGGTGAGGTTTGCGAGGAGCGGCGATAAAATTCGGCCCCTCTAATCGAAGGGCTTTATACAGAGGGGTGTTATTTCTCCCTTTTTTTGACGAAGAAAACGCATAGCTCTTGCACGTTTTAGGCTGGGCTGATGCTAGGCCTTATTTTAAAAGAGGTGGCGAACCTGAGACTTTCCAGGGGATGCTGGACTCTAACTCCCATCAACCCCGGCCTGCTTAGCCACTGATCAGAGGTAATGGGAGTTGTAGTCCGGTAACGTTTGGAAATTCACATGTTCCCTATTCCTGTTTTCAAGTATTTGCAATATTATACTTGCCCGTACCGTTTAGGGTATGCCAGACGGGGGCTTGATTTGCAAATGGGTCACTAACGGGGAAAAAAAAGATTAAGAGGGGGAAGGAGAGGTATGCCCAGACTTGGTTTGCCAAGGATGTCGTGTGCTTGCATGCATAAGGAGGAGCCCTTTTCACCATAAACTCGTATCAGGAAACACGTATTTTCAGTCGGCGATGATCTCCCATCCTTGCGGTGATCATGTCAACTTTTAAAGTTTGGGGTCGCATAGCCATTCGTTGGCAGAACGCAGTGGTTGTAGGTTGGATGGCACCTATCATGCTTTGGCCTGTAAGGTGTAAAGGAAGTGGTTTCCTTTAAAACTTTTGCTACGCAGATTAATCAGCAGCCATTTTTTTTAAAAAAAAACGACAACACTTTGGTGTGAATTTTTGCTTTGAAACTCCCGTTACAAGGCAAGTGTCCAGACTTTGACGGTCATCTTCAGACTTCACAGCGCAAATCTGCACGTCGGTGCAGAAGTTGGTCCCAATGAATTCAATGGGTTTTATTTCCAAGTAAATAGGTATCAGTTTTGCTTGCGGCCTTAAACTGGTATGAGCTCACTACTGAAGCCAGTAAAACGTGTCGTGTTTTAGGAGGACGGGTTCTCAAGACTCAAGGGTTGCAACAGGGACGAGATGCCATAAGCATCACTGCCGTTTACGTTCGCAGTGAGATTAGCGCTGAAATCCGATGCGCCGCCATGAACGAAATGAGATTGCTTATCTACATGAGCGGAGCTTGATTTAAACTACGAGTCGGCGCTTGCTGGAACTGTTAGTGTCAAACCTCAGCCTGGAACATGCGTGTGTGTATGAGGAAATAAAAGAAAAAAGGAAGAAAATGCATGTGACCATATCCGCCACGCACATCAAGGATTAGGGGAAGAAGTTGCCGGGACCAAAGGAATATAGTTAGAAAGAATGAGAGTGGCCGTTGGTTGCGGGAAGCCTGTAAACCAGCCGGATCTATGAGAGTTGTGGTTTGATAAGGGTGCTGGGAATTTGTAGCTGTAAGTGCGGGAGGGGGAAACCACAGTGCCCATGATTCTATGGGGGAAGTCATATGTTTTAAATGTGCCTTGGATGTGCTGTAAATGCATGGTGTGGATCTGTGTACTGAAGAGAGAGGCCCCTTCCTCTCCTAGCCAAAGATTACCGGTGCCTGCCTCAGTGTAGCTTTTCTGCATTCCTGAACCTGACCCATTGTTTTGCGGGTGTTATGTGTGGATTTGATTTGACTTCAGCGATATGGATCTGGACTGCATTCTGTGACACCTGCCTCGCCCACCTGAAGTTTCTCAGTGGGCGGGTTGGGAGGATATAAACAGTGTGAGGACCGCAACTCACAATCACTGGCTGCTGGGACAAAAACTACCGCCTCTCGGTTCTGTTTGGCAAATCCCCTTCAGACCTCTCTGACACAACACAGCAAAACCACTTTCTGTTTCCACGGCCGAGAGAATACGCGCAAGGTTTTCCACCCAAGTAGCATTCTAACCCATTCGTTCTTATCCGTGCATCTTTCCATCGCTAATTGAGAAAAGTAAACTGGGGACGGGGTGGGGAGAGAATCCGATTCCTTTAATGTAACTACTTTTCCTATTGGTCTGTCGCCTTGCAGTTGTGAACTGCCAAGAAAAGATGACACTGAAGTTGGTTCCTAGTTCCCAGTTCCTTATTTGCTTGAAAGTTCAAAACGCTAAAAAAGAAGAAAAGATGACACCTACAGCAACTTCAAGCCAAAATTAACATGTTTCTGAACCCCAAAATATATGTAGGCGTACCCTGTATGATATATCACTGTGATCAGGGGACTCTCCCCATCAATAATAATAATAACTTTATGCAATCAAAGTCATCAGGCTTCTGACATTATCATAAATACATAATGATGTCATAAAATCATAAAAAATAATTAACTGGGGGTGCCCACCCCAAAATCTGCTCTGGGCCAGGACAAATCATATACCCCAGGAAAGGGGAGGGTGTCCTCTTCAAGATGCCACTGCGTCCCGTCTGCCCCAGAGCTTCTGCTGGGCACTGGGCACGAATGAGAGCATCTATGCAAAACCAAACCAGAGAAAAACGTGGAAGAAAAAATAAGGAACTGGGGGTGCCCACCCCAGAATCTGCTCTGGGCCAGGACAAATCATATACCCCAGGAAAGAGGAGGGTGTCCTCTACGAGATGCCAGTGCATCCAGCCTGGCCCAGAGCTTCTGCTAGGCGCAGGGCACGCAAGAGGACATCTATGCAAAATGAAAGCAGAGAAAAACATACAGGAAAAAATAAGGGACTGGGGGTGCCCACCCCAAAATCTGCTCTGGGCCAGGACAAATCATATACCAAAGGAAAGGGGAGGGTGTCCTCTATGAGATGCCACTGCATCCCTCCTGGCCCAGAGCTTCTGCTAGGTGCAGGGCACAGATGAGGGCATCTATGCAAAACCAAACCAGAGAAAAACATGCAGGAAAAAATAAGGAACTGGGGGTGCCCACCCCAACATCTGCTCTGGGCCAGGACAAATCATATACCCCAGGAAAGGGGAGGGTGTCCTCTACAAGATTCCATTGCATCCCGCCTGGCCCAGAGCTTCTGCTGGGCGCAGGGCATGGAGAAGGGCATCTACACACAACAAAAATGGACAAAAACATCCTCTATGAGAATCCATGGCTTCCTGACTGGCCCAGAGTTTCTTTTGTGCAGAAGGCGTGGATCTGAGCAACTACACACATCCAAATGTTTAAATAAGGTAGGGGAAGAAAGGATCTGGTGGTGCCCATCCCAAAACTTTATTTGAAGTATTATATGTCATAAACATATTCATACAGGACAGGCTCCTCTTCAAGATGGCATTGGTTCTAACCCAGGTCAGAGCTTTTTCAGTTATGGCTCAGACACGGTCATTTATCATTTCTGATTTTAGAGTGTTTTTAAGTGTTTTTAATTATGCATTTTATAACTTTTGTGATCTGCCCGGGAACGTTTTAGTTAACTGCAGGGAATAAATCTAAACAACACCAAGAACATTAATTTATGTATCAGAAGAATAGCCAAAATATATAGGAAATATTATAAGGAACTTGGATGCCCATCCCAAGATATGATTTGGGGCACCGCAAATCATAGTTCCACACATCAGGGATACTGTCTTCTATTAGATGCCATCCATGCATAGTTTAGAGTCTCATCTATGAAATTACATCTTTATGCTTCTTGAGTGAATCGTCTGGTGATCCGGCCAAGTTTCCATCTGCCATGGCACCAGATAACGTAGAGTCATACTTTGAGAAGAATTGTTGTGCATTTGATTTATTATATTTCTAAATAACTACATATATATATTATATTTCTCCAACAGGTAACAACCAAGTATACAAATGAACATATAAACAAGTGCAGACTTAATTTTTTTAAAATAAAGAAATAAGGAAGTCATATTGATCAGAACTGGTAAAACAGTAAAAAACATTTTGCTTAGAAACATTTTTGCAGTTTACAAAATCAACACCATTTCACACGGGCTGGAATTAAACAATTTCACCCATTCGAAATAATCTCCTGGTTTTCAAACATCTCTAAAATAGTAGTGGATTTAGAAGAGCACCTTCTAAACTGCACATTGCACATCATTGTTATTGTTTGGTCCTTTATAGCCTCATTGCTACAATATGACTTGGAGTACGATTTTTCTTTGTGAAGTCTCGGAACAACTCATCTGTTGCACAAACATCACCACATCCTGTGTTTTGAAGCTCCCTAATTCCATCGCAGAAGTTCCAATCACTTGCATTCCCCAGATTGTAGAAAGAAACAAAGTGATTTCCAGTGTTGAAAGTGATCCCTACCACTTTGTACCTGGAAAAAATAGTAAACATTTTTAAAATTAAGTACATTTTTGCAGTTCACAAAGTCACATATAGCCCAGCTTCCTGTTCTCCCAGTGACCAACTAGATGCCTTTTGGAATCCCGAAGAAGATTATGAACGCAACAGCACACTCCTCGCATGTGTTCTCCATCAGCTGGTTTTTTACAAATACTCATAGACATGTTCAATAGCAACCTATACAGAGACAGTTGAGATGTTATGGCTTAATCTGTAGTTAGTTTACATACCATCACAAGGTCTGCAATTTTCCAGTTTATGTTGCACATGTGGATTGGAAAACAGTAGAAAAGATTGGAGGAGGAGAGACTGTGGTGGAAGAACCACCACTTCCAAAGCTCTGCTGGGTTTGCACTGGACTGGAAAGTGGGACTCTTTCTTCCCCCTGCCCGCCTTTTTCCCTGCCAGTACCTTTCTTTAAAGAATGAATACAATCTCTACCTTTACCTCCATTGTGAGGAAAAAGAAATACTCCAGCTCCCTTGCTGTGCTAATATAGTCTTCCTCCAAATGTGGAATAAAACGACTTTGTATCTAGTGTTCCAAAGCCAACTGACTTGCCCAAGTTATGGGTCCTGGCTTGGGTTTAACATGGTGCTGTGGTTTCCCAGCTTCTCACTGATGACTCAGACCCAAAAAATTCTTTATCTTGAATCTTGCCTTGAAACTTTCAGAAAGCCCCAGAAAACCATGGCCCAATCACCATTACTCTACTGACAAGCCCCTCTTCTGTTTCTAAAGTAACTAGCCCTAGCCAGCATCCTTTTATCTTCTGATGCCACCTTAACCCTTCATCTCACCCAACATCCTTCCCCCTACCCCAGTCTCTTTCCCTGACTGCATCCTAGAGTTTCTATGGGTTTTCATGCATGCTTTTTAAAACTGGTAGCCTGTATGCTTTAAGTCTATAAAATTTGTCTCTTGTTAGTATACTATTCTTGGTACAGATTATGTATTTTTCTCCCCTTCAGCCTGTGATTTTGAATCTATAGTGATGCAGTTTGTATTAGAGATACAGAAGCTGAACAGGTTACACCAGTTCTGTTAACAAGTTAATTGTTTTGGCCAAACCACTCTCTTTGTGAGTTAATGGGACTGTTGAGTGGTCAATGTACATGTCTACAGATGTGGTTGACAGCGGTACTCTTGCTATATGGACTCTGACAGATGAGTGATCTCACCCTCCTGGAGATAGATTCTTGTTTTAGTCTGAACTGTACCTGAGAACTGGAGAGACAAAGGCTTGCCCTGTTTTATATACTGAATTCCAAGGCAATGGCTTTGTGGGACTCCCCAAGACACCTAATGTGGTCGCATGATATGTTGGGTTGTTAATGCTGTGAGTCTTTCAATTTTATGGTAAATAAAACCATATCTCCTAAAGACAACACAGTCTCCACTGACCTTCATTCAAAGGAAAACAAACCCAGGGTAAGTGCAGTAACCCCTGGAAGTCTCTCACACGCCCAAAATTAAGGGTGTGCACAACACTATTAAGTTCTGTGCCTGTCAATTAACATATGTTCAGATATAAGTATGCTAATTCCCTCTTCATACAATTAAATGAACACTGGGTTTATCTTTGCTTTCCTGGCTAACTCTTGGGTGCCCAAATTCTGGAATGCATTCAAGTGACAATGACAAAAGATTGTAAAAGGGGTGTCAAGGTTGCATGTTGGAACTGTACACATGTGTGCTTACTGAACATTTCATAACAAAGTGATCTATAGTGCCTGGTACCTTAGGTTTGCTCTCAAAGTTGGAGATGCCAAAATAAAGACTAGCAGCATATTCTTCTATTTGTACATTGTTGTGCATTATTTTAGTATTAATTTGAACTTGTATATCCCCTTTACCATCTTCAACTTGAAGGTTGGCAGGAAAGTATTGTAAGTCATAAAGTACACTTACCTAATGTCATTAACACTAATCTGTGCTGGAAAGTTACGAGGATCAAATTGTTCCTTATATGTTGGTTTTGACTTGATTGCCAATGTGATGAGCAGGAAGCATGGGTCTCCATTAATAAAAGTCCGCCTACTCAGGGTACGTGTTCCACTGCACTTTCTCACTTTTACACCGCAAGTGATAAAAAATATTTTAGTTATAATGATAACAGAAAGCATTTTGTTAACATATTAATTTAATTCCAGAATAGGTAGAGATTTTTACCTTGTGGTTTGTTCACATATGGCAATACCATGCACTTTATAATCCTGAATTAATATTTCATCAGAACTGTAGTTTTGAAAATGTACGAAACACGGAGATGAAGATGGCTCCAGCCATGAATTCAGTGAAGCTTGCAGTGTATTGGCTGCATCCAAGCTGTTTTTAAGATGAAACAAGAGGGACACTAGATATAACAATGAAAGATGGTTTGTAAATAGTATACAACTAAATCCCAGTTTCTGTCTTGCCTTTCTGATTGGCACTATCATCATTATTGTATGCATACAGTGTTAGCAATCTTTCTGTGAACACCCAGTGTAGTTCCTCTGGTTAATACTGCTTTCCCAACTTATTGTGTATACAGCACTTAGAATGCAATCAAGATGGGATATCATAACGGATTAATATCCTTGGAAGCGTGTTACTTCAAACCATTGCATATCTTGAAAACATTATGAAAAGATTTGCTCTTTAAAATTTGCCAATGAATACTGATCCAGTCAAGCTAGTGGAGCAATAAATAGCAATGAAACAGTATACCTACCATATGCATATTGACATAGACTTCATTTCCCTTATCCTTTTTGGACAGTCAAGATTGCTACAGATGGAGTACTGTCTGGAACTAAATGAAAAGGATAGGCAGGAGGTTATCATGTCTTCTTCAGACCCATAGCAATCCCACAGACTTTTTGCCACGTAATTCTGAAACTGTATCAACCATTCGAGTTTCCCTGAACACCATTTATGACTCCTAAAGGCATCATTCACTCGCAACAGTCTTTGAATGGCTTCATCCTTGTTCTGCAGTCCTGATATTTCATTTTTCAATTTGGGATACAGTTCCATTCTCATATGCACAATGTAGAGAAGATTGTCTATTGTGCAAGTGTTTATAAGCTTTATATTCCTTCCCTTCAGTTTCCCTTTTCCATTCCAAGGAGGACAAGATGAAACTGGGATTTCTTTGTGTTGATGTTCAAGCGGTGCTTTACAGTACCTAGGTTGCTTTTTAGGTGTGGACTGTGGTCTTTTTTCTTTCTCAGTAAGAGGATCTGGTATGACATCACTTAAACTAGTTTCCTGTGTCTTAATCTTGGTTTTCTTTCTTTGGTTGCTGTCACTGGGAATACCAATGGCAGTTGCACGGAATCGACCCTGAATGCTGTCATTCATAATGTCTGTACACTGTGCTGGTCTGCGATACAGTTTGTCATTCAGAACTTCTTTTTTAATTGTTCTGAAGCAATTTTCAACAGTGGCATTACAGTCTCTAGTTTGGTGGCATTTTTGGTCTTGAAGCATTATGCCACTCCACAATGGCAATGTAGCAACATACCTTGACACAATTTTTTATAGTTCATTATTGTAGTAGATATTTTGTTTTTTAATCACATTCTGTATTCCAATGCTTTCCAGATTTTGGGTGGGAATAAGTTTGGGAAAAGGTGAGCTTTTACATATGAAATCCTGTGTTTGAGAGTTTCCTTCTTCGTCCAGATCAAACTTTCATGATCAGTAGTGGATATTTTTTGGTCTTTTAAAAATTTCTTAACTGTGTCTATTGCACATTTACACTCATGTTAGCTCCTTAGTCCCAAAAATAATGTTTAGTTTCCTAATCATCTCTTTGCATTCTGTCACTGTTTTCCCATTTTGCAGTCATGCAAAAGCATACATGAAAAAACTTTTAACTTCTTGTGAAACTTTTATTCTGCTTACATGTCCAGCAATTAGCTTTATCATATGTGCCACGCAAATGTGAATTATTGTAAATTCAACAGGTCTCTTATTGAACACACTTCAAAACATGCTTTGAGGTATTGCTTTGGAGGCATCTTGTTAAATACTTCAGTGACAGCATGAATTAAAGCCCAGCTGAAGTCACATTCAACTTTTTGTGGTCTGAGATGCTGCCCAGTCACCTTTAGCATGTTCCTTGAATACAATGCCATCCAGTGTGAAGTAGTTGGAGTGCACTGGTCAGAAGTGAGCATCTCTGCTACTGGAAGAATGATAGATGTGTTCGATGGATTCTTCATGCACAAAGCATAATACAAAATACGGTGTTTCACTGAAGGCGGTCTCTGAACTAAGGACCCTGTGGCATCAAGATACAACTTGCATAAACCCGCCCTCTGAAGATCACACAGAAGATATAATTGAACTTCCATGTACATGTGCAATGTAAATGGTGATACAGCAATATACTGCATATAGCAATGTTCTGTTTTACATGGTGCTATTTCTGAAGCATCTTGCTTCTCTTGCATGTTAACACAGTCCTGAAAAATGTTTTGATCGGTGCGTCCTTCAAGGTTTCCCTCACTGGAATTTTTTTGTAAGACTGCAGTACTTTTCACTTCATTATAGTTGCCAGCTATAAGTATATTAGGGTCACATTGGCTTATAAGTGTGTTCCTTAGGTTACTAGGTGTTTCTCCCTTAAGTTTTTTTTTCCAATTCTTTCCTTTCTGGGATATGTGTATGCCTTTTGTATGACTGGCCAATGGTGTGTCTGATTTGTCCATCGACAGTGATGTTTATTCTTACATTATCATCCTTCTTTGGTCTCTCTTTAATAGTCATTTGTAGCCAAATACAGCCATCAAATTTACATTTTGCTTTTCCATGCCAAAATGGGGCATTTATTTTTTGTGAGCTCTTCCTTTTAAATCGATTATATTTGAAAGCAAAGACATAAAACATGTTCTTTTCCTGCAACTTTTTTGCTAACAGACTAGCCCATCTGTTCTGTAATCCAGATTGTGATTTGCTCGAGTATATCTCTCTCCATTCAGATGTATTTAAAGTTACTATAAAATGATGGGCATGTTGCAGCAAACACACCTTTTGTTTCAATAGGTAACTCAGTGCACAACATTTTCTGTAATGTTGAACTGTTAATAGTCTTCTCTTCATCACTTGTATGTGTTTCAGAGTGCATAGAAACTGACAACTGATCTTTATGGACACTCTCTTGAAATTCCTTTCCTTTGGGTCTGAGAACATCACTGCCATTCTTCTGTCTAATATAGTTTGATGTTCCAACTTTGGATCATTGTACTCAGTTTGGAGAGTAGCATCTATATCCACAGATTCAGTCAGTGAATTAAAAGATGGTTCATTTTGGCTAGCTTCATTAGAAATTACATCAAATGCACTGAATTTATAGTCCTGTTTAAAATGGCAGTTCTGTTCTGATTCACATGCTGGACAAAACCATGGTGTAACATCAACCAACTCCTGTGCAGATTTATAACCTATACACTTTAGGTGAAACCAATCATTGCAGTGATCACACTGAACATAAGATGAAGAATATTCTGGCTTCTTACAAACAAAACCTTTTGATCCCAGCTTCTCTCAAAGTTCTACTTCTCAGGGCTCTTCTATCTTCCTTCCATAAATTATAAAGCCATGTCCTACACTTCTCAGTGTTTCTATAAAGCTTAGTAGATATCCTACCCCAACAAGACGTCTCATTTCTGTAACCTTCTTTGTTCAAATACTGCACTTCTTGAATGAAAGTATGTATTATTTGTTCTTCAGCATCTAATGCAGAACTTAAATATTTCCATGACATCTTAAAGGAAATCTCCACATTTGCAGATATAACTGTGGTGCTAACTGTTAGGCAAGGTGAACGGTAATGGTAACTAAAGTTAGGTTTCAATTGCAGCCAAGTTAGGTGTGGAGGCATGAAACAATGATTGCTGTTTCAGGATACACACAGCAAACTGATGGATATTTTGGCAATCAGCTGAGAGAGTCTGACCTACAACCCTGGCCCCAGGGTGTTTTTCCCCACCTGGATCCTTATCTTTGATGATAAAGAAGATGGTTATTTCTTTGAATAGTCAAGCCAACAACACTACTGACTTGTTTTTAATATATATATAGTAAACAAAAAAGTACCTCTAAAAGTATGGTTGTATGTATGTATGTATTTGTGTATTTGTTTATTTATTATATTTCTATCCTGTCCTTCCTCCTGGCATTAGCCCAGGGTGGCAAAAAAGTGATACCCCCCCCGAAGTCTTTTAAAACCATCTTAAAAACAAAAGATCTTTACAAAATCAAATACAAAACATTGAAAAACACCTTTTGAAAATTACAAAACATGGTTGAAAACATCTTAAATATAATTCCAATACAGACGCACCCTGGGACAAGTTCTCTCCTTAAAAGGGTGGTAGAAAGATGAAGTGCATGATCTCTGATGGAATTTTTTTAAGTTTAATTTTTGTATCGGTCTTCCCTCTTACTCACCTTGTTACAGGTCAAATATTATTATTTTACAAAGCCATTGGTATTGGCGACAGAAGGAAACATGACAGGTTAAACAACAATGATTTCTTGAAGATGTAATTTCATAGTTAACACTCAAAAGCATTCATGGATGGCATCTCAGAGAAGAACTCTCCCAGATGCAATGAAATATGTTTTATGGTGCCCCAAACCATCTTTTGTGATGGGCACCTCATCTCCTTATTCTTTTCCTGTACATATTTGCTATATTTTCTAATACATATATGCCCTTGTCTGTGCCATACAGACACAAGAAGTTTTGAATTGGGTGGGAACCCTCTCCAGAATGCATGGGTGTATGACCAGCAGTGCCCAAAGCATGTTTGATGGTGGAAATGCACAGTTCCTTATGTGTTTTCTACATAGCTTGATTATTGTTGTGCATAGATGTCCATACCTGTTCCGTATGACCACACACCATGCCAGGTAGGATGCAGTGGCATCTCACAGAGGACACTATTCACTTTGCTCAAGTGAATGATTTTTCAAGGCCCACAGAAGATTTTGTAGTGGGCACCCCAAATTATATCTTTCCACCTATTTACTCTTCATTATTTTAGCTGGGAAAGACATGCATCTCATAGAGTACACCATCTTTTTTCCTGGGGTATATGATTTGTCCTGGCCCAGAGCAGATTTTGGGGTGGTCACACCCAGTTCCTTATATTTTACTGCGTGTTTTTGTCCATGTTCGTTTTGCGTAGATCCCCTCACCCGCGCTCTGTGCCCAGCAGCAGCTCTGGGCCAGGTGGAATGCCATGGCATCTCGTAGAGGACACCCTCCCCTTTCCTGGGGTGTATGATTTGTCCTGGCCCAGAGTAGATTTTGGGGTGGGTACCCCCAGTTACTTATTTTTCCTGTATGTTTTTATCCATTTTGATTTTGCATAGATGTCCTCGTGCATGCCCGGTGCCAGGCAGGAGCTCTGGGCCGGATGGGATGCAGTGGCATCCATAGAGGACGCCCTCCCCTTTCCTGGGGTATATGATTTGTTCTGGGTCAGAGCAGATTTTGGGGTGGGCACCCCCAGTTCCTTATTTTTCCTGCATGTTTGTCTCTGCTTTGGTTTTGCATAGATGCACTCATTCGTGCCCGGTGCCCAGCAGAAGCTCTGGGCCAGAGGGATGCACTGGCATCTTGAAGAGGACACCCTCCCCTTTCCTTTGGTATATGATTTGTCCTGGCCAGGAGCAGATGTTGGGGTGGGCACCCCTGGTTCCTTATTTTTTCCTGTATGTTTTTCTCTGCTTTGCTTTTGCATAGATGCCCTCCTCCATGCCCTATGCCCAGCAGAAGCTCTGGGCCAGATGGGACGCAGTGGCATCTCATAGAGGACACCCTCCCCTTTCCTGGGGTATATGATTTGTCCTGGCCCAGAGTAGATTTTGTGGTGGGCACACCCAGTTCTTTATTTTTTCCTGTATGTTTTTCTCTGGTTTGGTTTTGCATAGATGCACTCCTCGGTGCCCTGCACCCAGTAGAATCTCTGGGCCAGGTGGGATGCACTGGCATATCATAGAGGACACCCTCCCCTTTCCTGGGATATATGAATGTCCTGGCCCAGAGCAGATGTTGGGGTGGGCACTCCCAGTTCCTTATTTTTTCCTCCACGTTTTTCTCTGGTTTGGTTTTGTATAGATGCTCTCATTCGTGCCCGGTGCCCAGCAGAAGCTCTGGGCCAGACGAGACACAGTGGCATCTTGAAGAGGACACCCTCCGCTTTCCTGGGGTATATGCTTTTTTCTGGCCCACAGCAGATTTTGGGATGGGCACCCCCAGTTACTTATTTTTTATGATTTTATGACATCATTATGTATTTATGATAATATCAGAAGCCTGATTACTTTGATTGCATAAATTTATTATTATTATTATTATTATTATTATTATTGATGGGGAGAGTCCCCCGATCACAGTGATATATCATACAGGGTACCCCAATATATATTTTGGGGTTCAGAGACAGGGCCGGTGCTGGTGTGTTTGGCGCCCCCTTGCAAATTATAAATCGGTGCCCTTACCTTTTATAATTTTTTTGGTTCATTTTTCAATTCAAATGTTATAAAAAATGTAACAAGGCAAATAAGGACAAATAAGAAAATCATTATGGAGTAGGAACATGTTTTGTGTGAACAGTAAAATAAAGTAAAAGGAAAATGACCTTTTTGTATTGCCTTTATTTAGCAAAAAGATACATAGTTACACAAATTTAGCCTTACATACTTTCATGTTTGCAAACTTATGAATTTCATTCATTGGCGAATTTATGAATTAGTACAGTAATGTTTAATTGGGAACACACATCATTTTCACACCCTTTCCTATTGGGAATCAATGGGTTTCTCCATATTCTGTCCTTACAGTAGCCTCTTGTCCAGAGTATAGGTTGCGCATCAGGACAAACAGATGCTGTGGCACCCCCGTTTCTTTTAAATCATTCTATAGTTTTTTGTGATCTACACAGTCAAAGGCTTTGCTGTAATCTATAAAGCACAGGGTGACTTTCTTCTGAAATTCTTTGGTCCATTCCATTTTCCAATGTATGTTTGCAATATGATCTCTGGTACCTCTTCCCATTCTGAATCCAGCTTGGACATCTGGCATATCTCGCTCCATATATGGTAAGAGCGTTCGTTGTAAAATCTGGAGCATTACTTTACTTGAATGGGATATTAAGGCAATACTTCAATAATTACTGCATTCCCTGGGATCCCTTTTCTTTGGAATTGGGATGTATTTTGAGTGCTTCCAGTCTGTGGGCCATTGTTTAGTTTTCTATATTTGTTGACAAATTTTTGTCAAAATTTGGACAGACTCAGTCTCAGTAGCTTGTAGCAACACTATTGGTATGCCATCTATTCCTGGTGATTTGTTTCTTCCAAGTATTTTAAGAGCAGCTTTCAACTCACATTCTAAAATTTCTGGTTCTTCATAATACGGTTCCTCCGTGAATGAATCTGTCATCCTTGCATCTCTTTTACTGAGTTCTTCAGTGTATTGCTTCCATCTTCCTTTTATTTTATCTCAGTCAGCCAATGTGTTCCCCTGTTGATTGTTCAACATCCCTACTCTCGGTTTAAATTTCCCTTTCATTTCTCTAATCTTTTGGAATAGGGCTCTTTTTGGCACTTGTTGGCACTCTTGCTGGCACTTAAAATTAAAAAGGTAGCAGAGCAGCTTTTAAACTGACTGAGGGGGGAAACCCGACAGGAGCTGAGAAAGGTCTGGTTCGGAATAAACCTCCCCCCTGGGATAAAAACCAAAGAAATGATGAAATTTTGAAAGGGGTAGGCCTAGAAGTAGGCATTGTGAGAGCAGGGGCACAGGATATAAATTCAGAAGAGCAAAATTACCACAGGCCTAACCACAAGTGCCAAAGACACTTGAAGAGAGACACTGCTTACAAGTGCCTGTACGCTAATGCTAGGAGCCTCCGAACCAAGATGGGAGAACTGGAGTGCTTGGTCTTAGAGAAGAGCATTGATATAGTGAGCATAACGGAGACCTGGTGGAATGGAGAAAACCAGTGGGATACGGTTATCCCTGGATATAAACTATATCGGAAGGACAGGGAAGGACGTATTGGTGGCGGTGTCGCTCTATACGTGAAAGAAGGCATTGAATCCAGCAAGCTCGAAACCCCAAAAGAGGCAGACTCCTCCACAGAATCGTTGTGGGTGGTGATACCGTGCCCCAGGAGGGACTTAACACTGGGAACGATCTATCGTCCCCCTGATCAAAATGCTCAGGGAGATCTTGAGATGAGATATGAAATTGAGGAAGCATCCAAACTAGGAAATGTGGTAGTAATGGGTGACTTCAACTACCCGGACATAGACTGGCTGCATATGTGTTCCAGTCATGACAAAGAAGCAAAGTTTCTAGATATTCTAAATGACTATTCCCTAGATCAGTTGGTCATGGAACCGACCAGAGGGACGGCAACCCTGGACTTAATCCTCAGTGGGGACTGGGTGCGAGATGTAAGTGTTGTTGAACCGATTGGGAGCAGTGACCACAGTGCTATTAAATTAAACATACATGTAATTGGCCAATTGCCAAGAAAATCCAACACGGTCACATTTGACTTCAAAAGAGGAAACTTCACAAAAATGAGGGGATTGGTAAAAAGAAAGCTGAAAAACAAAGTCCAGAGGGTCACATCACTCGAAAATGCTTGGAAGTTGTTTAAAAACACTATATTAGAAGCTCAACTGGAGTGCATACCGCAGATCAGAAAAGGTACCGCCAGGGCCAAGAAGATACCAGCATGGTTAACGAGCAAAGTCAAGGAAGCTCTTAGAGGCAAAAAGTCTTCCTTCAGAAAATGGAAGTCTTGTCCAAATGAAGAAAATAAAAAAGAACACAAACTCTGGCAAAAGAAATGCAAGAAGACAATAAGGGATGCTAAAAAAGAATTTGAGGAGCACATTGCTAAGAACATAAAAACCAACAACAAAAAATTCTATAAATACATTCAAAGCAGGAGACCATCTAGGGAGACAATTGGACCCTTGGATGATAAGGCAGTCAAAGGTGTACTAAAGAACGATAAGGAGATTGCAGAGAAGCTAAATGAATTCTTTGCATCTGTCTTCACAGTGGAAGATATAGGGCAGATCCCTGAACCTGAACTAACATTTGCAGGAAGGGATTCTGAGGAACTAAGACAAATAGTGGTAATGAGAGAGGAAGTTCTAAGCTTAATGGATAATATAAAAACTGACAAATCACCGGACCCGGATGGCATCCACCCGAGAGTTCTCAAAGAACTCAAAGGTGAAATTGCTGGTCTGCTAACTAAAATATGTAACTTGTCCCTCGGGTCCTCCTCCGTGCCTGAGGACTGGAAAGTGGCAAATGTAACGCCAATCTTCAAAAAGGGATCCAGGGGGGATCCCGGAAATTACAGGCCAGTTAGCTTAACTTCTGTCCCTGGAAAACTGGTAGAAAGTATGATTAAAGCTAGATTAACTAAGCACATAGAAGAACAAGCCTTGCTGAAGCAGAGCCAGCATGGCTTCTGCAAGGGAAAGTCCTGTCTCAGTAACCTATTAGAATTCTTTGAGAGTGTCAACAAGCATATAGATAGAGACTTTCAAAAAGCGTTTGACAAGGTACCTCACCAAAGGCTTCTGAGGAAGCTTAGCAGTCATGGAATAAGAGGAGAGGTCCTCTTGTGGATAAGGAATTGGTTAAGAAGCAGAAAGCAGAGAGTAGGAATAAACGGACAGTTCTCCCAATGGAGGGCTGTAGAAAGTGGAGTCCCTCAAGGATCGGTATTGGGACCTGTACTTTTCAACTTGTTCATTAATGACCTAGAATTAGGAGTGAGCAGTGAAGTGGCCAAGTTTGCTGACGACACTAAATTGTTCAGGGTTGTTAAAACAAAAAGGGATTGCGAAGAGCTCCAAAAAGACCTCTCCAAACTGAGTGAATGGGCGGAAAAATGGCAAATGCAATTCAATATAAACAAGTGTAAAATTATGCATATTGGAACAAAAAATCTGAATTTCACATATACGCTCATGGGGTCTGAACTGGCGGTGACCGACCAGGAGAGAGACCTCGGGGTTGTGGTGGACAGCACGATGAAAATGTCAACCCAGTGTGCGGCAGCTGTGAAAAAGGCAAATTCCATGCTAGCAATAATTAGGAAAGGTATTGAAAATAAAACAGCCAATATCATAATGCCGTTGTATAAATCTATGGTGCGACCGCATTTGGAATACTGTGTACAGTTCTGGTCGCCTCATCTCAGAATGAATATTATAGAGTTGGAAAAGGTTCAGAAGAGGGCAACCAGAATGATCAAGGGGATGGAGCAACTCCCTTACAAGGAAAGGTTGCAGCATTTGGGGCTTTTTAGTTTAGAGAAAAGGCGGGTCAGAGGAGACATGATGGAAGTGTATAAAATTATGCATGGCATTGAGAAAGTGGATAGAGAAAAGTTCTTCTCCCTCTCTCATAATACTAGAACTCATGGACATTCAAAGAAGCTGAATGTTGGAAGATTCAGGACAGACAAAAGGAAGTACTTCTTTACTCAGCGCATAGTTAAACTATGGAATTTGCTCCCACAAGATGCAGTAATGGCCATCAGCTTGGATGGCTTTAAAAGAAGATTAGACAAATTCATGGAGGACAGGGCTATCAATGGCTCCTAGCCATGATGGCTGTGCTCTGCCACCCTAGTCAGAGGCAGCATGCTTCTGAAAACCAGTTGCCGGAAGCCTCAGGAGGGGAGAGTGTTCTTGCACTCGGGTCCTGCTTGCGGGCTTCCCCCAGGCACCTGGTTGGCCACTGTGAGAACAGGATGCTGGACTAGATGGGCCACTGGCCTGATCCAGCAGGCTCTTATGTTCTTATGTTCTTCCCTTTTTGTTGTCCTCTTCTATTTCTGTACAGTAACTATTGTAATAGTTTTCTTTGTCCCTATGTACTAGTCGCTGTATTGTTGCATGTAAGGTTCTAACCATGTTTCTATCTCCTTTTGCTTTTGCTTTCCTTCTCTCTTTAACCATTTTAAGTGTTTCTTCAGTCATCCATTGAGGTCTTTCTCTCTTGTTAATGAGAGAATTGTCTTTTTGCATTCTTCCCTGATAATGTCTGTGACTTCACTCCATAGTTCTTCTGGTTCTCTGTCAACTAAGTTTAAAGCCTCAAATCTGTTCTTTATTTGATTGTTATATTCTTCTGGGATGTTATTTGAATTGTATTTTGGCATTATGATTGCTTTGTTGTTGTTCTTTAGCTTTACTCTGATGTTTGATATGACCAGTTCATGATCTGTACCGCAGTCTGCTCCTGGTCATGTTTTTGCAGAAAGTATGGAACTTCTCCATCTTCTGCTCCGAATTATATAATCAGTTTGATTCCCATATTGACCATTTGGTGTTGTCCACATGTACGGTCGTCTTTTTGGTTGATCAAAACGGTGTTTGCAAGAAACAAATTATTAGCTTCATAGAACTCAGTAAGTGTTTCTCCTGCCTCATTTCTATCTCCTAAGCCCCATTTCCCCACAATTTCTAGTTCTTGTCTGCTCCCTACTTTTCCTTTCCAGTCCCCCATGATTATCAGCACATCTTGTTTTGGTGTGTGATCAATTTCTTCCTGTACGTCTGCGTAAAATCTCTCTAATTCCTCTTCTTCTGTGTTATGCTGTTGGAGCATAGACTTGGATGATGATTATATTGACAGGTTTTCTGTTAAACCTATTAATGGGGGCGGGGAGGCAAATAAACTACAGGTACTTGTCTACCACCACCATCTGCCTTCTGCTGCTTGTGGTAGGTTCAGGTGGGTGGGAACAATGTAAGTCAGCAAAGCCACACATAGAGAGAATATAAGAATTGAGCCCTGTTGGATCAGGTCAGTGGCCCATGTAGTCCAGCATCCTGTTTTCACAGTGGCCAACCAGATACCCATAGGAAGCCCACAAGCAGGACCCGAGTTCAACAGCACTCTCCCCTCCTGCTATTTCCAGCAACTCTATTCAGAAGCATACTGCCTCTGGCCATGGAGGCAGAACATAGCCACCATGGCTAGTAGCCATAAGTAGCCTTATCCTCCATGTATTTGTCTAATCCTCTTTTAAAGCCATCAAAGTTGGTGGCCGTCACTGCCTCCTGTGGGAGCAAATGCCATAGTTTAACTATGCTCTGTGCATAGAAATACTTTCTTTTTTCTGTCCTACACAGAAGTGTAGTTGTCCAGGGTCTCAGGGAGTCTTAGACCCCTTACTTTTGGGGAACCAGGCTCCCAGCAGGGTCCCTGTGTCTCCAGCATCCTACGAGCCAATCAACATGAAAGGGGAACGTGTCAGCCAGTGAGAAGAGTCTTCTAACATACTTCCTTGCCCTTTACTGCTGATTGGAGCCAATCAGAGTGAAAACAGGTAAGTCAGCCACTGAGAACACTCTTCTCAGTAGCTAACACTCTTTCTTGCTTATTGGCTCCTAGGGACTTCTGTTGTTGTGGGAGAAGGTGTTAACAAGGATGTCATTCTCAATCCAGCAGCAAAAAAGGGGGGAGCGTGGTTGTGACTAACATGAAGAGACCCCACACCTCTGAATATGTCACTACGCTACTGGTCCTGAATCTTCTAACATTCAGCTTCTTTGGATGTCCACAATTTCTAGTTTTATGAGAGAGGCAAAAAAACTTCCCCTTCTCTATGCCATGCATACTTTTATATATGTCTGTCATGTCACCTCTTACTGACCTTTTCTTTGAACTAAAAAGCCCCAATGCTGCAACCTTTCCTCATAAGGGAGTTCCTTCATCCCCTTCATCTTTTGGTTGCTCTTATCTGAACCTTTTCCAACTCAATACCCCGCCCCCGATCTCCCCAAGGTACAGGTCTCTTCCCTCCCCCCATAACCTTCCCCATCCCTTCTCTCCTGATGTCACCTCCGTTCCTGCCTACGCGCAAAGCACAAACGAGCCGGCAAGCAGCTTCTGCCGAGTGAGAGAAACAGAGAGACCCGCACGCCCCAAGGCTGCAGACTGCCGCCGAGGGGACGTGCTCCTAGGGCTGGGATGAGGCGCCTCTGGTGTTCTGCTCCCCATCTGCTTTGGCAGATCCCGGAGAAGGCAAAGCTGATGTCAGGAGCTGCCAGAGGGGGCTGGCAGCGCTGGAGCTGGAGCGACTGCGAGCGGAGAGGCAGAAGCGAGGGAGGGCGCGTGAGAAGAGCGTTTTTCCAGGCATTTAAATTTTTTTCCCAGGCTTAGGGCACCTCTGGCACCCCTCAAGCGTTGCGCCCTCCTGCCACCTTTACCTTGCTTACTGTGTTACGCCGGCCCTGTTCAGAGACATGTTACGTTTGGCTTGAAGTTGCTGTAGGTGTCAACTTTTCTTCTCTTTTAGCGTTTTGAACTTTCAAGCAAATAAGGAACTGGGAACTAGGAATCAACTTCAGCGTCGTCAAGAAAAGTGAGCGGGGGCTTGACTGCGTCGGTCTCTGATCTGCTCCGCTTTTTTTTCTTTCCGAAGTTGAAGTTTCCGGAAGGACTCCCAAAAAGGCAGTAGGAGGGGAGGAGCCCCGAGGTTACCGGATACTCGCCTTTTTAGGAATGGGGCTCGGCAACCGGAATATTCCTCTCTCGGGGGCTGTAAAAAGCCTCCTCCGAATATCCCCATGGACATTTCCCAACGCCTATTTCGGCGTGCGGAGGTTAGGAGAGCGATCCGCGCTGACAGTCACGACGCGCCCGTTCGCCTGCGCTCCAGTTCCCCTGCGATGCCCAACTTTGCCGTTTCGGAGCGGTACAGAAGCAGGGGCGGGGATCCAGCCACTCCGGGCGCACCATGCTAATTTCCCATGTGACGAGCCTCCCCGGCCGCCCTTCCCTGTTCCTCAGTCCTTATATGGGCAGTGACGTAGTGGGCATTCACAACCTTCCAATAAATACTTAGAGCAAGACTTTCCATCTACTGAGAGCTGCAATTGATTAAAACGGCTCTGCAAGAGACGCCGACTGTTACAACAACATTAACAGCAACTCCTGGGGCTTTGAAACAGGCAGTATCAGAGGGAGACAGATCAAGAGCCTTTCTTTAGATAAATATTTTTAAAAAAAAATATTAGAGAAGCACCCCTTTCCCCTGTCCCTGAACAATAATTACACCACAGGCAAGGCAGAGCTGTTTTCACTGCGGTCCGTAGAGCAAATGATGACTGCCAAGACGGTAGACAAAATCCCAGTCAGTTTGAGTGGGCTTGTGCACCACGTCCCTGAAAGCATTTACTCAGTGGATGACATCGCCACTACCCTGCCAACATCAGTGATCAACTTTCCCAATGGTGACTTGGGAGGACCCTTTGACCAGCTCAGCGGTGTGACAGGAGGTAAGCCGCTCCGGCCCCGTCGAAAGATGACCTTTTGATTCGGACCTTGGGCTGTTCGTGGTGGGTAAGGGTTTTTTGTGGGAGAGGGGGGAAGCAGGGGTAGCAGTACTTTTCCTCTGATGCTCATGTTTCAGTGGACACAAAATTGGGTCTGTATGCATGTGTGTGGGTTTGGTGTTGGGTTTTTTTGGGGGGGGTGGAGCTGAGCTATCAAGGGGCTGATAAAAGCTGCAAACCACCCTTTCTCTTGCCCTAGAGAAATCCCGTTGACTTCCCTGGAGTTTGCACTATAGAAAACACTAGGTTTTTGGTGGAGTTCGTTTTTTTTTAATTTGAACTCTTTTCAAATCCTGAAACTTGGAATAAATTCTCTCCACCCCCTTCTGAAATGCTAAATAAACTGTTCACACACAGTACTAAATATTTGTGTAAGGGCCACGGGATGTTGGGCGCTGTTGTTTGACCTGGGGTAGCCCAACAACCTAACCGTGTGTCTAACAGCACAAGCTTCCCACCGTGACCGGTGGAGTGGGCTTGGCTGCCAAGTAAGTGTGCACAAAATGATTTAGGGATTTTAAGTCATACCACGGAAATCAAACGTGTGAGAGTGTTTAGAATAACCTTTTCTCCCTCAAGTGGGGTTTGTGGGTCGCAGTGAAAGTGAATGCAGTGTGTGAAAGTGACATTTGGATTTCAAGTCGATAGAACCGTCCCTGCGCAGCCTTTTCCCTGGAATTTCTACTTATTTCGAGCGACAAAAGTTAGGGTTGGGGAGCTTTCGCAGCCTGCGCCGCTTGAAAGGGGCCCTCCCCGGGGAAATCGACGCCTGCTAATCCCCCACCCACCAGCATCCCACTCTGTGTCCTGAGACGCGATCTGTAAGCCAGAGGCAGCAGTGTGTGTGTCTATGTGGGCGATGCATGGAGCGACAACTGATGCTAAATTGCCCTGGCAGGGAGAAGACGCTGTCTCGGCACTGCTTGCCACGGGGGCCCTTGAGGACAGCTACGGGGCTCTCAATGATGACCCGCCTTTCTCTCCCCTCCATCCTCCAGATGGCCTGATCGGCGTGGACATGAGCGACAAGAGGTCCCTGGAGCTACAGTACGCCTGCGGCAGCTTCGCACCAACTTCGCGGGGCCAGCCGTTCACCTACATGGGCAAGTTCTCCATCGACCCGCAGTATCCTGGCGCAGGTTGCTACCCGGCCGACGGCATCCTCAACTTGGTGAGCGCCGGCATCCTGCAGGGGGTTGCCGCTCCCTCGTCCTCCTCCTCCTCCGCCAACCCATCTTCCTCCTCGGTCACCTCGTCCTCTGCTGCCTCCTGCGGATCTCCCAACCCGCTGGGCTGCGCCATGGCACCCGCCGCCGGCGATATGGAGCACATGTACTCGCCACCGCCTCCACCGCCTTACTCCGCCTGTGGGGAGCTCTTCCAGCAGCAGCAGCAGCAGCAGCAGGCGCATCCGGACAGCTCATCTGCTTTTCTGACCGCCCCTTCGGGGACCTATCCTCCGCCCCCTTCTTACCACCACTCCCCCAAGACGGTGACGCCCGCTGGAGCCGACGGCAGCTGCCTCTTCTCCATGATCCCGGACTATCCGAGTTTCTTCCCCCCGCCGCCGCCCCCTCAATGTAGCCAACGCGATCTCCACGGCGCCGTCGAGCGCAAGCCTTTCCCTTGCCCGCTGGACTCGGTGCGTGTCCCGCCTCCGCTCACGCCCCTCTCCACCATCCGCAGCTTCAGCCTCGGCACGCCCCCTGCCGGCCTCGGTGAAGGGCCGGTTTCGGGGCCGGTAGCCCGCTTGGTGCCGGGCGCCTACGGCAGCCCGGCCAATTTGCCCTTGCGCCCCATCCTCCGTCCGCGCAAATACCCGAACAGGCCCAGCAAGACGCCGGTGCACGAGCGGCCTTACCCGTGCCCGGCTGAGGGCTGCGACCGTCGCTTCTCGCGCTCCGACGAGCTGACGCGGCACATCCGCATCCACACGGGCCACAAGCCCTTCCAGTGCCGCATCTGCATGCGCAACTTCAGCCGCAGCGACCACCTCACCACGCACATCCGGACCCACACGGGCGAAAAGCCCTTCGCCTGCGACTTCTGCGGCAGGAAGTTCGCCCGCAGCGACGAGAGGAAGCGCCACACCAAGATCCACCTGCGCCAGAAGGAGCGCAAAGTAGCCGCTTCTACCTCCTCCACCGGCCCGGGCCCCTCTTCGGGCGGTGGCGTGCCTCCGCCCGGCTCCATATGCTCAAGCGGCGGCGCCACTCTAACTTCCTGTGCCTCTAAGACCCGGACGCCCTGATGCCGCTGGGGCCCCTTTTGGCCAGGGACTAGGGTTGCGCACGGGGGCCTTTCTACCTTCTGCGATCGACTGATCCCGCCGCCTGGGTGCAGCGTCCGGCAGGTAATTGACAAAGGATTCCCCCTCACCACGCCTCGTGCTTGCTGGGGTGGGCTGCTCGACCAACTCTGTTGTGAGTGATCAGGTCAGACTGGACTTTGGAGAGTGCCCCTTGGCACAGACCAGTACCTTTCCAAAGGAGAGGAGGGAGGGAAGTTATCGGTAAGGGAAAAGGGAAGGACTGTTGTATGCACTTTATACCTTCGCTGACGCTCCCCCAGTCCTGGAGAATTCAGCAGCAAGGATCACTTGTTACTTGCCAAAGCCCTCCACAACCCCTCACAAAATTCTCTCACTCACTCTCACACACACACACATACCAACCAACCAACCTTTGGGTTATTAGAGATGGAAACCTTTCTTATTTTCCTTAGCAGTATAAATACAACTAATAAAGCAGAGGTCCCAAAACACCTTTCCTGGAAAGTAAGTTCCACTGAAAATCTATGAAAGTAAATGTTCCGAGCTGGGCTTCTATGTTACGAGAGAAAAGAGAAGTGCAATGAGGACGGGTCAGCGAGACAGGAGGCATGTGGCAATATCAGGCCTTTTAAAAAATAAAAAGGTACTTTCCAGATTTTAAATGACTATTTACCCACCACCACTGTATATTTCCACCTTCTTTTGAAAAACAAGGCGCACTGTTCTCCACCTCCTCCAAAGATGAGGAGGGTTAGAATCAAGTGGACTGGAGAGGTTTAACATATTATTTAAAGAGAGACTGTACATACCTTCTCTGGTGTCTGGGTGCATGCAATCGTGTTGAAGTGTCCTTGGTGCCTTTTTGGGGGGATGTAGAAAGTGGTTCAGTGATTGCATGGCAAAACTGGTTGCCTTACTAATCATGATGGGGTGGGGTGGGAGGAGAAGAGAATCTTGGATTCCCAGGTTTGAGTATGGCTGTATATTTCTGCCTATTAATATTTGGATTATCCTAGAAACTCTATTTTTGTATGCGCTGGGTTTTTCTTTGTGACTTATTAATTGTTGCTTTTGTAGTATTTTTTTTTAAGGATCATGGGATGTATGTAATCTTTCTAGAGGGATCCTGCACAATGGCTGATTCACCTTAAAAAGGTACGACCACTAACTGGAGCCATCCCTAAGAAAGGTGGTTTTTGTCATGAACATTGTGTAAATAAATGTTTTGTGAACAGAAAAGAAAAACCTGTCCCGTTCCTACTAAATATCTCACGCATTGAGTTGCCCAGTATAGCACATTCATGGATATTGGAAAAGGGGGTGGGTTGTGCTGGGCAGACTTCTAACCTAACATTTGAGAACTCCCCTTCACAGACAAAAATTAAATGACTACCAAAAAAGTAGCAGAGTTCTTCAATGTTTCAATCTGTTCCCTGCTGGCTCTACTTACGCTTTCTCAGAAATATTGTTAACATAAATACCTTTATTTTGACCTGGATTTAAAGCCGGGTAAGTTGCTGCTAGGATTCCCATAGAATTCAGTAGAATCTTGCATTCCCCATTGCCTCCAAAGAGCCCATAAAATCTATCTTAGCTATTGGAGTGTTTACATCCCATCCTTCTAGGGTAAGTACAGAGGACAGCTTACAAGATATAAAAATTACAATTTCATAAAAACACTAGAGAAACAACAAAGAGACAGGGCCAGCCATTAAAACATTATACAAGCGTTGTGTGCCTCATAAAAATGTGCTGGAATAAAAATATATTTGATAACTGGCAAAAACAAACTGTGAGGGAGAGAGGAGCCAGCCACAACCAAACCCAATGTATTACCTGGCCAACGTGGTGCATTTTTGTCCCATCAATGTGATTGGGAAAAGTGCAGCCCTGTCCTATGCATGTTTCCTGTGAAGTTAAGTCCCAGTGTATTCAGGGAGCCTTACAGGTAAGTGCAGGTTTGAGCATGGGTGCTCCCACTGAAAAGCTTCTCAGTTTTCAATCCTGATGAAACATCACTATATGCGGACTGAAGAATCTATGCGATCCTGTTGTGCTCATTCACCAAGCAAATTTCCTCTAGGGTGGTGGTGAGGGGTGTGGAAACAGGGTTGCAGTTTCACAAACAGAAAATATAATCAGCTGTGTGCCCACCCTAGCAATCTCATCTTCTTCCAGCAAAGGCCACCCTGTTGGCATCAACACCCACTCTGCCCGAAATAGTGTTGATATCCCACAGGCTATGGTCCAGATATACAGAACAATGAAACTAATTGAGTGAGCCTGGAGTGCGGTAGACACGCGAGCCATTCCTATGTATGCTTGCTTAGAAGTAAGCCATATTGCAAGTGTAAGGAACATTTGGCCCTCCAGATGTTGCTAAACTACAATTCCCATCATCCCTGGCTGTTGGCCACGCTTGCTGGGGTGGATGGGAATTGTAGTTCAGCAACATCTGGAGGACCAAAAGTTCCCCCTACATGCCTCATTGAATGCAGTAAGATTTACAGTGCAAGGAGAGCCAGTGTAGCATAGTGGTTAGAGTGTTGGACTACGACTTGGGAGACCAGGGTTCGAATCCCCACACAGCCATGAAGCTCACTGGGTGACCTTGGGCCAGTCACTGCCTCTCAGCCTCAGAGGAAGGCAATGGTAAACCCCCTCCGAATATCGCTTACCATGAAAACCCTATTCATAGGGTCACCATAAGTCGGAATCAACTTGAAGGCTGTCTATTTCCATTTTTATGGTGCAATCCTAACCGTGTGTACTCAGATGTACACCCTGTTAAATTCAATGGAGTTTACTCCCCGGTTGGTGGAGCTGGACTACAGCCTTACTTTTCAGTAGGTTCCTCCCGCTGAATTCTGTGGGGTTAGCAACCAAGTAAATGCACATAGGACTGCTGCATCCTTCCATGCCATGAGGGAAACTATTTAGAAACTGAAGGTATGGCACAATGGTGTTCAAGGAAAGACAAAGTCCAAAGATCTGGGCCATTGAAAGCATTTTGTGTGATCCTAAGTAGTTCTTTGGATCCCAGCCTGTGCAAGTTATATGTTCATTTCAGATCCTGCAGGTTAGGGGTACACAACAGGTCTTTGCTGACTCCAACCTGAGGTTCCAGAAGAGCACAACATAGCAAAATGTGCAAAGATTTGTCTCTTTTGCAAACGATTCTGTGTAAACCAAATCCTCAAGCCTAGTAAGGCAGGAAGGACTTCCCCTGCAAAGTAATAAACAGAAATGTTAATGCAAGTGAAGGCATTTTTGACTCATTACTGTTCCGTGATTTAAAGCATGCTAATTTAAGCAGACTCACGAAAAATACCACACCGACCAAACGAGCCCACTTGGAGAAAGTTGCTTTCAGGGCTATAATGGGCAAGGAAAGGTGTTTGTGGCTTTGCCAAAAAAAAAAAAAAAAGCTTAAAGAGCAACACAGTTCACAGAAAATGCCACTTCAAATAGGTCATGGGTTTAAATGCTTTAGCCAGATCTCTGTGTAGACATGAAAACTGAGTACAGCTTACTGGAAACGAGAGATAGCTCTGTGACCTATTCTTTGTTTAGATCAGTCTTACAAATAAGTCCACAGAAGTTCCTTTTGTGCTAACATTTTTATTTGGCTGTCTGCCCACATATCTATGGTAGTTGTGGCACCAGGGCAGTGCCAGTGGTTGGCGTTCTCAGGCACCTGTCAGGAGGGGCACCACCATCAACCCGTGGAGTCCCCTGGCTCTGCTCCTCCTTGATGTTGGAGGATTCCTTGTTCATTCTCTCTTCTCTGGATTTGGTGTCCATTAGGCTGAGGGGAAAGGGCAAGTGAATGGACAGTGGCAAGATCAAGGGGGTGATAGCCCTGTGATAGGAGTGCACCCAAAACCTGGAGAGAGGACTGTCAGACTTACAAAGATCACCTTTTAGCAAAGCCAGAGGGAGCAAGGCAAGTGGCGATTGGCAAGCCTGTTTGACAGAAATTTCAGAGTTTTGGTTTAATTAATGTGTACTATTATTGTGTTTTATCACCAATAGCACTGTAGGTACCTAGCCATCCCCATGTTACTGTGTGTTCTGCAGACATGTGGCATTTCTATCACTCAACATCTCTACCCTTGATGACTGGCATTCACATGTAGGAGCGGACCCCATTGAAAAGCGCCGGCTGTGAGGCGAGGCCCAGAGATATTTGGAAGCTCTCTTCATGGTGTTGGGTCTGTGATGGCTCATTCCCAAGTGCAAGTCTTCATTTGATGCTCCAGTTGTCATGTGAGGAATAGCATATGTGTGAGCCAGCCTGTGGACTTTTCACCCAGTACGCTAGGAAGTACCACAGATTTCAGAGAAACTGCTTTTCTAAGTAAATGAGCTGACTCTCTGCCACAATGTGACTTAAATTGGACTTGTGGCATTTCTTGTTGGTAGGTGGCCCAACAGGATTATGGAGGATTAAAGAGACTGGATTTTCTCATTTACTTTCAAGATCAGGTGATTATTACTCTAATTTGATTTCATTTCTTCTCCTCCTGGCTTTGTAAAAGCTTGGAAGAGAGTTGAAAGACACCAGTAGGAATCTACTCAAGTGCAAAGACTTCCATTTTCCTGGCCTGTAGTGCTAGTGTGCTAGTCCATTTTTCTGGGTATATAGTAAGCCTGAAGAAGCGAGTAACAGGTGTTCTTAATACAGCTTTCACTGGCAACATGCTGCATTAGAACTAGGTCTGCCTAAGGCAAGATATTCTCTACCTAACATCTCTCTTGCAGGCACCTGTTTAGCCTTCCCTGTTGATCTCTGTTGATTTAAGGCAATGTTTTCAAATCTTCAATACCAATGTACGTTCAAAATGTTATTGATAAAAAAATAACATTGCAAAGACTAAACTGTTCTTTTCCTTGAGAAGAGTGCATAACAGTTTTGCAATATGTTATGTAGTATATACCCAATCCATCACTCTCACTGCTGCACAAACCCCGTATGAAAATCTCTACCTCACTATGGTTCAGGTACACCAGAATTCATTTTGGAGCGTATGGATTTTTCTGCAGGTGAGATGTTCACTCTTCAACATCTTCCCTGGCTGTATGAGGGGTGACACAAGGGAAATTACACTGATTCCTTTTCACAGGGGAGTCTTAATTGTAAGGAACTTTCAAGTGCCTTGAGACAAATAGCTACAGTACTTAGAATCAGCTTGCATCAGATGTGAGAAAGATATACTCAAACACTGAGACGGGCTGAAGTTCAGTGGTAGAGCATTTGCTTGCATGCAGAAGGTCCCAGGTTCAATCTCCAGCATCTCCTGATTCCCTATTTGAAGCTGTGAAGAGCCACTGTCAGTCAGTGTAGATCAAGGCTGAGGAACCTTTGTTCTCTCCAGATGTTGCTGAACTGCAACTCCTATAATCCTTGGTAATTGGCCATGATGACTAGGGCTGATAGGAGTACAACGTCTGGCCAAAGGCTCTCCAGCCTTGGCATAGATAGTACTGAGCCCGATGGACCAATGTTCTCAGTACAATACAGCTTTCTATGTTCTTAACATGCTGCCTAGAAAGTATTAAAACAAGCCCAATATGATTTTTAAAATAAAATCCTGCTTCCAGATACTTCTGATCACTAAACCTTGTCCACCATATCAGTATTCACAACATACATGCGAATAGGATTTGGAGAAAGGGTGCCTGCTTTTTGGCAAGGCTGGTTGCAGAGGCTCCAGAGCTGCAAGTTATTATGCCTAGAAGTCAGACCTGCTATTTTTGAATGGCTGCTGCTCCACAAAGTTCTAAAAGACTGCCCATCTGTGGAATTACATTCACAAAGAGCATTTTTCTACCATGTACAATGCTTATACAAATAAATGGGATAGACTTACTTGTGAATCATAGAACAGTAGAGTTGGAAGGGGCCTATAAGGCCATCAAGTCCAACCCCCTGCTCAATGCAGGAATCCAAGTTAAAGCATACCTAACAGGCGGCTGTCCAGCTGCCTCTTGAATGCCCACCACATCCTTAGGTAATTGGTTCTACTGTCCTACTGCTGTAACAATTAGAAAGTTAACTTGAGCCCATTATTCCATGTCTTGCCATTTAAATGCAATTTTTACAACACTTCACATTGATTAATGTCACTGAAGCTAAATTGACTAACAGCTACATTCTATGTATATTTACTCAGATGTCAGTCCTACTGTGTTCACTGGGGCTTAGGCTATAATCCCATGCACTCTTAACTTGGGAGCAAGTACTATTGAATCCAGCAACACGCCTCAGAAGTATGCACTGGATGATACTACCCAATTTTTGAGCCATACTGCAAGGCCTGGTATACATATGCAGGTAAAATGTAGAATGAACTGAACCATTTTACATGGGGGGCATAAAAATGGCAATCTAAAATGGCATATAGACATTCTACAGGATACAACATACATCACTTTAGCCTACTGCTTATGTACACAAAGGCCAAGTTGTGCACACTTGGCCAACATTTCTGCCAGGAGTGGCAGGAAAAAAATTAGCCTGAACCATTTCAGACTGTAGGTGGGAGATTGCATTTCTGAATGCTTCCCAATGCAAAAACTCCCTGGAAGGAGAAAACTAGCATATCAAGAAGATTTTGCATAGCCCCTCTTGCAGGAAATGTTTACATGGGGTAGCATTCAAATTTCAAGTCACCAGCTGGTGTCAGGAATGGTATATGCCTGCATTTTTAAACATAACTCTACAAGTTATGTGGCTTGTGGATCGTGATTTCAAGATTTATTCTGGAAATCTTTTATCTAAAACATTGGATTTCATAGCTGGCAAGAAACCATCACATGCTTTTGAATTTTTAAAAGGCATGCCGTTTTACCTGTATTAAATTAAGCCATAATGAAACACAGGTGTTCCCATTTAGCTTGTAATGTAGATTAAGTTAGGCCGACTTAAGAATGGGTATTTTAATGGTAACACTTCTATATCCACTTTTTAACAGAGCAGCAGTTTTTCTCCGGTAGTACTTGTCTATTAATTATGGAGATGGGTTTAACTATTGATCGTAAATATGAACTATGACATTGCTGCTGTTTAATGAAGAGATACTGTTCAGTCTACTGCAAGTGTGGCATGCACAAATATTTAGACCAGGGCTTTTATACTATTTCTAGCCTAGGCTGCAATCCAATACACACTTACCTGGGAGTAAGTTCCATTGAACCCAATGGAGCTCACTTCTGAGTAGACATGTATTGGATTGCCGCCTAAGTTAGCTTTTGTTCAAGGTGCAAAACTCAAATGCAGTAAAAGAAAAACAACACTATGTTATATGCTTACAGGGTGCTTTTTGAAGCAGGATTCCACACAGTGAAAGTTCCATTTTAATCTGAAATTCTGGCACGTATTTTTCTTCATCAGGAGAGTACATGTTGGCGATCCCTTGCCTAAGATTTCTTCAAGTTGTATTATGGGCACAGCATCACTACAGCAAGACCCACTTTTGGTCTTCCTCCTCTCTCAGTACATCACTGGACAAATCAGCTTTGGTTTAGTGTGGCCAGTTAGCTTAGCTGCTCCCTGTGCTGCAAAACAAAGACGACCACTTTGTTTCACAGAATTTAACACCTGATAACAACTAATGGAGGAAAAGTACCTGAAATGAGATACCAATACAAAGTCAGGAGCTTGGAAAGCATCATAAGAAAATGAAATCTCCCATCAAATGGAGGCTTGCTGATAAAATATTTGATTTTGCGTTTCCTCTACTATTGTGATTATCAAAATTCAAAAGCATTAAATTACATTTGACAGACTTGTGTAATACACACCTCAACGGGAAAAAACCTGATGCCACTACCTTTGCCATGAAAACAGCAAATGACCAAGGCATGAAAAGAGCTCCACAGAGGTTGGAATGGCACTTACTGAACCTAATTGTTCAATATAGTCATGATACCAATATAACCTAGATCTTGTTGCAGCATTTATATTAAGCTCTATATGATTATAGTTTTACAGAAGTATAAATAGCATATATCCAGAAAGGAGCCACCCCCATGTAATCACACTTATGCTGTGAGCAGGCAATGCCACAATACTAACTCAACAGAGACCTATTTTCTCCTCTTTTAGTGAAAAAATGAAAGTATATTGGTTCAGTACATGTTTACACACAGGGATAGAGGTTTTTTTTAAAAAAAAGTACACAGGCCAAATCAAAATCTGCCTGCAACTATTAAATTTTCTATTTGATACAAGACTTGTGCCAGAAACCAAGGCTATTACCGTCAATTGCAAAAAACACTATCTGTCCTCATGTTACATAACTCTGCCTTTCCAAATACATGGGAATGAATCTTTGCAGCAAAATCCATTAGAAAAAAAGTGTTGCCTCACATTAAAGAACTGCACAACAGATAATCAGGAATTCTCACTTTTTAATATCGAAAAATCATTCTTAACACATCAATATTTTTTTCTTCCAAGGATCATCTCAAAGCTGGCAACATCCTTGCATGGAATGCAACCTGAAATTTCAATTATATATCAAATTGCTGTCTGCTCCAGCCAATTTAGTATCTTTCTGGGTTCTTCAGCATAAATTTCCTCCCAAATCCATCCATGAGAGAAAGAGCAGAATCAACATGGGAGCCACTGGAAAATTATTTTGGACCATTCATAGGGAATGAACTTAGCAAGCATCAGGCAAGAATTCTTATTGCCATTATTTTTTTCATCTGTAGCAAAAAAACAAAAAAAAGGGGGGGAAGAATGAAGGTTCACTGTCCAAGGTCTTTTTCTATATTAAGCCAAGTAGTGTTGCTTTGTTTTTAAAACATACAGATGCCTGAAATCTTTAAACAATACTATTCTTCCACATCTTCACATCAGTTGGTAGGTATAAATATAATGGCACCTGACTGCTTTGCGCTCATAGACTGGAGAGGAAGTCTCTGGATTTTGTAGTTGCTTCCCAGCAGGAAGGGGTGTAGGATCTAATCTGTATCCTGAGTGGGTGATGGTTTCTTTCTCCGCTCCATGCAGCTGAGACATCTACAGCAACACAGCTCAGGCCATATTACTGGCCTGAAGAGGCAGGGGACAGCTGAAGTTGTCTCAGTTTGTATGCTGAGTAGCAGTTAGCTGTTGTGCTATTGGGAAGGGGGGGGGAATATCCACTCTACAAAAAATTACAAAAAAACTTATCATTTGAAATGTGGGTTTGGAATAGATGCAGGATGACCTGTTTTCCTTCCATAACTCTTCATTTAATGCCATGTCTGCAGACCTACCCACTGCTCTAGCCAATGGATTTCAATTCTTGAGGCTCTTTGAGGCTCTAAGAGGTTGAACCAGAAGCAGCAGCAGATACAGACTTATTTAACTCCCTAAAACAAAAGAAGTCACCCCTCCTTGTAAAATAGGGGCATTTTGTGTGGTCAGTCACGTTGGTGCAAGGATGCTGCTGCCAGCTGTTATTACTCAAAAGTATCTGGCCAAGAAAAGGCCAGGATTACTATGGCTTTGCGATCCTGGGTGCATCATCATCACAATTTCTTAAATCAAACGAGTGGAGGGGCCTGGCAGAAACTCTCTCCTTCTTCAAGGTGGGCATCAGGGAGGAGACAATGGCTCGGACGTCTTCCAGCGGTCCCTTAAATTGGAGCAGGCAGACAAGAAGCCTAGGTCAGTCTCGCCAGGGGTTGGAGGCAAGGCTGAGCCTGCCCTTCAAGGGGAAACCTGGGGGCCTGGATAGGGCTCGCCCCCGCACCAGAAATCTGCCGCCTGGGGTGTCTCCAGCAGCCACACTTCCTTGGGGAGACCCTGGGGGTCGGCGACTGGCGGGGGTAGGCTTTGCCCGTCCAGCAGGCGGTAATAGTGGCAGTCCCGCCCGTGCTCTGGGTCGTAGGGAGGCGCGAGGATGTCGAGGAAAGCGGCGGGTCCGCCCACGGCGTCGATCTGGTGCAGGTTGTCGGTGTGCGGCGACAGGAGGCACGGGGGAGAGGCGGGCGTGTAGAGCTGGTGCGAGCGGAGCAAGGCGCGGTGCCGCCGCCGCGAAGAGCCGGGTTTCGGGGGCGCCACTGTCGAGGACGACCCGGAGGTGGTGGTGGTACTTCCTCCTCCATCCCCGTCTGCGGCGGGGGCGCCAAGGAGGGTGTCGAAGCAGGCAATACGCAACGTGCCGTAGAGCACCTTGAGCAGCCCGTTCATTCCTGGGTGGTCGTGGAGCGGGATGCAGGCGCCGGCGCGCAGGACGAAGACGCCCATGCTGAAGCTCTCCGTCTCGCAGATGTGCATATAACTGACGGGGGGCTGCACCAGCCCCGGTACCGCCGACGGACCCCGCGGGGCCAAACGCAGATCCTCGGCCCGCACCTCGTTCAGCAGCTGCTGTAGGCGGTGGAGGTTCTCCACGAAACGCGGCCCGTCGGAGCCAGTTTCCCCTCCCCCTACACTGCTGTTATTGTTAACACCCGGCGGGCGGAACGTGACGCGGGCCTGCCGGGCGACCCGCTGGATTAGGGAGGCCATGTTGTCGCGGGGCATCGTGCCGCCGCCGCCGCCACCGCCTCCCAGCAGAGGATGAAGCGAGGTTGTGCGCACGCGCCGCAGCCTCGCCTTTCCACTACCACCCCGTTCCTTCTCTCCCTCTATGCATTCTGGGGGTTGTAGTTGTCTTCCTTCTCTCCAGGGTTGTCTGTCGACGTTTTCTGTAGTTTTTTTTTTTAACACGCACAGAGACATATATACACCCCTATTAAAAAAGAAGGAAAAGAAAAAATTATGGCGACGGATAATTTTTTTATGTAAAGCCAAGTTGCTTTTCCTCCTCTCTCCCCGAAAAAACTACAATTCCCATGAAGCTGGAGGTTCTCAGAGGTGACTGGCCTGCTGCTCTCAGCAGTTTGTAAACTGCGTAGCCCCTGGGGAAGGGAGAGCTTGTGCCGCGGGCATGTTTTTCTGCTGACAAGGTGCTCATCAATGGCTTACCAGCAAACTTCCATTTACGAATGTTTCCACATTCTGTTTGGGGCGGATTTCCGGCAGACAGTTCCAGAATACCAAAAAAAGTATGCTCTGTCTTGACAAAACAAGCTATTTGCTTCTTAAAGGACGCACGCTTGTTAAAGTGGGACGGAAAGCATGCATTTCAAACAATGTTTAATAATGACAAACCAACAATTCAAAGTTAAACTTGGTACTGTGCCGTGGCATATTGGTTAGTGTCGGACCTGGGAGACTAGGGTTCGAATCCCCACACAGCCAGGAAGCTCACTGGTTGTCCTAGGGCCAGTCGCCTCAGAGAAAGGCAGTGGTAAACCACCTCTGAATACCACTTACCATGAAAACCCTATTCATAGGGTTGCCATAAGTTGGGATCAATATAGAAAAGAACCGTTAAAATTCTAGCACTCTCCCATTTCTTGCTTAAGGTGTAGCTTTGAAAGTATTAGGGACACTGCACTTTCATAACTCAAATACTTTGTTTCCACATTTAACTGTTCTCCTCCGAGTGTAGTGTAGCCCCAATCAAGTGAAATGCAACATACTCTCCAGGTAAGTGTGTGTGAACAATGAGAATGGTACAACTTGCTTCAGGGGCTTAGTTTCACCTGCTGCCGCTATACCTTTGATGTGAAACTTGATAGTCCTAATACATAATTGAGAATAATCACTGCAGGTATACAGGATTGCTGCAGTGGTGAGCAATCTGAAACTAAGTAAAATGGCATAGAACAGAACAGAAATATATTTAGTAAAGAAAATATTCGTAATCCTCATTTCCATTACATCAGTTGTGTTATCTCCCAACAGCCTGTGAAGCTGGTGGACCATTAAAACTGCATTCTTACTTAGGAATAAGTTCAACAGAAATAAATGTAAAGATGGTTGGGAACAGGTTATAAACATTAGGATGTTTTAGCTGGTTCAGTTTAATGTTTGATAGATCTCTATATGGCAATCTTGGTATTTGTTTATTTAAGGAAATAATTAATATGCTCACAATTTTCTCCTTCACCACCATACTCCACCCACCTGCAGCTCCCAATATAGCCTCATCCATCCAAGAACTACCCTCCTCCTCCCTTTCTGCCAGTCTGTTAAGTTCTTTACTCTCTCATTCTCTCAAGTTTGGAATCCCTGAAGAGCCCCTCTCTTAGGGCCCACAAATCGCATATTGTTGCTGCCAGCTTTTCATTGCAGCCTCCCCTCCTCAGTCCTACACAAGTTAAACTTACCATCATCATCACCTTGATTTATTACCTGCCCTTCACCCCACGGTCCCAGCAATACCAATAGGACCTTTTCCCTAGATTAATTACCATGGGGCACAGGGAATGGGTGATTTTTCTTCGGATGGCAGCTGGAAATCCTGATGAAAATCAGTTATCCCACCCCAATGCAGAAATCAAACTTACACAAAGAGCTTCCATTGGTGCTACTAGATCGAGGCTAGAAAGAATACAGAAAGTTTGCAGTGGTTTGTTTGGTTGCTCTGTCAATGGGTAACGGGGTGTGTGTGTGAACCTATCCATTAATCATAGAAAGAGTATAGTAGTGGAGATTTTGTAAGGACTGAATGGATCCCTGGTGTAATATCAGTAAAATAAAAGAGTGTATCTAGGAGTTATACCACAATGTCAAAGATAATCTCAGTCAACATGGAGACTTACTATCTTACTTGTGACATATTTCCTATATATCATTAAGCATGCAGTCTACACTTTGTTGTGCTCTTCATTCATTGTTGATTTTGAACTGAAGTCACAATGAGGGCTTATCCACATGGGAGCATAACTTTGTACTAAAGACACTGTTTTTACCTCAGTTTTCTATTTTCACCATCCACAGTAAGGGCTTGATACCAGCTGCAAACACAGTGTTTTCTATTCACGCTGAGGGGAAGGATCAATCACGCAGTTTCTTAATGGCCATGCCCTCTAATTTAATATTTCTACCCCCTCTGATTACTTGGCAACCAAGCATGCTCAGTTTGTTTTACCAGTTGCAGTAGGTTCCAATTTTTAAAAAAACACCTGGATGTGTGATTATTTGTATTATCACTGGTATGATACAGCTAAAATACAAATCTTTGTTTGAGCAGTGTTATGCTTTTGTGCATAATTTCGGGGGGGGGGAGAAAAATAACAGCACCGTTTGCAGCAATATAAAAAAGGCCAGCAGAACAGAGGAGAACAGCTGGAAGTTGCTTGTCAGGCCACAGGAAATGAAATGAAAGAAGAGAGGAGAAGATAGTGGGCATGGAGAGGGGAATGATTGACACAGCCACCTAAAAGAATCAGAGCAAAGCGTCTGTAAGGAGGAGTGCAGCACAGTGAAGGTTTTTTCCTCCACTTTTCATATTAACAGTTAGTACAGTTAATTGGGTTAGTAAAGATTTACAGGGGGAAAACTGCGTAATAGCTTTTGTCTGCCAGTAACATCATGTGAACCATGCAAATTAAAAGGAGATGTGAGTAGCACCACACACACGGTAAACCACTGTGTAGATGAGCCCTGAGTAGGTTGTATTAAAAACCTCAGCAATACTACTCTGGCAATTTGGACAGCATGCAGTTGAAACTCAGCTGACACACAGGATCGTAGGAGAACATAATTACCAGGAGATTTCTGACCCCCAGATTTGACATATTTTTCTTTGCCTTTAGTTTTAAAGGCCTCTAAGAGGTCATCATGTTGACCTCCAAAAATTTCAATGCTTTTCTGAATAAGATTAAAACAGGTGAAATTGGCCATGGGGATTTCAATAGGAGGGTAGGGATCATCACAGCAAGGTTCAAGCAAGGTTCAAGGCTGTTGGACACATTCAGGATTGATCTGCCAAACAAAACAAAAAAGAGGAAGGGGGGGCTTTAAGAGCACTTGCTGGGGGTTATACATTACCATTGCAGATCAGCCACATGCCTCACCATCATCATCATTAGATACTTGATGTTTACTTAATACATAGAGCATTTAAATGTTTTTTTGGGGGGGAGTCAGAAACAGTAAGTCAGCCAGAGATGGAAAGTGACCCAGAGGCATATTTACAAGTAGATGGCAGTTGTTGAAGGGCAACAACTTCTCTCTAATTCTTTAGTGCAGAGGCAAAGAAACTTTTTTTGGTCTGAGGGTCACATTTCCTTCTGGGCAACCTTCTGGGGGCCATGTGCTGCTGGTGGTTGGGGAGTGGGACAAAAGAGGGCAGAGCAACTATCGTGAATTTTACCTTTTGGATGGTAGACTAATTCTCTCTCTCTCTCTTCCTCTCCCTCCCTCTCTCCCTCCCTCCCTCCCTCCCCCCCCCATCCAGGCAAGCCAGAAGCATTATCAGAGTTCACAGACATATTCCAGCTTTGCAAAACACTCAAGCAGGGCTGGGGTATGGAAGAAAACAGAGTTTCACGTTGTGTTCAATCAGCAATACCTGCTAGAGGCATTTTTATTAAAAGAAAGCAAAACAAAGCAAACAAGCGGCCGCTTGGAGAGAAAATTCAGGCAGGCATAAGCGCCCCCAAAGGTTCTGTTACTCAGACATTTTCCAGCACATTCTTATAGTTTTCTTTCAGAGGCAAAAAGAAGATTGCTTTCTTATCATAACACAAACATTTTCAAGCTGCTAGGGTGGAGCATCAGGGTCACGTACCTATGTTTATCTGTTTGGAAGATCGAGCCCCAGCAGTTTTCTCGGAATGTTTGGTGGCATTTCCTTGTAACATCCTGTCAGCATATTTCAATGTCACTCTCCCCATCACCCCCTTCGTGCTTGCAAAGTCTTGACCAAAGTTGGGGCCTACAAATTTTTATTCCACATGGGCATGGTTCTAGGGCTGTGTATGGCCTGGGGAGAATCCTCAGGGTCAGACAGACAGGCTGGAGGACCACATGTGGCCCCAAGAGATGAGATTTCTCATCGCTGTCTTAGTGGTACTCTTGCGGTAGATCCTTGAAGGCTACTAGTTTCTTGCTCAATTTAATTGATTACCTATTTGAACCATGTATAGAAAAGAAAATATTCCATATAACCCTGCCCACTTTTTCAGGTCATTTGTGGAGGGTCTGTTGCATATCCTATCTCCAGTTGTCAGGAGCATGTCGTTGCCTAGATTATGGAATATCTTGTCCTGGGAGATCCATTTTCCTTTCTCCCTGATGTTTTTCTGTATGATGCTGAAGTCTTTCTTGTTCTGGTTGAGTGACTTAGACAGGGCTGGCTCCAGGAATCCCGGGGCCCTTGGGCATCAGCTTGCCCTGGCCCCTGGCGTGTGCATGCGTGCATGCACAGCCCCCCCCACGCCCTCCCACCTACCTGTCTGCTGTCTTTTACCAATGCCCTTAATGAACATGGCAGCCACGGTTTCCCTAAGGGGATGAAGCCTCCGCCGCCATCTTTGCTGATGGCACGCATGCGTGCTACGCACACGCATCTCTGCCATCAACTAAGATGGCGGTAGGGGCTTCACAACCTTAGGGAAACCGCGGCCGCCATCTTCGTTAAGGGCAATGGTAAAAGACAGCAGACAGGTATGTGGGGGTCATGGGGGACGCGGATCGTGGAAGGGGAGCAGAGGGGCAGCTGAGGGGCCTCCTGTAGCTCCAGGGGCCATCGGGCCAGTGCCCCACCTGGCCACTCTTTAGAACCGGCCGTGGACTTAGATCTGCTTTTTTTGGTCTGATTTCCCACTTTTAACTATGAAACTTTCCAGTGTAGGATTTTTGGCTACTGCTGTGCTTTTGTTAGGCCATACCAAGGCGATGGAGGCAATCTCCCAACAAATTCTTGACGCTGAACTCCAAAACCATCGTTCTCAACCAGTGCCCAGTTTTGGACTTATACCTTGCCCTGGACCTTTTACCCCTGCGTGTTACCTTGCTTCCCTTCCTACCCCGAGGCTCCAGAAAGCATTCATGATGGCCAAGTTTAATGTACTACCTTCAGCCTATTTAGATGGCAGATTTCAAAAAATCCCTTATGCCGAGTGATTATGCCCCTGTGGAGTGGGTTCCGTAGAGACTGTGGGACATGTTCTATTGGACTGTTCTTTTTATAATGATCTCCGACACACTTTGATCACCCCAATTACACAAAGTCTCCCAGGCAGGGACGCTGCTTTCCATGTTAGATATCTTTTATCTGACCAAATTTCGCAGGTCACGATTGAGGTAGCGAGATTTTGTGCTGCTGCTATTTCACTTCAAAGAGCACAATTAACTCAACTGCCAATACAGATCTCAGTTTGGGTTTTTAGTGATTATTTTTATACAAAAATGTGTATCCTGTCATAATTATCTGTTTTATGATTATATGACCCTGTGTGTATTTAGTCTGGTCTTTGACCATAATAAACTACTACTACTACTACTCTGATTTCCCACTGCAGTTTATTTATGAATTAATTATCTCCTGTGGGCTGGTACATTTTAATCACAACTTCTATTTCCCATGTTTAAGCTATGAGTGTGGTTGCTTATGTAGCCAATATGGCACCACCCATACAGAAGGGGAGGCAGCATCAAACCAGGAGAAACACAAGGTTTTCAGAGATACAAAAACATCTGTTTTGGGGGGGAGGACCACAAATAGCACAATCTAAACCATGTCCACTCAGCAATAAGTCCTATAGATTCAATGGTGTTTACTCCCAGGAAAGGAAGTTAGGTTTGCAGCCTAAAGAAGAGAACCACCAAAAACAACCCTATGATAACTGAGCATATTCAGTGTCCATGGTGAAATGCTAACTGAGGTCGCTTCCACATTCATTGAGCACTGAGCATTCATCCTGATTTGTTTGTGGAGAGGTTATGCAATGTTTCATGAAGGAATTGTTATCCCGTACTATCCAATGAATTTTCACTTTATCACCAAAAATCTCTGAGGGCGGGGAGAGAATGGGTTTATTGTACAAGAGTACCAAATCAACGTTAATAGCTCAACCTGAATTTGATGGTATGTGATTGAATCCCACCCCAAAATAGCAGCAGCTCAGAAGTGCCCTGGAATGGAATGGCTAAAACCCTGAACAGCAGCACTTCCACAATGCAACATTTTGTTGCAGATCCCATTTGTATTTTTAAATTATTAAATTGAACAATCCTATGAAGTTATGTATGTTTGAAAATCCTTAGCAGAGCCACCATCCCTTCTTATGCACTGCTGGCTCGATGTAGCCAGGGTGGAAGGTGGGACAGCTTTTTCAACCCCTCCCCCAAAGTTTTTCTTGTTTCTCTTCCATTGACATCAATGTGCAGCCAGCACCCCTCACACGCCCTTTCCCTCCCCCACCTTCTTAGGCAGAACACTGGCAGTACATCTATGTCCATGGAGCTTTCCACAGGTGTACCAAGGTCTCTTTGGGGGTGAAATGTGCCATCCTGCTGGTGGAGCAGCACTTAGGCACATTCCAGACAGGACTGCAGCCTAAACTGTTTTCTTGATTGCTTGTAATCATAAGCTGCCACAATAGCCTCTTTTGAGGCTATTATATACATTAGCCTTCCTCAACCTGGTGCCCTAGTTGTTTTGGACTACTATTCCCATCACACCTGGCCATTGGTCATGCTGGCTGGGGCTAATGGAAAGTGGAGTCCAAAAGCATCTGGAGGGCACCAGTATGCTGACCAATAAACAGGCCAATTGTTTGTTTGAAATATTTATGTAACAGTTTTTTATTTAAAACATCCAAAGAAGATAATAAATATTTCATAATTAGCTCAAATGGTAGTCTTGCTTTGCATGCAAGAGGTACCGGGACTGATGTCCACATTCTCCAACCACTCTCTTTCTTTTGAGCCAGAGTGGCATAATGGTTAGAGTGTTGGACTAGGACTTAGGAGACCAGGGTTCGAATCCCCACTCAGCCATGAAGCTTGCTGGGTGATCTTGGGCCAGTCACAATCTCTCAGCCTAACCTACTTCACAGGGTTGTTGTGAGGATAAAATGGAGGGGAAGGAGAACCATGTACATCACCTTGAGTTCCTTGGGGGAAATTGTGGTTATGTGCCTTCAAGTCGATTACGATTTATGGCGACTCAATGAATCTGTGACCTCCAACAGCATCTCTCATGAACCACCCTGTTCAGATCTTGTAAGTTCAGGTCTGTGGCTTCCCTTACGGAATCAATCCATCTCTTGTTTGGCCTTCCTCTTTTTTGACTCGCTTCTGTTTTTCCCAGCATTATGGTCTTTTCTAGCGAATCAAGTCTTCTCATTATGTGTCCAAAGTATGATAACCTCAGTTTCATCATTTTAGCTTCTAGTGATACTTCTGGTTTAATTTGTTCTAACACCCAATTATTTGTCTTTTTTCCAGTCCATGGTCCTGCTTGCGGACTTCCCCCAGACACCTGGTTGGCCACTGTGAGAACAGGATGCTGGACTAGATGGGCCACTGGCCTGATCCAGCAGGCTCTTCTTATGTTCTTATGCGCAAAACTCTCCTCCAACACCACATTTCAAATGAGTTGATTTTTCTCTTATCCGCTTTTTTCACTGTCCAACTTTCACATCCATACATAAAGATCAGGAATTTCATGGTCTGAATGATCCTGACTTTGGTGTTCAGTGATACATCTTTGCATTTGAGGACCTTTTCTAGTTCTCTCATAGCTGCCCTCCCCAGTCCTAGCCTTCTTCTGATTTCTTGACTATTGTCTCCATTTTGGTTAATGACTGTGCCGAGGTATTGATAATACTGGACAAGTTCAATGTCCTCATTGTCCACTTTAAAGTTACATAAATCTTCTGTTGTCATTACTTTAGTCTTTTTGATGTTCAGCTGTAGTCCTGCTTTTGTGCTTTCCTCTTTAACTTTCATCAGCATTCATTTCAAATTATTACTGGTTTCTGCTAGTAGTATGGTATCATCTGCATATCTTAAATTATTGTTATTTCTCCCTCCAATTTTCACACCTCCTTCATCTTGGTTCAATCCTGCTTTCTGTATGATATGTTCTGTGTATAGATTAAATAACTAGGGTGATAAAATACACCCTTGTCTCACACCCTTTCCGATGGGGAACCAATCGGTTTCTCCATATTCTGTCCTTATGATTGTGGTCTATCTTATTAAACATCTGGACTGCTTGCAATTCTTCCACCTCAACATTTAAGAAGTGGTCTGTAGCTTTAGGTTCACAACTCTTAATATCCTCAAACAAAGAGACCCTGATGAACTACCAATGTTGTAAAAAAATTCTCTTGTAAAGGCCTCCTGTGGAAATGTCATTTTCTTTTGGAAATAATTGCTAGCAAATGACTGCAAACAATGGCTTCCTTTTGCAATTCTTTTGGAGATGTGAAACGGTGATATCACTTCATAGCTAGGAGTATGGTGAATTGTTTCCTTGAGGTTTATGAATCACTTCTTTGGTAGTGACCTCCATAATAGACTATATAGCAAATGCCAACCTCAGAAATCACCATTTCAATTGTTACAGTCACTTGGAGACAAACACAATAATTTAGTATTATCAGATAATAATGTGCAAAACCCAAACATTTCACAAAAAACTAAATGAATAGGTTAGGTTACGACACCAGTCATGTCTCATTCTGCCAGAATAATGAAAAGATATTTTCAAAGGCCAGTTCTAACATTTGTGTCAGCCCAGTGGCTTACAGTCAGAGCTTGGAAGATTACTTTTAAAAAGTAATAAATTACAGTTACAATTACTTGGCCCAAAAAGTAGTAATTACCGTTACGATTACAATTGCTCTGAAAGTAACTGATTACTTTACTTTTTCTCAAAAGTAATCACTACAATTACATTTCAGTTACTTTTTTTAAAAAACTCCTACAAGGTGCTGGCCTTGGCTGCTGCACATCTAAGAAGCCTAAAACAATATTAAAAATAAACACACACACACAGGGGGTAGTAGAATAAAAAAATTTATCCTTAAGATTAAAAGGCCAGTCGGGCGAGTGCGGCGCTGTCATTCTCCCTCCTGCTGTGGGTGCCGCTGGGCGGGAGTGGCCGCGATGGAGCTCAGCAGTGGCGGCGGCGGCCGCCGCAGCGTCTCTGGCTGGGGAGCGCATCGCGGCCGCTGCCGCCCAGCTGCGCCCACAGCACGAGGGGTGAAGCGGCCGGGCGTCCTCGGGGCTAAGAAGGAGCTGGCCCCGTCCGGCGTCCACTGCTGCTGTGGGTAGCAGGCTGGAGAGAGAGAGAGAAAGAGAGAGAGGCTGGAGAAAGAGAGAGATGCTGGAGAAAGAGAGATAAAGAGAGAGAGGCTGGAGAAAGAGAGAGATGCTGGAGAGAGAGAAAGAGAGAGATGCTGGAGAAAGAGAGAGATGCTGGAGAAAGAGAGAGATGCTGGAGAGAGAGAAAGAGAGAGAGGCTGGAGAAAGAGAGAGGTGCTGGAGAGAGAGAAAGAGAGAGATGCTGGAGAAAGAGAGAGATGCTGGAGAAAGAGAGCGATACTGGAGAGAGAGAGAGAGAGAGAGAGAGAGAGAGAGAGAGAGAAAGAGCAATGCTGGAGAAAGAGAGAGATGCTGGAGAAAGAGAGAGATGCTGAGAGAGAGAGAAAGAGAGAGATGCTGGAGAGAGAGAGAGAGAGAAAGAGAGCTATGCTGGAGAAAGAGAGAGATGCTGAGAGAGAGAGAGAAAGAGAGAGATGCTGGAGAGAGAGAGAGAGAAAGAGAGCGATGCTGGAGAAAGAGAGATGCTGGAGAAAGAGAGAGATGCTGAGAGAGAGAGAGAGAGAGAGAGAGATGCTGGAGAGAGAGAGAGAGAGAGAGAGAAAGAGAGTGATGCTGGAGAAAGAGAGAGAGAGAAAGAGAGAGAAAGAGAGAGATGCTGGAGAGAGAGAGAGAGAGAGAGAGAGAGAGAGAGAGAGAAAGAGAGAGATGCTGGAGAGAGAGATGCTGGAGAAAGAGAGAGATGCTGAGAGAGAGAGAGAAAGAGAGAGATGCTGGAGAGAGAGAGAGAGAGAAAGAGAGTGATGTTGGAGAAAGAGAGAGATGCTGGAGAGAGAGAAAGAGAGAGAGGCTGGAGAGAGAAAGAGAGAGTTTGGCCCTAATCCTCAGTTTCTTACTATTTCCTCTGGATAATTGCACTGCTGGAAACGGACAGAATCATCATGTAATTGTCTTTTCTTGACAGGATGTGGGAGTGAGATTGAAATGACAACAAATAGGAATGTGTGCCATTGTTCCATTTTTCTGCACATTTCCCATCTCCCCAAAGCAGCCTTCCCCAACCTGGTGCCTTCCAGATATCTTTGGGCATACAGCTGCCACCAGCTAACATCTGGAGGGCACCAAGCTGGGGAAGTCTGCCCTAAATTGTCAGCTGCTTCAGGTCTATCAGATCTAAGCATATGGTCACCCTGTTGTGGGAAAGTTCCCATTAAACTGACTCGTGTTGTCTCATTAAGTCTCTAATGTGGCAATTTAAGCGAACAGACCTGATTTTGTTCTGGGTTTTGGACTTCCAGCAGGGGCTTAGACTAGAAGGACTAAAAGGCCCCTTCCAGCTCTGTGATTCTATGCTACATGTAAGTGTGTGTGTGTGTGTGTTACACACAAACACACAGGCACACACACAAGCATACTTTTTTTCTTTGATCAATTTTGCTTAGAAAAAAAGTCTTGTTCTTGTTAGTTGACTTCCTTTTTTATTCTTTGTATGTACTTAAACAAGCTGGTCTGTTTTAAAAGAAAAGCTTGGTGGTGTTTGTGAGAGCCCACGAAAGAGCAATTTCAGGTAACTGCCACAGCCAAATGGTTAAGAATTGGCCTTATGACATAATGTGTACTGGCTGGTCTCTACAGAATTCCAAACACCATTTCAGACTTAAGGCTGCCATCTATTATCCCAAAGGCAGCCAAAGTAGCATCCTCCAGATATTGTACTAAAACTCCCATGAGCCCTATCCTGCTTGGCCAGCAATCACAATAAAGTCCAAAAACTTGACTGCATCTGTTTAATTATATGCATGGAAATGGAAATGGACTGCCTTCAAGTCGATTCCGACTTATGACTACCCTATGAATAGGGATTTCATGGTAAGCGGTATTCAGAGGTGGTTTACCATCTAAGGCTAGTACTCCCCACCTGGCTAGGGCCTGCTCAGCTTGCCACAGCTGCACAAGCCAGTCCCTTCCTTGTCCGCAACTGCCAGCTGGGGGAAACGGCTCCTTGCGACTATGCACCTTGTCCACAGGTGGCAGGGCACATAATCCCTGAGCCACTCACTGTGGGGGTGATCTTTAGCTGGCCCTTGACATCCAGGAGACACGAGTGGGGATTTGAACTCATAGACTCTGGACTCCCAGCCAGGCTTTCCTCCCCACTGTGCTATACCATCTGTTGCATGAGCATACAGTTAACATACAACTGACTTCATAGCACCATGCAGATAACAACTGGCTCACTCTGCATTAGCATAGCTGCTGCAAGCACTCTTAGTTCATTTTTACAAGATAGTTCAACATGCTATCTTGTTCATTAAAAAAATGCATTCATTCCTGACTTTACCTCTTACCACTTCTCCAGGCTGTAAAAAATAAAATGAAACACCTTCCACTTTCCTTTTTTGTATCTTTAATTCAGTTGTTGTTGTTAATGTGCCTTCAAGTCAATTTCAACTGATGGTGACCCTATGAATCAGCGACCCCAATAGCATCTGTCATAAACCACCCTGTTCAGATCTTGCAAGTTCAGGTCTGTGGCTTTCTTTATGGAATCAATCCATCTCTTGTTTGGTCTTCCTCTTTTTCTACTCCCTTCTGTTTTCCCCAGTATTATTGTCTTTTCTAATGAATCATGTCTTCTCATTATGTGTCCAAAGTATATGTGTCCAAAGTCAGAGGAAGGCAATGGTAAACCACCTCTGAATACCTCTTACCATGAAAACCCTATTCATAGGGTCACCAAAAGTTGGGATCGACTTGAAGGCATTCCATTTCCATTTTCCATCCATACTCCCTAAGATGGTGAGAAGGAATGACCTTGTCACTTCAGCTGGACCTCTTTTAGGTAAGATTTCTATGTTAATTTCCAATCAGAATTTTTTTTTTGAATGGTATGCTGCACGCAAGCGTGGTTGATACAATGTATCATGCTTCATGACGTCACTAGGGCCTGCCCCATGATGTCACTAGGGCCCGCCCCGTGACGTCACTAGGGCCTGCCCTGTGATGTCACTAGGGCCCGCCCCGTGATGTCACTAGGGCCCACCCCATGACATCACTAGGGCCCGCCCCATGATGTCACTAGGGCCCGCCCCCATTTTCTCAGGTTTTTGGATGGTTCCGACCTGGCAACCCTAATTGCACATGTTACAAACACAGATTTGCCATTGAGTGTATGCTATACATTATATACAGGAATGTTTAGCTGATCATGATTCCTTGATGAATTTACCTGTAGTATATACACAAATGTGTTTGCTGCATTTTGCATTTTACATTTTTAGGTGTACACTTAAAAACCTAGGGTATATACCTGGCATTGCAAATTTGGCTTGCTTTGGGATACCTTCTTCCGGACCTTCAGAGCACATAACGATCTCCAACAAAAATACAATTAGATTGCAAGTGTGTCCTTGTATGCCTTTATAGAACTTAGCCGCTCAAACTAGCTATGGTAATTTAGGGTAGTTCTGAAAAGCTTTGCTGTAGTAAATGCTCCAGCCTTGAAGGCACAGCTACAGTTTGAATCAGGTGTGTTTATTTATTTCATTTGTTTCCTGACTTTTCTTCAAGGAGCCATATGTAGTGCTACAAGCCATATGCAGATTCCTGGTAAATCAAGACCAATAAAGAACACATGCCATGCTTACCAGATAGATGGAAGCTGGGATCACAGCTTTGCCTGGGTCTGTGTTAGGACTTAGCTGAATTTTTCTAAACATTTTTAGTGCAAAAGTGGGAGCTGTGGAGATGTGGGTTAAAGGTTTCACAAATAATTCTCCTTCTTCACTTAAGTGGCTTCTTAGCTGCCAGTTTTTTTCCTTTGGCTGTGCCAGAATGTTAGGAGGTACTGTGCTCACTCTGACTTAGCTCTGTGACATCATCACAAAGGGAGAGCCAACATGGTGCCCTCCAGATGTGGTTGGACTACAACTCCCATTATCCCTGACCACTCCCTATGCTGGCTGGGGCTAATGGAAGTTGGAGCCCAACAAGATCTGGCTGGCACCATGTTGGCTATCCCTGAGAAGTCAAATCAGAGTAAGGGCGATGAATTGTGCCCTCACTCTACTGCTGTGCACCCACAGGAAAATAATGGTGCTGATCATTAGTACGAATCATGGACACTGTCACCCATCAAGGCTAAGATGGATGGCCGTTTCATCTCTGTTTTCAGCTCATCCCATGGAATTACTGAAGTGGCGAGGGGCTTTTCTCAGCTGGAAAACAGGATTGTGAAATTCAGTAGGCTGCCTAGCTCAGATTTAATGTGTGTAACAGGTGGCAGAAGAGAAAAAACAGGGAGCAATATGATTCTAGCCATGAAGGAAAAACAAATCTGATCTTGCTAGCAAGAAGTAATGCTGGGGACCTGCAAGGGCGTGCTGTTGCAGTTGGGGAACTGAAGCTGTTTAGAAACTAGCATTAGTTGGTTTCTTACTTTCACTGTCATCACGTGTTAATAATAATCAAAAATAGGATGAGGCATAGGTAACTGAAGCTGAACTAAACTCACTAAAACATTTTGAATAAATAATGCATGAAAGGGATGCTGGAACTGCTCACAAATGAACTTTCATGTTATATTGACCTGTGTAGCATTGGGCTTTTGATTGTGCTTGATTAAGAGCAGGAGTGTTCATAGTATTCATTTTTTCATTTGTGTATGTGCAGATAATTTCCCCAAATCTGAAGTTTATCAGCCAAATGTACCTATCTGGTCAGCTCAAGACTATCTGCTTTTATTGCAATTTCCTTTAAACAATGTTGCTATTCATATTGAATTTTTGTACCCTTTCACCTCAGTCCAGTCAGGGAAATCCACTTGTCTTGAACTGTTAGTTATTGTGGTTGGTGAGGTGCTCAAATCAAATATACACATTTATCATGGTCTACATGTGCTATCAGGTCTTTACTCAAATGTGCATTTTGAGATTAAGTTTTTTAGAATTCTTGGGGAAATGCTATCAATCACAAATGAAAAGGGTTTATTATATGTCAGACTTCCCCTGTGGCAAGCTATGAATCTTCAGTTCAACTGATATTAACATAAATGTGGTTACTTTCCTTTCAAATATTTGCTGGCATGACTCAGACTGTGGAGGAGGAGCTGGTGGTCAGGCCAGCAGCAGGATGTGGCCACATTTATAGGGACTTCCCCCCAAAAAAGTTTCAGTGGGCCAGATGGGAAAGGCGCCTTATTTCTGAAGCTATAGATTGGTCCTGCCAGCCATTCACATTTTTAAACCCAATGCTGCAGTGTTAGCTATGCTATAGAATTATTTTATCTCAAACCACAATATATGGAATTTATTTACTTGAATAAAATTAGTGGCTCTCCATATGCATTTATCATTTAGAAATCGTTCGGGTAATTCAAATATCCAAATCAAGTCCAGATCATAAAGATATGGCATCCATTCTCAATAAATATCATGTACAAAAGCATTTTCTTCAAATTTAGCAGATATTGGCAAAAGATAGTAGATTCATTAACAGGCAAAAAAACCTGTTACTTATAGCCAACAGATAATATTGTTGCTTCCTCCCCGCTAAAACAAGATCAGCACAGTACATTTCTTGTTTCGGTTCTTTGGGCTGATTGCAGGTGTTGCCACCACTCACAATATGCTCAGGGGAACGTTACCAAATTCTTCCAAGCTACACAGGAAGTGGATTGAACTGTGAAAGACCAACAGAAATAGTGTTTGCATTTTTACAAATTTGTAGGGCAGTAAAATATATCAGAGAAGAGGTCAGGTCTCCTGCTCCCCTGGTGCATTCACTATAGCTGTCTGACGTCCCTGCTTTTTAAAGTTTGATAGAAATATCTGTTGGCTATAGTACATTCTTAAACCGCAAGTTTTTTTGCCTATTAGTGAATTTCCCTGCTTTTTGGTCCGGGAGGTAAGAAATAGGATCCTGTGCAAGTTTGCTGAGAATGGATTGATCATTTGCATGCTTATTGAGTTCAATGGGATTTACTCCCCTGCAATCATGCTTAGGATAGTTGAAATTGACCACAGGGGTTGGGGAGGGGAGGAGGAGGAAGGGTAGGGGGGGAGGAGGAAGGGAAGGAGAATGGCAGAGGGGAGGAAGGGGTGAGAGCAGACAGGAGGGGGAGGGGGAGGAGGAGGGCAGGTTTGATCATTTGCGTGTTTATTGAGTTCAGTGGGATTTATTCCTGTGAAATCATGGTTAGGACAGGTAAAACTGACCATGGGGGAGGAGGAGGGGGAAGAGGAGGAGGGGGAAGGAGGGGATTGGAAGGGGATGGGGAGGGAGGGGATAGGGGGAGGGGAGGGAGGGGATAGGGGGAGGGGAGGGCAGGTTTGATCATTTGCATGCTTTTTGAGTTCAATGGGATTTACTCCTGTGCAATCCTGCTTAGGATAGGTGAAACTGACTTGCAGGAGGGGCAGGGAGGGGGAGGGCGAGGGGGAGGGAGGGAGGGAGGAATGGGGAGGGGATTGGGTGGGTGGGCACAGGGCAGAGGGGAAGCCCCTTTCCTTTCCAAAAGGAAAACGTTGTGAATGGTATCATTGTTTTTCACGGTTTCCCCCACCTTTTTATTCTACAGCAGGCACATGTAGCCTCCCACCCAAATTTAAAGCAAAGCTGTCCCTGGCCACATCCACACCAGGCCTTTATTTCACTTTGGACAGTCATGGCTTCTCTCAAAGAATCCTAGGAAGTGTAGTTAGTGAAGGGTACTGAGAGTTGCTATGAGAGAAGCCCTGTTTTCCTCATAGAGCTTCAATCAGAGTGGCTGACTGTTAAACCACTCTGGCCACTGAAGCCCTGCCAGAGGAATAGGAGTCTCCTCTCAGCACCCTTCACAAACTACATTTCCCATGACTGTCTAAAATGAAATAAAGTTCTGGTGCGGGTGTGGCCCCCTGATTAGGCAAGCCCAGCAGCTGTGAGTCTGGCTTTTAGAACACTGACAGTTGGTTCTTATTGAGCATGCCTGGGGTTATCATTGACTGTAATGCTAAATTTCTTAAATTAATTAAAAATCAGCTAGGCATTTTTTTAACTTTTAAACTGCAGGTCAGGGCATGAGGGAAGGTCAGTAATAGGATTACAGGTACTCTGTGAACATGGCTGATTTTTAATTAATTTCAACAAATCATGAGAACTCTGACAGAAAAAAGTCCAAAAAGGGTCTGGTTTTTTTCTGTCCCTTTTTTACACTTTGAACTCTCTATTCTCCCTGTCTGTTTTGTATATCGCCATGAAAATTTAGAGGGTTGTTAAGCAAGTGTTTCTGAGTTCAGGACTATAAGATTGGTAAGGTTTTGTTTTGAAATGAGCTTATGGGAAGCATCAGAATGGCATGGGGGGATATTTTCAATTTAACATTGCAGGATGTGAAAAATCTATGCTGGCTATAGTATACAGCCACTGTTGTGGCCTGACTCGGTATAAGGTAGATTCCTTTGTTCCTAAAAGTAGAAGGAGACCCAAGGGCCACAATGACTCCAAAATTTATTTATGTATTTTATTTACAAAATTTATATACTGATTTATTGTAAAAAATGTCAAAGCAGTTTACAGAAGGAATTAAAACAAAATTATTGGCAAAAGCAGTAAAAAAACATTCAAAATATATAAAAAACACAATAGCTTCTACATGCCAGGATAGGGTTGCCTAAACAAAAATGTTTTTAGCAGGTGCTGAAAACAGTACAATGAAGGTGTCTGCCTAATGTCAATAGGCAGGGGGTTCCAAAGTGTAGGTGCTGCCACACTAAAGAACTGATTTCTTACAAGAGCAGAACAAGTACTATGTGGCAACCGTAGCATGGAAAACACACCCTGAACTTGGCCTGGTAGCAAATCAGCAACCAGTACAGATTTTGGAGCAGAGGTATTATGTGCTGATGGGGTCCCACTCTTGTCAGCAATTGTGCCACAGCATTCTGCGCTAACTTCAGCCCCTGGATCAGGTTGTGCTGCATGGGGATTTCTGTGACCTTGGCTGACTGGCTGCCAGGAGTTTTTTAGTTCTGGTTTTTGGTTAGGAACCCTGACTGGTTGTGGGATGCTGAGTTTTCTGCCTTACTCATATGAATTTTGTCATGGTTGGTATGGTATTGCATTTAGGAAATCATCACTGTCTTTTGTTTTCCTTTTTCATTTACCTTTAGCCTCACTCCCTTACATCCATAGAAGCAACACAGTGGTCCATGCACTCAGCTTAACCCTCTTAAACCCACTGATGATGCACCTTGTTGGTTGCATGACAGTTTGTGTCTTGCCCAATAGTGGCAAAAGAGAATTCACATACTGGGAAGTGTGGCTGCAATTGCTGTTGTCTTCCCAAGCTGCTGTCTGTGAAGGTAGATCAAACCATGTGTGTTTTCGCTCTGTCAATTATTACTCACTGGAATTGGATTGGCTGTCAAAGTGAGTGTATAGCAGCTCACAAGGTAGACAGAAAAGGGTAGAGAATCTTCTTACTCTTATTCATTCTCAGATCTCTTTCAGAAGTGAAGGGTCAAATCTAAAGAAGTTTGGAGCAGCCATGTTGAAAGGTACAGGCAGGGCATTGCAGGCAGGGGATTGCCAACCCTGCTTGGATATGGATATGTTTGAGGAGCCCTAATTAAGCTTTATCAACAGCACAATCCAAACCATATCTACTCAGAAGTAAGTCCTATTGAGTTCAATGGGGTTTGTAAGTGTGTTTAGAATTGCAGCCTTCAGGGGCATCCATCTTTACTCCTGAGTGCTCCTATCTAACATCTCCACAACACTAGGCTCCTTTTCCCCTACAATGGCCTTCTGGTGACTGGGCTGGCCTGAGGGCACTTAAATCCTTCTTGCCAGAATCAAGTAAGCTAGATTAAATGTTCCCTACCCAGGCTCTATCTTTCAGCTAAGATTTCTATTTTAATTTCCAATCAGAGAAATGTTTTTGTTTGAACTGTATGCTCCAAGCAACTGTGGTTAATGTTTAATGTATCGTGCTTAATGACATCACTTGGGCCTGTCCCTGTGACATCACTACAGCCCATCCCCATGACATCACTATGACCTGCCCCTATGACATCACTAAGGCCCGCCCCTGAAATCTCAGGTTTTGGGATGCTTCTGACCTGGCTACCCTAGACGTGAATCAGGCCACAGTTAGGATGCATTAGGGTCAGGGAATACCCCAGCATCTCTTTTACCAGATACAGGAGGAATTAATACAAGCTCCTTGGATGTGTATGAAATACTGTTATATATGCCCCAGTTTCTGAGTGGTAACAGATCTCAGGGATCTCTGCACATACCTTGGGTTTGTGTTTTCTTGGAGTGAAGGTCCCTAGAGGCTTGTGGTGTCTTTGTGACATGTTTTATTTACCCATGTACACAGACTGACCATAAGATGGAAGGTCTCAATACTACAACAGATACTGGTCCCCCATTAGTTTTCTAGGGGGTTCTCCAGGGCCATGGTACTGGATTCTCACAGAGAGCAAAATCAGGCCTCTGTCTGTTCCTAGCTTCAGCTGCAAGGTTAGACTGGCTAACCTGCTTCCTTCACATTCACCCCCAGCTATAGGGATGTGTGGGGGTGAAGCTGAGCCCTGATTCCCAAATGGACAGGTGGTCCTTCCAGATTCATCTGTCCATTGAGAGGCATCTCTAATAAAGGAGGGTCCTTCACCAATCTGCCAGGGACATCAGTTCTGCTTGTTCCATTAACCCTCTTCTGACAGAACTGCAGTCTTACAACCAAGAATCCCAGGGCTAGGAGGGACTCCCTCAGATGACATCTAGACTAGCCCTTCAAACTTACAGCATTGCTTTATGGAAGAACAAAGCCTCAAACCTGTTATCAGATTGCAAGAACTGTTTGATCTAATGTATGATACTTTGTTTGATTCATCCTCCTTTCCCTTAGGTCTTTTTTCTCTCCTTTCCCCTAATTTAGTTTTTTGAAATTTGGTGGATCATTCCCTAATTATGCAGTGGATTCGGGGGGGGGGGTGCGCGCTCAAATGGCTGTTTAAAAGGACTGTATAGTTACTTCCTTGTTGTTTTTCCAACAACTATCACTCAATCATTGTGTTCCGATAGCATTTCTAGTTTAGCCCAAGAAATAGCTTTTGGATTGCTAAGTGTCTGGAGGGTGTTGGCTACTAAGACATGTTTTTAAGCAGGCCATAATAGTTTCTACAGCTGTTAACAGTTCCTAGAAGAATGACAGCATTATTCGGCTGTGTTTAAAATGTGCATGACTTACATTGCACAGAAGTCAGATTGGGAGAATGTCAGATTTAAAAAAAAAATGTTTTGTGAAACTTGGCCAGGAAAGTCTTCAGTAACTAGAAAAATTCTTTTCAGTCAGCATGTGGTACGCTGTATTGTTGTAATTGCTCAGACCTCACCATGAAAGTTGGCTTTGTATGTGTGGATGTACAATCTGTACTGTTTTGTTTTTTATTTATTCTGCATTCTTTATTCTAATGTGTTCTTTTTTCCTTCCAGGCCAGAAAGATTGTTATTGAGCTCTGCGCAGAGCTGAAATAATGCTGTGTGTTAAAAAATGTGAACAATTTGAAAAAGTTATAAAAATTTATAAGTTGGCTCAAGGCTGAGGAAATTTCTGCATATTTTAATATAAATAGGTAATGCAAATATTTGTTCTGAGCATTCAGGGGTTGTCTTTGTGTTCCAAAAGTACTGGTAGTTAATTCATTATGAAAAAGTCATTACATTTTCTTTTTGTATTTGTTTAGTGACTGAAATGGATGCCATTTTGAAAGGCATGGCACTAATATAGTTAACTGTATAAAGTACAAACTGGGAATAGTTGTCAATGTGCAAATAGCTTCATTGTGTACTTTTTATGCTGTGAAATTGTCATGACATCTATTGATGTCATGGCTGACCATACTATACAGGCTTAGGAAGCAGCAGCTTTGGGCAGTACCCTTAAGGCATCAATTGTGATAGTTCCCTACATGAACCAAGTCCTCGGAGTCCTCAGTGATATCAAAGAGCGTCCCAGAGGGTACTTGTATATTGCACAGAGATGCCCTGGCCCCATTTAATTAGGGAGGTAAAAATTCATGAGCTGGCCCTGAGTTAAATTAATGGAAAAAGTCCCACTACATTGAGTGAACACCCTATGGGCCCCTCCAGACATCCTTTTTATTATGCATTCATGAAGATTTGGGGTCATGATAGTATTGAGGAAGTTATTCGCAATCCCGCTTTCAATAGTTTGTGCTTGCAAAATGTCAGGATGGACTTATGGCTTTGTTTTCAATTGGTGAATGTCTTGTAGCTTCCTGCTGAAATCATGTAACTTTTCACACCACATGTGTTCCAGGTTTTGGTTTGTCCCACTATTTTCGCACTGTTGTGCAAGAGCGCCCCTTCAGATGGCAATAATGCAGTAACATTGGGGAAGCATCGCAGAACACAACCAAAAAAGCAGAATTATGTGTGGACAGTCCAGTATGAATCCGGCACCAATGTACTATTATTACATCAATAATATGTTACCAAATCCACCTGTGGGGAGGGGGAGAAAGCCAGTCTAGAGAGGCCCTAGATTTACAAAGATCAAGAAGAGCAGTGTAACCTGAAGGGTATGGTCACATATGAACGTTGATCATTCAGTGACAGCAACACAGAGGTGGCTTGCATTTGTGAAACAGCTATTACAAATCATGCAATTCAGACAGAGGACTTGTTTTTTATCACTTGTCATCCCCCTCAGCACGATATTTTCCAATGGATGTAACTGGAAGTTCAAATGAAGGTCACGACATGCTGAGTAATCAAGTGATGTCACATCAATTGGTGCTGTAGCCCTAAACAAAAAAAGTGACATGTTCCTCACCTATATATTTTCTTTATAGATACATGAATAGACAAGAAGGGAATAGACAATACATTGACACAGCAATTATACAAACGGGCCGCCATTAAACATAAAACACAACTTATTTAAGAAGTACACAAGTGAAGGTGAAAGGGGAGCTAGATCTGCAATAAGGAAGTGGGAGCTGGCAGTAAACATGACAAGAGGCAGTATACATCTGGGCCAAAACATCTCAGAAAATAATTTTCAGTTCCCCCAGAACTGTTGACGGCTTTCAGTCCCCTCTTGAATATTTGAGAATATTCAGCAAAATACCACTACCATCACCCTTTCCTGTCTATTCAGGAGAGCCTTCCCCCCTCCCCGGCGGCTAGCAGAGGTTTGTGCTTTGAGTGTGTTTAGAGTTGTCTGGGAATGCCTGGGAACTGGAGGCAGGCAGAGAGGCTGGCTCTCTGCACCATGGCTTTAGGATGCCTCCTTTAACACTGATGGGAAAGTTGGATATTGGACTGCTGATGCCTTGAACCCCTCCATCCTAAGCTCAGGTTGGAATGTGTGTAAATAAAGAAATCACGGGCTCATTCAGACGACTGTATAATGTGCGATATGATCACTTTGTGTATTCATTAATTTTCGGTGGTCCATATGATGTCCATTTTTGCACATTTTCGCACGGTTAAATCCGCTTTTGCGGTACCGCAAAAAATGCGGTATGATTTTTTAAATCGAGAATCATCCGCTGTACCTTAAGGTGCTCGGATGCAATACCGCGGACTTTAGAGCTATGGCCGGTCCATGGGCATTTCCCCATACCCCTTCCCTCATTCCCAGCTAATCATGTATTTCCACTTTTGCACATGTGCATGAATGTCCAGGGAAAGTGGAGAGCGAGAGGCAGGCAGAGCGAGAGCAAGAGAGAGAATAGCTGGGAGCCACCATCGAGCGCTGCACTCTAGAAAAGCTTGGGGGTCAGGAACCCAGTCCGGTTCGGAATAAACCTCCCCCCTGGGATAAAAACCAAAGAAATGATGAAATTTTAAAAGGGGTAGGCCTAGAAGTAGGCATTGTGAGAGCAGGGGCACAGGATATAAATTCAGAAGAGCAAAATTACCACAGGCCTAACCACAAGTGCCAAAGACACTTGAAGAGAGACACTGCTTACAAGTGCCTGTACGCTAATGCTAGGAGCCTCCGAACCAAGATGGGAGAACTGGAGTGCTTGGTCTTAGAGAAGAGCATTGATATAGTGAGCATAACGGAGACCTGGTGGAATGGAGAAAACCAGTGGGATACGGTTATCCCTGGATATAAACTATATCGGAAGGACAGAGAAGGACGTATTGGTGGCGGTGTCGCTCTATACGTGAAAGAAGGCATTGAATCCAGCAAGCTCGAAACCCCAAAAGAGGCTGACTCCTCCACAGAATCGTTGTGGGTGGTGATACCGTGCCCCAGGAGGGACTTAATACTGGGAACGATCTATCGTCCCCCTGATCAAAATGCTCAGGGAGATCTTGAGATGAGATATGAAATTGAGGAAGCATCCAAACTAGGAAATGTGGTAGTAATGGGTGACTTCAACTACCCGGACATAGACTGGCTGCATATGTGTTCCAGTCATGACAAAGAAGCAAAGTTTCTAGATATTCTAAATGACTATTCCCTAGATCAGTTGGTCATGGAACCGACCAGAGGGACGGCAACCCTGGACTTAATCCTCAGTGGGGACTGGGACCTGGTGCGAGATGTAAGTGTTGTTGAACCGATTGGGAGCAGTGACCACAGTGCTATTAAATTAAACATACATGTAACTGGCCAATTGCCAAGAAAATCCAACACGGTCACATTTGACTTCAAAAGAGGAAACTTCACAAAAATGAGGGGATTGGTAAAAAGAAAGCTGAAAAACAAAGTCCAGAGGGTCACATCACTCGAAAATGCTTGGAAGTTGTTTAAAAACACTATATTAGAAGCTCAACTGGAGTGCATACCGCAGATCAGAAAAGGTACCGCCAGGGCCAAGAAGATGCCAGCATGGTTAACGAGCAAAGTCAAGGAAGCTCTTAGAGGCAAAAAGTCTTCCTTCAAAAAATGGAAGTCTTGTCCAAATGAAGAAAATAAAAAAGAACACAAACTCTGGCAAAAGAAATGCAAGAAGACAATAAGGGATGCTAAAAAAGAATTTGAGGAGCACATTGCTAAGAACATAAAAACCAACAACAAAAAATTCTATAAATACATTCAAAGCAGGAGACCATCTAGGGAGACAATTGGACCCTTGGATGATAAGGCAGTCAAAGGTGTACTAAAGAACGATAAGGAGATTGCAGAGAAGCTAAATGAATTCTTTGCATCTGTCTTCACAGTGGAAGATATAGGGCAGATCCCTGAACCTGAACTAACATTTGCAGGAAGGGATTCTGAGGAACTAAGACAAATAGTGGTAACGAGAGAGGAAGTTCTAAGCTTAATGGACAATATAAAAACTGACAAATCACCGGGCCCGGATGGCATCCACCCGAGAGTTCTCAAAGAACTCAAAGGTGAAATTGCTGATCTGCTAACTAAAATATGTAACTTGTCCCTCGGGTCCTCCTCCGTGCCTGAGGACTGGAAAGTGGCAAATGTAACGCCAATCTTCAAAAAGGGATCCAGAGGGGTTCCCGGAAATTACAGGCCAGTTAGCTTAACTTCTGTCCCTGGAAAACTGGTAGAAAGTATTATTAAAGCTAGATTAACTAAGCACATAGAAGAACAAGCCTTGCTGAAGCAGAGTCAGCATGGCTTCTGCAAGGGAAAGTCCTGTCTCAGTAACCTATTAGAATTCTTTGAGAGTGTCAACAAGCATATAGATAGAGGTGATCCAGTGGACATAGTGTACTTAGACTTTCAAAAAGCGTTTGACAAGGTACCTCACCAAAGGCTTCTGAGGAAGCTTAGCAGTCATGGAATAAGAGGAGAGGTCCTCTTGTGGATAAGGAATTGGTTAAGAAGCAGAAAGCAGAGAGTAGGAATCAACGGACAGTTCTCCCAATGGAGGGCTGTAGAAAGTGGAGTCCCTCAAGGATCGGTATTGGGACCTGTACTTTTCAACTTGTTCATTAATGACCTAGAATTAGGAGTGAGCAGTGAAGTGGCCAAGTTTGCTGACGACACTAAATTGTTCAGGGTTGTTAAAACAAAAAGGGATTGCGAAGAGCTCCAAAAAGATCTCTCCAAACTGAGTGAATGGGCGGAAAAATGGCAAATGCAATTCAATATAAACAAGTGTAAAATTATGCATATTGGAGCAAAAAATCTTAATTTCACATATACGCTCATGGGGTCTCAACTGGCAGTGACCGACCAGGAGAGGGACCTCGGGGTTGTGGTGGACAGCACGATGAAAATGTCGACCCAGTGTGCGGCAGCTGTGAAAAAGGCAAATTCCATGCTAGGGATAATTAGGAAAGGTATTGAAAATAAAACAGCTGATATCATAATGCCGTTGTATAAATCTATGGTGCGGCCGCATTCCATGCTAGGGATAATTAGGAAAGGTATTGAAAATAAAACAGCCGATATCATAATGCCGTTGTATAAATCTATGGTGCGGCCGCATTTGGAATACTGTGTACAGTTCTGGTCGCCTCATCTCAGAATGGATATTATAGAGTTGGAAAAGGTTCAGAAGAGGGCAACCAGAATGATCAAGGGGATGGAGCGACTCCCTTACGAGGAAAGGTTGCAGCATTTGGGGCTTTTTAGTTTAGAGAAAAGGCGGGTCAGAGGAGACATGATAGAAGTGTATAAAATTATGCATGGCATTGAGAAAGTGGATAGAGAAAAGTTCTTCTCCCTCTCTCATAATACTAGAACTCGTGGACATTCAAAGAAGCTGAATGTTGGAAGATTCAGGACAGACAAAAGGAAGTACTTCTTTACTCAGCGCATAGTTAAACTATGGAATTTGCTTCCACAAGATGCAGTAATGGCCACCAGTTTGGATGGCTTTAAAAGAAGATTAGACAAATTCATGGAGGACAGGGCTATCAATGGCTCCTAGCCATGATGGCTGTGCTCTGCCACCCTAGTCAGTGGCAGCATGCTTCTGAAAACCAGTTGCCGGAAGCCTCAGGAGGGGAGAGTGTTCTTGCACTCGGGTCCTGCTTGCGGGCTTCCCCCAGGCACCTGGTAGGCCACTGTGAGAACAGGATGCTGGACTAGATGGGCCACTGGCCTGATCCAGCAGGCTCTTCTTATGTTCTTATGTTCTTAACCTTGCAGTGGAGCCAGAGGTCCCAGCTGGCATTCCTGCATGGTATTCGATTTGTTGGACATTGGGGGGAGGAAATGAAAGGTACAAGGACAACTTGAATCGAGAACATGCCTGGGCGGGTGTGCGCAAATACACAGTCACAAAGCTGCCGTGCCACCCCAGGAAAAGTTGGTTCTGTAAGAAGGGGGGTGCTCCCCATTAAACACTCAGCTTTCCTGCCATTCTTTACAAAAGAAACAAGTAGTAGCAGCTCAGTGCGCCAATACCTCCCCTTTCCGTTCTGGAGAAATAAGTGGAATTGCCAGCCATGTGTATCTCCAGAAACTGCAGTATGCATAAAGGCAAAAAAGCATACAGTTGGTTTTGTGAAATATCGCAAACACAAGCAAACAAAAACACAGGAATTATTGGCATATAAGTGGTTTGCTAGAATGTCTCGGAAGCCCGCAACCATAGAGACTGGTGGTCTACCTTCCTAGACATGACATGTCATTACTTGCAGTTTTGGAGAAATAAGTGGAATTGCCAGCCATGTGTATCTCCAGAAACTGTAATATGCATAAAGGCAGAAAAGCATACAGTCGGTTTTGCGAAATATCGCAAATACAAGCAAAAAAAAATACAGGAATTATTGGCATCTAAGTGGTTTGTATGTTTCTTTTATCAGAGGGAACACCGCAAAGCCTGTGCTGGGTGCTTCAGCGCAGATTGACACAGCAGCGCGCGGGGCTGTTTGCCTGCATTCCTTGCCCGAGCCCAGAGCGGCCACCCGCTGGGGGGGCCTGTTTACTCCCCTGGGGGCGACATTCCTGCTGCCGAGCCACACAACAGTCCAGGGCTGAACCCTGCAGTGAATAAGCCCAGGGGTTACGGGGGGATTCGCCCGGCGATTACAAGCGCTGATCCCTTGAACTGCCCACAATCCCCCTGGATGGTCAGGGGCACCTGGAGACACACACCCCTGGCCGGCTCTGCTCAGAGTGGCGAGCGGCAAGGAACTCCATTACAGCCACTACTACCAAACCATCAGGAAATTCAAACTTTCGCGCTCTTACATTCAAGCATATGTGTGTTATTGTGCTTCGGTGCAAAGGGGGAGAGGAGCATATGTCATATTTTGCAGACCAATTGGCTGATAGGGGGTGGTGTTACAGGCAGAGCTGGGAAAAAGCGAAAAGAATGTACGGGTCTTCCCACCGCGTGTGTGGGCGCAAAAAAAGCATATATTTTAGATCGGAAAAGAGCAAACAAACAGGGAAAGTGGGGACTGTCAGATGACAAACCGAATATGGAAAACATGGATTATCTGGGTCAGTTTGGATGAGCCCCATATTTCATAAAGACACCACAGTCTCCGCTGACCTTCTTCCCAAGGAAACCAAACCCAGGGCGAGCACAGGGACCCCTGAAATCTCACTGCTCGGACATTGGGGAGGCGCGCAACAATATGTTAGCATTGCTGAAGTGAGTATAAACAACAAACAAAACCCCCCAGACATTACTGAAGTGAATAGCGGGCTTCGTTCACTCCTTACTCTTACTCTTCTCATAGCCCATTGCTTTCTTTGCCTGCCTGTATGAACTGTTTGGGGATTCCACCTCCCCCTGAAAATATTCAGCAAAATGCCCTCCCCCATTCTAGGGTGTGCAAACAGAGTGGAGAATTTCAGGATGCTATTTTTGCCAAGCCCCCTCCCCTCCCTTTGGCCAGCATCAGATTTCTGGCATGTGACAGATCTAGAAGTGGTGCTAAGTGTGTGTGTGTGTGTGGGGAAACATACCTACAAAGGATTCCATGCAGGTATGTGGTGTAGCATACATATGCTAGTGTGACATTCATCTGGGCTACAGATCCCTACTGTGTTAATACTGCATGCATGTGGGCTGATGACCCAATTTAAGCATGACACCAAGCCCTGGATCTCCACCCAGTCCTTTTTACATGTTCAACATCACTTTTAGATTGGACCATTGCATGGAGGCAAGCAGGTGTTCATAATATTCGCCAGATGCCCAAACTCAGCACACTTTCCCCCCCCAGTTTGCTTTCAGGCTTCTGTTAATGTGCCCTGAAATTATAGCTTTGTACAATTTAAACCTGTAAATGTGATTTAGTTATTTTTCCTTTTGAACAAAGACAAAGGTGAGGTTAAGAACCCTCAAAAGTTGCATTAGAGTTTAGAGAGACAATTCTATTCATCATGTCAGCAATGCAGGGGATCCATGATAGTACTTTCTTGAAAAAGGCATAAAATACTGTGTCCTGTCTTTGACAAAAAAATTAATACGTAGAAATAGTCGATTTGATAATGGAACAAGCAATCTCTATTCCCAAAGACATTACGGTGTAGATTCAGAAGGCAAAATCTGCTCACACAATAGGACTTCTCCTCCCTGTAGCCCCTGGAACTCCTCATATCTGCATTAGAGGGTACCCCAATCCTTCAAAGCACATTTGTGGGGTGCATGGAGAGCTGCAGAAGGGAGGAAGTGGAAGTCCTGTTGTGTGTCTGAGGCCTGTTCAGCCGGTGGACAGGCACAATTGGTTATCACCAAATATTGCTTAGTTTGCACTTGCCAAGCCATGGTTTATCAAACCATGGCTTAGCTTTCTGGATGAACCCTGCCTAGTAGCTTAACTATGGCTTGTTTACTGCCAACAAACTATTATCTAAATCCATGGTTTGTTGTTGGGTTACAGACCTTTGCTTTAGCTATGGCTTAGCATGTGCAAACACTGCAGCCTTCTTTAACTATGGTTTGTTTGACTACTCCCTGCAGATGCTCACTAGACTACAAAGGCAAGAGCAGCTGGAAAACAAACTAAACTGCGGAGAAATAAGCCATGGTTTGTTCAATCATCTATGGGGCAACTTGTGGTTAATTTATGGTTTGTTAAACAAAGCATTGCACAAACAATGGCTTAGTATAATGTGTGCACCAGACAAAGTCTTAGGACTGGGAGGTCAGAGAACTTGTGGCATTAAACAATCTTTTCCCCCCTATTGTTATAAATGCACATTCCCCACCCTTTTTTCCTAGCTTCATAATAACATGTGCACATTTCTTTCCATCTCAAATGATTTTTTCCTGTTAGCTGTATTTGTTGGAGGTTGGAGGTTTTAGTCCTATGTAATTTCCTAGTAGTAAATTAGTGAGTGGGCTAGATGTTAGTCTTGCGGCTGGAGAAGTTCATCATATTCTTGAAATGGAAAGAAGTTCTGTTGCAGAAACGTAAAAGAGAACTACTCTCCAGCAGTGAAAACAGAAGAAGGAAATGGTTACTGGGACTAGAATGATTTATTTTCTAAACTGGTCTCTTCCTTAGAAACATCTTTACAATTTTTTCAATATAATTTTCTTCCTCCCCCCAGCTAGGCTTATTTTTGACCTTAGAGTCTGGCAGAGGATGGGGGTGGGACTGAGGCAAAGCAGCATTACATAGCAGATTTCCCTGTCCTCATAAGTGGCAGCCAATGAAGTGGTGAGGAGAGGAAATATGCAGGGAGATAAGATCAAACCTTAAAAGAGGGCAAAGGAATAGAAGCGGGAGTGCAGTTGCAGTAGCTGCATATCAGCTGTGATGTGCAGTTCCAGTATTAGGCTTTAGGTAGCAATAAAATACTCCTGGCTTATTGTACACCTACCTCTTCCAAAAATCATGAGATACCTAGAAACACTACCAGTTTTTTATTTGATCCTTTTCTGCTACAAATGCTAATGTATTGTAAGGCAGAGTAACAGTCAACCAAGAGTAAACCATTGCAGCTATAAAACTGCTATTTGAAGTGAGTACTGAAATCATAGTGTATTTTTACAAGCTAATGATGAAAATGTAATTCTGTACAAAACATGAAATTAGGCACATCCCTATGATGCATGTCTGGCTTTCTTTGAAGCATCTCATTTGTCACATATGCTTTGTTTTGTATGGTGTCTATTAAGTATCATTTCTTGTAATGCATAAATAATGAAACTCCAGCCAGACTTAATAGTGAAATGAAGAGTTAAGACTGAAGTGCAGTCTTGGAAAATGACATGTCTTATGTAGCAAATTGTAGTCAGAAATATCTATGTTGTGTTTTCTGCATCAGCCGTTGATATAGGCAGGATGATCGGAAAACACCAACAGAGTTGGCTCTTTCTATTTCATTTTCCTTGGTTTCTTGCTTATGTTCTGGGTGGGTAGTCAACCATATTCAAAGTGCGTTTGCTCCACTTCTCCAGCCGGTGATAAGTTCCAGGGGTGCAGCACATACCCAAGTTTGATGTCCTTTGGTTGGAAGTGACTGGAGACTTTTTGATGTTTTGTAATGGAGTAATGGAGTATTATTTGAGCATAGCACAGCTTAAACACTCCAACAGATAGCCAAAGATTCTAAGATGAAGACAGCCAGCAGCACCCAAAAGTGCTTATACAGATCCTAATCTCAGTTTTCTATATCTCTTCCTCTGCCTCACTCAAAATTGTCAGTTTTTCTTCATATGCAGGCACTTAGATAACATCTTTAGCTGGGAGTGAGGAAGGTTTTCCTTCTACCCCCTTTGAAGCATCTTCTAGCCATTCAGGAAAAACTGTCCAACCATCAGTTCTTATGAAAACACATGGCAGGGCTCTTAACACTCTTTTGTCAAGCCTTAGGGCGGAGATAGAGATCTTTGGCCCTCCAGTTTTTGTTCAGCTCCCATCAGTCTGAAACAGCATGGCCAGTGATCAGTGCTGATGAGAGCATCCAGAGGCACATAGATTTCCCATCCCTGCCTTAGTTTGGGCAACCCACACTGATAACCCTACTTACAGAAATCCAATGGAAAACCCATAGCAGTATAAAATAAACATGGCTAATATATTATAGTTATGTAGCTAAAACAGTACCAGCCATACACAAGGGGGTGATGGGAAGCATCAACAGGTCCAGGGAAATAGTAAGGTTTGCAGAAGTACATAGAATATTCGGAGGGGGGACCCTTAAAGGGGTCTGGAAACCCCAAAACAGTCCAATGAGGGTGGTGTGTTCTCATTGGGCATGGCATGCTGGCTGACTGTGAGGGCAAAATAGGGCGGACAGTTTCACATTGCCCCCAGAAAGAGAGGAAATACATTACCAAAAAAAGATGACATCTATTTGCATAAAATTTGTTCATGCTAATTTATATGTATAGATGCATTTTAGAAATAACTACTATAACTTAAATAAAAATACAATGCATTTCACCACAGTGGGAAAGACTGTGACCCTGTAACCTGTGTGCCTGCCCTGCAGAGTCTAGTGGTCCAGGTGCTTCTTATGTATGGGCACCTTGAAGGCTCCTACTGCTCTCCCTTAGGGTTCTTTATCTTTAAACTGGACTTGGACCAGACAGGGCTTCAAATAGAGGACTATCCTTCAACAGCCCTTCAAATTTAATTTAATTTAATTTATTGGATTTCTTAGTTGCCCATCTGGCTGGCCATCCAGCCACTCTGGGCGACGTACAAAATGAACAAAATAACACAAAATGACACACCAATACAATAACATTAAAATCTAAAAGCAATAACGATAAAATCTAACCCACCCCAAAGGCCTGCCTGAAGAGCCAGGTCTTCACGGCCTGGCGGAAACTCATTGTAGAGGGGACATTCCTCTGAATAGTAGGAAGCATGTCCACCGTAGGGGAAAAACAGATAGCCAGTAAGGAATGTGGATGGAATACAGTATCCTGAACACGAGCACTCCACACTGCAACGTTTTGTTTCATCCCACTTGTTCAATGTAATAGCCACTCAATATGTAGACTCTGTGAACTGGCCCCTGTGAGCCAATTGTATAAGTGCTCCTTGGTCATCATCAAAACTGGTATAAAACAAAGACAGTGGAACTGCCCCCACCTCACTAAATGGCACTTCTGATGGGGAATGACATGACTGCTGAATGTCTAGTGACCACCTTCTGTTAAAGTAACATAGCATGTATCAGGAATAGCTAGGGAGTCAAATAGTTGGATTTGAACTAGTTTTTAATGCAACGTTGGAAGCTGTGTAGGCCTGGGTTGAAGGAGTGCAATTGGTTTTGGCAGGACAAAAACCCTTTAGTGCAGGGGTCGCCAACCTTTGGAAGTGGTCACTTCTCCCTCCCCAGCTCAACCCCCATCCTGAGAGACAAAAAGAGAGAAAGCACACATTCACAAATTTCACTTTTCCAAAAGAGATGGGTAAAAGTTGGATCCAATAGAATTAATCTGAACCTTGAAAAGCACAAAGAAATGAAAGAAGAGGAGGGAAAGAGTGTCACTCTTCCAACTTCCTCCTTCAACTCTATGCACTTTTGAAGGACAAAAAGGTAACAATCCTTATCACCTCATGACCAAGGAGGCTGTAAAGGACGGGTGCTCAGGGGCTATGTACAGAGGCCAGGAGAAGACCTCAAGAGCACCATTGCAGCCATGGGTGCCATGTTGGTGACTCCTGCTTAAAGGTATACACAAGGACCAGGAGGATACCTGCATTAGCTGAAGGCACCACACAGAACATCTAGATGGCAGAGAATGGGGTATGGGAGAGAGGGAGGAGTCCACACAAGGTCTGGGGTGAGTGTACTATTGGACCTGTGTAAACCTGCCTATGTAAAAGAGACTACAGTATATAAGACACTAGTGCTAGCTAGTGTCTAACTTGATGATTTATATTGTGGATCATCAACTAGAGGCTCCAGAATAAAATTGATCCCTCCCCAATCTGGGCCAGGTTTTAGCCATTTCTTTGGAATCTCAGCTGGCTTCCTCTGCCATGTTCATGTTGCCAATTTGATGGTATTTTGATTTCAGCTTAAGGAGGAATCAATTTTATTTTCATAATCTTAACACCATTTCTTTTTATTTATGTAATAATTTTTACCCTTTCTGCAGTGGTGCCATCAAGGCAGGACTTTGGAACAGAAGTTCAGGACCCTACTCAGAAATGTGAGCAGGAGGTTTCCCAGACACAGCAGAACTAGCTTACCACCTCTAAATAGCTCCCCTCCCCGGTAATTAAATTCAGAGACTAAAATTACTAACTGCACTATGGTCTTCCTTCTAGCCCACACATGGCTCTTGTAGCGGCTTGCAAACCATATAAAAGTACAGCAATAAAAATATAAAAGAATCCAAAACCTAAATAATAATAATTGTTATTATTGTTATTATATCCCACCCTTCCTCCCAGTAGGAGCCCAAGACAACAAACAGAAGCACTAAAAACACTGTAAATGCAACTGCCAATCATAAAATAGTCTGAGTTCTGGAAAAAAATCATTTTACATCTGCCAATGCAACAGCTTTCCTAAGCAGGAAGGTGTTGTTTTTTTACCAGTTTTGTAAAGAAACCTGATGAACTAGGAAGAGGCTGGCCAGTTAAGGGGCTGGTGACCACCATGTGTTGTCCTCAAATACTGAGATCAAAGTGGCTGCCCTCTGCTGTTTCCATTGTCCCCTTTAGTTGCATCCTGATCACTTGAGTCATCCTGGCTGATTCTAACAAGAAAGGGAGGGAATTATACATAATTTGCTCATTTTTGTTACAACATCAAGAATCAGCACACAGTCGTTTTGGTTCCTTCTCTATCTCCATAGCAAATGACTAATGCCTGTGTGATTAAGTGGCAGTCAACCAGTTGGCCTGGCAGAAATGTCTGAAAGTTCTCAGAATTAGAATCACTTTCCATCATGTGTCAAAGTAGCCAAGAACAAGACTTGTGATTGTGATGTTACAGCAATGTTACTGCTCTCTAATCCAAGCATTCTGGAAGAGGATGACTGCCTTATTGCCGGAAGCCTCAGGAGGGGAGAGTGTTCTTGCACTCGGGTCCTGCTTGCGGGCTTCCCCCAGGCACCTGGTTGGCCACTGTGAGAACAGGATGCTGGACTAGATGGGCCACTGGCCTGATCCAGCAGGCTCTTCTTATGTTCTTATGTGAAGGCAAATTAGTGGGTTGTGCCTCTAGGTTCCTGCTTTCAGGATACACCATTGTTGGACCAGACAGTCTTCAGGCTGCCATTATTACAATCTCCTCTAGATTATGCAGCAGTGATTCTAACCCATATTAGTGACTGCGGCTGTCCTGGAGACTAGTACATATTATGTACTAGTGGCAAAGGCATCTGACTAGCTTGAGCTGCCTGAAGGCGAGACAAAAATCGGCTGTTCAAGGAATTCTTCTGGGTGGCACTCATTTGAACTGAGACAGTAGCACACAGATTGTATCAGCCCCCTAATTTTAGCACAGTCTTTTCTGAGTCATCTTTGCTGTGTGGGAGGGGTTTGAAGATTCACTGTACCGGGGGGAAATGTTACAGTCAATGGTTTCACTGCTTGTGCCTAATGAAATGAATTTCAAAATAGAAGCCAGAGGGGCGGATGTTGCTTTATACTATTACAGCAGCCCAGTCCCATTGAGATCTACTGCTGTCCTCTGAGTAAAGATCAACAGGTTCAGGTAGCAAGATATATACTATACTATTGTATAGATTAGTATGGTGCTCTTTTAAGTGGCTATGCCTTATTGTTGCATCAAGAAGTGGAATATTATATTCTCCTCTTCAACTCAGAGAGAACTGGTTGATGGCAAATGGGCCTGCTGGCCTCAGATGTTCAGAAATCATGAGTCAGGCCTCAAAACTGTGAGGTGAAATATTTGTTGTCAATAAAGGACTCTTGCCTCTGCAGTGTCTCATGGATGGTGTGTTGGACTTGTATTAGGGAGATCTGGATTTCAATGTTCATTTGGCTGTAATGTTGCCAAATATGAGATTTTCAAGATAGGTGGCTGGTATGTGGAGCCAGGGTGGGTTTTAACTGGTCAGGGGGCACAGCATGTTTAACTTTTGACAGATTACGGGGTTATGTGATGATATTGTTTATTCTGTAATTGTCACTGGACTGAGGGCCAAATTAGACATTCACTTAAACAAGGATGGGAACCTGTGCCCTCAAGATATTGTTGGACTGCAATTCCAATCATCCCTGACCAATGGCCATGCTGGATGGGGCTGATGTGTATTGGAGTCCAGCAACAACTGGATGGTTACAGTTCTGTAGTCATGGCTTAATATTATGCAGCATGCAGCTAGGTATCTTGTTTTTCCTTAAATCAAACATGGGGAGAGCCTGATTCCTACTGGGAAAGCAGAGACTTACCTCTCATAGCTTGACTATAATTAAAATAGAGATTACACAGACACATACACACACACGCACGGGGCTACGAGCCTTAGAGGGACTTTTTGTGTGTGCCAATAGGGTCTTTTTTCTAAAGCTACTCCAGTGGGAATGGGGAAAAGGAGCTCTGTTCAGATCAATTCAAACTATAGTTCAAGCAACAACTTTCATGTAAATGGAATGCAACCGCTTTAAAGAGTAGAACAGGACATTAGTCTTGGCCAGACTAAAATGGAGATGTGAGAAAAAAATACAGTTCAGATTACTATATCAGAATGCCTGTGTGGCTAAAAACTGATGAGAAAGACCATATGAGCCTCTTTCCAAAACCTCTTTTTGTCCAGCAGAAACACTACAAATATGCTAAAACTAAACACCGGGTGAATTTATATGCATACTAGGCTTGTCCAGGTTTCTCTGTCGTCTTCAAGGGCTGAAGAGCAGCAAATGGGACTCAAGAGCTCTATAGTGTCGTTTCAAGCCAAAGACATCATTGTGTTGTTCCTGGCAGCAGTCTTGCAATGAAAATGAAACCAAGCAGCCTGCAAGTTGTCTAAAAACAGAACAAGGCCTCCAAGCCCTGGCCTCACATCTTGTCATATCAGAAGCAAAAACTCAGAATGGCATCACTTCCCCCGCTCTCTCCTCTGGATCACTCATTTGTTTTTGTTTTTAAACAAAACAATATTGTTTTATTTTTATTTTAACCTTTCTATACAGCATTCTCTGCTGCCAAAGCAACACCATAATAATTTAAAACCATAGCCAGTGTAGGGTAGGCTGAATGATGGTAGATGGGCCAAGGTGAGCTTCATGACTAAGCGGGGATTTAAAGCCAGATCTCCCCAGTTGTAGTCCAACATTCTAACCCAGCCTTTCCCAACTTGGTGCCCTCTAGCTGTTTTGCACTACAACTCACACCAGTCCAGCCAGTAGTGGGGAGAGTGTTCCACAATTGGGAAGCCACCACTGCATGATCGGTCCTGGCAACTAAGGTTTTCTCCAGTTCAAACTATTACACTGGACACTTTTTTTTTTCTTCAGCATCGGGACAGTAATAAAACTGTATGTTTGCACTGAACACAGTGAAGGCACTTTTAAACCTTCCGCACTGCTCCAGAAGGTTACATTGGACTATATTTGACTTCACCTTACTGTGTTTCATACACTAACTGTACAATACTATAAAATTTAGCCAAACGGTTGTAAAATAATTTTGGTGTTATTTTGTACACTGCCATGATATCTAATTGAGGATGGGTGATTTTTAAATCTTTTAATAAAATATATAGATAATAAATGTGTCCTGGTATGATCAACAACAGTGGTGGGTGGTTGCTGAAACTACCAACTGCAACTTTTGAAGTGACCTTTAGACTGTGTTTTTAGTTAACCTGTCAACCTCCAGTTTCCTGATAAAAGCTGTCACTTCAGTAAGAATGAAAGCAGCACATTTCTTGATATGGAAATCAATGTGGGAGGAAGGACATTAACATCGTCAGGAAGGAGGTAATAATACACTTGGAGCTTTCCACATTTAAGATCATGCTGCAAAGCTAGATTTCACACTTTAGACAATTGGACTGCAAACCTACTGTGAGTAAGCCCCATTGAACTCAACAGGGCTTTCTTCAGAGTAGATACACATAGGATAGTGCTGCACATCAGTTAAAGCTTTAACGGGAGATTAAAGTTTGCCTAAGGCCATCAGTGATGAACAAAAACAAAAGAACAAAAGCAAACAAACTTGGATTCCTAAGCAACCCATGACAGACCCTACTTGTGAGATCTCCATAGGCATCTTATTGGCCATTGTGAGAACATGATGCTAGGGTATATATTATAATATATAATATATATATGTTATATTATATATATATAATTAGCAAAAGCAATTAGGAGCAGTAACACAAGGTCTGAGTGAGTGATATCAATGAGATTTAACAGGAAACCTATTAACATAACCATCATCCAAGTCTATGCTCCAACGGCAAACAGAAGAAGAGGAATTAGAGAGATTTTACGCAGAAGTACAGGAAGAAATTGATCACACAGCAAAACAAGATGTGCTGATAATCATGGGGGATTGGAACGCAAAGGTGGGGAACAGAGAAGAACTAGAAATTGTGGGGAAATGGAGCTTGGGAGATAGAAATGAAGCAGAATAAAAACTTACTGAATTCTGTGAAGCCAATAATTTGTTTCTTGCAAACACATTTTTTGAGCAACCAAAAAGACAACTGTACACATGAGCATCACCAAACGGTCAATATAGGAATCAAATTGATTAAATAATTGGTAGCAGACGATGGTGAAGTTCCATACTTTCTGCAAAAACAAGACCAGGAGCAGACTGCGGTACAGATCATGAACTGGTCATATCGAAAATAAGAGTAAAGCTAAAGAACAACAAAGCACTCATAATGCCAAAATACAATTTAAATAATATCCCAGAAGAATATAAAGATCGAATAAGGAACAGATTTCAGGCTTTAAACTTAGTTGACAGAGAACCAGAAGAACTATGGACTGAAGTCAAAGACATTATCAGGGAAGAATGCAAAAAGACAATACCTCTAGTTAAAAAGAGAGAAAGACCTCAATGGATGATTGAAGAAACACTTAAAATGGTTAAAGAGAGAAGGAAAGCAAAAACAAAAGGAGACAGGAACACGGTCAGAACCTTAAATGCAACAATACAGTGACTAGTATGTAGGGACAAAGAGAACTACTACAATAGTTACTGTATAGAGATAGAAGAGGACAACAAAAAGGGTAGAACAATCCCTATTCCAAAATATTAGAGAAATTAAAGGGAAATTTAAACCAAGAGTAGGGATATTGAATAATCAACAGGGGAACACACTGACTGACCAAGATAAAATAAAAGGAAGATGGAAGCAATACCCTGAAGAACTCTATAAAAGAGATGCAATGATGACAGATTCATTCCTGGAGGAACTGTATGATGAAGAACCAGAAATTTTAGAATGTGAAAGCTGCTCTTAAAATACTTGGAAGAAACAAATCACCAGGAACAGATGGCATACCAATAGAGTTGCTACAAGTTACTGAGACTGAATCTGTCCAAATTTTGACAAAAAAATTATTTAAAAATATGGAAAACTAAACAATGCCCACAGACTGAAAGTGTTCAATATATATCCCAATTCCAAAGAAAGGGGATCCTAGGGAATGCAGTAATTATCGAACTATTGCCTTAATATCCCATGCAAGTAAAGTAATGCTCAAGATTCTACAACAAAGGCTCTTACCATATATGGAGCAAGTAATGCCAGATGTCCAAGCTGGATTTAGAAAGGGAAGAGATACCAGAGATCATATCACCAACTTACGTTGGCTAATGGAAAGGACCAAGGAATTTCAGAAGAAAATCACCCTGTGCTTTATAGATTACAGCATAACCTTTGATTGTGTAGATAATGAAAAACTATGGAATGCTTTAAAAGAAATGGTGGTACCACAGCATCTGATTGTCCTGATGTGCAACCTATACTGTGGACAAGAGGCTACTGTAAGGATAGAATATGGAGAAACTGACTGGTTCCCAATTGGAAAGGATGTGAGACGGGTGTATTTCATCGCCCTATTTGTTTAATCTATATGCAGAACATATCATACGGAAAGTGGGATTGGACCAAGATGAAGAAGGTGTGAAAACTGGAGGGAGAAATATCAATGATTTAAGATATGCAGACGATACCATACTACTAGCAGAAACCAGTAATGATTTGAAACAAATGTTAATGAAAGTTAAAGAGGAAAGCACAAAAGCAGGACTACAGCTGAATATCAAGAAAACTAAAATAATGACAACAGAAGATTTATGTAACTTTATAGTTGAAAATAAGGACATTGAACTTGTCAAGGATTATCAATACCTTGGCACAGTCATTAACCAAAATGGAGACAATAGTCAAGAAATCAGAAGAAGGCTAGGACTGGGAAGGGCAGCTATGAGAGAACTAGAAAAGGTCCTCAAATGCAAAGATGTATCACTGAACACCAAAGTCAGGATCATTCAGACCATGGTATTCCTGATCTCTATGTATGGATGTGAAAGTTGGACAGTGAAAAAAGCAGATAAGAGAAAAATCAACCTGAACTTACAAGATCTGAACAGGGTGGTTTATAACAGATGCTATTGGAGGTCACTGAGTCATAGGGTCACCATAAGTCGAAATCGACTTGAAGGCAGGTAACAACAACAGCATATATATAAAGCATTTGAAAGGAGATGCAGATTGGCTGAATGTTTTTATGATGACTCTAAGAACAACATAGACCTCTACAATAGAGATCCTCTGCTACAGTTTCTGCCACCTAAAACTTGGACACCAAACATTAACAGGAATCCAGTCCTAGAAACCTTTATCTTATCAATAAACAGAGTCATCAACAACCACACACCAACTCCTACTCATGACAACCTTTCAAAAGAAGAAAGAATAGCCCTAAGGAACCTTCCGATGAGAAGGGATATTGTCATCAAGCCTGCAGATAAGGGTGGTGCTGTTGTGTTACTTAACACTACAGACTATATAGCAGAAGGTCAAAGACAACTAAAGGATGAAACAACATATAGATTTCTTGACAAAGGCATCACCACAGATCTCAATACTCGTATCATTACATCTATACAAAACCTTACAAGAAGGAAACTTCTTAAAGAGGAAACTGCTGATCTCCTTGTTAATCCAAATCCCACCCCTGGAAGGTTTCACATGCTGCCTAAAATCCACAAAGCCAACAATCCTGGTCGCCCAATTGTCTCAGGTAACAACACAGCTACTGAAAGGATTTCTCTGTACATTGACTTAAATTTACAAAACATGGTGCAAAACCTCCCATCAAATATCAAAGACACCAAGGACTTCTTGCTTAAAATTGAGTATTTAAACAAGACGTATCAATTCCACAACAATACTATACTAGGTACTTTAGATGTCACATCTCTTTACACCAATATACCACATAATGATGGGATTCATGCTTTAAATGAGTTCCTTAACACCAGAGATATGAATAATCCTCCGACAGAGGTTCTCACAACTTTAGCTACGCTAGTCCTGACTTGTAACAACTTTACATTCAATGGAGAACACTACCTGCAACTACAAGGCACAGCTATGGGGACTCGCATGGCTCCATCATATGCGAATCTCTTTATGGGTAAACTGGAACAGGAGATCCTCAAAAAGGCCATCAACAAACCACTTATATGGTGGCGATACACTGACGACTGTTGACCATTGAACTGTACTGTCACTGAGTTTATTTTCCATCAAGTCTGCAAGTCTGGAAATCTGTAGCTAGAAGGAGTTATGTCTTTGCCCAGTCTGGGAACGGACAGCCAAGGCCGTTGCCATGGTAGCATCAAGATAGACTGGGAGAGTTCTAGCAGCTATCTGTGTTGAGCTGAGTCTTCTGTGTCATGTCTTTGAACTGAGAACTTCTCTCCTGGGGGGGGGAGCAACTCTACACGTAATCTTAAAGCCTTAAGCCATAATGTATTGTAGTAAAGACTCTTAACCTGATCTAATGCCTCTGTGATGTTTCTTGCTCAACTTAACTCCAATGTAACGTATGCTGTTTCACACAACAACACACACACATCAACAACGACATCTTTATGGTCTGGACAAATGGTAAAGAGAGCAATTTAAAATTAGAACAATTTAAAAATTACATCAACTCTATCCATCCCTCTATTAAGTTTACATTTAATAGTACAAATGACAATCCGCACATCCCTTTTCTGGATGTCCTTCTCACCATTGAAAACAACAAAATAGCCACTGATCTCTACAGCAAACCCACTGATGCCCACACCTATTTAAACTGGAAATCCTGCCATCCTAGGCATATAAAGAACATTGTGTATAGCTTAGCTCTGAGAATCAAACTTATTTGCAACACTGAAGATAAATACCAGAGAAGGATCAGTGAACTTAAAGAACACCTTCTTCTAAGAGGATATTCTCCACATATTATCAATTGCAACATCCACCGAGCCTCCATTCTGTCCAGAGAAAACCTCCTCCATCATACTGAGGTGTCAAAGAACAGAGAGCAATGGATTCCATTTGTGGTAGATTTCCATCCAGCATCTCCTATCACCGAGCAATCAGGGAGAGCTACCCATTGCTGGCAAACTCTGAACATCTTACTAGAGCCATCAGCAGGCCTCCTGTTATAGCATTTTGCCAACCTCCTAATTTGCGCAGACTGTTGGTGAGAGCTTTGCTTAAGCCACCTATCACCAATCCAGGGTCTCATCCTTGTCACTCCAAATGCTGTATCACCTGTGTGTACCTCAGGGAGACAGCCACTTTTACAAGCACTAGGACAGGCAGGACATATTACATCAAACAAAACAGCACCTGCAGGTCCTGCAATATAGTTTACATCATTGAGTGCAAAAGACCAGGATGTCATATCCAATACGTAGGAAAGACCACAACTGACCTATGCACGCGCTTCAGGAACCACATCGGCAATTTTGACAAAAAAAGTGGAGCAACCAGTTGCAAAGCATTTTAACATCGAGGGCCACAGCCTGTTGGACTTTCCCATTACAGCGATAGAGATGCCAGCAGATTCCCGTTCCGCGCCCGGTACATGCCGGGCAAAGGGGCGAGTTTGCGGCCGCAGCCGAAACCCCAGGCCGCTATCAGGAGTGTGTGTGTGTGCACGTGGCGCGCCGGCGCGCCATCGTGACACACAGGAAGGAGGCGGGGTGGCTAAAGGCCATTTAAGGCCACTCCACCAGCCTCCTACCCTCCTTTGAATTTTGGTGGCGGCGAGGCTTTTTGGCGCGGCAAGGCCTGCAGCGCTGTGAGGCCTTCCAGCGCCGGCAACTGCTGCGAGGCTCCCGGCTCGGCAGCCTTGAGGCCTCACAACGGCGGTGGTGAGGCCATCTGACTGGCGGTGGTGAGGCCATCTGACCGCGGGACGCCTAACGGCGGCGGCGGCAAGGCCTTCAGAGAGGGTGCGTGGCGCCTTCAGCACATGTGGAGCTTTTCCTGGCCTTTCCTTAGGCTAGGCCTTTGCGTGCAGCGGCGGCGGCGGCAAGGCGCGGCGGCGAGGCATGGCAGCGAGGCACGGCAGCGACCCTGGGAGTGGCACAGCAGGCACTCAGGCCAGGACATTTAAATTTGTTTTGTGAGCTCTTGCTGGGGGGGAGGCTAGTGCTAAGGGACGGTAAAGCCTGGGCGGTAGCTGCACAGGTAGAGCCTGGGCGGCAGCTGCACAGGTAAAGCCTGGGTGGTGGCTGCGCAGGTAAAGCCTGGGTGGTGGCTGCGCGGGTAAAGCCTGGGCGGTAGCTGCATGGGTAAAGCCTGTGTGGTAGCAACGCAGGTAAAGCCTGGGCCGTAGGAGTGCAGGTACAGCTGGGTGGTGTGTGTGTGTTTGGTGCACTGAGTGGGGCAGCTACATGAAGGGGAATTTTATCCTACCTAAATGTCCCATGTGTATGTCTCAAGGATGTACCTGTACAAGGATGTACCTTGTACCTGCTTGCAGATGCCTTAACAATGGAACAGAGCCAATGCACTTCATGTACTGTTATTGCTAGGATTATTTTACCATTTACAGGGATCTCGGACCCTGGAGAGGGAGGATTGTAGCTCAGTAACAGATCACTTGCTTTGCATGCAGAGGGTTCCCAGGTTCAGCCCTCAGTGCCTCCAGTTAGGGCCAGGAGATACTTCTATTGGGGTCCCCTTTCCCATTACAGAAAGTGAAATAGGAATAGACTCCTTTTCTTGATACTGAAGTGTATTTTTAGTTTAAATTAAATGTTACTTTTCATTTACCAATTACCCAGAGAGGTAATGGGCTATCGGACAGCCATCTGTGGGGATGCTTTTATTAAGGGATGTACTGAGAAGGCCATTCCTCTTCCACACTGTTTTTGCAAACCAGGGAAGTTCAGAGAGGGGCAAAATTTGCCTGCACTCCCGCACCCTCCTGCTGCACATGGCCACTACTTGTTTGTGCAGAATACCCTAAAGATGTTCTGTCATAACATAGCGGCCATTTGGATGGGAGCAATGCTATGTAATTACAAAAAGCAGAGGCTTTTTGAGGAGGGCGGGTGGCAGCCAGAGATAGAAAGGAGGCTGCAGGAGCCAGTAAGGATCCCAGTTAGTGCTGCAACCTCACCTCCAAAACTACCTCAACTCCAAAAATGCAAAGGGAACTCATCCCCTCTTTTTCACTGTTAAGCTTCTCCTCCCCAAATACGTTCTTCAAAACCCAAGTAAAAATATACAAACCTTTCCATCAGTTAAGTCCCATACACCTCAGTCCCAAAACCCATTTAATCTGAGATATTCTGAGTAACCATACATAGGATTCTGCTGTATGTGTGCAATCACATGCACCCTCCTGTGGAAAGAGGTAACGATATACTCAGGGGGATTTTCTCATAAGTAAGTATGCATAGAATTGGTCCAATTCATATTTTTCTAAGTAAATTATTTAAACATAATGGAATTCTTTTCAGCAATCATGTGCAGGCTGCACATTTGCTTGCATCTTCTCTTTAGCTAGTTTACAAACTGGTCTGTGGATAAGGGCCACCTTTTTTACAGGCCACTAGTCCTGTGCTTTTAAGAGTCATTTGATCTGCAGACATTAGAAGATGACATTGCTCAACTCCATGCCATCTAATAACTGCTGAATACGAACCTGCAATTAAAGGCACAACAACAGGCTAGAAGGATATGGGGGAGCAGCCCCCAGCAGAGGCTGCTCAAGAAAAGTGTCCCTTCCCAGCTAAGCTCGAGGTGCTATGGACCTTGCTTGCAGACTGCCCAGTTATGGGGAGACTCGTTTTATTAGGCAGGTTTTTCTTTATTATGCAGGGTTATTGGCCCCTTCCCATCATCCCCTACCTCTGCTCTCACAATGCCCCCCCGTATAGTGCCCAAAGTGGCAGTGGGAGAAGTCTACCTGATTCACCATCCGTCATACAAGTGGTGTCAGTCAGTGATGGCTTCATACCAGATAGGCTATGCACAGTGCACTACACTTCATTCAATATAGTACGCACCTGTGGCAGAGATGCCTTATGGGCAAGTGTGGCAGCTAATCTGCCGGCATTGCCAGCTGTTACACACAGTGGATTTTGAGCTGCTGAGTTTTGCCTTTTAGGTCAACTATGCAGCAGAGCATTACCTATGGGCTGCTGTATTCTTGCATGGAGCACTTCAGCTCCTTCTTGGAAGGGACAGTCAGGAGACAAGAGGGCTCAGAAGCGGTGGGGCACTATTTTCATGATTTACAGTTCTCGGGTAGGGCAGACTTTGGGTGCATGTTAGCGCTTGATGGCACAGTTTATAGCGTAGCTATGAACTAGGGGGTTCTTTAGGCAGCTGGGAAAATGGAGGATCCTGCCCCAGTGTTCACCTTCCAGGGTATTAAAATTGACTTTTGGACCCAGGGCTGCAGGCTGCCTGGGAAAAGCTTGAACTGTTGCAGATCAAGATCCTGGAGTTTTCAGGGGCTGGGAAAGTGTTTGCTTTCTGCTCTTCAGGTATTGGGGGCCTTCTGCGGTGGGGTTTATGGTGCCATAACAGGGATTTCACAGCCTTACCACAGGTTCAGGGTTTTGGCTGCCTTATGCGCCAACCTGCGGTGTGGCCCCCTCCTTTCCTGCAGTGCATCAATGGTGTTTCAGTTAGAGGAAGGACCGATTCTGCTAGTCCCATACCGCATACTGGGAGATGGGGGAGGGGAGTCAGAGATGACCAGGGCAGGAGGGGATTCCTGGGAGTTAGGGGATGGCAGGGGCTATGCAAAGTGTGGCCTATTCCCTGAATCACGTCCTGGAATTCATCACGGATGGTAGGAGTAAAGCTTGTCTGTCAGTGTGTCGCAAGGTAGGCTGGCAGGGGGCCTTTAGGACCATCCAGATGTCTTGGGATATGTCATGTGCTGGCCAGCTGGCCCATGCACACCCCCATACCCCTTATCCTCATCCTCCCGCCAGGGATTGTTGATCAGGGAGCTGCCCTGTGACCATCATGCTTCAAAGCTCAGCAGTTGCATGTAGCGGCCCTCACACTTAATTTTGGAGCCTTCCGGATGGGGGGTGGGGGTGTTTTGGGGCCAGGTCAGACTTCCCTTTGAGCCATCCTGGGGTCCAAGGTTTGTTTCCAGGCAGACCAGGGGTACAAGAGTCACTCCACATTATTTTATCCTGCCCCTGGACTGGACACTTCCCCATGAGGGCGTCATAGTGTTTTTGGCCTGAAGCTATAGGCCTGTTGCCTGATATTCAGGGGGAGGGATCTTCCCTCATAAAGTTTCGGTCTAGTGTCGCAGTGCCTGGGGGCAGACCCATGGGGGTTTGAGGGACATGCTCCTCCGGAATTGGGGTTGCCTACCCGGCAGTGGAATTGCCTACCTGGGACGGTCTATTTGGTTTTGGTATATGCAGGTGCAGGCCGTCGGGAGGTGGAAGTAGGGGGTGCATGGAATACATTCACCCCGGGGGCGAGTCTGAAGGTCTGGGACCCAACTGTTCACGATTGTTTCTGTTTTGGCAGGTTGCTGGACGGGGATGGAGCAGATGCGCAGCCTACTCTGCAGCCATGGCATGAGCTCATAGGCTGGCCTTGGGGCCGCAAACGCACATTGGTTCACAGCTGGGCCTCTGATGGTGGGCCACGGTTTTGTGGCTGGGCCGACAGAGTATGCGCTGGAATGGTCTCCTACCCATGTCGTTCCAGCAGGGTTCAGGGCGGAAGGTTCTGCAGGTGGTGGTCATTCCCCTGGGTGGGAATTACCTTGGTTACTGAAGGGCAAGACATGTGAGGACATGCAGTTGAGGCCACAATAGCCTCTGGTTGTCTGCTGTGGTCAGACAGGAAGGGCAAGGCCCTCAGTGGCAGACATGTGAGGACATGCAGTTGAGGCCTCGGTAGCCTCGGGTCGTCTGCTGTGGTCAGACATGGAGGGCAAGGCCCTCAGTGACAGGCATGTGAGGACATGCAGTTGAGGCCTCGGTAGCCTCGGGTCGTCTGCTGTGGTCAGACATGGAGGGCAAGTCCCTCAGTGGCAGACATGTGAGGACATGCAGCTGAGGCCTCGGTAGCCTCGGGTCGTCTGCTGTGGTCAGACATGGAGGGCAAGGCCCTCAGTGGCAGACATGTGAGGACATGCAGTTGAGGCCTCGGTAGCCTCGGGTCGTCTGCTGTGGTCAGACATGGAGGGCAAGGCCCTCAGTGGCAGACATGTGAGGACATGCAGCTGAGGCCTCGGTAGCCTCGGGTCGTCTGCTGTGGTCAGACATGGAGGGCAAGGCCCTCAGTGGCAGGCATGTGAGGACATGCAGTTGAGGCCTCGGTAGCCTCGGGTCGTCTGCTGTGGTCAGACATGGAGGGCAAGGCCCTCAGTGGCAGGCATGTGAGGACATGCAGTTGAGGCCTCGGTAGCCTCAGGTCGTCTGCTGTGGTCAGACATGGAGGGCAAGGCCGTCAGTGACAGGCATGCATGGACATGCAGTTTGTGGGGTAACGATGGCATCTTCCTGATGAACCTGCAGAGGGATCTGCACGAGATTCTTATTGGGTGTGGGGTAAAGGGAGACTAAGCAGAGGCTTGTCCCCCTTTTGTGGCAAAGAAGTGCAGGAAAAGGTTTAAAGGGAAAGGGCAGCTAGGTGACACCTTTAGGCACCTTTGGGGGCGATTGGCGGTCCGGGGGCCTGCAGCTCAGGGCTATATGGCCCGGGGGGCAGAACATGGGCCGCCTTTGGGGCCAACGTGCCTCATCTGCTTGGAGTTTCAGGGCTCCGGGGGGCGGTGATGCGGGTTGGACCCCCTACACATCTTCAGGGTGTGGCCTGAGCTGAGGTCTGGCACAGGGCAGCCCGGGGCTCAGGCAAGGTTTAGTCGCCCTATGGCTGCAAGCAGGCTTTGCCTGGATCATCAGAATGCTCCCGCACTTGATTTCCCCTCTGCAGGTTCATTATTCTAATTGATTCCCTTTAATAAAGTGGCCCATGATTTAACCCAGTGAATGGTGTTTGTGTTTTATTTCGGCAATAGGCCGCAATCCCGTTCCGCGCCCGGTACATGCCGGGCAAAGGGGCGAGTTTGCGGCTGCAGTCGAAGCCCCAGGCCGCTATCAGGAGTGTGTGTGTGTGCACGCGGCGCACCGGCGTGCCATCGTGACACACAGGAAGGAGGCGGGGTGGCTGAAGGCCATTTAAGGCCACTCCACCAGCCTCCTGCCCTCCTTTGATATATAGTTTACATCATTGAGTGCAAAAGACCAGGATGTCATATCCAATACGTAGGAAAGACCACAACTGACCTATGCACGTGCTTCAGGAACCACATCGGCAATTTTGACAAAAAAAGTGGAGCAACCAGTTGCAAAGCATTTTAACATCGAGGGCCACAGCCTGTTGGACTTTCCCATTACAGCGATAGAGATGCCAGCAGATTCAGCAGCATTGACTAAAAGGGAGAACTTTTGGATTTATTCTCTGGACACATTGACACCACACGGCCTGAACCTGGAGAACAGTACCAGCATCACTTAGCTTCTGCCAATGAAGCCCCTCTGAGCATTCCATCCTCAAAGCTCTATAACTGCCACCAAGGCAGCATTTGTATGTTAGCAGCTGATAATAACAAAGCACACTTTTATCTTATTTCCATTCATCTCCAGTGGTACAAAGACACTGTATCATGCAGAGTGAAAACAGTGATAAGTCTCCAAGTACTATACTTGCTATGCAACACTTTCAGGAACAAGTCTCTTCAAAAGTTTATTTAGGATTCTGGTGGCTCAGCCTCCTGGGTGCTATTGTGCAATTTCACATAAACTATAAAAGGGAACTGAACATCTTCAAAGTGGGCATGTTGTGCTATGCCCCAAAAGTCTCTCTTTTGATGGGTGAGCTTCTCAGGGAATGCTGGCTGCCACACTTTTTAAAGCCATCTCTCTTTCGTGAAAGAGGACTGAGCTCTATGATGGCACATAATCTCTATATGCCCTGCCACTAAGGATAGGGGAGAAATTTGATTCAGTTTGAATTTAAAGACAAGCCTATCTCATCAGCGCTTTCCAAAACAATATGTGAATCAAAAACATAGTCTTGCTTTGAAATTTTAACTTCTCCAAATTTTCCAATGCAGTTTTCCAGCCAAGCAGCATGTACAAAAATGTGTACAAGGAAGAAAACCAAGGTGTAAATGAACATCCATGCCCTTCAAGATCCTATTAAGCGAGCCTGCTTTCAAACAACTCTCAAGAAACATCTACTGATGGAACTCCCTGAAAATGTCAAGGAACAGTGGATTAAACTGAAGACATCCATTATTGCAGCATATGAACAAACTATTGGATACCAAACTAAGAAACATCAGGATTGGTTTGATGAGAATGATAGTGAGACTGAACATATCATCAACAAGAAAAGGAAAGCCTTCCAGATATGGCAGAAAGACATTAACTGTGTTGCTAAGAAACAAATCTATGCCAGTGCAAAGGCTGAGGTCCAAAGAAGAACTAGAGAACTTAAGAACGCCTGATGGATAAAGAAAGCTCAAGAAATCCAGCACTTTGCAGATGCTCATGATGCACTGGGCTTTTTTAATGCCACAAAGGCCATCTATGGACCAACAAATTATGGTACAAATCCCTTATGTTCAATGGATGGTAGCAAACTTCTTAAGGACTTCTTAAGCACTGCGCTGGAAAGAGCATTACCACAACCTCCTTAACTGTAACTCTGTTGTGGCTGATGAGGTCTTCTCGCAAATTCCACAACAACAAACTAGAGATGAGCTTGCAGTATCCCCTAATTTGGATGAAGTCAGTAAAGCCATCAATCAAATGAAGAACAACAAAGCTAGTGGAGCTGATGGGATTCCTGCTGAAGTCCTTAAAGAAGGTGGGCCTGAATTTACACAACAACTGCATAAGCTCATCAAAAAAAATCTGGATGAGGGAGGAGATCCCAGAAGACTTTAGGGATGCCATAATTATCATCCTTTTTAAGAAGGGTTAAAGAACAGATTGTGGGAACTATTGAGGTATCTCTCTTCTTGCTACTGCAGGTAAAATCCTTGCAAGGATCCTCACAAATCACCTCCTGCCAATCTCAGAAGATGTCCTCCCTGAATCTCAAAATGGTTTCCACCCTTCCAGGGGGACAGTGGACATGATCTTCACTGCACAACAGCTGCAAGAAAACTGCCAGGAGCAGAATCAACCTTTATATATGGCATTTATTGATCTGACTAAGGCCTTTGACACTGTGAATGGAACTGCTCTGTGGACCATCCTTCTGAAAACTGGATGCCCTGATAAATTTGTGAATATTTTGCAACTCCTTCATGACATGACAGCAACAATTTTGGATAACAATGGCTTTCAGAGCTATCCATTCAGAGTCGGATCAGGTGTAAAACAGGGATGCGTCATTGCTCCTACCTTATTTGCTATGATTCTACACCTTATTGAGGGGAAACTTCCTACTGGTGTGGAAATCATATATCGAACAGATGGAAAGCTTTTTAATCTCAGTAGGCTGAAAGCAAAAAGTAAGGTAATGTCAACCTCTATCATAAAACTTCAATATGCCGATGATAATGTAGTCTCCGCACATTCAGAGAAAGATCTTCAAACTATCCTAAATGTCTTCGCAGAAGCATATGGAAAGCTTGGGCTCTCACTTAATATTAAAAAAACCAAAGTGCTTCATCAACAGGTGCGAACTAAACCCTCTGTAGCACCATCAATCCAACTTAATGGTGTGACATTGGAGTACATTGATCACTTCCCCTATCTCGGCAGCCATCTCTCTGTAAAAGTTAACATTGATGCTGAAATTCAACATCGTCTGAGCTTGGTGAGTGCCACATTCTCCCACATGAAGTGTAGAGTGTTCGAGGATCGGGATATTCGCAGGGAGACCAAAATGTTCATTTACAAAGCCATTGTACTACCAACCTTAATGTATGCCTGTGAAACATGGGCCATTTATAAACGCCACTCCCAACTTCTTGAAAGATTCCACCAACGCTGCCTCCAGAAAATTCTGCAAATTACTTGGGAAGACAGATTGATTAATGTTAGCATTTTGGAAGAAGCTAAGACTACTAGTGTTGAAACAATGATCCTTCAACATCAACTTCGCTGGACTGGCCATGTTGTTCGAATGCCTAATCACCATCTTCCAAAGCAGCTACTTTACTCCCAACTTAAGGATGGAAAATGGAACATCGGTGGACAGCAAAAGAGGTTTAAAGATGTTCTTAAAGTGAATCTAAATAAATGTAACATGAATATCAACAACTGGGAAGTCTTGGCCCACAAACGTCCCAAATGGAGGTCGGCTATTATCAAAGGTGCTGTGGACGTCGAAGAACCATGAATACAGGGCAAACAGGACAAACGAGCTAAGCGGAAGGTACATCAAGCAAATCCTCATCGTGCCCATCTTCCATCTGGAAACCTATGTCCTCACTGTGGGAAGCTGTGTGGATCCAGAATTGGCCTCCACAGTCACTTACGGACCCATTGTTAAAGACCTTATCTTGGAAGACAATCTTAGTCGGCCATGAGTGATCGCCAATGAATGACAAAAATGTGTATACTGGGGTAAAGCATGCCTAAAGATGTGCATATTTGTTAAAATAACACAAAAATGCATTGTATTTGGGAAAATTGTGTTGCAAAAAATGTGTATATTAGGCAACATTACATACAACAATCTGTATATTAGGAGAAATTTGCACTAAAATCCTGATGGATTTTCATGAGGGCTTAAAAAGATCTGCAAACTGATGTGGAAATGTGGAGATCTGAACTTAAGGTTGGAACAATGGGAAACCAAAATGGGTAGATTTGCCCGTTCCTACCTGCCACTAAGAAAACATCAGTTAGAACTTTATTGTGTAGTTCAGAATGCACATTAGAGATTGTTGACAAGAGGGCAGTGCTGGCTCTGGATTTACTGAATGATAGCAGCATTATTAGGGGGTGGCCCAGAGCCCCTAAGCATGGGCTTTTAGTCCCAGATCTCTTGCCCTTTCCCCTTCCCCCTTTTCTTAAAACTTAAAAAACTCTTTACATTGTTTACAAGGCAGGTGGGTGCATTACAAATCACAGTGCTGGTGAGACCCTAGTCACCCACCATGTTAATTTGCACAGGAACATCAATACATATAAATTACCATATGGAAACTTTATGCAAATTTGTGTCATGGACCTGTGCCCTAAGGCCTTTAAATACCTAGCAATGCCAGGTCTCTCTAAAGATCTTTAGCCAGAATGAGCCCACATTGCATATGAAAACACATCCCCTCCATATAGCAACATTGTCAACATTCTGGGGATAGATATTTGTTTATATGTCAGAGTATAAAGCGTAGTGCCCCACGCAGCAATTTTAATCATGGTCTCACGAAATCTGGCTGATGTGGTCATTGCTTCCTGCTGAGACTCATTCACCTGTGCCCCCAAATCAGTTTCCCAGACTATCTTCACACCTGCAGGGTTAACAACACAGCTTCTCTGAAAGTGGCAGTCACTTCCAGTTTCAAACTGTCTGGTAGCTAATGAAAGTAAGTTGCCTCAGCTATCAGGTAGTTTGAAACAGGAAGTGACTTCACACTTAAGATTGATGCTGTATTCTTCCAAGGTCTTCAAATGCATCTTTCACTCTTTCACCAAGCTTTTGAAATATGCATATTTGTTTAGAAGCCATGCAATCAATTAATGTTAAATCTATAATTCACTGATTTTGATTAATGGTCAAAAATTATTTATTTATTTATTTGATTTATATCCCACCCTTCCTCCCAGCAGCAGCCCAGAGCAGCAAACAGAAGGGCTAAAAACACATCAAAATATCACAAAAACAGACCCTAAAATACACCAAAACAAAACTTTTAAAACATCTTTTTAAAAAAGCTTTTAAAACATCTTTTCAAAAGGGTTAAAAAACGTATTTTTTTAAAAAAAAAAAATTAAAAAGCAATTCCAATACAGATGCAGACTGGGATAAGTCTCAACTTAGAAGGCTTGTTGAAAGAGGAAAGTCTTCAAAAGGTGCCAAAAAGATAACAGAGATGACGCCTGCCTAATATTTAAGAGGAGGGAATTCCACAGGGTAGGTGCTGCTACACTAAAGGTCCGTTTCCTATGTTGTGCAGAACGGATCTCCTGATAACATGGTATCTGCAGGAGCCCCTCACCTTCAGAGTGCAGTGATCAACTGGGTATATAAGTGATAAGATGGTGTTTCAGGTATCCTGGTCTCAAGCTGTATAGGGCTTTGTACACCAAAACTAGAACCTTGAACTTGGCCTGGTAGCAAATGGGCAGCCAGAGCAATTCTTTCAGTAGCGGGGTGACATGTTGGTGATACCCTGCCCCAGTGAGCAAACTTGCAGCTGCATTTTGCACCAGCTACAGCTGCCGGAAAAACCTCAAGGGCAGCCCCACATAGAGCGCATTACAGTAATTCAACGTGGAGGTTACCAGTGCATGCACAGCAGTGGTCAGGCTATCCCAGTCCAGAAACGGCCGCAGTTGTCTTACCAGGCAAAGCTGGTAAAAGGCACTCCTAGCCATGGAGGTCACCTGGACCTCTAGTGACAAAGATGGATCCAGGAGCACCCCCAGACTACAGACCTGCTCTTTTAGAGGGAGTATGATCCCATCCAAAGCAGGCAACTGACCAATTATCCAAACTCTGGAACCACCAACCCACAGTGCCTCCATCTTGCTAGGATTCAGGCTCAGTTTATTGGCCCTCATCCAGCCCACCACCGAGTCGAGGCAGTGGTCAAGGGCTTGCACGGCCTCTTCCGATTCAGATGTTATGGAGAAATAGAGCTGGGTATCGTCAGCATACTGCTGACACCTCGCCCCAAATCTCCTGATGACCACTCCCAAGGGCTCCAAATAGATGTTAAACAGCATGGGGGACAAGATGGTACCCTGCGGCACCCCACAGAACAACTGCCAGGGGGCCGAAAGACAGTCACTCAATGCTATTCTCTGAGAGCAACCCTGGAGATAGGATCGGAACCACTGTAAAACAGTGCCTCCAATACCCATCTCACCAAGTCGGCCCAGCAGGATACCATGGTCAATGGTATCAAAAGCCGCTGAGAGATCAAATAAGAATAACAGGGTCGCACTCCCCCCGTCCTCCCAATAAAGGTCATCCATCAGGGCAACCAAGGCCGATTCAGTCCCATAACCAGGCCTGAACCCAGACTGGGATGAGTCAAGACAATCTGTTTCATCCAAGAGTATCTGCAACTGCTGCGCCACAACCCTCTCAATCACCTTCCCTAAAAAGGGGGTATTTGCAACCGGTTGGTAGTTGTCACAAACCAATGGGTCCAGGGTGGGCTTTTTCAGGAGTGGTCAGATCACCACCTCTTTCAAGGCAGCTGGAACCTCTCCCTCCTGCAATGATGCATTGACCACACCCAGGATCCACTCGGTCAACCCCCCTCGGCAAGCTTTAATAAGCCAAGAAGGGCAAGAGGTACACCTGGCACCCACAGTGTTATCTTTTCGGCACCCGGTGAAGACTTTCCTCTTCTCCCAGGCATTTTAGCATGGGTTTTAAGTTGTTATAAATTGTGTTTTAAATTGTTTTTAAAAGATGTGTTCTTAAATTTGTATATTTGTTTTTAATGTTTTTAGTTATTGTAAACCGCCCAGAGAGCTTCGGCTATGGGGCAGTATATAAATAGATAAATAAATAAAAAGTCAAGAGGACACATTGCTGGCCACATCATCACAAGGACCTTGCCTACGTCATCAGGCCACATCAACTGAAACTGTTCCCAAGAAGTTGCAGCAGACGTTGCACTGGACACCTCATTGGGGACTACAGTAGATGTGAATGGGGCATCAAGACTGCTATGAAGGTGAGCAACTTTAGCCTCAAAGTGCCTTGCAAACAATTCTCAGTGGGCCTCCGAAGGGTCTAAAACTCCATTTCCTGGAGTTGATGTCAACAGACCCCTGACAATACGGAAAAGCTCCACTGGACAGCTACTTGAGGATGCGATGGGCCTTCTTTGCCAGCCTCACCGCCTAGTAGGCATGGTTATGATGTTTTACTCATGCCCGATCAGCCTCACAGCACGTCTTTCGCCACTTGCGCTCTAGCTGTCATCCAGCCTGTTTCATTGCCCTTAACTCACTGGTGTACCAAGGTGCAAACCAGGCTCCACAAGTCCGGAGAGGGCGCTCGGGGGCAACCATGTCAAAAGCCCAATGAACCTTGCTGTTCCACAGCGTGACAAGGGCTTCAACAGTGTCACCTGCTCTATCTACTGGGAACTCCCCCAGGGCATTCAGGAATCCAGTGGATTCCATTAGGCTCTGGGGGTGGACCATCTTAATCTGTCCACCACCCCTGCAGGGAAGGATCGGAGCCATAAGTCTAAACTTCACCAGGAAGTGATATGACCATGACAATGGAGTGACATCCACCACTACCTTATCCCCAGACCACCCATTCCTCCATCTGGAGCAAAAACCAAATCGAGGGTGTGCCCTGCCCTATGTGTTCGGCCATTGACAACTTGAGACAGCCCCATAGTTGTCATGGAGGCCATGGAGTCCCAAGCCGAAACACTAGAGGCAGCCTCCGCATGGACACTGAAATCACCCAGCACTATCGTTGTGGGCTCCTCCAACACAACATCCGAGATGGCCTCCACCAGCTCAGTCAGAGAAGCTGCCGGGCAGCCGGATGGATGGTACACCAGCAGCAACCCTAGTTTACTGTCTCCTCGGCCTCTCACAGCCAGCTCCAAGACAGAGTGGTTTCCTGGTGACAGAGATGGAAGTTCTGTAGATCAGCAACTCCTCCCCCCTCCTGTCCCTGCAGCCTGTGCTTGTGTTGCACCGAGTATCCAGCTAGGCAAAGCTGGGTCAGATCAACTCCTCTCAGCTCACCCACCCAGGTCTCAATAATGCACACCAAATCTGCACCTTCATCCACAATCAAATCATGGATGAGAGTGGTCTTATTGTGAACCAATCTGGCGTTAAACAACACACAGGCCAGTGGGCACAGCAGGTGAGCAACGAGGAACCCATCCATGAGAGGAATGGCAGCAAGGAACAAGGCGCAGATAGCCTTCACCTCGTCTTCTGTGGTAATTCACCACATCCCCATGGCTATATTCCCCTCTACCCGTGATCACTGAAATTGGAGTGGCATCACCCATGTTCCTCCATACTAAGACTCCTCCTAAACACCTAATATGGACCCAACACGAGCCCACCAACAAAACCTGTCGAAGCCAATTATTCCAGTAGGCCTCTGTGAGAATTGGGAACAGTCACACCCATTCAAACTTTTTCACACAGGGCCCATCTACTCCCCCTCCTGTTTCACACCCAGGGAAGGCCAGCCTTCTGCCAGTTACAGACTCTCACTCTGAAGGCATCTGGCGACTTTCTCCTATCGTTCAGTTCATTGCACAGGCTCTCACCCAATGGCAGCTGGGCTTTTATGCCTCCTGCCCCAGCCAGCAGCTGATGCAAGAGGCTACAAGATTGACTGCAGCCTCTCTCTGGAACCAGGGTCAGGCAGGGGGTCCCAGTCCTTGCAGCAGGGACTTCAGCTGTCTCGAGGGACAGCAACCCAAAGGAGCGAGCGGCAAGCACCCAGGTGCTCAGATACTCACCCCCAGGGCAGGTTTTCTTCAGTCCCCTAGAGCTGCAGTTATGGATCTATAACTGTTTATTCTGTAGTATTATTGCTCACTGTCCTATTTGCATTATTGTTCATTGTTCTTGTTTTATATATGACTTTTTAATACAAGTGTATTTTCATATTTGTAGGTCTTATTGCTGATTGGCTTTGATACATAGGGACCCTTTCTGCATACTGTACTGTATGCTTGCATAGGGAAACTTGTACTTCCTGCTCCTTTTCTGTAGCAGCTTCCCCTTTATGAAACCTACGCTATGGAATGCTCTCTCCAGGGAGACCTGCCAGGGGCCCACTTTGTCCTTGTTTCAACATCAGCCCAAGGTGTTTTTGTTTTCCCAGGCATTTGGGCAGCAATGAGTAGATGTTTTCATTCTATGTTTTTAATACATTTACGTCTTTTCATTATTGTATTTTATTCTTGTCATAAATCGCTTCATGGTTTGCTTGTGTTGTGGGAAGCAATACATGCATTCAATAAGGCTAAACCTAATCCCCAACAGTGAATTATTTTATGTATGAATTTATAAAGCATTTTTATCCTGCTTTGTAGCTGAAGAGGCTCCCAGAGCAGCTTACAAAAATCAACTGACCAACAGTCCCTGACCTCAGGATTACAATATAAAAGAAATGATACACATGGAAAATGGGAAGGAGGAAAAAAAGCAAGCTTTTGCACAGCACTTTGCAGATAAAGTCGCTCAGATTCGCTCCGACTTGGACGCTAAAATTGATACAGTCTCAGGGGATGTAACTTTGGCTCCTGCTTGTCCAATAATAACGGATTTCCTTTCAATTTGTACAGCCCGAGGATGTGGACAAGATCCTTGGAGAGGCGAGAGCCACCACATGTCTGCTGGATCCTTGCCCTTCCTGGCTCATCAAAAGTGCCAGAGGGGGACTGGCCAAGTGGGTGAGGGGAGTAGTTAATGCCTCTTTACAACAAGGCAGAATTCCATCGTGCCTAAAAGAGGCAGTTGTACGGCCTTTGTTGAAAAAGCCCTCCCTGGATCCCTCCATAATGGGAAATTATCGGCCAGTCTCCAACATTCCATTTTTGGGCAAGGTAATAGAGCGTGTGGTGGCCGCCCAGCTCCAGAGATTCTTGGATGAAACGGATTATCTGGATCCATTTCAGTCTGGTTTTAGGCCTGGTTACGGGACAGAGACAGCTTTGGTCGCCTTGGTGGATGACCTTCGCAGAGAGCTGGACAGGGGGAGTGTGTCCCTGTTAGTTCTACTGGACCTCTCAGCAGCTTTCAATACCATCGACCATGGTATCCTTCTGGACCACCTTGCTGGGATGGGACTTGGGGGCACCGTGTTACGATGGCTCCATTCCTTTCTGGAGGGACGAACTCAGAAGGTGGTGCTCGGGGACTCCTGTTCAACCCCTTGGCCATTGACCTATGGGGTCCCTCAGGGTTCAGTTTTGTCCCCCATGTTATTTAACATCTATATGAAACCGCTGGGAGAGGTTGTCCAGGGGTTTGGGGTTCGGTGCCATCAGTATGCGGATGACACCCAACTCTATTTCTCCTTTCCACCTAAAGCCAAGGATGCTGTCCTGGTCCTGAACCAGTGCCTGGCATCAGTGATGGACTGGATGAGGGCAAACAAATTGAAACTAAATCCAGACAAGACGGAGGTGCTCCTGGTCAGTTGAAGGGCAGATCAGGGAATAGGGATTCAGCCTGTGCTCGATGGGGTTACACTCCCCCTGAAGACACAGGTTCACAGTTTGGGTGTACTCCTGGACTCTGCTCTGAACTTGGAGGCCCAGGTCTTGGCCGTGGCCAGGAGTGCCTTTGCCCATTTAAGACTAGTGCGCCAGCTGCGCCCGTTCCTGGAAATGCCTGATTTGACTATGGTGATGCATGCCTTAGTTACATCCCATTTAGACTACTGTAATGCGCTCTACGTGGGGCTGCATTTGAAGACTGTTCGGAAACTTAAACTGGTACAAAGAGCTGCAGCCAGAGTATTAACAGGGGCTGGTTACAGGGAACATACAACTCCCTTGTTACAACAGCTCCACTGGCTGCCACTTTGTTTCCGGTCACAATTCAAAGTGCTGGTTTTGACATTTAAAGCCCTATACGGCCCAGGTCCAGGCTATCTGTCAGACCGTATCTCCCTATACGAGCCTGCCCAGGCCCTGAGATCTTCAGGAGAGGCCCTTCTCTCAGTCCCAACACCCTCACAAGTGCGATTGGTCGGGACGCAAGATAGGGCCTTCTCGGTGGCTGCTCCTAAGTTCTGGAACTCCCTTCCTAGGGAGGCACGAATGGCCCCCTTCTTGCCATCCTTCCATCGGCAAGTAAAGACTTTTTTATTCCGACAGGCTTTTGGGATAGAAGGTGTTTAGGATTGGGCTTTACAAGGCTTGTTTTAATGTTTGATATTATTATCTGTATTATTTTAAATTGTTTTTAGATTTTTAAGTGCCTTTTATGGTTTTTAGGTTGTGCATAGTTTAATTGCATTTTAATTGTATATTTTTCTATGTTTTTAACTACACATAGTTTTATTTGTAAGCCGCCCTGAGTTCCAGTTTGGAAAAAGGGCGGGGTAAAAATAAAGTTTCAATTCAATTCAATTCAAGCTCTGCCACCAGTTCTTAAAGTTACAGTTCTTATAATGATCAGCTGTGATGGAAACAGTTCAGTTTGTCTGACAGAATGGGTGCCACTAGGTGACAGTTGAGGGAGAGCCAACAGCAGCTGGTCTCAGCAGGTGCAATGAAATAGCCCAGCTTCTCTCCTCTCCTCTGTTCTGCAGCCTGATGGAATAGCTACCGCTAAGTAACATTTTAGGGCTCTTTAAAACAGAGGTGGCCAAACTTTTCAGGCCTGAGGTCCACATTATCACTTTCCAACCTCTGTGGGGAGCACATTCCGGTGATAGACATGGCCACTCGGTCCACTGCTGGTGTGCGCATACACTCACTGCAAACACTTCACATACACACAGGAGTACACATACACATGTGTACCCCCAGATCTGGTGAGCTGGTGGAGGGAAGTGATCTCAATTCCAATCATAGTGCTGGGGTGGGCAGAGAGGTTTCAACCCATACCAGCATCACAATCAGGATGAACATTATTACACACACACACCGCCCGGCTCACCAGATGAATCATCTAGAGAGGGTGTGGGGAGGGAGCAATCTCAGTTCCAGTGCTGGCGCTGGGGTGGGAGGAGAGGCTGAAAACCTTTCCATCCACCCCGTTATTGAGGCAACTATGTGGAAGCGCTCATCACTAAGAAAGTGACAAGAAGGGAGGGTCTCAGGTGTTTGGAGACCCCACAACCTGCTAAGCAACTAGGAAGAAAAGTGGGGAACAGCAGGAAAAATGATTTTTTAAAAAAAGAACAACTTAGGGTGGGGGCTTTGGGAGCCACCAAGAAACTTGGGGAGGCATGAGTTACTTACTCACACTTTGAAGGATATAACCAGCACTTTGAATTGTGCCAGGAAATGTATCAATCCAATCATGTCACACTGTATGGGTGAACTACTTTGCCTGCTGTCACAAAGCCATACTTAGGGATGCTACTACCTTGCAATCCAGACAGCAGACATAGCCTTTCAAATCTCCCATGAAAACTGGTGACAAAGGAACTGTTCCTCCTCCTCCTGCCTATTCCCTCTGCAGTCCTGTCATCTATCAGTTCCCTTACCTGCAGAGAAGCCACCTTTAGACATTTAAGTCAGCTTGTGCTAGTGCATCAAACATTCTGTGGCATCTGCTGGAGCTGCTGAAGAATCAAACTTAAAGCATCTATGTTGGCCTTAAAAGTGATTTTCAAAATTAACTCTGACTTGAGAACTATGACCCCCATGAAAACTTCCTGTACTTTTCCTGAGATTTCATTCAAAGCAAGGCAATGTTTTAGAAAATAAAGCATATTTTAAGTGTCACAACCTTCATTAAAATATACCTGTGGTTTCGTGTAGTTTGATCATCGCCTCATTTCATTTCATCCCATCTATTCTTTCCAATTGAAAACGTAACAAGTGGAAACTTTTGTGAAACAGCTAGGAAATAGCCTAGTTACCAAAGCACTGCTCTACTTTCTGAAAAGCACTGGGCACCACACTACCTGTTGTTACTTCTGCTGTGTACACTCCTCTGTCAGCTACCCACTTGGTGGGGGTTTTTTTTACAGAAAAGTTTCCTTCCAGATTGCATATATTCTTTCCTAGCACAGCCATACCTTTGTGGTTTTAAAAAGAAAGTCCCCCAAAGAACACTCTATGTCATGTTAGACATAAAGGTTTAAGTTTACGACACCCTACTTGTCAAATTCTGAGTTTGAATTGACCCTTTTGACTTGTTACTGTTTGATGTTCAGAAGTGATTCTCTGCCACTTTTCCTGTGTGGGGCAGTTAATTTTGAGAGTTAGACAGAGATCAATAGTCATAGCTTGAAATTGACAGCTTTGGAGGAAAAAATATGTTGTGTGGCAGTAACACAGACATGATAGTGCTTCAGTTAAGAAAATGGTGTACTCTTTCATTATTGTTTTTCAATGACAGTATCCAGAGTGTTATTTCATTCCCCGAGCGAGAGTCTGACAGTCTCTTGCAATATCTTATCTATCAGAGCGTTTTCATTCCTATCCTTTCATGCTTGACTTCTCGAGTGGAACTTTATTTACAAGGCCCGTGGAATTAGAAAGGATGGCTTATGCTATCAGCTCTGGTCACTAAGAAATAAGACCCATCACTTCAAAAACTCAACTGCTTCTCCAGGCACCAGAAGTTGAAAGCTTTGGGCCCAACTAGACATTTGATGGAGAGTGGAGACCCAGAACCCACGTCTGCAAAATGATAGGAGGACTCTGTTTGAAGTGGAGAAATGGCATTTGTGAATTTTTGTGTGGGTTTCCTTTAACTCTTCTCCCATCATTTTTAATCTACAACATGCACACACAAATAACCTTTGGCTGCTATAGGTTTCTGAATGTGTGTATGCAGCATTGCAGAAAAAAGTTGGGGGCAATGCAGGGGGAAAGCATCAGGGGACAGCTCCCACACACAATTTCTCCCCTTTAAACCATGCCCTCCCAGCAGTTTGGGAAAGAGCCAAGATTGCATTCCTGGGTTCCCACTGAAGATACAGCATGGCTCTTAGCTACCTCAGGGCCTACTCTCACCAATCTATTAATTGCCTATTATTTCATACTAGGTACTGCACCCAACATACACTATAGAAAGTGGAAGTGGGAAAGCTTAGGTCTAAAATCTATATGACCTCAATTTTCTACTCTTCTTGGGGAGTTTTGCCAAAGTTTTTGCAGGTTGCTCAACCTCTCTGCCTCCTCTATGGTCTACACTGCAGGATGGTACCTTTTGGAAACCGAACTGAAGTCAGTTTCAAGTAAACAATCTGAGAAGGCAGGGTGGGCAAAGATGAGAGAGTAAGATAGAAGACAGAAGTAAGGGTCAAGGATGAGAGAGAAAGAGAGAAGGAAGCGATTGAGTCTGAACTGCAATGCACACAGGAAGGTGTGCTGTGCTTTACTGCATAGGCTAGATCTGCTGCCATGGCAGGAGGCAGAAGTGTCTAGTTAATATTGACTTATTTCTGTGTTTTCTACCCTACTCATTAGAACACGTTCAGAGCAGTTGACAAAATTAGTGGCAGAGAGGCAGAGTAAGTCAGTGCCCAATCACAAAGAGGAAGGGGGGACAATGTCCTTGTAGACAAATTCATGTAGGATAGGTGTAGCAAAAGCATTAGCTTCCTGGAAGCAGCTGCTAGTGCTGGACTAGATGGAGCGCTGGTTCAATACAATTATCTTGGCTAGTGATATTGGGACCTTTGTGTTTTTTTAAGGGAGAAGATTATGCAGGACTGGTCTTCTCTGCAGATATGGGAATGCTATACTGACATTCAAGTGAGCTCAAGAATCTAACATGAGGAACAAACTCCAGCTTAGCTTGTAAAGGGTCCCTGGTTTGAGAGTTTGTGCCACCTGCTAATATGTACAATAGTGTTCTTGTTGTTTTTATTGTTTAGATTTCTTCCCTTCACCACATGGTCCCAAGGCAGTTACAACACAATTTTAAAAAATATATTAAAAAACAGTTTAAAACAAATTAAAGTCACTAGAATAGGGTGGGTCCTAAAATACCTCTCTCTCAAGTGTCAAAGGCCAGGGTAAAGAGGTATGTCTTCCACATATGATGAAAACTACATAATGAGGGTGCCAGGCACACCACTGTGAGGAAGGCATTCCACAGTGTAGATGCCCTCTCTAGGGCATCCCCAAACTTCTGAGGATGATGAAACTACCAAGAGGGCCCTCCCTCTGTCAGTTTTAACATCCAAGAGGGTCTGTAGGGAAGGAGGTGGTCTTTCAGATATTTGGATGGATCACATGAAGAAAAATCAAGCTAAGTTGGAGTACAAGCTTTTAATTCTGACATGCCTTTCCAGCTGGATGATTAGGTCTCTGCCATGGGCGTCTCCTTGGTATTGTTCTTTTTCTGCTGCTCTTTTCTGTGTTCTTTTAAACTGTGCTTTAGTTATTTTTATTGCATTTGTATATCACTTTGAGACTTGTGTGGAAAGTGAAATGATGATGATGATGATGATGTATGTGATCATGGAAACAGGCTCTGCAGATCACACTGACCTGTAGCTTGGTCACTGCCCTCTACCTCGTCCTTTGCTGCAGCCATTCTGTTTTCCAATCTATTCTCAAAGGCCAAATCAATATCAAGAGTAAAGATATCCATGCAGGACACTCTTTGATGTTACTTTACTACCTTTTTAAAAAAAGAAACTCCTGGCAGCAAAATCAAACCTTAATCTGTCACAAAAGTAGCTAGCTGGGTGACAAATGCTCATTGAATAAGCTGTGCTGTAGATTGACTTGCCACTTATGGGGATGTGCTCAGGAGATGTTGTAAAATTTGCTATTAATAGCACATTATTTTAGTAAGGAAAGTGACATACTGTTAACTGTAACAATTATAATGATATGGTGGTGATGGTTCACTTGCGTAATGTTCGTTTGCTGCCTGCAATGGTTTCTTTGAAAGTCTGATTATTCACTCAAAATCTCACGTATCGACATATACAGCCTATTTCTCGAGTACCTTTAAGGAGAGCTAGATTTAACACAGACTGTTTTCACACGAGACACAAACTGCAATTGCAAGCACAATTACAAAAGAGTAACTCAGTTTGCTCTATGTTCTTCATAGAGTAAACATGCTTTGAATTGCACTGAACAATGCATCTTTGAAGAATATAGGAAGCTGCCTTATACTGAGTTGGACCATTGGTCCATCGAGCTCCCAGCAGCAGATAGTGGGGTGGGGTTGCAGCACACACCTGACCTCCCAAAAGCTGAGTCAGTGCTGCTTACCGGGAGGAAGAGTGGGAGGGCCAAGGTGGCAGGGAGGTCAGCACTGCGTAAACACATTGGCAGACTCAATATGGCATTTGCAGCAAGTGAGCAGCTTGCTCTAACGAAAGCTGGAGGTCGACTGAGGCCTTACGACTCAGTCCATATTACTGCTCCTAAATTCCATTCCTCCTGTCTCAAGAAATGTGGCCTCTTAAAAGGACAGCAATGACTTTTTTAAATTCTACATTAGACTGGTGAAATGAAGATTTTTGTGTGAAAACACTGTGAGCTCAGTTCTGGTACCAAAAAACAAAATGTTGGGCTGAGTTGCAGTCAGAAGTGCCCTACTCCTTAATTCTATTTTGCACTTGGCTCCAGCTGGTGAGCTTTGAGGTTCTATGAAAAAACAAAGTAGGTACTACTGCAAGTTTGACATCTACCCACCCCGACCTAGAGTATGCCAACATTTTGACATGAGGTCTTCTGCACGTTTGATAGCTGTGTAGAAGAAGGACTCTAAAGAGGGATAGCTTGTCAGGTCTGCAGGTGTTTGAAAAAGCTGTATGTGCGAAAATGGCCTAATGCAACATAGTTTTGGGGGGCTGTGCCTTGGAAACTATGTTCCTTGCACAAAGAAAGTAAGCATCACAACGTGGGACCCAGAGGAGCATTTTTTTTAAAAAAAAAATCGAAATGATTGTTGGTGGGGATCTTGTGGGACTGCAGAAACCCTCTTGGGGGCAGATATGGCCCAACTGCCATGAGTTAGCTCATCCTGACTTACACCTAGGGCTTGTCCAAGATATTTTGCTGTCCCAGGAGACGGATGAGATGGTGCCCTCCCTGCTTTCCATGTAAAGAAGCCAACCAGATAGGCAGCTGAATCTTACTTCAATACAGGCAGCAAGATTGTATCATCCACTGCACCTGAGAGCAGCAGGCTTCTTTTGAGGGCACAGGGTAAACCATTTGGGACACACAACTGTGCTCTCCAGCTAAAGGGTTCAACCAGGAGACTCAGGCAAAATAGCTGGGGGGATGCGGCCACTGTTGACCCCCCATGTTGGTCACCTGAGATGGTCACCTCATTCTGCCTAATGTAGGGCTGACCTTGCCTACACCAACCTGAAGGCAGAACCATGTGTCTGTCTCTCTCTGTGTGTAGATCACTTCAAGATATATTTCCCTAACTACGACCTTAAGGAGTCTAGTAGCAACACACTCAGAGAATCCTGTGGGCCCTGGAGAATATTCTTATTTCAAAGCTGTATCATACCTAAACCTCAGAGAACAAAATACCTACATCTGTCACTCCCCTAACTAACTTGGATCAGAGTATTGATCAGCCCAGTATATGTTTCAAGGAGAGGATGAGGTGGACAGACTAATCCATTACTTGCAACCATTTTTCAGTGGAAAGCAATAGTGCTAATGATACAGATTTCCAATAGCTGATTTATATTATTTAGAAGCAAATAAAAGCTTATGGCATTGTACCCGCATCATTTAAAGGCAATGTGATTTGGGCCGACAGGCCCCAATTCAGATCATTTCAAGCATAGTTCAACTTATTTTTTTAAGAAAAATCTATCAAAAAATGTACCAGCAAAACCTGCAGTAAACATACCTACTAGGGATCAATCCAAGACCTGAATTAGCTAGTGACATTGCTAGTCAGTAAGCCAGTCCCTACAGTGATCTTTTTCCATCCAGTTTAGATGGCAAGCTTTAAATTTTGAGTTTACAGATGAATTTTCTCACTTCCATATCTTTCTTTGCCATTGCCCAAATCTTATTTGGAGGCCCATTTGTGTCTGTGTTGTTGTTTTAATGTTTCAATGTTGAGGCCAAAAGACAGAAGCAGAGGATTGGGGAGAGAGAAAATGGGGAGAATAAGGAGAGAAACCTAGGAAGGAGGGGAGAGAATGCTTACACAGAAATCTGCTTCTCAGAAAATATTTATTTAGCTAAAAGCCTAATTTTTTTACACAAAACATTTTGCCAAGATGCAGAGAAAAAACAGTCCTGTGTAAGTCCCATTGACTGCTATGGAACATAGCAGGATAACTATCTATACAATAGAGGTCAGGTTTTTTGGAGGGCTGGTGAAAGAACATGAAGAAGAGGACATGGAGACAGATGTATCTAGCTTCCATAATCAGAAATTATAAATTAATGTTCAAGGTAGGCAATAGCGGACATAAGAAAGCTGAACAAGTTTGTTTTTTCTTGGCTTGATGCATTTTTAAAAAATTCTTATTTTTATTAACACTTATACATCTTGCAAACAATTAAAAACAAACTTAAAATATAAAAGAATCCAAAATTAAGAAATCTTTGCATTAATAAGGAACACAAAACAATACAAGCACATTCAGTCATACAATTTCAGAATTGTACTCACAGAGTGCTTATCAATGGTTCCTTCTCAAACTGGGGGAACAAGCAGGATACCACAGGGCTCGGTCCTGGGCCCAGTGCTCTTCAACATTCTTAGTAACTTGGATAAGGAGGTGCAGGGAATGCTTATCAAATTTGCAGATGAGTACAGATTGGAGGGATAGCTAATATCCAAGTGATCTTGATCGGCTGGACCACTGGGTTGAAAACAACAGAATGACATTTGACAGGGATTAGTGCAAAGTTCTACACCTAGGAAAAAGAAACCAAATGCACTGTTCTAAGATGGGGGATACTTGGCTCAGCAATACTACATGCAAGAAGCCTGAGGGGAGATAGCACTCTTGTTGTCACACAGAGGAGGGCCAGGATCTCTTCTCGATCATCTCAGAGTGCAAGACACAGCATAATGCGCTCAAGTTACAGGAAGCCAAATTTTGGCTGAACATCAGGGAAAACTTCTTAACTATTAGAGGGGGATGACAATGGAACCAGTTACATAGGGAGGTGGTGGGCTCTCCAACACTGGAGACGTTCAAGAGGCAAGCTACCTGTCGGATATGTTGTTACTTGGATTACTGCATTGAGCAGGGGGTTAGACTCGATGGCTTTATAAGCCCCTTCCAACTGTATGATTCTATAATTCTCTGTTTCTATGAATAAATCAAAGAAAAATACTAAAATAACATACAATAAATTAATAAACCAAAAATGGTGGCAGGAAATCTGAGAAGCTTATAAAGTAAAATGAAGAATACTTGGAAATTCATTTTAAGTTAGACAACATTCATTCATTGCAAAGTGTAACGTGAAATGCAAGTGAGTGAAATTCAAACCTAATATAAAATTGAGATCTATAGGAATTTGGAAGAAGGAAGGACAGTCATGCTCCATTTCCTCAGAAGGCTGGGATCAGTGAAAGGAGGCTGTACATATTTGGCAGCATCCAAAACAGTTCCTCCACATTAAGCTCAGGAAATCATTTAAGTCAGGGATAGGGAACCTCCAGCAGTGTATGTCAATAGCTCATCTAGGTCTCTCTCTCTCTCCCTCCATCTTGGTGATTACGTTTGTATGTGGGCGCTGTCACCTCACCCACTTGGGGGTCTGCCCCCACCCACTGCTGAAATGCAGCCTCAGAGGCTTCCCATTAGTGTAGTTCGGCCCTTGGGCTGAAAAAGGTTCCTTACCCATGATTTAAGTTATACACTGGCTGTACATTACCCACATCCAGTGGAAACATGGGAACTTACCCACGTCCATACCATACATTTAAAGCTCATGGCTTCCTCCAAAAAATCCTAGAAACTGAAGTTTACCCCAGTAGAGCTATACTCAGAGCTGCCCCTAGGCACCGGGAAGTGGGGCAGCTGCCCCGGACCCTGCACCTTGGGGGGCCCCCACACTTGGCGATGAGAAGCTGGGCTGCGGCAGGGTTTTTTCTCTTCAGCCATGCAGTCTCACCAGCCGCTTCCCGCTCTTGGGGAATCTCCCACTCTTCGGCTGCGTGCCTGAGCGGTTTTTCCCCTCTCCGCTCATCAGTTGTGAAGCGGGTGTGCGTGAGGCACTTAGCTAGCTAATTTTAGGCAGGAGGTTTGAATCCCCTGCCTGAGTGGCTTCCTTGTGCTGCCTGCCGCCCGCTCATCAGCTGTGCAGCGCATTTACAGGCATCGCTTGCCGGCTTATTCTGGGCGGGACGTTTGAAAGAGAAAGAATGTGGGGGGGCAGCTATGCTTTTGCCCTGGGCCCCACACATGCTAAGGACAGGCCTGGCTATACTTCCCAGCACCCTTAATAAACAATCTTTCCCAGGATTCTTTGGGGAATGCCATGTTCTTTAAATTTTTGATGTGGAAAGTTGTCAGCATCATTTGCCTGGCACAGTGTCCTTTCCATCCATCTTTCTTGGTTTCACTACTTTAATAATGCATACTAGTTCAGTTATACAAGTGTGGAGGTGCCCAAATTATTTGTTTCCCCTTTCAAAGGATTGGGAGGGAGGAGGTCAGCCTTTAATTTCATGATGGGATTGGCAGATATTCAGGAACAGCAAGAATAGTCATGTGTTCCTTCAAAGCATGGCACAAAGTCGAGAGGGTGACATCACTTCACCCCCAAGTCCTCTAGAACTTGAGGAAGAATAGATTTTGTTCCATGCATGAAAGGCCCTCAGAAGTGGGACTTTCAGAAAAGCAGCAAGCTGTTTCTTCTTCCAGGTGTCTGCAAATCCCAACATGAACTGAATGGCTGACCGTTCCCCTGACCATCTGTGCATGCTGGAGGACTTGTGGGGAGGGGGCTGTTTCTTGCCTGTGCAGCATGAAGTGCAAGACACAGCCCCCCTCCATATTCCCCATTATTTGGGGGAAAGTCAAGGGAGAAGAGCTGTCTCCCATGTCATGCTGAGGTTGGGCAGGTGGTCACTTCTGATGTGCATGAACATTACATAACTCTAAATGTTTACATTCTTTTACATTGGCTGGTCAATTGTCAGGAGATGCAGAGAGCCTCCAAAATATGCTTCAAGGCTTTCCCCATCCCTACAACTGTGCATAGCCCCCTCCCTGCATCTAAAATACATATTGAGAAAGTGGCAGAAAATAAGAATTCCTAATTTCTGAATTTAAATGGATGGGCCTTGCTGGTACAAATGGGTTTACCCCATGATACAAGTGGGGGGTGGTGGAGGGGGGAAGACTTTAAGTGATGGTAGTGGATTTTCCCCATTTTCACTTCAATGTGGTATACCAGCTTGCAGTGGCTGCCAAGGATCCCTTGACTGAAGGATCCATTAATTAAGAACCCCCTCATTTGGTGTTTAAATGATAAACCATAATAGCTGCAGTGCAGCTGTTATAAGCCACCAAGAAAATTATACCCAGCTGAAAGACCCCATAATTAGGTATTTATATAACAGATTGAAAGGACTTTGAGAGATCACAGATTTTCTAACATCTATACTTTTTAAAAGCAACATGACAAAGCCATGAAATAACAGAGCCATGAAAGCAAAGGCAGCCTGAGTCAGTGTGGAAAACCATGACATTTTTGAAGAGAAAAATTGTTACTATTTTGCCCTATTGACATTCATATGGGGCAGATCCACACCATATATTTAAAGTACACCCAATGCACATTTAAATCACATGTCTTCCCCAATGAATCCTGGGAACTGTGCTTTTTGCCTCACAGCTACAGATTCCCAGCAACATTAAAAAAAACTACAGTTCCCATGATTCTTTCAAGGACGTCATGTGTTTTAAATGTGTGTTGGATGTGGATCAATATGCCCAAACAGGTAGTAGGGAATCAAAGGACTTACAGAAAGGGAGTATAGACAGACAAGCTTTTACCTCTCTAGATGTTGGCCCAAGATGCTGTAATCATAAATACAATTGAATCTGATCTACCAAGAGAGATCTATGCGCATAAACACACATAGATGAGTGTTGCTTCTGAATACGGCTTCTGGATGTATATCTTAATTGTAATTCTCATCCACGCCCTATTGAACTGACAGGAGGAAGTTTTTATTTGAAGAGGAATGCACATCTACATCTTGGGTCAGTGTTTGCTATGCTTAATTAGTTTTCAATAACTATAACAGGAAAACAAGTCAGTAATGTCTGAGGGAAGCTGTGGGGAGAGGTTGTCTGGAAATTGGGGAAGCAGGGCCATCAGTATGCTATTGATACCCAACCCTATCTCACCTTTCTGTCAGATTTCAGAGGTAGCGGAGGTCTTGAACCAATACCTAAGGACAGCAATGGACAGGATATGGGCTAACAAACAGGGACTTCCAGACAAGACAAGTGAGCTTTTGCTCACTGGAAATGCTGATCTGGGATTGAGAATACAGCCTACCTTGAATGGTGTAGTAGCACTCCCCTTGAAGGATCAGGTTCATAGCTTGGGAGTACTCCAAGACCTGGCTTTGCTCCTGGATGGTCAGGTAGTGGCTATGGCCAGGAGTTCCTGTTGCACAGTTTCTGCTGATGTGCTAGTTGTGCCCTTTCCTGGAAAAGGTAGTTCTTGCCACTGTCACATATGTCATGGTCACATCCCAGTTAGACCATGGCAATGTGCGCTACCTTTAAAAGAGCTCAGAAACTGCTGCTAGTGTAAAATGCTGTGGCCAGATGGTGATGGGCATTGCTACTCTCATCTTATTGAATCCTTAATTGGCTTCAGGTTTGCTTTCAAGCCCAATTCAAAGTGCTGGTCATCATCTTTAAAACTCTCAGCAGTTTCAGACAGGAATGTTTATCATCATCATCATCATCAAATCCTGTTCCTTTGTTCAATCACCTTCACAAGTAAGATTGTTGGGAATACAGGACAGGGTCTTCTTGGTTTCAGCACCGAGGCTATGGACATCCCGCTCCTGGGAGGCTTGCTTGGCCCTTTTCTTATTCACTTTTCAATGTCTAGTGAAAACTATCCTTTTTTGACTTGCTTTCAGTAGTGGTTACGTTGTTCCCCTGACTGACCTGTTCCATTGCTAATTGTGGTCTTTTTGTGTGCTATTTGAAAGGATTTCTTTAACATATAGTTTAAAGATTATTACTGTTTGTTGTAATTGTATTATTTTGGAGGGAGGGAAAGCTGACATTAAATTAATTAAATTAAACAATATATACATAAATGAATGAATGAATAATGGCCATGTGATTGCCTTATTATTCTACATAGAAATTTCATCTCTGATAGAGAATGCCAAAACATGCCTATCTGCCAATGCAAGTTAGGGGGGTTGGTCCCTTTCCTTGTACTGCCCCCTCCTCGTTAAGAATGTATTAATTTATAAATAAACAGACGATATAAACAGGAATTTATAAGAACAGAAACCAAAAACACTCTGACTCAAAACAATATTGCTCACACATACATAACAGGGCCATGGCTAGAAATCCCCTGCTGTAGTATTCTTGTTAGCTATGCATATTGTGGGTCTGGGCAGTGCCTGGATTGGAGAACCATGTATGCTGCTTTGAAGAAAGGTGGGATATAAAAAGTATGAAATGACATCTATTGGTTCTCTGTTCCAGCTTCTTATGGCTGCTATTGAAAGAGATCCAGGCCCAGCACTAGCAGTATTATTAGAATCATAGAATCATTGAATCTTAGTGTTGGAAGGGGCCTAGAAGGCCATTGAGTCCAACCCCCTGCTCAGTGCAGGAATCCAAATTAAAGCATACCTTAAAGATGGATGTCCAGCTGCCTCTTGAATGCCTCCAGTGTCGGAGAGCCCACCACCTCCCTAGGTAATTGGTTCCATTGTAGTACAGCTTTAACAGTCAGGACGTTTTTCCTGATGTTCAATTGAAATCTTGCTTTCTACAACTTGAGCCCATTATTCTGTGTCCTGCACTCTGGGATGATCGAGAAGAGATCCTGGCCCTTCTCTGTGTGGCAACCTTTCAAAACTTGCAGAGTGCTATTATATCTCCCCTTAGTCTTCTCTTCTCAAGGCTAAACATGCCCAGTTCTTTCAATCTCTCCTCATAGTGCTTTGTTTCTGGTCCCCTGATCATCCTTGTTGCCCTCCTCTGACCCTTCTCACATGTAGTATTGCTGAGCCAAGTATCCCCCATCTTATAACTGTGCATTTGGTTTCTTTTTTCTAGGTAAAGAACTTTGCACTTATCCCTGCTAAATTTCATTCTGTTGTTTTCAGCCCAATGCTTCAGCCTATCAAGATCCCTTTGAATTTTGTTTCTGTCTTCCAAGGTATTAACTATCCCTCCCAATTTTGTATCAACTGCATATTTGATAGGCATTCCCAGCAGCTTCTCATCCAAGTCATTAAATATGTTGAAGAGCACTGGGGCCAGGACCGAGCTCTGCGGTACCCCACTTGTTATCTCCCCCCAGTTTGAGAAGGAACCATTAATAAGCACTCTTTCAGTACAATTCTGTAGCCAGCTGTGGATCCACCTGATAGTTCCATCCAGCCCACATTTGGCTAGCTTGCTAATCAGAATATCATGGGCAGAGCTTGGAAAAGTTACTTTTTTGAACTACAACTCCCATCAGCCCCAGCCAGCATGGCCACTGGATTGGGCTGATGGGAGTTGTAGTTCAAAAAAGTAACTTTTCCAAGCTCTGATCATGGGTCACTTTGCTGAAGTCGAGATATATTATGTCCACAGCATTCCCACAGTCTATTATGTCCACAGCATTCCCACAGTCTATGAGGGAGGTTACCCAATTAAAAAATGAGATAAGATTGGTCTGACAGGATCTGTTCTTGTTAAATCCATGTTGGCCTCTAGTAATCACTTCATTGTTTTCAAGGTGCTTACAGGCTGATCACTTCATAATCTGCTCCAGAATTTTCCCAGTGATTGATGTCAGGTTGACTGATCTGTAGTTCCCAGGTTCCTTCTTTTTGTCCTTTTTGAAGATAGGGACAACATTAGCCATCCTCCAGTCATCCAGCACTTCACGCATCCTCCACCCACGGTTTCGCAAAGATTAATAGACAGTGGTTCTGAGAGTTCTTCAGCCAGTTCCTTTAATGGATGCAGTTTGTCAGGCCCTGCAGATTTCAACTCATTCAAAGTGATTAGGTATTCCTTGACTGTTTGTCTATCAATCTCAAGCTGCAATTCTGCCCCTTCACGTTTCCCAGGAGGCCATAGACTTCTTTTCCAAGAAGACTGAGCCAAAGTAGGAATTGAGCACTTCTGCCTTTTCTTTGTCATCTGTTATCATTTTGCCATCCTCATTGAGTAGCTGTAACACCATTTCTTTTCTCTGTCTCTGAAGAAAGTTTTTTTTGTTGCTTTTGGCATCTTTCGTTAACCTCAGTTCATTCACAGCTTTAGCCTTCCTGATGCCATCCCTGCAATTCCATGCTACTTGTCTGTACTCTTTCTTTGTGATCTGGCCTTCATTCCATTTCCTGTATGTGTCCTTTTTTGTTTTCAGGACATCTCTAAGCTTTCTGTAAAGCCACATTGGCTTCTTCTGCTGTCTTCCCTCTTTTTTCCTTGATGGAATTGTTAGTCATTGTGCCTTTAGAATTTCCGTTTTTAGAAACTCCCACACATCTTGGACTCCTTTTCTCATTAGGGTCACTTGCCATGGAACCTTACTTACCATTGTTCTGTGTTTATTAAAATCAGCTTTTTTGAAGTCCAGGGTATGTATGTGGCTACTCTCAGCTTTTGCTTCCTTTAAAATCAAGAACTCAAGTATAGCGTTGACACTTTTCCCCAGAGTTCCTGTAACTGCCACTTCATGCACCAAGTCATCTCTATTGGTTAGAATCAAGTCAAGGATAGCTGATCCTCTAGTTGCTTCCTCCACCTTCTGTAGGAGAAAGTTATTTCCAGCACAACTCATGAATTTCTTGGAAGGACCCTGTTTGGCAGAATTTGTCTCCCAACAGATATTGAGTAATTGAAGTCCCCTATTACTACTACATCACGCCACCTCGAAACGTTGGTAATTTGCTTTTCAAAAGTTTCATCCTTGTCTTCTCCTTGTCTGGGTGGTCGGTAGTAGACTCCAAGCACCATGTTCCTGTTTTTACTTGCCCCATTTATTTTAATCCAGGTGCTCTCAGTGAAGCTACCAAGCTCATCCTCCTGCATTTCTGTGCTGGGCAAAATATTTTTAACATATAACATAACTCTGCCTCCCTTCCTATTCCTTCTGTTCTTTTTGAACAAGTTATATCCTCCAATTGCAGTGTTCCAGTCATGGGAGTCATCCCACCAAGTATCAGTTATACCTGTCAAGTCGTATTTACACTCCCATATTAAGAGTTCAAGTTTGTCCTGTTTGTTTCCCGTACTTTGGGCATTAGTATACAGACATCGAAGACCATGAGATTTACAGTCTGGCTTCCTTCCTACATTTTTATGAAGACTATTACTGGGCTCCATTAGAGCAGTTCCCTCAGTTCCTCTAACTGTGCACAACCCTTTGTTAGTTGTTACTGCCAAGTTTACATCTCTCTCCCTCTTAGGATTCAATTTAAAACTCTCCTGGTGAAATTCTCCACGCTATGGCCAAACACATTCATCCCAGTCCTTGTGAGCTGCAACCCATCACTTGCCAGCACTCTATCTTCCAGGAAGCGTAGCCCATGGTCCCAGAATCCAAATCTCTCATGTTCGCACCACCTTTGTAGTCAGTCATTCAGTATTTTTCTTTCCATTTCTACTCTTCTAAGTACCGGAAGGAGAAAACTATCTGGGCCCCAAAGTCCTCGAGTTTCCTTCCCAGAGTTTCAAAGTCTGACGTGATTTCTCTGTAGCTCTGCTTGGCAGTATTATTAGTTCCCACATGGATGAGAATAAAGGGATCCCTATTAGTGGACTTTTTGAGTGATGGCAACCCTTCCATCACATCTCTAATCCATCCTCCAGGGAGACAGCATATCTGGCGAGTTCATGGTTCTTCTCGGCATACTTGGCTTTCGATCCCACGCAGTTGGGAGTCTCCCATTACTACTCTTCTTCTTGTCATAGGGCATGGTTTTATTGCCCCTGAGCTTCAGTCTCTTGCTTGCTGTCGTGTGGGGTCTCCTATAATCCTTCTCCTACAGACTGCCCTGTAGTCTCATCTTCAAGTGCCTGGAAACAGTTCCATAGTTCCACCGGTGAAGAGTGTCTTCCAGCTCCTTTACTCCTGTTACCCCTTTCCACAGAGTTTCCTCCACTTCATTGTTGCTCTCCACAACAGTCTCCCCTTCTACTTCAACTTGCTGTTGTTCTTCCACCTCTTGTACTTCTCTTTGCTGTTGTTTTCCAGCGTTCTATCTAAGAACTCTTCGTCTTCTCTTATACTCTTCAGTGTGGCCATCCGCCATTCCAGGCCTCTCACTTTTTCTTCCAACAGCATCACCAGTTTGCACTTGTTGCATGTGTACACCAGGCAAGAAAACAAACATTGCACACACCGTGCAGATCACCACCACTGGAGTGCCCTTCTCGTCCATAGTCTCTACTGCCTTTTGTTTCTTTCTTTCTACTTGTATTGGAATGACCTGTATTTGGTCCTGTCCTCCTTCAGGGTAAATAGGAGAGTCCCACTGGTATGTGGTGCACCATACAAGATTTTTTTTTTAATCTCATCTGGACTAGCTGGCACAGCTCCCTCTGCTCTGCTTTTTTAGGAGTCAGGAAATATAATTACTTGACCATCTAGGTCCAGTCCAGATAAAGAATGAAAATGCACACACAAGACAAGATCATCATCAACAACAAAAAAGCAACAATAGGAGGACAAATGAGAAACAGCAGAACACACAGGGCAGGAGACTCAAGAACAAGGCTTCAGAAGTTCATACATACATATGAGCAGATAAATTATAGTCATGCATGGATGTAGACGTCATGTCATCAATGGTGCTGTAAAAAAAATGTTCAAGGGAAGTGTTGCAGCCAGGAGCCTTCAAATGTTTCAAAAACATCCTTTGTCTTATAAGGACCGAACTTGACGTTATGTGGGATCATGTGGCCAACTCATGACTCCTCCATGCACTTCCTCAGTAATGTCTAGTAAAAGAAGTGTGTCATGTGATATTGTTATATTCACCTCACCCCCACCCCACAAGCAACAGCCAATGAGTTGGACAGCATGAGCAGGGAAATGCTGAATGTGATGGTGCCATGTAATATGTTTCTTTTATTAAACATTGCCAGGGAGATGACGGCTAGCCACCAGTGGCAGCCACACATCCATTATAATAGCTAGTTAGGCCTGAAAACTGCAGTCTGATAGTTTCCTGGGAGTAGATCCATTTAATGCAATGGGACTTGCTAAACAGACATGCATAGAATTGAACTGTAAAACATTCATTGGAGGCTAGAGTACTCTGCTTTGAGGGGAGCATGAATTTTCCAAGCTGGATGAATCATCCATTTGGCTATCAGTTCTTCATGCCTGGATCCAGATAACCTGTGGCTTAGTAGGAACCTACATGAACAGAATATAGAAAACAAAGAAGAGAAAAAACAGATACTACACTGAAAACCTGGTCAGTCCAAGATCTGTTGATTTCACATTTCAGGCCTCGCGATATCTTTCTGTGTTTAAGCATTTTGCCGAGGGGTGGGTGGGAACTGAATGCACGCATTAACTCTAACTTGGCTCAGATTTTTATTTGAGCTTTCCTTTTCCTTTTCTCCTACCCCGCCCCCCCTTTCCCTTCCAGCTCATGCTTTGGAGTAGTTTTCATTCGTATGCAGATTGCACAGAGGAGTTGCTTCTTGTCACTGTGCCTAAAGGTACTTGGACATCAAGGGTGGGGCAGTGAGTAGGAAGGAGCCCCTCAGGGGGCTTTCAACCTTTGTAGAAAATAATGATGTATGAGACAGGGATTCTTTTGGAACCCAAAGAGTACATGACAGATAGAATAATATGGGGGCCAAACAGTGTCTTCACAATTGAGACAGATGGTCTCATCTCATCTCACAGTGATTGTGAGCAGCCCAAGCTAAGATGAGCTTTCTTATGAAGAATGTCATTTGGTGGCAGGTAATGTCTGTCGAACACGATGTCCCTCGGTGGTAGCTTTCCATCCAAGAGGCAAGATCTTGACAGGAGCCAAGGCAGCCTTTGTGGAGGCCTTAATAGCAGCATCCCAGAATCCTTTTTGGCATTGAAATGCACACTTGTCAGGAATGGCCACTTTATACCAGTTTGCATTTGGACCTCAAGTGGCTAGCTGGGCAGGGTCTAAGGAACCCTCAGTGACACAACATCATCAGCTTTATACCAGTATCAGCTTTCCCAGGACTTCATTCGTTCACCTTCTCCCTGCCCCCATTTTCTCTATTTTTCCCATGATAAGAAAACTGGCACAGCTCTGTACGGGAAGGTGAAGTGCCGGAACCAAAGAGAAGTGACCACAACAACAGTGATGATAGAAGTGTATGTATCAACAGGCTGCAAAGAGACAACGGACAGCAAAGGTGCATGTGCAGATACTTGCCCCGGAAAGGCCCTTTAATGCATACTCAGACTACTTCCAACAGAAAGGTTTCCTCCCACATATTTTAATTTGGGGCTTTGGTTTGTTCTGTTCTGCCAAAGGGATGAACTTGAAATATCAAGTAGAAATTTCAAATGAGCATATGATAAAAGTTGGATTTCTGATTCAGAATGATAGCTATTGTAGGGTGAAAGAGCAAGGATTGTGCAATTTGTTGTGATCAAGCAAGCCAAACTGAGTTTGGTCCACCAGGAGTTCAACAAAGAGTGTTATCTGTAGCACAAATGGTACAAAAGATGAATTCCTTAAAGACAGGATTTTTTGGGGGGGGGACATTATAGGACAAAGAACTCAGGTAATGTGTTGTCATTATTAATCACAATATGATTTTCCCATTGGAGAGTGGCGGGAAGGTAACAAAGGGATCTCTGGCCAATAGGAACTCACAGCCAGGTGACTTAAGTGTCCTCTGTGGGGAAAGGTAAAGACTTGTCTCTGGAAATGTAAATTTAGAATGGGTCTAATTACTGGGGGAAGGGGCTTGTGTGCCCATTGTAACTTTTCCTGGAAATTCATGCCTGAAGAAGGGTATCATTGAGACGGATACTTGCATTAGATATGGCCACAGTTTCAGGGACTAATTAAGCTTGTACTTACCTGATCCATCATGCATATTGGTTAAGAAAGGGAAATTCCCTTGTACATCAGCTACTATGGAAAGCATCTTTGGCGGGAAGCACTGGGGCTTCCCCTGACATTTAGCTTGAACTACTCTGGCTTCCTCTGATTCCTTGCACTGGCACTGCTTCATTACTCAGAGCAAAGCCAACATAAACCATAGTCTCCAGGCACATGCAGAGTTGCAGAAGAACTGAGCTTCTCAATAACACAGGCGACATCTTTTTTGTGAAAGTTACCCAGAATTCCGTGCCGCTTTACTGAACCTCAGACTTGTGGCCTATAATGTGGCCTTCAACCAGTCTTATAACCAGGTTTCTGAGGGCCCTCGGGCACAGGGTATCAGGTATCAGCTGAATCTATCAAATCTACACTTTCTGAAACAGAATGAGAACCAAAACACAGCCAACCTTTGAAACTCGCATTTATTCGAATTTTGCAATGTAGTTCGCCAACCAAAAAAAAAAATACATATGTTAGGGGAAGTGTGTAAAATGAATATATGAGTAACAATAACATACAAAAATGCATTATATGGTGAGAACTACTTGCAAAATGTACATTGGTCAAAACTGCCTACAAAAATGTGTTTATTAGGAGAAATTTGCACTAAAATGCTGGAGAATTTTCATGAGGATTTTTTATTAAAAAAAATGGCAAATTGCTGCAGAAATGTGGAAAACTGAATTTAAGATTTGAAAAATAAGAAACTGAAAACCAAAACTGACAGATCTTTCCATTCCTACCTAGTTCATCCTGTTTTTTATGTCAGAGAACCCCAGAACTGGATCTGATGCCCTTCGTCCCTCCCCTGCTCCACTGCTTAGCAGTGAAATGAAGATGGAATTCTTTAAGTCAGAATATCTGGAGGAAGTGCCTATGAACGTGGGAGTTCCTAAGGCCAGGGATAAGAAAACTGCACTTCTGAGAAGAGGAAAAACAAAGCAGCTGCATTAACTCCTTCTTTGGGGTCGTATATTTTAATCATAACAACCAAAGATCTATACTTCCTTTCTAAAAATGAGGAAATGACACAAGGCTTTGAATTGTTGAGTTTCAACAGCAACTCACTGAATGAACAGTGTTGAAACTGCCTTACAGTACTTTCATTGTGTCATATCTTTATATCCAAAGCTTTGGGAACTGTTTGTTATAAAGAAAGACCAACATCAATCATTCAGTGTTGAATTGCCAGCCAGATGGGTAAGGGGGAAAACTTATTCATTTATGGTGCAAGCCTAGGCATGTCTACTTGGAAGTAAGTCTCACTGAGTACAGTGGGACTTGCTCTCAGGTAAAGTGCATTCAGGATTGTAGCTTTAGGGTGCATACACTCGCTTGTAGCAAATCGATGTAGTTTTTCTTCAATACAGAATTGTTCATGCTCGTCGTCAACATGTTGCTTTCAATATAGATTGATTCTACATCCACAAGGGTGGGTGTGGTTACTTGATACATGTTTGAAAGCCCTCCCCTTGATTAGGTTATCCACGCCTTTTCGTCCCTGCATATGCTCCCAGGTGAATGAAGAAGGAAGTGGTTATTGCAATCTTGGTATATGCCCACCTAGAACATCATTGGGCAGATGTAGATACACCCCCCATTGCCAGGACCGCCTACCTCAGTTTTCAAATGGACACACTGTGGGGTAAGGCAGAATCAATCTGCAAGGGGCTTTTATTTTCAGAATGAAACCATTTTTCTCAAGAAGTACTTTTCAGGGGCACAAAATATGCAGTAGAGATAGATTGTGTGTGGTGGACTACATAGAAAAAGCAAGTACTCAGTCTCCATTGGTTCTAGAATAAAATGTCATGTGTATGCTATCTTAGCCAATTATTAAAACAAGATACTAAAACACGAATCGTGTTTCTGCAATTCTATTTCAGTGATTCTGGTCTTCATAGGCTGGACCACACATGCAGTTTATCGCTTCATGACTGACTATCAGGTGGCAACTGGCAGGTGTGGATGAGGGATCATAGATCACACAACACAAAATACGCTTAGCATCTCAAATACACTGGTTTTCAGTGGAGTCAGTTGACATTCAGCTGTGCCCCTCATCGGCAACAAAAGCTATGCATGAATGTGTGAATTGACTCCATGTGTTTCTTGTTCGTAGTTTTCACCTTCTGTTTCTAACAGAGTTCCTGGACCTGTAATAGCTGTGTAGTAGGAAGAATTCAAGAGGTGCGGCTCCATTATCCCTGCATGTCTGTCCTGGGACCAAACTTCAAAGCACTGTCCACTAAAATATCAGCTTCAGTTGACTGAAAGAGCCCGCAAGAAGCCAAAGTGTCAAAAACGTTCATCATTTCTGGCAACTTTCATTGTCCAAAGAAGAGTGGTATATATTTTTAATGTTTATTATTGTTCAGTTTTCTAATGATGTGGTTTAAAATGACAGATACAACATGTATTACAAATTCAACAAAGAGAGGAAATACAAAACAAGAATAATAAAGTGAAGAAGGAAAAAGGAGAAAGACAAGATGGGAATGTAGTTTTCCAGTTTTAACACGGAAAACTCTGAATACTGGAGTGGAGATCTCTTAAAACCTAGCCATAACATAGGATATGCTAGGGTTGCCAGGTTCAATCCCTGAGACTGATCTTGTATCTTTAGGAGAAGAGAAAGTCAGCCAAGTGCAGGTGTTCTTGCATCCCTGTAATGGGAAAAACCACAAGGTGGAATTCTCCCTCCCCCCTGCACAACTTTTAAAGATACAGAAGACCTCTTGGTTGCCAGGCCCAGCCTCCAAAAGGTCTTTTAATAATAATAATAATAATAAACTTTATTTCTACCCCGCCCTTTTTCCAATAGGACTCAGAGCAGCTTACAACTAAAAACAACATCATTAAAACATACAGAGTATATATTATTAAAAAAGAATTAAACTGTAAGGGAAAATTAAAAACTATAAGATAAAAGTTAAAACAGCGAACAATTTAAAATAATAAAATCATATAATATGATCACCAAGACATCTGAACAATAGTCATCTGAACAATAAACTAAGCCAAACATTTCATATTAACAAATATACAATAAAATTATGGATACACTGTTTTACGGTGGCTCCGTTCCTATCTCTCAGACAGGCGCCAGCGGGTAGCATTGGGGGATTTTATTTTATTTATTTATTTGTTTCATTTATAGACCGCCCATAGCGAGTGGCTCTCTGGGCAGTTTCCAAAAGGTTAAAATACAAAATATCAACAATAAAATCAGACAACAAACAATAAACACAAGCAGCAACTAAAGAAAAAAATCAAAAATAAAAAATTTAAATTATAACATAAAGGCTTAAAATGCCTGGGAGCATAGCCAGGTCTTAACCTGGCGCCGAAAAGATAGAAGCGTAGGCACCAGGCGTACTTCTTCGGGGAGGCTGTTCCACAGTTCGGGGGCCACTACAGAAAAGGCCCTAGATCGAGTAACTGTCCTCCGGGCTTCTCGATGGGTTGGTACCCGGAGGAGGGCCTTAGATGCTGAGCGAAGTGACCGGGTAGGTTCATAGCGGGAGAGGCGTTCCACAAGATATTGCAGTCCCACGCCGTGTAAGGCTTTATAGGTCAAAACCAGCACCTTGAATCTGGCTCGGAAACAAATAGGTAGCCAGTGCAAACAGGCCAGAACAGGTGTTATATGTGCTGACCGGCTGGTCCTCGTCAGCAGTCTGGCTGCTGCGTTTTGCACTAGCTGAAGCTTCCGAACTGTCTTCAAGGGCAGCCCTACGTAGAGCGCATTACAGTAATCCAGCCTAGAAGTTACCAGAGCATGACCCTTGGCCTCTCACTTGTGGAGTGCCACAGGGTTCTATCCTCTCCCCCATGCTATTCAACATCTATGTAAAGCCGCTGGGGGCCATCATCAGGAGATTTGGGCTGCAGTGCCACCAATATGCGGATGACACTCAGCTCTATCTCTCGTTTAAATCCTCACCAGAGTTGGCTGTGGATACCATGTCAAAGTGCCTGGACTCCGTAAGTGAATGGATGGGAAGGAATAGGCTGAAGCTAAACCCCGACAAGACCGAAGTGTTGCTAGTGGACGACAAGGGAAGATTGGGAGATATAGACCTGGTGTTCAATGGGGTCAGTTTGCCCCTGAAAGACCAGGTCCGCAGCCTTGGGGTCATTCTTGACTCCCAGCTGTCTATGGAGGCTCAGATTTCGGCTGTGAGCCGGGCAGCTTGGTATCAATTACATCTGATACAAAGGCTACAACCCTACCTTCCAGCCCATCTGCTCCCACGGGTGATACATGCTGTGGTCTCCTCTCGCTTAGACTACTGCAATGCGCTCTACATGGGGCTACCCTTGAAAACGGTCCGGAAATTACAACTGATACAGAATGCGGCAGCTCGGTTGCTCAAGAAAAGCCGTCGCCGTGATCATATTACTCCAGTGTTAATAGATCTACACTGGCTACCAGTTATTTACCGGGCCCAATTCAAGGTGTTGGTGTTGACCTTTAAAGCCCTATACGGTTTCGGCCCAGTTTATCTGAAGGAGCGCCTCCAGCACCACCAATTATGCCGCCTGACGAGATCAGCCACACAAGACCTTCTCTCGGTTCCACCAACTAAAACAGCGAGACTGGTGCGGACCAGAGAGAGGGCATTTTCGATTGTGGCCCCCACCCTCTGGAATTCCCTTCCTTTCGATCTTCGCCATGCCCCCTCCCTAATAGGTTTCCACCGGGCCTTGAAAACCTGGCTATTCAGGCAGGCCTATGGGATCTCTGGGGCGGGTTAGTTATTAATGTTGTTATTAATTGGTAGTGTGGTGCTTAGATGAATGATGGTTTTATTGATTGTATATTGTATTTTATTGTATTATTGTACGTCGCCTAGAGTGGCCGTTAATTCGGCCAGATAGGCGACTCATAAATAAAATTTTATTATTATTATTATTATAAGGTGTGACAATAAGAATACTAGAGCACAACCCAGATTAACAGCAAACAATGCTAACTCTTGATCCCAGCAGCAGCCCCTTAACAATATCCCACTCTGATAGTCTCTAAACATCCCAAGCAAGCAGAAGCAGCTTTTGGAAATGGAGACAGTCAAGGTCCCACCTTTGGTTCCTTTCCTTCTTAAAAAAAGCTCTGTAGTATTTTCTTTGTTTACTGTCTTCTCTTTGGTTTTCACCCTCAGTTATGAGATGGAGCAGATTTATGATTGATCACATGTAAAACTGAGATGGAACAGAAACAGACTGATCCATCCATCCCTAATCTGGCCACACTTCATTACTTTTACCGCAGTGAACATTCAGTGGAGCCTGGACCATTAGAGCAAATGGGGCACTGGCTCACCAACCTGTCTTTGTACTGTCCTAGCCATTCCAGGGGGGTGGCCCTGGCTATCAGCTTCCTCCTCTTGTTCCATGTTGTCCTTGTTGAACTCAGCAGGCAGGAGGGGGATGGGGAGAAAACTAGAATTAGTTGGTTCTGGGGGTTTTTATACACTAGAATTGGATCAGAAAGGGTTCTCTCTCTCTCTCTCTCTCTCTCTCATTGAGAATTACCCCTTTAAACATTTATATGAAATGTTTTGTCCTTGGAAAATCAAAACTCTTCCCCATCTCCACACGGAGTCATACTGAAAAAAAACCTTAAGAAAAATTGTCATATTGAAAAATGGGTAATGAAATAAATATATAAGTCAAAACTATACATATATTACATATCTAAAAGTGAACATAATTAAAATTAGATGAAAACCATTAACAACTCCCTGCCCCTTGTTTTTGTTTCATTTTGTAGTTGTGTGAAACCATTTCTTACATTTCTTTTATCAGTGCCGCCTCTCTCAGTTTCAGACCAAACATATGCTGGCAAAGTTTTCAGTTTCTGGATGCAAATCTAAACAGATCTGGGACTGAACTTCTTAAGCTTCTTGGACCCAAGAATCTGGAAAGAAGAGAGCAATCTGGTAGTTGTTAGGCACACACAGCAATCTCCTCTACCAGCACCTTCCCTCTTCTTTCTTCAGTCCCCCCCTTAATCTAAATGTTTGTTTTTGGGGGGGGGGTATTTTCTTCAGAGACAGTAAATCTGGATTAAATGGGGAAATAATATGGGACAGCATTTTGATGAGGACAGCATTGTGGGGGCACTAAGCAAAAATTGCTTGCATGAACAACACAGAGTCCACAATAAAGTGTGTTGAGGAACTACCCATACTGTCTGCAACACATGTCAAAGAGTCAGACTTTTTGACATGCTATAGCTATGCTGAAGTGGAACCCTAATCAGGACAGGACATGAGATCTGGGGTGGCACCAGAAAGAAATTGGGGGGTCACAGAAGGGGCAAAGTATATTTCCAGGTAGGTGAGCTGTGTCCCACATGTTAAGATTTCTGAAAGCAAAATAATGGTATATGTCACACTGAAACTGCCATCCTAAACATATTTTTTTCTGAAACAAGTCATATATTCATTTAGATAATTTTATATTAATTTACAAAACTATTTATATACTGCTATTCATAAACAATTAAAGTAGTTTACAACCATCATATACACATGTATACTCACAGTAAAACCATGTAAAAAAATTAAAATTTGAAATCTTTAACAGACTACTGCAGAAAGATATCTTCTCAATTATCTCATCCTCAGCCACAAGGAAAAGGGAACAGAGAACACGGTAGAAGAAAAGCATTGCAAAATCAGCTTTTTAATGCCTGTTTCCTTTTGGCCTTTTCCAATTTCTGAGCAACTTCAAATTAGCTGCTTAAGATTGTATTTTGGATCCCTCAGAGAGGTTTCTGGTCCTGTCAAGACATTTGTTTGAGGGAGAAAATTACCCTAAATATTTTGGGTATCACTCCCTCCACACACAAAATATAAAGTGTGTGGAATAGATCAGAGCTTGGAATATTACTTTTAAAAAGTAATAAATTACAGTTACAATTGCATGGCCCAGAAAAGTAGTAATTACTGTTACAATCACAACTGCTCTGAAAGTATCTGATTATTTTACTTTTTTCAAAAGTAATCACTACAACTACATTTCAGTTACTTTTTTAAAAAAATGCCTACAAGGTGCTGGCCTTGGCTGCTGCACATCTAAGTAGCTAAAACAACATTAAAAAATAAACACACACATACAGAGGTAGCAGAACAATTCTTTTTATCCATAAGATAGCAATGGTGGTCTCTCCGCTGGTAAGGGAGGTGGGAAAGGAGGTAGAGGCCACTACTCAGATCTTAGCACGTCAAACCAACTGCCACCACCTTCCACTCAGCCAGCAAGCATAATCTCTCTCACTTAACCACCTCCCAGACCCTGCCCTGTCACCAACTAAGGGACACTCACCCAAGCAAACATTTTCCTGAGATGCAAAAAAGTTAAAATACTGCAAATGCAGCACAGTAGCCAGAGAGGGTGGTGAAGGCCACTTTGTGTGCCAAATGGAAACACAGTATTCACACACACACACAAACACACACATCATCTTTCACTTCCACAGTTCTTTATGTCCATTCTGCTGCTGCCTCCTTCTCCTCCTTTATCCATGTTCTTGCCCTCCAGCTCCTTCTTCCCTCCACTCCATTCTTCACCACCACCATCCATTTTTTTAAACAATTGTTTTCTCTACTCCTACCCACCCACAGAGCATGAGGAAAGAGCGACACTGCACAGAAGCCTAGTTTGAGGCACATGATTTTCATCCACAAATCAGAGGAGCAGAAGATTTCCCTTGCTCCCTCCCCCACCAAGTAATGCCCCAAAGTAATGCTGGAAACATTACAATTACTCAACAACAGTAATGAAATTACTCCTAGTTCTATTACTATCAAAATGTAAAGGAATTACCCACTTGTTCCTCAAAAAACTAATTACTTCCAAGTTCTGGAATAGATTTTAATGTTTTATTACTGATTATGTCTATCTAGTCTTATTACTGATCTTAGTAAGCAACTCTAGAAACTTTTTTAGGCTGAAGAATGGAGTAAAGATGGTTTATGTTTCTGTCAGGCCAGGATGAAGCATGCACTGTAACAATGGGTGTTGCTGGATTACAGCTCTCCTTTATTTTATTTGTGTAACTTATATACCACTTAATGTAACAAAATCTCTAAGTGGGTCACACAAATGACAATAATAAAACCAGAAGCGAAAAGTAAAATATACATCAAAATGCAATAAAAATCCAATAAAATATTTTATTTACACTTATTTAACAAAATTTATATCCTGCTTCAATATCAAGACCTCTAAGTGGTTTTCAAAAAAGTGAAGCAAATTAAGGGCTAAGGAAAGCCTAACTAAACAAGTTTTCTGGAAAGCAAAGCCCACCACAGTGGGTGTCGCTTGGATTGCATGAGGATGGATGTTCCTTAGGGTTGGTGCTATTCCAAAGAAGGCCCTCTTTTGTGATATCACAAGATGGCAATTCATCTGATTATCAACCTATGTTAGACCTGCTTTGTTTACAGTCTAGTTTATTTTAACAAGTCTGCTTACTATTTAGCACTCATGATACACAAAGATACCGCCCTTTTCAGGTTTGCTTGGGGGTTTTTTAATGAAGCTTTTTGCAACTTTAGCACAACCTTGGCATACATTGGATGCCCTTAATGACATACCATGAGTCTGTGCGAGCCATGATCACTTATAAAGTATGAGGTTTTTCACAAGGCAACTGTTAGAACTGAGGGCTGTACTAATGTTCTTACAGAAGTAGCTGCCTTAGCACATGTGCTCATCCATTTATAGTATTTATTTATTTATTTATTATTTGATTTATATCCCACCCTTCCTCCCAGTAGGAGCCCAGGGCTGCAAACAAAAGCACTAAAAACAATTTAAAACCTCAAAGAAAACAGACTTTAATATATATTAAAACAAAACATAGTTTAAAACATTTAAAAAGGTTTAAAAATATATTTTAAAAAAGATGTACAAATATCTATTTCTTTAAAAAAGAAGGTTTAAAAACATATTAAAAGCAATTCTAACACAGATGCAGACTGGGATAAGGTCTCAACTTAAAAGTCTTGTTGAAAGAGGAAGGTCTTCAGTAGGCGCCAAAGAGATAACACAGATGGCGCCTGTCTAATATTTAACGGGAGGGAATTCCAAAGCATAGGTGCCACTACACTAAGGTTTGCTTCCTATGTTGTGTGGAATGGACCTCCTGATAAGATGGCATCTGCAGGAGGCCCTCACCTGCAGAGTGCAGTGGTTGACTGGGTATATAAGGGATAAGTCAGTCTTTCAGAAGGGTGCCCAGCATAAGCAGAAACACCTCGTGATTATACAGAGGGTCTTGGCTGCTTTAGTTTGTCTCCATATGATGTGTGCTGTGCTGATCAAGGTGGTGTGGCCTCCCATCTGTTGGTCTGTTGGTGCCCCTGCATACTGTAGATTTCATATCTGGTGAGCATGCTCCCTGGTTGTATGGTACATCCGGTAGTAGGCTAGCACCATTAGCAGAAATGGAATGTAGAAGGCAACCACGGAACAAGTGATAGCATAGGGCTTGTTGACTACAAATATGCAGTGAGCTGAATGGGGCACATTGCTGAACTGCCTTTTCTCTATGAAGTCCATGATGCCTTCCATTATAGAGAGAAAAGAAATAAACTTTGGGATTACCCAGCAGCCATCCAGCATTAGAGCAATGTGCAGTGGTGCCATCTTATTCCTATTAACAGTGTAGTACCTGTCTAGTGAGATACAGCAGAGATGGAGAATTGATGCTGCAGTGAGGAGGACATCTAGAGATTTGCGGACCAAGCAGAAACCCTTCCATAAATCCATTGAACTTGAACCATCTCAATGGCTCCAAATGGCATCACCCACAGAATGGATACCAGCAAGTCAGCAAAGGCAAGAGAGACTATGAAATAATTAGTCTTGATTTTCCTGAGTTGCCAGTCCATGCATACAGCCACCATCACCAGAAAAATTTCCAGGATAGCCATAAGAATAACTGCAGAAATAAAGGTGAGCAGTGCAATCTTCTCTGCCACGCCAATCCCTCAGTAGAGCTCACATCCTTCACAGGCAACAGACATGGAAAACTGGGAGTTCAGCATCCACTGGTGGTCCATTGCAGGGAGAGCACCCTAGACGCCCACAGCCCAGCTAATCCTGCTTACCTGGTTGGCTGCCTCTGTTCTGTTGTGGCTCGTTGCGTTGTACCTTCAGGGAGAAGATGTAAATAGGTCATCCGGGCACGGCTGGAAAGGGGCATGCTGATGAGAGTTGGAGTTTAACAACATCTGGTGAACCACAGATTCTTCCTACCCCAACGTATTACATACGTCAGTAATTGACAACTTTCAAGGCTGGCAAACAGGAAAACGGTATGATTAAAGGGAAATGTTCTAGGATTGATGATGTTTTTTATTGGCCTTGCTGCTGTGCCTTTAGTACCACCATGCCTGCATGCTACACAGTTATTAGGCAGACTGTAAGGCATAGGAACATAGAACCTGCCCTATATTGAGTCAGAATATTGATGCATCTAGCTCAGCATTGTCCACATTGACTGGAAGTGGCTCTCCAGAGTTTCAGGCAGGAGGACATTGCCAGCCCTACCTGGAGATGCTGAGGACCTGGGACTTTCTGCATGCAAATCACATGCTCCACCACTGAGCTATGGGCCTTCCCTAAATGCTTATCCTACCATTTGTCTTCATGCCAGAAAAAGCTGTGGTTCAAGCTACTGGCAAAGGCACAAGATAAAAGCAGGATCCAGCAAATACAAAACTAAATTACCCCACAAAGCCTAGAAAACGCTATGGACAAATGATGCAATTAATGCCACAATCATTTAGCTTGAATCTAGGCAAAAGCAGGCCCCTCTAAGCCTATTCAAATCAGTGGCCTTACGCACGCCTAATTCTGCAAAGGATCAGGCTGATCACCTTTTAAAACGTTGCTGGGATCATGAGAACATTAGTCATATAGAAAGCCATATGCATATTTAAATGATGGTGTTTCAGTTCACAATGTGATAGATCATACAGGCATGATGTATAGAACTGGGAGGGCACCGTTCACAGAAATTCAGCCAGATGGAACTCTGCTTTGGACATATTTTAGAGTTACAAATACAAGTATATATACCAGTGCCAAACAGAAATCTTCTGGGGGAGATGGTCAAACCAAAATTTTAGAAAGCACATGCAACACACTACTAGTATGGGCTATGGCACAGGAACAAGGGTTAAAAATAATTCCGGTGATTATTGAGAGCAGACGCAATGTGTTCTTACCTCCTATAAGTCCATTAGCTAGTTCAAAACCTCTAGCTAGAGTTGCCAACTACCCCAGCTCCTGTGCTTTTACTGCTGTATTTCTGCTTTGCAGAAAGAAATGGAATGAAAAACTTTCCCCATTGCTTCCTCTTCTTGGTTTCAAATTTCCATCTGTTACCAGGGAAGGTTTCTTCTACCTCACCCTTCTGGCTAGAGCTTTGGTCAATACTGTGACCCTTTCTCACCTTCTCCTCTTTAGCTTTCCCTTTCACACAACCGAGGGGCCCTCCAAACATCTTTTTTTACTGTGCATTCATGATGATTTGTGCTCATGATGGTGCCAGGGTGGTTGTATGATGCCACTTTCAATACTGTTTGCACCTGCAAAAGTTTTGGGGCTGACATACTGCTTCATTTCCAATCAGTGCATGTCCTGTAACATCCTGCTGAAATCATGGGCTTGTTTACACGGCAAGAAAATCTGCATCTGGTCCAAAATGGAGATCCTTTAAATTTGGACCGTTTACTCAACGTTTTAACAAAAGCGCGTGCATTGTGCTGCTTTTGCTTTTAACACCGGGTTTAATCGATGCGGTTAAAAACAGGATTTACCTTGAAAAAACGCATCCACTTCAGTGCATGTAAACGTTTCTCTGGTCACTTGTTATACCACCAATGTTTTGTTGTGCTGTAGTGGAAGAGTGCCTTTCCAGACAATGATAAGGCAATAACACTGGGGAAGCATTGCAGAACGAGTCATAAAGCAGAATGATGTGTGGAGGATCCAGTAGAAATCCACCACTAATGCACTAGTATTGTTTCAATGACATGTTGAAAAATATACCCCCAAACAGTCTGCCCCCCACCCAAGACCTCTCCCCTCTGTCCAGAACTCTGCTGCCCAAATCATTCATTCCTTTCATCATTCAGCTCATGTGACACCCATCCTCAAACCTCTGCACTGACTTTCCAACCTTTACACATCCAGCACAAATTTGCCTTTTCCTTTAAATCTCCCCACAGCCTTGTTCCATCCTATGTTTCTGCTCTTATTTGCTGTTACATCCCAGCATGTGGCCTTTGCTCCACAAACAGTATCATCCTTAGTGGCTCACAGAGGTCTTGGGAGTCAAATGACTCCAGGTACTCCCAGATGAGTGCTTATTGAAGGATTGGTGCTCCTCATCCATGCAAGTTTTTTTTATATCATTGAGATAAAAATCCCAGCCCATATCCCCGCCTCATTTAATCCAGGGAAAATACAATTTAAAAAGCTGTTGCCACCAACCTATTTGCCATATTAAGCCCCTGTCTGAAAACACCTTTAGTCCATTTTTCCATATTCCTAGAACTCCCTCCTGGTATATGTACCTGGCCAGGCCTGACATCAGCACAGGGCGTTATCATTGGTCAGCTGTTGACAGCCTGACACTTGCCCTGAGCCCCTGCCATTTTAAATTTCTTCTACATCAGGGCACTGTGGGAAATTTAAAATAACAGTTCCAAGCCACCAGTGCTGCCGCCACTGCCAGGTAAGTGGCCCACCATCTTTGCAAAAGGCAATCTTGAAAAGAAATTAATTCAATGTTAAGAATTTACAGATGGAGCAGAGCAAGTGCACCAACTTGATGATCTGATGATGCTTGAAGAATCACTAGAAAGTTAAAATCAGTTTGTTGGTTGCAGTTTTGTGCTGTATATCTTAAAACTAATAAAAATTTAAAATAATATTTTAAAAAGAATCACTAGAAAGTATCAGTTTGCTCACACTTCTCCCTACAATGAGTAAATCAGAAACCGGTTAACCTCTTGAGTTTCAAAACTACATGACACATGTTCATCAAACCAGTGAAAGACATGCCTTAGATTAAAATTTGAACGTTTGAATGTTATTTACAGGCAGAGCAAAGTTCAATGTTCAGGAACAGTGAAAAATATCCTCCTTTGATCAGAGTTCTTGCATTGCTCTTTCTTGGCTATTATTCAACCTGTTTCTTTGAAATGTGGACAGCTGCAGCATTGACTTTCTGCCAGGGGGATCCTTTGTACTAATTCACACTGATGGAAGTAATCAGAGATATATTTATAAGGAACTGAAAAGTTGTGCTTTATTATGGCAGAATGCTAGACGTGGTCCTGCCTTAAACAGCTAACAGTGCGATCCTAGATGTGTCTCCTTCTCAGTAGTAAATCCCATTAGATTAAATGGAACTTACACCCAGGTAAGAAGATAGAGGAATGTGCACAAGACTGTAAGCTTAAAGCATACATGTAAGTGTGCATATGACTGCAGCCTAAATAGCCACTCTCACATCTGTCTAGCATTTTCTGAACCCCATGTAGGTACACTCTTTGCTTTCCCAGACCACGCTCTGTATTTCCCAAGACCACAAGCCATGTAGAAACCACATGCATTTTAGGCCTGCATTGCAAAGACAGGAACCAGGCCTGGCACAATGCTCCCCTGCTTCTGTGTGACTTTGAAAGGTTCAGGCAACCATCTGTCTGGATCTGGACAAGTGCAAATCGCCTTGAAATAAGGACTTTCAAGGACTCCCAACACTTCTATGAGTCCCATTGAAGGCAGTGTATCAGTAGCTAGGATTGATGCCACCGCAGCTCAAGAAAACTAAACAGTTTGCCTTTTGTGTGTCTGGGGTTTTCTACTACAAGGAAGCATTGGGAAAGAAAGTACAAATATTTGGTTTCACAATTCAAGCATTGTTTCAGATCACAGAAGTTAGCTGTACATTGTGAGTCAATGGCATGCAAACTATGAGAAATCTAGGCATCTATTTTTAAATATGCAGAAGGTCCCCGGGTCACTTCTCTTCTGCTTCTGTTGCTAGCCTTCTATAAAAGGCCTAAGCAAACAAGTGGGTTAGTTTTAGGACAGGCCCTGTATTAAATAGGACTGTTTGACCAGGTCACAACCGCTTTTTCTTGCACCTCACTATCCTAACATGTCTCTCCAACAAGAGCTTAATATGCTTATAGTTTAACTTTGATTACATTTATTTGTCCCATACTTATATTTTAAGGGAGCAGCACCCTCTTCTGGCAAACTGAAAGAATGCCAGGCAGTCCTGATCTGAATATGTGGACTGTGCCCAACACTCTATGCATTTCCTGTGTTAGTGGTTCAGTGTGTTCATACCAAGGAAGGAAGTTCCTGCCTGCAAAAAGTGATTCCATTGCTGAGTAAGAATTAATAAAACATTGCTTTATTTATTTATTTATTTATTTATAAGGGCTCTCAAAGTGGTTTATGTAAAAACAATAATAAATAAAGCAGCCCCTACCGGTAAGTTAAAAGACATGGCACAGAAGGAAAGGGGGGCGGGGAGGGAAGACGAAAACAAACTCAGACACCAGTCCTTAAAATTACAAAGTTCCAGCTTGGAGAAACTATTCAGGGCGAGGAAGAATGAAATGGAGCTGGTCTCTCAGTTAGCACGACCAATGGAGTGGCCCTACAGCTTCTTTTCCTCTGCTGTAGCCTGATGGAATGGCTGCTATTAGATGACAGTTGATGGAGGGAGGAAACCATTTAATAAGCTGATCTCTCAGCAGAGCTGGATCCTAGTTTTTGGCTCTCCCTGTGCTACAGCCAGGTGCAGACTGTATTTCAACTGAAACAGTTCCACTTTGTTTGCTTTTTACAATTCTGGTCCATCTGGCTGAAAGCATCTGAACTTCAGCAGAATGATTTTCCCTGAATGGGTCAAAAAGGAAAAGTGCATCTGAGCATGCAAAGAGTGCCTTTCCCTTCCAATACAAAACAGTTTTTTATTTAAAAGGTAGTGAATTGCCCCATTGGGAAAGATATGCTGTGTTGTGGCTCATTCAGACACGCAAGACACCATTTGATATTGCAGCCATCAGCATGCATGTGTGAATTCACTTTTAGGACTTAATTGGAAGCCATCTCAGCAAACACACATTCCCAAAGTCTTTTCTGCAGAGATAATACGAGGAGAAAGGAGGACATTTGCAGGGGAGGATCATCAGACAAGAGGCTGGGGTGTTTAAAAACTCCTATACCTTTTCATTCTCCCCTACAAACACAGACACAAACCTCTGCCCTCCCCTGCACAATTTCCGCATAGGCAGGCTAACTTCCACTTTGGGAGCCTGGTCATTTGTGTGTGTCAATCAAAAACTGACTGGCTCAGAGCGGGGGTGGCATTTGCAGGGGAGAACTGGCAGTTAGGAGAAGGGCCATCCCAGTTCCCCCTGCAAGTGCCCTCTCTGCCCCTATATTAGTGACACAAAGGAAATGCAGGGTTAGGAACAAAACTGCAGCCATGCAGAAGAGCAGCCATTGTAGCAAAGCATGACCTTCACGTCAAACCTCTCTTGGTGGTGAAATAAGCCTTCTCTAATTTGTGAGGATGCTTTAACTTGGATTCCTGCGCTGAGGAGGGGGTTGGACCCGATGGCCTTATAGGCCCAACTCTATGATTCTATGATTTCCATGAGTAAGGCTGAGGGAGTATATCAAGGGAGAGGATGCTCCATTGGCAATATCTCTTCTTTTTCTTTCCTCCTTTGCATCACCCACACATCAGCTTACTGTTGCCAATGAGTCCCTTGTGCTCCTTTGGAAGCAGCTTTGCCTTGAACTATGAGGACATCTCCCATAGCCGTGAAGATCCTCACCACAGCGTTCTCTTCACCTGGCTGAAGGTATGCTCTTGGTACAGTTTTAAATTCAGCAATCGTTGGGAAATGGGAGGGGGGAGAGAGGGGAGAACCCCAAAGGAGATAGAAAGAAAGTGGAATTCTTCATGCCACTCGTTGCTAAGATCTCCCGTCACACCCGTTGCTGGAGAGTGCTTGAGCAAGCGTATCTGAAGCATATGAGCAAGATGGTGTGACAAAGGGATTGTTATTTATGTTTTCCTTTTTATTGATTTGGACCAGTCAGTTTGCAGCAAGGAAAAAAAGGAGAGCAAGCTGCAAGGAGAGCCCAATCATAATGTATGGCAGGGGTTAGCCAATATGGTACCGCCCCCAGATGTTGTTGGATGACAACTCCCACCACCCTCACCATGGGCTATTCTGTCTGGGGCTGGTGGAAGCTAGAGTCCAACAACCTCTGGAGGACAGCACCACATTAGCTACCCCTGATGTATCTAAAATTTGAAAGGATCAAGGTTAGCATAAGAGCATAAGAACAGCCTGCTGGATCAGGCCAGTGGCCCATCTAGTCCAGCATCCTGTTCTCACACCGGCCAGCCACATGTCCATGGGAAGCCTGCAAGCAGGACCTGAGTGCAACAAGGAACAGGTTCGTAGTCTGGGGGTTCTTTTCGATCCTTCCTTGTCACTGGAGGCTCAGGTAGCCTCGGTGGCTCGGAATGCGTTCTACCACCTTCGGTTGGTAGCCCAACTACGCCCCTATCTGGGCAGTGACAACCTCGCCTCAGTTGTTTATGCTCTGGTGACCTCTAGATTGGACTACTGTAATGCACTCTACATGGGGCTGCCCTTGAAGACGGTTCGGAAGCTGCAGCTAGTGCAAAACGCAGCAGGCAGACTGTTGACGAGGACCAATCGGTCCTCACATATTATTTATTATTTATTATTATTTATTTATTAAATTTATATCCCGCCTTATGGCCAAAAGGCCCTCAAGGCGGCTTACAAAAACACGAATATAACACATCATAAAGCATAAATACAATAATGCAATTCTGTTACACCTGTTCTGGCCCGTTTGCACTGGTTGCCGATCTGTTTCTGGGCTAGATTCAAGGTGCTGGTATTGACCTATAAAGCCTTACACGGTGCGGGTCCGCAATACCTGATGGAACGCCTCTCCCGCTACGAACCTACCCGTGCACTTCGTTCGACATCTAAGGCCCTCCTCCGAGTACCGACTCATCAAGAAGCTCAGAGGATAGTGACAAGATCCAGGGCCTTTTCGGTGGTGGCCCCCAAATTGTGGAACAGTCTCCCCGAGGAGGTACGCCTGGCGCCTACGTTGTTATTCTTTCGGCGCCAGGCTAAAACCGTTCTATACTCCCAGGCATTTTAATTCATGTTAAAGTATTTTAATGTTTTAATGGTTTAGTGATCTTAATATTACATTATTGTTATTATGTATCTGTATTTTTATATTTTGTGATTTTTGTTGATTTATTGTATTATCTTATGTTGTACACCGCCCAGGAAGCCGTTGGTTATGGGCGGTTTATAAATGAAATTAAACTAAACTAACTAAAGGTTGATGGATCAAGGTTAAAGTCAGATATCTGACAGTGCAGTCCTATGTTCATCTGCTCAGTGGGACTTACTTCTCTGAGTTCAATGGGACCTATTCCCAGGTAATCGTGTATAGGATTGCAGCCTAAATCCCCACAAAGTGATGGCCTTTGCTGCTTAGGATGCATAGATTAGGAATCCACACAAGAAATAGATTAATGAAATAGTTAAATGCTCCTGTGAACCCCAAGACCTCAACCCAAAGGAGGCTGCTCTTCATGGTTTCTGGCTCGGACTTGGCCTTTTTTGCAGTACAGAATTCTGCTGCATCTAGACAGTGTGACTGAATGATAATCACTCCAGATGCAGACACACCCAGCAGAATTATTGCCCTTAGAGAAGGTGCCTGTTGTGTGTCTGTACGAATCACTGGTCAGCGCCTGCCTCCCAGTCAGAGGCCCATTCAGAGCAGTGGCTCACACACAAAAAACCAGGAGATAGGGCTTTCCTGTAGATGGGTAATTCTGACACAGATTCTGAAAGGAAACCTTCAAGGTGGTAAGCCTGCCTCCAGCTTTAATTCAGGGGGGAACAAAGTTGATCCCAGCTTTCAGAAGTTTGGAAAACACTGCCAGAGATGGACTTGTGAACACTTGAAGGGTTTGTATGCTTTTTTCTTCTTTATCTGAAGGGCTTTTAATCTAACTTCACATAGAGAAGGATATTAATATATTGAGCAGCTTCTTCTCAAGCAAGAGTCTCCTGTGGCTCTGCATCTTATATATATATAAATATATTGTTTCCTGTCTGATGAGGTTCAGAGTGACTTGTGGTCCCTGAGGTTTCTTGTGGATTGTGGCCATCTGCTTTTATTAGACTTTTACAAGAATATTGTGTACTTAGATGGAACTCCAGAAAATACTATATAGTCTTCTAGAAGCAATCTTTTTTCTTTGGGTTACTGTTACCTTGGCTGGATTTTTCCTGCTAAAGTTTTATGAGCACAATCAATGTAAGCAAAATTAAAACAAAACCCTGAATGTGTTAAGTTTTCAGCAAGAATTGTGTGTTCCTTAGAAAAAGAAACACTATCAATAGAGTTTTGACTAGGCTTTTAAAACTGAATGGAAAGGTTTGCCTACACAAGATCTTTGGCCCCAGTACCTTTAGTTTGCATGCACACAGGTATCATGCACTAGTGGCTCTAGAGGGGGATGCATATCCCTATCCACATGTTCAGATAGTTCTGATGCCTACAGCAAGTTCAGTGAAAGCCATAGGAACATCACAATGTAGATCTGCATCTTCATCTGGATGTCCAATTGTGTTTTCATCAGTTGTGTTTGTGGATCTCAGTCTAACAAGGAATCCACATATCAAAGCCTTCTTTAGTGCATGCTTCTCCTTGTTATAATGGAGCAATCATTCCCTCTATTTCTAATGTTCAGACTGTGAATGCCACGTTTACGAAATCAAAACAGCAACTCCTGCACACAAGAGGGAGGTATCAGCAGACTAGGGAATTCCAAAGTTGGCTGAAGTACCACACATCTTTCAGGAAAAAAAAATCTGAATTGGGAGGAACCAAAAAAACAGCCCAGTGAGGACTGGGCATGCTCAGTGGTCACAGAATGCTATTTGAACTGTAAGGGGGGGGGGAAATGGAATGGAGCAACTGGAATCCTGAACATTAGCACTCCATGCGGTAACATTTTGTCGCAGGTTCCATTTGTTCTCCTTTTAATGGCAATGGTAAGTCTGCAGTTGTATATACTGTGCGTGCATGTATGATGTGTATATTCCATTTTGTACCTCCTGGCCTTGTAACTGACCTACATGTATTCAATGGGCCTTGTAGTCAGTCCTTATGTGCATGAGTATGGATGTAGGCTTGTCCATATGATTGTCTATCCATCAGTATGAAAAGACACATTCCATTGTCTTTCAGGCTTCCACCTCCCACACATTAATTTCCTTTGAGTTTGCTCAACAAAAATAAAATGTTCAACAACAAAATGCTCTTGCATATTGAACTTAAGAGCATGAGATACTGTGATTCAGCATCCATCTCTTTAAGGCTTACGGTAAATTGGATTTCTGCAAGATAATGAAGCTGATAGTCATTGTTTTGATTGTCAGTTCGTTTCCCCTCTGTTAGATACGTTATGGAGATGATGGTTTACAAATAAATGAAATATGAATGAAAGGTATATACACCTATGTTGAGCAATGTTGCTAAGTCATTTCCCGAGGTAGGAAGGGGTTAAAGATGACTACTCTAATTGTGGAGGCCACACAGCTGCGGCTTATCAGTTGGCTGGGCATAAAGCCTGCAAGCCCAGAACAGGATGTGTGGGGGGTGATGTGAGAGAAGCTATGTACGTTGGTGTGTCTTGGATAAAGGGTGTTATTGCAAACAGTTCTGGGTCATGATTTCTTTGCTGAAGAGCGTTGTTACTCCGCACTGTGCCCTGTGCAACAAGAGCAGCTGGCTAGTTGGTTCAGGGCATATGAGCACAACAAGGGTTATGGGCCCAGCTTACAACAAGCTCTGAAAACACCACGTGTTCCAGAGAAAGCAGAAAACAAAGAAAACCAGGTCTGAGTTACCTATAGTTGACAAGGAGGCAAGATGGCAACGTCTGGAAGCTCATCTATACCCTTGGAGAAGTTGAACAGCACCAACTATGCTTACTGGTGAGTAAAGGCAGAAATGCTTCTCATAAAGGAGGGAGTATGGCACACAGTGTCTGGAGACAGTCCCTCGAGACCCCCATCACCAGAATGGATAAGAGCAGAGGAAAAGGCAAGAGCTCTGCTCATATTATCTCTGGAAAACTCTCAGTTGATTTACGTGAGAGGGCTAACTACAGCAAGGGAAGTGTGGGCTGCCCTTAGATGGGCAAATACTAGGAATACAGCAGGCAGCAGAGTATTACTCGTGAGGAGGCTGTATCAAGCTCGTTATAAAGAGGGTGAAGCAATGCAAACACATATACAAAAAATGCTGAGTTTGTTTGCAGAGTTAGAGGACTTGGATGTGCACCATACGCCACAACAAAAGGTGTACATAATTCTCTCAACATTAAATGAGTCATGGGATGCAGTTATAAGTGCGATTGAAACCTTACCCGACCAAGAGCTGGATGTAAATTACTTAACAACAAAGCTACTGCAGGAAGCTGAGCGAAGACAAGAAAGAAGCAAGCAAGGCAGGAAAGAAAAACCGGACCAGACTGAGGGCGGTAGCAGAGTGTATGGACAGAGGTGGTGTCACAAATGCGATTCCCCATCCCATCTTTGCAGACAGTGCCGGGTGGGAAAGACAGAAGAAAAGAAACGCAGACAGGACACTGAACCATTTGAAGTGCATGTCGTAAGTGCCAGAAGGACACAAGAGAAAGAAGAAAACAGCACGTTGTGGGTCCTTGACTCAGGATCAACAGCCTTTCTCTCAAAAGATGCTGAACTGTTCCAAACTTTGACCCCAGCAAAGCAGCAACAAATCTTCCTGGCAGATGGAAGCAGCAGAGATGTTAAAGGGGTAGGAGCAGTGTATTTCACTTGTCTGAACACATTAGTCACTAATGTTCTGTATGTGCCAAATTTAGAAAGAAATATAATGTCAGTGATAAAATTAAATGGCATGGGGTACAATGTATGTTTTGCTAACAAAGAATGTGAAATCAGAAAGGGTAATATATGTGTAAAAGGAAAGGTGCAAAATACATTATTCATGATTGAAAATAAGGCAGAGAAAAGGGTTAATGTCATTGAAAACAGACCTCAACATGAGCAATCTATACACAATTACCATCAACGTTTTGGGCATATCAGTTTTGGAGCTTTAGTGAGAACACAAAAACACAGCGCAGACTTGCAATTTAAAAACTGTCCTGCATATATAAGCTGTGAGATACGTAATGAATGGAAAGCCACAGCGGCTCCAATAAACAAGGAAAGGAGACATAATACCCAAAGACCATTTCAATTACTACATATGGATTTAGCAGGGCCATTTAAACAGACAAAGGGACAAGCCAGGTTTTATTTCATCCTGGTGGATGACTTTACAAGGTACTCATTTGTTTATTTGTTGAAGAACAAGGCTGAGGTAGCTGGCACACTAAAACACCATATAGCATGGGTGGAGGCGAAATATAAAACACGGATAGCAGGAATTAGGTCAGACAGAGGGGGAGAGTTTCTGTCTCGACAACTGCACAGTTTTTTATTTGAAAAAGGAATTAAACAAGAACTCACGGCCCCGTTTTCCCCACACCAGAACGGAGTAGCCGAGAGGAGGAACAGGTATTTACAGGATACAGTGAGGGCTATGCTGGTGGACTCCCCATTTTCAAGAGAATTTTGAGGTGAATGTATTATATATGCAAATTATATTTTGAATCGTATGTATGCTAGTACTGTACAGTGCACTCCTTATGAAATGTTAAATAGGCAAAAGCCATATTTAAAACAAATCAAAAAATTTGGTTCAACGTGCTGGGTGCATGTGCCTAAAGAACAAAGAAATGGGAAACAGAGTCCCAAGGCAGTAAAGGGATTTTATCTGGGATATGAGGATACTTCCCATCGCATTTGGTTACCTAAGGAAAATCGTCTTATGGTAACAAAGAATGTTAAGGTACAGGATCATGATTGGAAGCACTGTAAAAACATCAGTACAATAGTTGGACTCAGGGAGCCACCAGAGATTGACGTAGCAATTCCCCCAGTATATGAGGAAAGGAATAATGAAATCCTATTAGACTGTTCAGAGGAAATTGAAGAAATAAGCACTCCAAGCTGCAAATATGAGGAGGTGCAGGACTCTGAACAGGAGACTTAGAGTAGTGAAGAAGAGCTAGAAGGCTGTAAACAGGAGGAGGTGCAGAACTCTGAACGTGAGACTCAGAGTAGTGAGGAAGAGCAAGAAAGCTGTGAACAGGAAACAACTCTTGAGGGTAGTGAGGAAGGTCAGTCAGAGGTAAGTCCTGAGCCAGAGCTAGTTGCAGAACCCCGAAGGTCACAAAGAACCAATCTGGGAAAGCCTCCAGAAAGATTTACTGTGGCACAAGTAGTAGCACAGGAAGCCAAAAACCCAGCACACCCCCAAGAAAGGGAAGACAAGTGGACAGCAGAGGACTTCCAGGAGTGGTATGCTATGCTAGATGGGGGAAGAGAATGGAGGGAGCGAGTAGACGCAATATATTGGTATGATGACTCCAACATATAACATGATGTAAAATGTTGAAAGCATGTAACAAAAAAAAAATGCAAGTTATGTACTGAGAAACATGTGAAACTATGTGAACGTATGGGACTTGTGTAAAAGAGTAAAAGAGTAAATATAACATGTATATACAATTGTTACTGCAACATGGGTCTCCTACCACGGAGAATGGGTGGGGGATGTTGAGCAATGTTGCTAAGTCATTCCCCGAGGTAGGAAGGGGTTAAAGATGACTACTCTAATTGTGGAGGCCACACAGCTGTGGCTTATCAGTTGGCTGGGCATAAAGCCTGCAAGCCCAGAACAGGATGTGTGGGGGGTGATAGGAGAGAAGCTATGTACGTTGGTGTGTCTTGGATAAAGGGTGTTATTGCAAACAGTTCTGGGTCATGATTTCTTTGCTGAAGAGCATTGTTACTCCGCACTGTGCCCTGTGCAACAAGAGCAGCTGGCTAGTTGGTTCAGGGCATATGAGCACAACAACCTACACTATACTATTGCCAAAGAGCAAAGATTCATTGATATAGTTACATTGTTTGTTTGTTTGTTTGTTCAGTTTAATTTTTAAAAATTCTTGCCGTTCTCCATCAAAAGTTTCCAGGGCAGTGTAGAAAAGTGTGAATATAATTAACAAGGTACAATATGGATAGAGCAGGCTTCAACTGTCTGATGCCTTCCAGATATTTTGGACTACTATGTCCATCAGTCCCAGCCAGCTTGGCCACGCTGGCTGAGGCTGATGTGAATTGTACTCCAAATCATATGGAGGGCACCTGGTTAGGGAAGGCTAGGTGAGAGTATAGCTCCAACTAGGAAAAGCAACTGGAAGTAAAATGTGACAGACATTCACATTTTGTTTTATGTAAACATACCCAAAAGTGTTTAAATGCACGGTACAGTTTTTCATGCTATACAGGTGCAGACTATCAGAAATAAAATGGTCACTGCCTGAAATAGTGGGACTTATTTTCTAGTGAGTCAGAAACAAAAATTGGGCTGGTTCAGACCTCCATTCCCAACTTGCTAAATCATAGTTTAGGAAGCTAGAAATGAGCATCAGGTTCTAGTTCTCCTCCTTCTCCCCCTCCCTTCATTGGCATACTAAACCTGATTAACTTAAACGGCAATTCCCCATTACATTTGAAACTGGGAACTATGGTTTAATGACCATTTCCTAACCAGGATCTTAAAACATGACTTGTGTTGGCCCACCTTTAAAGATAAGGAATTGTGGTTAAGAAAGAACATCTGGCTAGGCCTCTTAAGAGACTCACAGGAACAGCCCAGTCCTGTGCTTCTTGACTTGGAAGCAGGGATGGAAGTGTCAGCCCATTTTGGTCTATTTGTTTCTCATTTTTCCAGTCTTAAATTTAGTTCTGCAGCAGTTAGCACTTATTGTTGTTGTTGTTCAAAAAAAAATCATAAATGACTTTAGCATTTTAGTGCAAATTTATCCTAACACAGATATTTTTCTATGATATTTTGACTTACATCTTTTTGCAAGCAATTTCTCTTCATGCAATGCATTTTTGTATGTTAGTTTAACTGATGTATTCATTTGCATTCATTCTTTTGCCTAATATATGCATTTTTGTAAACGTTTTTCAGCTGGAGAACTATCACAAAACTTGGAGAGGTGCAAATTTCAAAGGATGGCTGATTTCATATTGTTTTGGAAAGTATGGATTTGATAGATCTGGCCTCAAATGTGAAATGAATCAAATTTCTCCCCTATCTGTATTTGGAATTATGACCCATTGAATTCAGTGGGACTCATTCCTACATACATACACATTTTATTCTCTTAAATGATGAGAAGCAGGTATAATCGCTGCTGCTAAAAATGAGAGTTCAAGAAAAGCTTTTTTCCCCTTCACTCCAAAGAAGGGTGGTTATGATATACTTCAGTGTCCCTGGTTTTGATTATCAATATCAGCCATTTAAGGCTGCCTCCAGATTGTCAGTGTTTTCTGGGCAGGATTCAAGTGCACGCTGAAAGTGTCGGTTCCCTCAATCAGCGGATTAAAGTGCTACATCATCCTGGTGCAACCATTCCAACTTAAAAATAAAAGCCAGACTTTGGGCAGTTAGGAAAGTGATAGGGAAATGCACTGAAAAGTGTGGGATGAATGTTTAACAGGAAGACGTATAAGCACCGTGTAAACAAATCAGGATGAATGCTCATTGTCGTATAACCTTTCCACAAACAAATCAGAACAAATGCTCAATAAAGACCAGGCATCGTCTAACCTCTGTGTGAGCTTTGTGCAAGCAAATCGGGTTGAATGCTCAATCAACAGGTCATCTGGAAGGGCCCTCAATTTGCTGACCAAGAGGAGCTGCCTCTAGGTGAAAAAGAAAGCAGCAAAAAAGGCTTCTCCCATTGGCCGCTTGCACACTATTCTTCAAAATGAGAGCCCCGGCCAATCCTTGCTTGCAGTGGTATTTGGATCAAAGTTTCCCAGGTCTGAGAGTGTGACCTTGCGCATTCAGCTAGTGGTGTGGGAGCCACCTCCTTCCCATGCCACAGGGAAAACATATTGCTCCTCTCCATGTTAATGTCATCCCTCTGGGATTTTGAGTGAAGGTGGCATGAGGTGCAGGGATCTTGTCCCATGTGGCCCAAGGTTCCTTACATTACGCTGGCAGTGCAGGAAGAAGCAACGTCACAGTGACTCCCGCATCACTGGCTTAATGGAAGAAACCACTAGAGGCTTTCATGTCATCTTTTGGATTTCAGGCTGTTAGTTGGAACTGAAAGGTGGATTCATAAGGAAGCAAACTCTCAGTATTGGTTCACCTTATTTATTTATTTATTACATTTATTTACCGCCCCACAGCGAAACCTTAGTGGAAAGAGCACATGGGGATGGACCCCTGTACATACGCAGAGTGGCGGAATGTACGCTGTTGTGTCAACATGAGAGATGGACTGACATTCAAAAAGCTATGGACTGACACGCATGCTTGGACAAAAGCAAACTCCGATGCCCTCACGTGGGAGATTTGGATGCTCAAGCAATGCAGGGCCATGTCCAAAACCTGATGAAAGGAGCACTCAGAGTTTGGAGGACAAAAAGCCCTCTGCTAGGACTGAAGGGTGTGGGAGGGAGAGGTCGCTAAACAGGAACAGTTCTGTGAGTTAAAAAACATATTCTTTTTTTCCTCTCTTTTTTTTTTTAAAAAAAGAGCAAATAGTGTTTCTCCCACGTATCTGCAAACAGCTTACAGGGAGCGAAGCTGTTCTGCTGTGTAGTAGGCTAGGTCCCATTGTCAGATGAACAGGGGTGGCCGAGGTGCCACTGTAAGGTAGATAAGGATACACTGCATTGCTCAGGCATGAAGGCATCCTCAAATAAAATTCTGTACCCAATACACAAAATGTTGCTGTAACATATCAAATGTTCTGGACACAGTCTATTGGGAATTATGCATGGAACAGAATCCAGTGGAAAAGCTTTCCCTGGCCTCTCTTGCTTTGGGCTGCAGGTGGAAAGTGATATTTGGCTGCTCCCCCATGCAGGGCTTTTTAAAATGGGCAGTCACAGAACGAACATTTGGGCCATTCAAAAATTTGAGGCATGCAAAGGTTAGATTTTGTTAGGTGATGTAGAAAGTAACTGATGTGAAAAGTAAATTAAGAAGTCCAGGCTCCCCTAGAGCCTCAGACCCTGATCAAGCACATCCATTTCTTCTCCCCCATGCCAAAGACACCCCACACACACTCCACTGCAACTCTCTCCACAGAGTATCTGCCATTGTTTCTAATATGAAGGGTTAGTATGAAGAATGTCTGTGAACTAAAGGGTGTGAGCTGAGATCTGCAGGCCTATTGTATTGTGCTTGTGCTCCCCCCCTTCTTAAGTTTTTAAATATCCCCCACTCCAAACACTCCTTTGTTGGAGTTCATGATGCTGCTTATGTGCAGCTTGACTGCAACACTTCTGCATTAGTGCTGTCAAATTCCCTGTTCTGAGGATTTTGTCCCACTCTTTGTAGGTTTCTAAATGTTATAGAATGTGATTCTAAGCATGATAGAATGTATGCACACACAAGGAAAATGCACAGATGTTTTGTAGCAGCAATTGTTATCCCACACTTTCCAATGTATTTTCCATCACTTTCCTTATTGCAAAAAGTCTGATTTGGAGGGGCGGGGAGAGGGTTTGTTGTGCAAAAGCATCCTATCAACTTTAATCATGCAACCTGAACTTGCCAGTATGTGATTGACTACCACCCAAAATTACAAAGAGCTTGGAAGTGCCCACAATGTGTGTGTAATACAGTCCCACATAACAAAGACAGCAATTTGCACACAAAAGTAGGGAGGGATAGAGTCCTATGTTAAAAACACCCTAAATTTACCAAGATCCCCTTGCACTATATTATATAGTGTGCATACATGCATAAGTACTAGTTTACACTTTGAAATTTCAATCTTTTCTCAATATAGTGTTATCCATCCACTCCATCAAGGATGAGGCGCTTTCTGTAACTAGTACCAAGTGAACAGGATACAAAGAAAGGCTCAAACTATTTTTCATTCATCATAACTCAATTCTTGCACCTATCTTTCTGAAATTTTGCAGGCAACTTACATAGGAACACCTTTATGATGTATGTCATGTTCATACAGATTGCTATGAAACAATAGGGGAAAGTGAATCCATTTCTTAAAGACTGTACATTTTAAAGGTTCCCCTTGCAAAGAAACAAACCAAAAAACCTAACACCTACACTTATCTGCCTGTTAGACATAGTCCCCTCAAAAGGGCCTGCCATGCCTGCAAATTATACCCAATTCTGCTAAGACATAAAAAAAGTCATAGATGTCAATTTTTTCCTTCCAAAACCCAAGTTTTAAAGGTGCAAAACTCCCTCTATCTATTTTCCCTAAATGTTATAGGCTTCATTCCAAGAGAAGGGGCTACTATGCCTGCAAAGTTCATAACGGTTACAAAAAATAAAAGGTATATCCATTCATTGATTTCCCCATTATAGTCAACATGTCATACAAGCCTTTAGGTTTTCTGAAGTGAAGCTTTACTTTGGATCCAGACTAAAGCAAGAGGACAGTCTATTTTTATTTATTTGTTTGTTTATTTATTTATTTATTATTTAATTTATATCCCGCCCTTCCTCCCAGTAGGAGCCCAGGGCAGCAACTAAAGGACTGAATGGAAATGACCACCTATCCAAAATGATTTCCAAAGAGATTTTTTTTCCTGTGCACATGTCTAGTACTGTCCAGAACAATTATACCACTTGCAAGCATTATTAATTCAGCTTCAGCAATTTCCAGCAAAGTTGCATAAACATGCTGTGGGCTTGGTTCAAAGCCCTATGTGAAGTGACATAGGAAAGCATTGCACTGTAGGTGATATGAGGTAACAAGAGAGTTCTCTTTGGCTGTTGCATCTGTGACAACCCATTTGCACATACAAATTGTCATTGTATTAAGGATGGGGGAGAAATTTGATTAAGTTTGCACGGAAAGCCAAATCTATCAAATCCACACTTTCTGATGCAATATGAGAACTGAAACACAGCCATCCATCGAAATTTGCACTTATCCAAATTATGTGATGCACTTCTCCAACCAAACAATGTTTACACAAATGCATATATTGAGGGAAAGTATGCATAAAAATGGATATATTTGTGAAAATAAAACACATTATATTAGGAGAAATTGCTTGCAAAAATGTGTACATTAGTCAAAACTGCATACAAAAATGTGTTTGTTCAGAGAAATTGGCACTGAAAATTTTCCATGAGGATTTGTTTCTAAAAAATCACAAATTGCTGCAGAAATGTGTGCTGAATTTAACACTGGGGAAAATGAGAACGCAAGAGAGCCCAAATGGACAGATCTTTCCATCTCTACATTTTATACTGCAGTCTTCAAATGAATGAATATCCACATGTGAGCTAGCAGCTATATTTTTTAACTCAAAGTCCAAACCCCAAGGAGGGGGAATCTGTGGCCCTCCAGATGTTATTAGACTACAACTCCCATCATCCCTGACCATTGGCCATGCTAGCTGGGGCTAATGGAATTTGGAGTCCAACAACATCTGGTGGGCCGCAGGCTCCCATCTCTGCATAGTCAGACTTTGAACATACTGTGAGCATCAATTATCATGATAAGTAGATGGATGCTAGAGATTGCTATGCTTTTGCATCAACATGCCCAGATTTATTTATTTATTTGCAAGCAGCCGTGTTTTAAATGTGTTGGTAATGTAATACTATATGCTCTGCTTCACTGGTGAATGTCATGGCTTCAGTTATATTGTGGTAATATTCATTGTTGAGAAACATGCAATATTGTACTGACCACAGTCTCCCAAATTCTGTTGAATGTATTTAAGTATTTAGAGGCATCTGTTGTTCTAAATTTCCCTTGTAATCTCACCAAAAAGCTCTGCTTGCTTATCTGTGCATTCTGGAACCATCACTGGCAAGAGCTAAGCATTACTTACTCTGCCCATTAACATGCAGATGAGGGGGGATTTTGGAGGAGTACTATATATAATAACTATTTTTCTCCAGTATCATTTTGTCTCTTCTATTTGCCGGTCAAAATGCCCCTCACCCTTAAAACGTTGTGCTTTAATCCCAGTTCTTTTACATTTCCACAGTTCTATATGACTTCCTTTAGAGTTAATTTGGCCTTAATTATTCTTTTGAAACAGCCAAATGCAAATGTAAATGTGAAAGGATTTGCAGAGCCTCTTCTTTCTTAGAATATTCTGGTGAGTACATTCTGTATTCTTGGAGAAGTAACTGTAATTTTATGCCACTCTCAACTAATTTGGATTTTCAATTATTTAAACCCCCTGGAGCAAAAAACTTTCAAGTTCCATAATAAGAGAAACTACATTACCCAATATTATTTCCTTTTTCTCTTTCTGTTTTTTCAGTAGAATTTATATCCTCCAACCCAGAAGTGACCATAACAAGGGATGTTTTTAAAGTGTATGGTACATTTTTTTTTCTGGCAAGGAAAGAGCTTTACAATGCTGAGATTGTCCAATTGCTTTTCTGGTCTGAGTCAGGGGATAGTTAGCCTCATTATGATCCTTACATGAAGCATATCTTGTTGTACAAAGCAGAACATGAATAAAATATACCTTGTATGCTATTAGGTGTATTGTGCTTAAAAATAAAACCCGGAGGATGTTTCACTTCCTCCAAATTCTATTCCATTAACATTTTTTCACGTTTCTTTGTCCCCAAAAAATAATACTGAGATTTCTTTTCTCATTTGAAGTCTTCTCAGTGCCTATTATAATTGGCCTGTCAGCAAAAGGTTGCTTCACCCCAACCTCCAAGTGGATTGTGACCATCTGCCCCACCCTCAAGTGCAACCAGCTCCCCCCCATCCACAAACTGAAGTCATGTTTAAACTGGGCCTACACTCTACAGTCTCAATCTATGGACTCAAAATTCATCTTCCATCCATGATTTTCAGTAGAATGTGTCTCACAAGTCAGAAAGAGATGCACATCTTTATGCACAATGCACAAGGCAAGTCTAGGGCCACGTCAGACAGGCACAATTCTGCTCCCCTACAACAGACTCATACTTGGAAGTGTATTGCAGTACTGCAGGTATTGCTGAGATGCAGAATACTCAGCTTCTTGTCTTTATTTTTGCCTCTGAACCCACCTAAGTCAACTGATGCAAATGGGTCAGGATGACTGTACAACAGGGGTGGAAACAAGATCTGCCCAACAGGCTAGATCCTGAGCTCCTCTGCCACTTGCAGGACATTTTGACAGGCGGGTAGGGCTGCCCACTTGTCAGTCACCTGACATCACCAAGACAGCAAGATGACCCAACTTCAAAGGACAGAATCAGGAGCACACTCTTAAATGCGCTCCCTCTTCTTTCCTTTCTCAAGCTGAGCGGCAAAAGTAGATCTGTGCCAAAAGCAAGGACCAGCTGCACTAGGGAGCTCCCAGTCAGCACTGACAGCAAGTCTTGCTTGCCAAAATAAATAAATAAAAATCAGGAGCTTGCTTGAAGACTTCCAATTCTTCCTTTGCAGCATCAGCTTTACCTGCCCCTCATATGGCATCAGGTGTGAGGCAGGTCAGTGTGGTTTGGAAGAAACTACATTGTGGGCCAAAGCCTCCCTGTCATTGCTATACAAGGACCACCAGACTGCTAAGTGGGTGGGTGTTGTCCAGAGGATATAACTCCAGTACTGTCCATCTCCATGTGCTGCCTTTTTGTTTTTGGACCCAATTCAGAACGCTGGCTTTGATGTTTAAAGCCTGAAATCAAGGATGGGGAACCTTTTTTTTCCATTGAGGGCTGCATTGTGCAACCTGAATTTGCTTGACAATTCGTGATGGCTTGGCTGGAGCTGCTTCTGTGCCTAGTGGCCATGTGACTGAAGCTACCTTGGACACTTTGAATAGACCATAGTTCATGGGCTTTCAGAAACCAGGGACAGTATTCAATTAAATTTTTGCACATTTTGTGCTACAGATAGCACTAGCGCAACCCTACACATGCCCCATGCCATCCCTAAATCTGCTTCGGAGGGTTGGGGACCCCAAAAACAGGTTTAGGGGTTTGGGGGCAGGAGAGAGGGAGATCTTACTGTTGGGCAAGGAGAAATCCTCACACTAATGGAACAATCACCCTCAGGGCTACATTTATTTATTTATTTATTTGATTGATTGATATCCCACCCTTTCTCCCAGTAGGAGCCCAGGGCGGCATTGAATGCAAACTAAGGTATCTCAGGCTGCAGTCCTCTGCATGCTCATATTGCCTTTTAGACAGATTCAGTACTGCCTTATATTCCTGTACATTCTGAAATCAAGTTGATCCTGTTTCTTCATAATAAACCAAATTCTTCTCTGTTTCACTAAAGTCCCTCTGGATTTAAACCAACAACACCTAAAGTGATTGGTAAACAAATATTTTGGTTTTAGAATTGGCTTTAGGAACCCTCAGAATACCGAAAGAAAACATATTACACATTATTCATTATACATGCCATTTTAACAAGGTTTTGTTTTGTTTTAATATTTGCCAGGGAATCATCTGAGAGTGCAGATTTAGGAGGGTGGTACCAAAACTCTCAAACCTCCCTAGGCTTGCTGCAAATGTCCTGTTTTAGTGTTGTGCGGTGAGGGAAATACTATACCATGGGGATACTTTTAGAGCAGCCTTTCCCAACCAGTGTGCCTCCAGATGTTGTTGGACCACAACTCCCATCTTTCCTGACCATTGGCAATGCTGGCTGAGGTTGTAGTCCAACAACATCTGGAGGCACACTGGTTGGGAAAAGCTGTTTTAGAGTAAGAGGACCAATAACTTTTTTAAAAAATAACCTTTTGGCTTTATAAATACATATTTGCTCTAACGAAACAAACTGATGTTAGCCTTCTCTCACTGAGGACTGTGAAACAGGCTGACCTACCGTTGGCTCCCATACTTCACTGTGAAAGGGGTCACATGTGTAATTATTTGCAGCTGTTTTCGTTCTTTCCACTCTCAGTGTAAGCACTGGCAATTAGTGTGCAAACTGACTAGACTTTGGGCTAAGCTAGACAGCTTCCTAGGAAAGACATCTGGAGTTTGTAAATGTCTTGATTTTCTTTTCTTTCCCCACCCTACCCTAAGTTTAAGCCTTTTCTTCAGAGCAGAAAAATATCGGGGGGGGGAGGAGGTATTGACATCCTCAGGATTTTTTTCTGGGCTATGTGTGTGTGTGGGGTGAAGTAAGACTACATTTAAATAAATAAATATTCACTAATAGGCAAAAAAACCCTTGTGGTTTAAGAATGTACCTACAGCCAACAGATATTTCTATCAAATTTTAAAAAGCAGGGAAATTGGGCAGCTATAGTGAATGCACTGGGGGACCAGGAGACCTGACCTCCTCTCTGACATTTATTTATTTATTTATTTATTTATACCCCGCCTTTCAGCCAAAGGCCCTCAAGACAGCTTACAAAGAAAAATAAACACAAGTATAAAAATACATCAACGAAAGCAATACAATTTACAAAAATTAAACTAAATAACAAATAACATTATGAAAAAAAAATGTCCAGAAAAGAAACTCAGAATAAATTACATACATCCACCACTGCCCTGCTTTGGGACTGAGATGTGTACGGGTTTCCCCGGGCATGACATCTTCAGCCGGGCAGGAGAAATAGGAACAGAGGCAAACATAGCGCCCCATCCAGGTTCTTTGACACCAGGAACACGGAGCAAAGGACGGAGAGTCCTCAGGCTAGGGCAGGGCATGCCCATCTTCTCACGTGGGGAAGTACTGCCCTACAAATTTGTCAAAATGCAAACACAATTTGGGTTGGTCTTTCACAGTCCAATCCACTTGCTGTGTAGCTTGGAAGAATTTGGTAACATGCCTCTGAGCATATGGTGAGTGGGGGCAACACCTGCCATCTCCAAAGATGGAGAATTATATTTTTGTATGTTTGCTTGTGTTCTTACTTTGCTTCTTTCCTGTTTTACTAATGTTTCTACAGATAATCTAATCTAGAACATTTTATTTCCCTCATTATTCATCCTAGAAATCTGTGTCAAATTTATTTTTATTAATTTCAAAGCCTTTTTACCAAATTCTTCCAAGCTACACAGCAAGTGGAATGGACCATGAAAGACCAACCCAAATTGTGGTTGCATTTTGACAAATTTCTGGGGCAGTACAATATGTCAGAGAGGAGGTCAGGTCTCCTGCTCCCCTGGTGCATTCACTATAGCTGCACAATTTCCCAGCTTTTTAAAGTTTGATAGAAATATCTGTGGGCTATAGGTATGTTCTTAAACCGCAAGGTTTTTTGCCTATTAGTGAATTTCTCTGCTTTTCTCTGCTTTTTAATCTGGGAGGTAAGAAATGGGATCCTGTGCAAGTTTGCTGAGAATGGATTGATCATTTGCTTATTGAGTTCAGTGGGATTTACTCCCCTGCAATCATGCTTAGGGTAGGTGAGACTGACCACAGGGGATGGGGAGGGGAGGAGGGGGAGGAGGAGAACAGTGGGGAGGAAGGGCAGAAAGGGCAGAGGGGAGGAGGGAGATGGAGCAGGCAGGAGGGGGTGGGGAGGGGAGGAGGAGGACAGGTTTGATCATTTGCATGTTTATTGCATTCAGTTGGATTTACTCCTGTGCAATCATGCTTAGGATAGGTAAAACTGACTGAGGGGGAGGGAGGAAGGGTTGGAGTGGACAGGGGAGCAGGAAGAAGGAAGAGGAGAGGGGAGGAGGAAGGGAGAGGAGAGGAGAGGGGATGGAGGGGAAAGGCAGGTCTGATCATTAGCATGCTTATTGAGTTCAATTGGATTTACTCCTATGCAATCATGGTTAGGATGGGTAAAACTGACCATGGGAAGGAGGAGGGGGAAGGGGAAGGGGAAGGAATGGATTGGAGGGGGGAAAGGAAGAAGGAGGGGAGGGCAGGTTTGATCATTTGTATGCTTATAGAGCTCAGTGGTATTTACTCCCATGCAATCATGCTTAAGATAGGTAAAACAGACCATGGGGAGCAGTAAGAGGAGGGGGAGGAGGGGGAAGGGGAAGGAGGGGATTGGAAGGGGATGGGGTGCAGAGGAAGGGGCAAAGGAAGGGGGAGGGAAGGGGCAAGAGGGAGGGGATAGGAGGGAGGAGAAGGGAGGGTGGGTTTGATCATTTGCATACTTTTTGAGTTCAATAGGATTTATTTCTGTGCAATCATGTTTGAAAATGGAAATGGACTGCCTTCAAGTCAATCCTGACTTATGGTGAGCCTATGAATAGGGTTTTCATGGTAAACCGTATTCAGGGGTGGTTTTACCATTGCCTTCCTCTGAGAGGCAGTGACTGGCCCAAGGTCACCCAGTGAGCATCATGGCTGTGTGGGGATTCGAACCCTGGTCTCCCAGGTCGTAGTCCAACACTGACCTGGGAAAGGGGAAGGATTGGTAGGAGGAGAGGGAGGGGAGGAGATTGGGTGGGTGGGCACAGGGCAGAGGGGAAGCCCCTTTCCTTTCCAAAAGGAAAGCATAATGAACGGTATCATTGCTTTTCAGCGTTTCCCCCACCTTTTTATTCTACAGCAGGCACATGTAGCCTCCCACCCAAATTTAAACAAAAACTGTCCCTGGCCACATCCAGACCAGGCCTTTATTTCACTTTGGATAGTCATGGCTTCTCTCAAACAATCCTGGGAAGTGTAGTTAGTGAAGGGTGCTGAGAGTTGCCAGGAGACTCCCTGTTCCCCCCACAGACCTTCATTCAAAGTGGTTGACTGTTAAACCACTCTGGCCACTGGAGCTCTGTCAGTGGAATAGAAGTCTCCTCTCATTACCCTTCACAAACGACACTTCCCAGGATTCTTTGGGGGAAGCCATGACTGTCTCAAGTGAAATCAAAGTCTGATGTGGGTGTGGCCCCCTGATTAGCCAAGCCAAGCAGCTGTGAGTCTGGCTTTTAGAACACTGACAGCTGGTTCTTACTGAGCATGCCCGACACTATCATTCAGTTCAATGCAAAATTTCTTAAATTAATTAAAAATCAGCCAGGCATTTTTTTAACTTTTAAACTGCAGAAGATGAAGGTCAGAGTATGGGGCAAGGTCAGTATCAGGATTACAGGTACTCTGTGAACATGGCTGATTTTTAATGAATTTCAACAGATTATGAGAACTCTTGTCAGAAAAACGGCCAAAAGGGGTCTGGTTTTTCTCTCTCTCTTTGTACACTTTGAACTCTTGATTCTTTCTGACTGTTTTGTTTATTGCCATGAAAATTGAGAGGGTTGTTAAGCAAGTGTTTCTGAGTTCAGGATTATAAATTTTGTAAGATTTTGTTTTGAAATTTGCTTATGGGAAGCATGGGGGTTATTTTCAATTTAACTTTGCGGAATGTGAAAAATCCATGCTGGCTATAGTATACAGCCACTCTTGTGGATGTATAATACATAACTAGCATCAGAGAACAGGCCCACCATTTCTGATAGATCTGATGACAGTCTGAGCAGTGGTGAGAAAATTGTATTCCGGGTCAATGTTGGTTCTCATCGTGTAGACCTGCTGTCCATCAGTGGAATCCAGATATTACAAGAGCTCCATTGGCTACTGGTATGTTTCTGAGCACAATTCAAGGTGCTGGTTATGACCTATAAAGCCCTATACGGCTCGTGTCCAGGCAATCTGAAGGACTGTATCTTCCCATATGAGAGTGTTTGAGCTCTGAGATCTTTGGGGGAGGCCCTTCTCTCAGCCCGCCACCCTCACAGATAAGTCTAGTAGGAACATGGGAGAGGGCCTTCTCAGTGGCTGCCCCAAGGCTCTGGGACTCCCTTCTTAGGGAAGCTAGACTGGGTCACTCCTTGCAGTCCTTCCTCTGGCAGGTGAAAACGTTCCTAGTCCGACGGGTTTTTGGGAACTGCAAGGGCTTTCAATAGTGTGCTGTTCTACTTATCTTTATCTTTGGGTTATTAATGGATATGTTTTAAATGGTTTTAATTCTATAGATAGTTTAATTACATTTTAACAATAACTTTTTGTATGTTTTTATCTGTATTTGTTTTAATTTTTGTAAGCCTCCTTGTGTCCCAGTTCTGAGGAAAAAGTGGGATATAAATAAATGAATAAATCCTCCATGGCGCAGAGTGGTAAGCGGCGGTAACGCAGCCAAAAGTTCTGCTCACGGCCGTAGTTCGATTCCAACGGAAGGAGGAAGTCGAATCTCCGGTAAAAGGGGTCAAGGTCCACTCAGCCTTCCATCCATCCGTGGTCGGTAAAATGAGTACCCGGGGAACTGGCAATCCCACCCCATATATACGGTCTGCCTAGTAAACGTTGCAAGACGTCACCCTAAGAGTCGGAAACAACTCGCACTACAAGTGCGGGGACACCTTTACATTTTTAAAGAGGATAAATCAAAGGGTAAAACAGATTGAGGGCAGGAGCAAGGCAGGGCAAGAGGAGGAAGAAAGATTGGAGCCATCCCAAACACCCTTCTACCCCACCCACGCAATTTGATTAGCCTTTAACTAGTATTATATAATTATGAGAGAGAGAGAGAGAACTACTGACTTACACAAACTCTGATTTTCCTTCATTATCAGTATCATTTCTCCTTCATACTTGAGTAAGAATATTATGCAGCTGGGCCTACTGCTTATTCCAAGATTTACTGAAGTAGTGGGCTCTGTGTATCTCCACTTCCTGATGACGAGCACATGTTCTGAGTTTGGTTCAACAGGCTGAGTCATCCAGGGAATGTGTCTGGTGATTATTTTAGGTTCTTCTTAAAGACATAGAATGTGTGTCTGGCAAAAAAAAAAAATCACTAAGATCATAAATAGAATCTGATCTTGGAGATGCCTACTGCTGGTTTTACATTGTATTTAACGTACAAATCTCCAACAGAACTTGCTGGCTTGACATGCCATCTGTTCTAACATGCTGAATTGTGTTCTTGGGGGGACCTCTAAGAGATATGCCAATGTGCCAACTCTTATATGAATTGCTGATAGAATAAAATCAGCATGAGATGAATTTACCACATCTGTTTTTACATGATAAACATTTAATTTGTATGCTCCCTTGTGGTGAAAGATGGGGTTTACTGTATAAGAATTTGTCCTAATGTGATGAGTACTAAAGCTCATTGTGTATACTTACAGTTGTGTATAATTTATGTCATCCAATGCAAAAAAAGGATGTCCTATCCAGAACGTAGGGAAAACTACAACTGACTAGCGCACATGATTCAGAAACCACAAATCAGCAATTTTAACTTTTAAAAGTGGAGCAACCAGCTGCAAAACATTTCAACAGTGAAAACCGCAGCCTGTTAGACTTACCTATAACATCTATAGAGATGCCAAAAGATCCAACAACATTACCTAAGAGAGAGAGAACGTCTGGACATACATCCTGGACACATTTGCGCCACATGGCCTCAACCTGCAGAACAGTACCATCATAGCTTAGCTTCTGCGAATGAAGCCCCTCTGAACATTCCATCCTCAAAGCTCTATAACTGCCAGCTTGGTAACAGCATCAATACATCTGTAAAGATGAAGGTGGAAGCTGAAATGTTTTGCTAGAAAAATAAAAACCTCTGTTTTGTTAATCATAATTGCAGCAGACACACACACACGCATGGGGTCCCACCCCTGCTCACTTTACTCACCAACACTGCCTTCCATCACTGAAGCTCCCCCCTTCCCCTCTGAGTCTCTGAAGCTCCCCCCATGGGTCACCCTTCATCCAACAATTGCCAATGCCCCTTCCCCCCAATGGTCTTCAATGTCCCACATGGGTCACCAAAGCCCACCTCCACCCCTAATATACACACACACTCTGGCACTCCCAAACACACATGGACATACATACACACAGGACTCTGTCTCTGTCTCTCTCTCTCTCACACACACACACACTTGCCCCCTCTTGCCACCCACCCCTCCCCCCTCACTGTTGCCCTCCCCTTCACCACTGCCACCCCCCCAGGCACTGGCACACAAATCTTTATTTGCTTATGGCCATAGGCCGTTGCAACATAAAACAATAAAACGGTACAGTAAAACATTTGTTCTAAAAGTACATTTAAGATGGATAGGTAGTTCAACAATTTATTTACACTGCGAGGTAACATATCTTTCTCTAATCTTTCTGGTGGCAAGAGCGAAGTTTGCCACCGCAGTAGTGATTTGGTTATTACTATCCGACAAAAGAGCGATTATCAGTTCATTTGAGGAAAGACCACTGGCGTAACATGGGAGGGGAAGCAAACATTTTTCTCTAGGATGGGTATAAAGAGGGCACAGTAACATATAATGGACTAGGTCCTCGGGGACCTTACAGCCAAAAATACAAAAGCGATTTGCAAATGGGACTCCCTTGTATCGACCTTCCAGGACAGCAGTAGGCATGGCTTGGAACCTCAGCTCCGTAAAAGCTTTACGTAAAGGTGCACGGGTCAAGGTAGTAAAGTAATGTGGGGAAACATGATTGAGTTTTATTTGGGGGAACCACCGAGAATAAGTGGCTGACACAATTGAGGCTCTATCCTGATATGCATCTTGGTCAAAGATCCAGTTTTGAAGATCGGAGGATGTAAAGCTTAAAAATCTAGCTAAAGTGAGATCATAAAGTGCTAGTAACTCCATATTTTTTCTCTCCCAGTCATGCGTTCCCTGGGAATCGTTCCAGCAAAGTTTTATAAGGGAGAAGTCATCCAAAGATCTGGATCTTTTCCAAAATCTTAGGAGAGCCAGATCAGTCCTGGCAGCCATGGACGGAAGGCCCAATTCTGCCCTTAAATGGGCTGAAGGGGTGTTCCTGGGAAGATCCAAAATTTGCTTCATGAGTTGATTTTGGAGGGCTTCAAGCCGATTTTTCATCGACTGTCCCCAAAGCTCTATGCCATATAAGATTTTTGGGAGCAATTTAGCTGTATAGATTTTTAACATTGGGCCTAAAAGTTGACCGCCACGAGAATAAAAAAATTTCTTCAATTGGCCATTTGATCTTAATGTTGTCAGCTTAGTCATTTCAAATTGCGGGGTCCAAGAAAGATTATTGTTAATACAGATACCTAGATATTTAAAGGTATTAACTTGTTCTAATTGATGACCGTTCAGGGACTGGCACTCCCTGCATCAACTCACTTGCCTTGGTTGTCAGGCCACTGCTGCTGCCATTGCTGGCCTCCTTACCACCCAGGCCCAGACTGAAACCACAGTCCTGCCAGCCGCTGTAGGCCTCCACTGCTACTGCAGCCTCTACATTCAAGGCCTGCATGGCCACTGTGTGCCTCTGCCATGGCCACTGCAGGTTCGTTCTGCAGCTGCCGCAGGCCTTCAGTGCTGTAAGACAGCCCACCCACATGGCCTGCATGGCCGCCATGGGCCTCTTCCTCCTCCACTGCTATGGGCCTCTGCCACCACCTCTGGATAGCCTGCCTGCACAGCCTGCATATATTATTATTTATTTATTATTTGATTTATATCCCGCCCTTCCTCCCGGCAGGAGCCCAGGGCGGCATGGCATCTGCGAACCTTCACTATCATTGGATAGCCCACCCACTCACCTAGCCATGCCCCTGCCATCATGCCATGTGATGTCATGACAATGCGATGGCATGACAGCATATATATATATATATATATATCCCACCAAGATTTCACATTTCCGATTTATTTATTTGATTTCAATGTGAACTTTGCTGACAAAATCGAACATTTACGGAGCTCGATCCTGTATGCCGTGGATGCAGTGAGTGAATCAGAGTTGGCCAGTTGCAAGCCAGTCAAGTGGGATCGGTTTCGGCCTCTCCCTTCTGAAGATGTGGACAAGGTGCTCTCGACTGTGAAGCCTACCACCTGTCTAAATGATCCTTGTCCATCGTGGCTCCTGGTGAGCTGCAAAGAGAAACTGGGCAAGGGGATCAAGGCGGTGGTCAATGCATCCTTGAAGGAGGGTGTAATGCCATTAGCCCTCAAGGAGGCAATTGTAAAGCCCATCTTAAAGAAGCCCTCCTTGGATCCCCAGGTTTTGAATAACTTTCGCCCAATTTCGAATTTACCATTCTTGGGCAAGGTCATTGAGCGAGTGGTGGCTAATCAGTTGTCGACACACTTGGATCCATACCAATCGGGTTTCAGGACCGGACATGGAACTGAAACAGCCTTGGTCGCTCTGGTGGATGATATGAGGAGGGCATTAGATAGGGGAGAATTCACCTTTCTTGTCCTCCTCGATCTTTCAGCGGCTTTTGATACTGTCGACCACAGTATCCTTTTACATCGCCTGGAGGGATTGGGAATAGGAGGCACTGTATTACGGTGGTTCCATTCCTTTCTCTCCGATAGGCATCAACAGGTAGCATTGGGGGAGGAGGTTTCAGACCCTTGGCCTCTCAATTGTGGTGTGCCACAGGGCTCTATCCTCTCTCCCATGCTATTTAATATCTATATGAAGCCGCTGGGGACAATCATTAGGAGATTTGGGCTGCAGTGTCACCAATATGCGGATGACACTCAGCTCTATCTCTCATTTAAATCTTCACCAGAGTTGGCTGTGGAGACCATGTCCAAGTGCCTGGAATCCGTGAGTGGATGGATGGGAAGGAACAGGTTGAAGTTGAATCCTGATAAGACTGAGGTGCTGCTTGTGGGAGACAAGGGAAGGTTGGGAGATGTTGACCTGATGTTCAATGGGGTAAAATTGCCCCTAAAGGACCAGGTCCGCAGCCTTGGGGTTGTTCTTGATTCCAGGCTGTCCATGGAGGCTCAGATTTCGGCAGTGAGCCGGGCAGCCTGGTATCAATTACACCTCATTTGTAGGCTGCAACCCTACCTCCCTGTTCATCAGCTCCCACTGGTGGTACATGCCCTGGTCACCTCTCGTTTAGACTACTGCAATGCGCTCTACGTGGGGTTACCCTTGAAAACGGTCCGGAAATTACAACTTATACAAAATGCTGCGGCTCAACTACTTACAAATTGTTGCCGCCAGGAACACATCTCTCCAGTGTTATTTGATCTACACTGGCTTCCAGTTATTTTCCGGGCTCAATTCAAGGTGTTGGTACTAACCTTTAAATCCCTACACGGTTTCGGACCAGTTTACCTGATGGAGCGCCTCCAGCGTCACCAATTATGCCACCCGACAAGATCAGCCACTCAGGGCCTTCTCTCAATCTGTCAGGCCCAGGATGAGACTCAGGAACCAGACCAGGGGTTGTAAGTAATTCAGATTTTATTAGAGTAATGTCCAAACAAAGACTGCGTCTTCTCATGAAGCAGTACAGAAATACAGGTCCTGCGGCATTGAGAGAAAGTTGACAGAGCAAGGGGCTGCTTTCCCGCCGGTTCTTTAAGAAGGGGCCAAACGGGCGCGCAACCTTTTGCTCCTCCTTAACTGCCCCTCAGGCACTACCCGCCTTCCCCCCTTCTCTCTTGTCTTTTCAAGTGCCTTCGTGTGCGCGGCGAAGGGGGAAGCATCGGCCCCTCCTCTTCTGAAGGTTCTGATTCCAGTATGGGGGATGGGGGGGCTGATGGTAAACTGACTCACGGCTTTTCTGCCTTGGGCAGCCCTCCCTCTTCCCCCTTCTGTTCTGAGCTTCGGAGAAGGGGAGGCGTGGGAATGTCTAGGGAAGATTCTGAAACTCCAAAGCTCTCAGGCTCTCCGTTGCTAAGCAACCCTATCTCTGGCATTTCCTCTGCTTTGTCTTCGCTCCACTCAGGCGAAGTTGCTCCCCCTCCTCCCTGCCATCCGTCTGAATCCTCTTCTTCCAACCCCCCGGGACCCCAACTCTGCCTCCCGACACAGTCCCACCAACTAAAACAGCTAGGTTGGTGGGGACTAGAGAGAGGGCATTTTCAGTGGCGGCCCCCACTCTCTGGAACTCCGTCCCGTACGATCTTCGACATGCCCCTTCCCTGAATGTATTCTGCAAAGCCTTGAAGACCTGGCTTTTCAGACAGGCCTTTGGGACTTCCGGGGAGGGTTAATTTTCAGGACTAACTGCCTATTACTCTGAACTGTTATCATTCCTATTTATAGTTTCCTTGTTATATTGTATTTTATGTGTATTTTATTGTGCTGCATTTACTGCAACTGATTTGTACGTCGCCTAGAGTGGCCGTTGGCCAGATAGGCGACACATAAATTAAATTATTATTATTATTATTATAACTTCCAACTTGTAGTTTTACTTCAACATTTGGGTGCTTTATGCTGGTTGGCATCTCTTGGCTGTGATACCTTATCTGGATATCTTAGGTAGTATTAATTCACTCACTTACTACTTGAACTCTTTCTCCAATCGTCCTGGAGTTCTTTCTATGACAAGAACAGGCCACCTACTATGTCACATAATCCCCCCTTAAAGCCTTCCCTGTTCCTTCTCTCATTACAACAAATTCTGTAACTGGGATTACTTGGCCTGGGCCAATCATTAGCCTGTCAGACCAATCTTATCTCTATGGCTGCCCAGACATAAAGAAAGATTTTACCTTACCATGATTGGTTTAGACTTCCTTACATTTGGGCTGCAGGCCATCTAATAAGCACCCCTTCCAGCCTTCCAAGGATACATTTTACAGCCAGCTTAAGTCTCAAATTAGCATCTATTTTGTTTCATACACAACTGTATAAAATATTTACTTCATCATGGCCAGGGAGAGGTTCCATAATGTCACAATTATATGTTGAGATTCAGTGTCATCTTACACTCTAATAAACCATTTATTCTTTTTATGAAAACTTTAAACAAAATACCAAGAATTCTGGTGGGCAATGTGGCAGGGTCAGGGCAGGGGCCAATGGTACACTCAGGAACTGAGGTAGAGGAGCCTTGCTTTGTGGAGATAAATTGCCCCCATTGCCCCATTTCTGGGCAGCCCCGCAGCTTTGCAGTGTTAGCAACTTGTATGGCTTGTACAGGGCTACAAAACATAGCAGTGTAACAGATCCTGCTATTTCCAGGCTTTTCACCAGCAATGCCTATGTCTAGAGTGAGCTACTTCTTATTTGCTGCTCTGCTTTCAATGCACTCCTGCTCCAGTTCTAGGATCCCAATGCAGTCTGTCATGGAGTACGGGTGGCTCTCAAAGGAGAACTCTCATGGAGTTGTACACCTCATGGGGTTGTAGGCTTATATTCTTCATTATGTTCAGCACACAAACAAAATGGCTCCTGCTGCAAGCTCTCCTCCCTGAGCATCAACCCTCCCTCCTCATCTATCACAGGTTTTACTTTTACTTTTGTTTTGTTTTATAGCAGTTTCTATCTTTTGGTAAGCATTGTTTCCCAAAACATAGGCTACCTATTATTTGTATGTTTTAAAATAATGTAAAGTTATCAATAAAGAATGTATCAAGCTGACCTCATATGGCTTTATTTTATTATTATTTATATAGTGCTTACAGTATTTGAAGTGCTAAGTACTCAAAGTAAAGCTGTGTTCCACTGATTTTTACCTAGCGCAAATGACATCACATGGAAATTGAGAAAGAAACATAACATAAGAGCACAAGAACATAAGAAGAGCCTGCTGGATCAGGTTAGTGGTCCATCTAGTCCAACACCCTGTTCCCACAGTGGCCAACCAGTTGCTCATGGGAAGCTGCAAACAGGACCTGAGTGCAAGAACACCCTCCCTTCCTGTGGTTTCCAGCTATTGGAGTTCAGAAGCATACTGCCTCCAATTATGAAGGAAGAAGCCATCATGGCTAGTAGCCATTGGTAGACTTATCCTCCATGAACTTGTCTAATCCTGTTTTAAATCCATCAAAGTTGGTGGCCATCGCTGCCTCTTGTGAGAGCAAATTCTACAGTTTAACTATGTGCTGTGTGAAGAAGGACTTTCTTTTGTCTGTCCTGAATCTTCTAGCATTCAGCTTCATTGGATACCCATGACTTCTAGTGTTATGAGAGAGGGAGAAATGGTTTTATCCATTTTCTCTATCCCATGCATAATTTTATACACTCGCCTTTTCTCTAAACCCCAAAGCCCCAAATGTGCAACCTTTCATCATAGGGGAGTTGCTCCATCCCCTTGATCATTTTGGTTGCCCTTTTCTGAATCTTTTCCAGCTCTACAATATCCTTTTTGAAGTGAGGTGACCAGAACTGTACACAGTACTCAAAATGCAGTCGTACCATAAATTTATATAATGGCATTATGATATTGGCAATTTTATTTTCATTACCTTTCCTAATGATCCCAGTATGGAATTTGCCTTTTTCACAGCTGCTGCACACTGGGTTGGTCAGCATCTTCACTGAGCTATCCATTATGACCCTAAGGTCTTATTCCTGGTCAGTCAGCACCAGTTCAGATTCCGTGAGCATATATGTGAAATTAAGTTTTTTTTTGGTTCCAATATGCATAACTTCACATTTGTTTACCTTGAATTGCATTTGCCATTTTACTGTCCATTCACTCAGTTCGGAAAGGTCCTTTTGGAACTCTTTGCAATCCCTTGTTGTTTTAGCAATCCTGAACAATTTTGTGTCATTGGCAAACTTGGCCACCCCAATGCTCGCCCCTAACTCTAGATCATTTATGAACAAGTTAAAATGCACAGGTTCCAATACCAATCCTTGGGGGACTCCACTTTCTAATAATAAATAATAATAAAATAATAAAATTTTATTTATCAGACGCCCATCTGTCCGACCAAACGGACACTCTGGGCGACGTACAATATAAAATACAATCTCAACATATACATAATCATCATAATATTAATATCATAACATCTCATCTAACAGACCATCCTACGCTAATACAGTATAAAATATGGCCCACCCCAGAGATCCCATAGGCCTGCCTAAAGAGCCAGGTCTTCAAGGCTCGGCGAAAAGTCAACAGGGAGGGGGCATGCTGAAGGTCAAAGTGAAGTAAGTTCCAGAGGGTGGGGGCCACAATCGAAAAAGCCCTCTCCCTGGTCCGCACCAACCTAGCTGTCTTCGTCGGTGGGACCGAGAGAAGGTCCTGTGAGGCTGATCTTGTTTGGCGGCATATTTTGTGATACTGGAGGCGTTCCTTCAGATAAACTGGGCCGGAACCGTATAGGGTTTTAAAGGTTAAAACCAACACCTTGAATTGGGCCCGGTATACAACTGGCAACCAGTGTAATTCAATCAACACTGGGGTGATATGATCGTGGCGGCGGGTCTGCTTTATTAAGCGCACCGCCGCATTTTGTACCAGCTAGAATTTCCGGACCGTCTTCAAGGGTAACCCCATGTAGAGCGCATTACAGTAGTCTAATCGAGAGGAGATCAGGGCATGTATCACATGTGGGAGCAGATGTATGGGAAGATAGGGTCGCAGTCTCTGTACCAGATGAAGCTGGTACCAGGCTGCCCGGCTCACTGCAGAAACCTGAGCCTCCATAGACAGCTGGGAGTCCAAGATGACCCCGAGACTGCGGACCTGGTCCTTCAGGGGCAAACTCACCCCATTAAGTATCAGGTCAAAATCACCCAACCTTCTCTTGTCCCCCACCAGTAACACCTCGGTCTTATCGGGGTTCAGTTTCAGCCTGTTTTCTCCCATCCATTCACTTACGGACTCCAGGCACTTGGACAAGGTATCCACAGCCAACTCTGGTGAGGATTTAAATGAGAGATAGAGCTGCGTGTCATCCGCATATTGATGGCACTGCAGCCCAAAACTCCTGATGATGGCTCCCAGCGGTTTCATATAAATGTTAAATAGCATGGGGGAGAGGATAGAACCCTGTGGCACACCACAGTTGAGGGGCCAAGGGTCTGAAACCTCGTCCCCCAACACTACCCGTTGATATCTACCAGAGAAATAGGAACGGAACCACTGTAAAACAGTGCCTCCTATTCCCAATCCCTCTAGGCGATTCAACAGGATACCGTGGTCGACGGTATCGAAAGCCGCTGAGAGGTCCAGGAGGATGAGGAAGGTATGTTCTCCCCTATCCAACGCCCTCCTCATATCATCCACCAGAGCGACCAAGGCTGTTTCAGTTCCGTGTCCAGTCCTGAAGCCCGACTGGAAAGGATCTAAATAATCTGCTTCCTCCAAGTGTGTCTGTAGCTGCTTTACCTCCCTCTACATCCCTCCTTTGGGAGAACTGTTCATTTATTCCTATTCTCTCCTAGCCAACATACTTTAAAGCTAACTGAAGGAATATCATTTTTGTAGTTAGTACCAAAACCACCTGTAGAACCTTGAAAAAAAGGTTACAGCCATTTGCTTTTTGAACGTACTACAGACAGTACATAAAAAAACACAGCCATTTTGCTCAGCTGGGCAGCCCCCTCTGCTTAACTTGGCACCCTCCTCAGCTCTGTGCCCCGGGCAACTGCCCAGCTTGCCCACCCCTAAGACCCACCCATGATGCAGGTTTTCTTTGGGAGATTTCAAAGGAAAAGAGGCTAACAAGGGAGAAAAGAGTGAAAGTGGTTGAGAGAGCAGACCATCTTTCAATTACGGATGCATTCATATAAAACATTAACTAAATGAAACTGAAAAAAGGTGGGGAAGCATGGAATCAGCACTAAATTTATTATACAAAGAATGAGATGATTAGGAATATAGGAAACTGCCTTATACTGACTCAGAACATTGATCCATCTGGCTCAGTATTGTTGACGCTGACTGGCAGCAACTCTGCAGGGCTTCAGATGAGGAGCATTCCCAGTCTATTCCTGGAGACGCTGGGGACTGAATCTGGGACCTTCTGCATGCAAGGCAGATGCTTACTGAGCAACATCCCTTCCACCACAGGTGTGGCCCTTTGGGGAACCTTTTCTTTCGATTTTTTTTTAACTGTTGGGAAGCCGTGTCTCCTGCCTTGTACAACACTTGCTTGACATCCCTTCCCCACCAACCCGGCAAGGGCCTGCAAAGGACAACTTCCCAAACCTGTTTTCTTTTCTTCTTGCTTACTGTTTTCTTCTGATTGTTATTCAGAGTGTGCATTTGTGATTGAGAGAAAGCGGCCTGCCTTCTGGAATCCTTTGCTTACTTCAAGAAGGAGTGGGTGGGAGGATGCTGATTTAAGAAAACGGCTGAGCATCAAACCTTGCCTTGATTACAGTTTGCCTTGATTATATATTTTCCCTCCTAAAAGCAGGGCCTTAACATCCAGAGAATGATGCGACTGAAACTGATAGTCTAGTCACAAAAGGGGCTTTCCTGACTTCCTGTCTGTTTTTCCACAGAGTGTTTGTTTATATTAATGTCTGAACTGGTTTTTCAACACTGACCTTGGGATGTTTCTCTGACTTAAGGCTTCCTGATGCAAAGTCTCCTCCAAAGCGATGGAGGGGGTGGACAAGAAAAAGAGTTTGAGCTGGTTGTTTAAGTTATATTGGGAGACTAAACTGAGGGAGAAAGTTTTTTTTCACACGGGTGCCAAGGCAGATGTGGCATGCTGTACACAGTGGACTAGTCAGAGGCCGAGTTCCTTCTGGAAGACACCCTGAGCTTGCTGATTTTGTGGTTTGGAAAAGGCATTGGGGGCTGAGGGGAAAACAATGCTGAGAAGCTAAGTGAAGGCTGCTTAGATCAGGACTGCAAGCTACCAAATCCAATTATACTGATCATACCAAATCCTTTCAAAGCAGGGATAGGGAACTTGTGGCCCTGCAGATGTTGTTGGGCTTCAGTTATCATCAGCACCCCCCCCGCCAAGACGGCCAGTCATCAGGGATGATGGGAGTTGTCATCCAACAACATCTGGAGGGCCACAGGTTCCCTGGTTTAAAAGGTGAGGAAGGAGGAACAGAGATGAACATTCACATTTTTCTTGCTTTGCCCATTAAAGTAATTTGTGAAAGGATTTTAAATCATAGTTATTGTTGTAAATGTATTTGCATCTCTTAATTCAAGGGTAAATCTACATCTGTTCTTGACCTGGGGGAGGAGCTGGGGAGGATCTTGAGCTGGAAAATCAGGCACTCCCCGCCCTCCTCACCTTTACCTATACTCCTCTCCTCAAAACAGAAGCCTCTTGAAGTTGTCTTTTAATTTATTTTTTTTAAGTCATGGCTTTGTTGCATGCATTTTTCGTATAATATGTAGCGTGTCCATTTTGTAGAATGTTCCTTTCGATTCGGGAAAGATTTTACTTTTTGAACAATCAATGATTTGCCTGCATTCAGTCACCAAAATTGTTGCTGTTACCAACTATGTGTTCCAAAACAATACCTATGCTGTGTGGTCCAGTAATACTTTAATTGGTTAATCAGTTAACAGCAAGGTAGGTTAGTAAAAAATGAGGTCTAGGGAAGAGCATGAATTGGAGAATGCGAGCAGAGGAAGCACAGATGACCTTCAGTCTCATGGTGGACTAAGCATGGGCCTTCTAACCATTCCTGCTCTCTGAGGTTTATTGTTGCGAGGAAAAATTCCAGACAGAGTACTCAGCCATGGTGAAGTCTGTTGACCTGCTGTTGGATACAGGGAGAAACAGGCTTCAAGCCAAAACACCAGACTTCAGCAAGGCAAATACCAATGCTTTTACAGCCAACCTTCTCATTTCAAGGGACTAAAAATAATCTTGCTGCTGTTTTGCCCACTGCTTCCTAAAACTGCCAATAAGGATGGGGGAGAAATTCAATTCAGTTCACATTTTTAAGGGTCAGTTGACCTTGCTGACGCTTCTTAAAACAATATGCGAACCAAAACACAGCCATCTTTCAAAAGTCACACTTCTCTGAATTTTGCAGTGAAGTCCTCCAACCAAATAACATGCACAAACTTGCTTATACGATGCACTTTCATATGCACATATTAATGAAAATAACATACAGAGGTGCATTATATTAGGGGCAAAATATTTCAAAAATATGTATATTAGGCAATGCTGCATACAAAATTGTGTAGTATGGGAAATTCACACTAGAATGCTGACAGACTTTCTTTTTGTGTGTGTGACTGCGACATCCGGTGATGACTTAATCCTGAGAATGAGAAATCTGTACAGATAAAACTTTCATATCATGTCTGAAGTTTATTTATTTATTAGATTTATATCCCGCCCTTCCTCCCAGCAGGAGCCCAACTTGCAATCTTTTAAATGCAAAAGAAACCGTGTTGGTCCATAAGCGGGGGGGAAATCCAAAATCCACCATAGGGCAATACTTTTAGTAGGACCAAACAGGTTGTCACAAACAGTGTGAAAACATGTGCCTTTAAATCCACCTAATAAAGATATTGCCTGACTCTGGTTTTTGAAATAAGTTTAGATGAAGTCATTTCAAATGTTTAGTCATTAGTCAAGTAATGAGAAATCAAGTGATGTACATATACATGTGTGCACAAGAATTTAGGCCAGGAGTGGAACAACCTCTAGATGTTGCTGGACTACAGCTCCCAGCATCCCTGACTCTCTAGGTCATTGCACGGCTAGAGAGAGTCTTCTTGCATAGGTGACATGCAAGGAACGCAAGTATTGTCACTTGAATCCGTGAGATTTCTGTACATTTGCCCTAAGTTTCCATGGTAACCATTTTGGTAACACGCATAGGCACAAAGATTGTATCAAATAGTTTTAAACAAAAGACCATCTTATTTCTCCTCTTGATGCCATCCTTTTTTAAAAAAAAACAAAACCATTTATGGACAGAATTCAGAAGCTGAATTATATTTCTTTTTCTTCAGAGAGGAGCTCATACATACACTTGTTCCCACCAAACTTTAACCTCTCCATGAAAACGTTTAGATAGTTATGAAGAAGAGAGAATCTCTCTAGGTTTATGGTGCTTTATCTTTTCTTATGTGTCACTTTGAGCACCTTGTATTGTAGAAATGCAACAAAAGTCCTTTCCTGCCTCTCAAGGGACCTGCTGCGGATGGCTCCATCAGCACAGACATTTGAAGAGGCCTCGAAAAACCTACTTATTTGGGTCACTTTTAATTTGAGATACTGCTGTGCAGTCTTACTGGAGCACCTAAGGGCTGCTGGTTCAAAACTGTTTTAAATGTTTTTGCCTTCACATATAATTATGTGCTGCTGGCTCATCTTTTTTGTTCATTTTATTATTACATTTATGTCCCACCTTTCCTCCAAGGAGCTCAAGATGGAGTATGTGATTCTCCTCTCTCTCCATAACTCACCCAACCAATTTCATGGCTGAGTGGGAATTTGAACCCTGATCTCCAAGGTCCTGGTCCAATGTTCTAACCACCGCATCACACTGACTTCATACGGCTTCAGAATGCTGTCTGAAATGATGGCATTTTGTTGAAAATTAACATTGCATCAAATGGTGTTTGATGTAAGCTGCCTTGTGAGGGCTCTGCCGTAAACGGCAGCCTGAGCATGTTTAAACTAATGAAATAAGCAAAATTAGATGGCATAAGGGGAGATGAGGCATGAACAACGCACTCATTATATGTTACAGCTTGACCAAGAGAGCTGCTTTTTTGTGGGTTCATCACATGACACTATTATAATGTTGAAAGGACTGCAACCACATGGGTTTGGCTGACTGCATGGGTCTTTCCCAGAGACTGGCACTCTCCTTCCCAGTGCAGTGCAAATTCTTTGGGAAAGGCCCTCCATGGTTGATCCTGCCCATGTGGTTTAAAATATTACTGTAGCACTGTGGGATGAACCCACTGGTAAAGTGGGTCCCATGTTGCTGTTGTAATGTGTAAACAGATGGAGACCTGTTGCCCTCTGAATCTTGTTGGACTACAGCTCCCATCAGCCCCAACTATTAACCTTGGTGACTGGGGCTGATGGGAGTTGGAGTCCAGTCACAGATTCCATATCCCTGGTATAAAGGGGGCTCAATTAAACTGTGAATTAGTCACGCAACCAATGTGCTGCATGTAGCTCAGGAGCCGAGAATCCAACCACAGAGAAACCCTCCGCAAACAGACATCTGCGCTCAGATTTTACTGACCTGAGAGTCAAAATGGAAGGAAGATCTTCAAAGGAAAAGATTTAAAGAAACAGTACAAAGGAGAGAACTACAGGAAAACCAGCAAGACCAAACCAACAAGAAAGCCTCTTAAGAACAACAGGCCAGATTTGATGGCTTATTAAATCTTTCAAGACAGGCTTGTTCACTGCTCTGAGCAGCCAGGAGATTTGGTTTTTGGTCGCTGGTGCTTTGCCATCTTCCCCAACACTTGTCAGCAGTTGGGTCGATCTCAGGACACCAACAACCACAAGGCCAGCATGACTAAAAGTCACAATAAGGGAAAACAATGACAGCAACCCTAATTGCTCCCTGCTCCTCCCTTCAGCTCCAGGCTACCTCAATGCCAAGAGCAGGACTCTCTGATCTGGGTGTTTGTTCCTTCCCAGGCAACACTAAAGAGACTCTGGGTCCCTTGGCAACACAGCATGAGGGCGTTTCTGATTGGATGCATCCTGTATGAGATAGAACAGTGTAATGATGTCAGCATGTAACATCACAATACTTCCTTGCCAGGTTAGCCTTGCTCTTAGGCAGCCTGCCAAAGACTTATCTATATCCATTGCATGCATGAGCCCTTTTCTATAGCTATCACTATTCACAGGGTTCAAAAAAGAAAAGAGTTATTATCTGTAGTCAGGACTTTTACTGTAGGATATTGAGAAATGGCAAATGGTTCTGACTTTACACATCTATGTGCTGTGTCAGAGTCTCACCCAGATTCATTTGAAAACAACAACTACAACGTTCTATCTTAACTAACCAGTTATCTGTTTGTTCTGTTGAACAACTCAGAACTTTGACAGATTCAAAAATACAAAATGGTGCATTTGAAAACAACATCAAGAGGTTTCTGGCCATCTAAAGGAGAATTAGATTTGAGGATGGAGGAATATTGGATACACACTTCTGCTGGGAGAGGAGGTATGATTAGATCAATAGAAAGATAGGGGAACCTGTGGCCCTCCAGATGTTGTTGGATGACAGCTCCCATCGCTCTTGACCATTGACTACGCTGGCTTGCGTGAAGAGAGTTGGAGTCCACCACATCTGGAGGGCCACAGGGTTCTCATCCCTGTATGAGAAACAGAGTGATGGGGGGGTTGATTGGAGGGTGTCTGTTTCTTACACATTTGTTCTTAATACTGAAATTGAATTACTTGGTTAATAGAATCTTGGCTGTCTCTCTATAAAAATAGACAGCTGTGTCAGTTACAATCTCCTTAGATACCTCCATGAATTTTAAAATGTTCATTTAAGTGAATGGATCTATTGTCAAATCCATTCAGCATCTCAATGTGTTTCTAGTAGTGTCAAACAACAATGGTGTTGGCCAGGCTAGTAGTAATAATAATGAAATAGAAATCTATTGTATGTCTAACAACCTATAGTTATAAAAGTACTATAAATTGCCTTGACAGGAACACTGATAATGAAATGAGCTAAAACTTGGCTGAAATGGGGTTAATAAGAGATATGAAGGCAAGACCTGCCTAAAAGTGGACATTTTCCAAATAATTTGAACAAAGCCTAAAGAACAGAGAAGTCGATAATTATCAAAATTAGCCTTACAGCTTTCTGTATGCAGCGGACTGACTGAATCTTACATCCAAATGAATGGTAATTCACCAGTATAAAGAGACAAATTAAGCATATAAGAAATAGTTCGTACAAGTAATCAGATCTGCAATTTCTAGAAATAAGTTCCTCGGCTTATCAAAAGCGCTTCAATTTAAATAGATCTCAAGGCAACAAACTTTCTGAATCTGGGACATTTCAGAAATGGATTAGGCATATTCATGTGAAGTTGGTCAATTGATTTTAGCAGTGAGGAACTAATGGGCCCTCCATGATTAAAGGCAGTGTACCTCAAGCTTACAAGTTTCTAGAAGCCTCTGCCTGGCCACACTTGTAAATAAAGTGCCAGACTAGATGGACTCTTGGTGTGATCTAGCAAGACAATGCTTAATACTGGTCGCCTTCACACTGTGCGTATTTTGTAGATATTTGGGCACATGTAGGAAATTTAGGTTTACACAATTAGTGGAGTAACGTGTTGTGTCACCCTAGTGCAACAAATGCACACTGCTGGGTTTTTTTTAAAAAAAGGGTTTTTTTGCATGATAGGAAAATGCACTAGAAAATGTGGGGTGAATGAATAATTGACTGGAAGATGCATAAACACTGCACAAGCAAATTAGGATAAATGCTTGTATAATGTGTTAGCATGTACATTTCACAAAGAAGGAAAACCAGCCATGAAAGGGTTAACTGACAGTAAAGAGTAAATCAAAACCCTCAGGCGATACAGGTGCAGACCCTAAATCACCTAATGACTAAATGACTGTGATGGGCTATAAAGACAGGAAAAGAAAAGGATGTGTTTGTGTGGGGGGGGGAAGTAAAGAGGAGAAAGACGGACTGTGTAACTTGTGTATTTGATGCTAGAACTGCTTTATGTTATTCTGCTGATAAAAGACTGTATATTTCTACACGTGAGTTGCGTTATTCTTGGCAAGGTGCAAAGCAAGGGAGTGACTACGGTCGGGTACGCCAGTGTATGTCTGCCAGAGCAAACACCAACATAATGTCCCTGCAAACAAATCAGAACAACTGTTCAATAAAGGCCAGGCATATTCTAAACTCTGCAAAAGGTTTGTGCAAGCCAGTCAGGATGAATGTTCAATAAAGAGGTCGTCTGGAGGATCCCACTGAGGGTTTTTGTTTTTTAAATGTATATTTTAAAAGACATGTATTGAAAATGCAATGACCAAATGACTAATACAATTTGTTTTTGTAAAAGAAAAAAAGTGGGGAGTATAGAACCATTGTGCAGAGTCTAACCCTACATGAGTCCTTGTTGGGCATCTGTTTTCCAGACAGGAAGCATGCCACAGAATGTGTTTAACTGTGCATACATGTCTTTAATGGGTGCTACCAGGTTTGAAGGGGCCTTAGGCACCAGAAGCAGCTCACTGGGTTGCACAGAGCCACTGTGCTAACTTCCTGGCAGGTAAGATGCTGTTCCTTTCCAGGAAGGAGCGGAGCAATGCAGTGGGGAGGTTGCCATGGTGCATGGCCCAGAGCCCACATCAGGAGTGGCCCTGACAGCTTCCCAAGGATGCCAGGTGCTGACACCAGTCCTGGAGGGTGCAACAAGACAAGGCATTGGGAGATCCATGATCGGATCTCCCATTATTTTAAAGTGACTATTACGTTTTGCTCCATGAGACAAACAGCCTTGTGGGTGGGTTTTTTAATTATCAAATGGCACAGAGGAAAGGTGAAAGCTGCCCTCTCAGCACCATGATCTCAATTGCATTCAGCCCCTCCCCCTCATAACTGCCATTAAGGTCTTAAAAACAGCAAGAGATCCTCAGCTTTGCAGCTGCTATTTGCATTTTAATTTTTTTATTTTTAAATGTACATTAAATGCAAAGATTCATTTAGCTTCACACCCACTTTGGCCCTTAAATGGGGAGGGGGGGCCTTCAGAAAACTGTGTCTGTGTTAGAATTGCTTTTAATATGTTTTCTTTAATAATATGTTTTAACCTTTTTTAAAAGATGTTTTAAAGCTTTTTAAAAATGTTTTTAATGTTGTTTTGTTTTAATGTATTTTTAAGGTGTTTTTATGATTTTTTAAAGTGTTTTTAGCGTTTCTGTTTGTCGCCCTGGGCTCCTGCTGGGAAGAAGGGCGGGATATAAATCAAATAAATAAATAAATAAAACCTCCTTATGCACAGTAACAGGAACTGAGACAATGGCTTTAATGGGGCTCAGTAATAATATTTGTAAAAATGTAGGAATGAAGCCAGATCATAAATCACATGGTATTCAATGTCTGTATAGCAATGCCCACAGCAAGGGAAACAAACAAGATGAACTTGACACATACAGAGAGAGAGTCAGCTCAGTCCTTGCTAAAAAGGGCAGCTTCAGCCTTCCTGAAACACAACCACAAGCTCTGTTTCCCTAGGTTAAAGAAAGGTCAGGCTGTTCTAGGTGGGAAAACAACAAACACAAAAGACTTGCCTGGAAGGCGCAGCCCCTTGATTAGATTAAAAGCAGCCGAAAGCTTAAACAGCCCCGCCCCTCGCTCAGGAAGGAAGGAAGCCTGCCTTCCTGCCTTCAAAGGAAGGAAGCCTGAGAGAATACTAAAGAGTTAAGCCCCAGCTGATAGCCATCAGCCTCAAGTAACACATCATTGGCTGGCAGCAGTAGCTGGGAGGAACCAGCCACACATATAAAGTCAGAGCACCCTAGCGAGGGAGCCTGCTCCACGAGCTAGAGGGAGCCCCAGCTGACAAAGCGTCAAGGCGAGTTAAGCAGCAGAGCCACCCACTCTGCCCGTCTGTTCCCTGACCTCAACTAAACCGCAGTCTCCAACCCATTGACGTAATAAACCTTAAACAAAACTATGCAGGTAAGAAGCCAGCAGGGGTGTGGGGGCTTTCCAGTGTTTTGCACCGCCTGCAGCATGTACGACTATCTGCCTGTTGGACAGAAGTCGTGGGTGTGCTCTCGGTGCAATGAGCTCCTGGCTCTCCGGGAACGACTTCATTTCCTTGAGGCCAAGGTGGCGGACCTGGAAAAGCTGAGAGAGGCAGAGAGGTGTGTGGAGGAGGCCTTCAGGGACGTTATAGCTGTGTCCCACTCTAACGATGATAGCTCTCCTGCTATCATGGACAACGATGGTCTTGGGGAAGGAGAGCATCCAGCTGAGGAAGAGGGAAATGATCCCTTAGAAGGGACCCATTCCTTGGGGGATGAGCAGCTATCCTCTCGTGCCGAGGATATATCTCCAGGGGGTGGAGGGATCCTTGTAGTGGGTGATTCGATCATTAGGAACATAGACAGTGGGGTGTGTGATGGGCGTGTAGACCGCAAGGTGTTTTGCCTGCCTGGTGCGAAGGTTGCAGATATCGCCCGTCGTTTAGATAGTTTGGTAGACAGTGCTGGGAAGGAGTCAGTGGTCGTGGTGCACGTTGGCACCAACGACATGGGGAAATGCAGCCGTGAGGTCCTGGAAGCAAAATTTAGGTTGCTAGGTAGGATGCTGAAAGCCAGGACCTCCAAGGTGGCATTCTCTGAAATGCTACCAGTTCCATGCGCAGGACCAGCCAGACAGGACCAGCTTCGCAGTCTCAATGCGTGGATGAGACGATGGTGTCGGGTGGAAGGGTTCGTATTTGTTAGGCACTGGGGAACATTTTGGGACAAGCTGGGCCTGTACAAAAGGGACGGGCTCCACTTGAACCAGAATGGAACCAGACTGCTGGCACTTAAAATTAAAAAGGTAGCAGAGCAGCTTTTAAACTGACTGAGGGGGGAAACCCGACAGGAGCTGAGAAAGGTCTGGTTCGGAATAAACCTCCCCCCTGGGATAAAAACCAAAGAAATGATGAAATTTTAAAAGGGGTAGGCCTAGAAGTAGGCATTGTGAGAGCAGGGGCACAGGATATAAATTCAGAAGAGCAAAATTACCACAGGCCTAACCACAAGTGCCAAAGACACTTGAAGAGAGACACTGCTTACAAGTGCCTGTATGCTAATGCTAGGAGCCTGCGAACCAAGATGGGAGAACTGGAGTGCTTGGTCTTAGAGGAGAGCATTGATATAGTGAGCATAACGGAGACCTGGTGGAATGGAGAAAACCAGTGGGATACGGTTATCCCTGGATATAAACTATATCGGAAGGACAGGGAAGGACGTATTGGTGGCGGAGTCGCTCTATACGTGAAAGAAGGCATTGAATCCAGCAAGCTCAAAACCCCAAAAGAGGCAGACTCCTCCACAGAATCGTTGTGGGTGGTGATACCGTGCCCCAGGAGGGACTTAATACTGGGAATGATCTATCGTCCCCCTGATCAAAATGCTCAGGGAGACCTTGAGATGAGATATGAAATTGAGGAAGCATCCAAACTAGGAAATGTGGTAGTAATGGGTGACTTCAACTACCCGGACATAGACTGGCTGCATATGTGTTCCAGTCATGACAAAGAAGCAAAGTTTCTAGATATTCTAAATGACTATTCCCTAGACCAGTTGGTCATGGAACCGACCAGAGGGACGGCAACCCTGGACTTAATCCTCAGTGGGGACCGGGACCTGGTGCAAGATGTAAGTGTTGTTGAACCGATTGGGAGCAGTGACCACAGTGCTATTAAATTAAACATACATGTAACTGGCCAATTGCCAAGAAAATCCAACACGGTCACATTTGACTTCAAAAGAGGAAACTTCACAAAAATGAGGGGATTGGTAAAAAGAAAGCTGAAAAACAAAGTCCAGAGGGTCACATCACTCGAAAATGCTTGGAAGTTGTTTAAAAACACTATATTAGAAGCTCAACTGGAGTGCATACCGCAGATCAGAAAAGGTACCGCCAGGGCCAAGAAGATGCCAGCATGGTTAACGAGCAAAGTCAAGGAAGCTCTTAGAGGCAAAAAGTCTTCCTTCAGAAAATGGAAGTCTTATCTGAATGAAGAAAATAAAAAAGAACACAAACTCTGGCAAAAGAAATGCAAGAAGACAATAAGGGATGCTAAAAAAGAATTTGAGGAGCACATTGCTAAGAACATAAAAACCAACAACAAAAAATTCTATAAATACATTCAAAGCAGGAGTCCATCTAGGGAGACAATTGGACCCTTGGATGATAAGGGAGTCAAAGGTGTACTAAAGAATGATAAGGAGATTGCAGAGAAGCTAAATGAATTCTTTGCATCTGTCTTCACAGTGGAAGATATAGGGCAGATCCCTGAACCTGAACTAACATTTGCAGGAAGGGATTCTGAGGAACTGAGACAAATAGTGGTAACGAGAGAGGAAGTTCTAAGCTTAATGGACAATATAAAAACTGACAAATCACCGGGCCCGGATGGCATCCACCCAAGAGTTCTCAAGGAACTCAAATGTGAAATTGCTGATCTGCTAACTAAAATATGTAACTTGTCCCTTGGGTCCTCCTCCGTGCCTGAGGACTGGAAAGTGGCAAATGTAACGCCAATCTTCAAAAAGGGATCCAGAGGGGACTTCCGGGAAGGGTGACTTCGCTTGTGCCTGCTTTTGAGACGGGCTCCCGCCTCAGAAGAAGCTTATTCAGATATAAATCAGTCAGAACATTTTTTTTTTTTGACTGATGAAATTTCTCCCGGGCAGGGAGAAACGTAGAGATCAACCTCAAAAGCCTGTTTTTGTTGGGAGGACTGGATTTCATTAATTTATGAGAAAAGGTCCAGCCAGCAATGCCGGACGGACTTCCGAACAAGCTCTATCTGATTAATGCGACACGTTTATCTTTTCTTCAAAGAGAAAACGGACTAACAGGCAAGCACTCTTCTTTCTATTTTTTTTTTTACTTGGTTTAAATTGTTGCAGCAAAAAGAGATTTGTAAAATGAATCAGCTTTAAAGAACTTCTGGGTGAGCTATAACTCTTCTCTGTTATTCACGAAATTAACAGCTTATCTCTGTTTCTATTGCAAAAAGCTGTCCTGGAAGTGCATTCTAAAGATATAAACAGAAGAGGGATTTCTATTCCGAGGAACATTATATTGTCTGGGACTATTCTCTTTTTGGTCTATTTTATTTTGACGAATCTGCTTCTTCACGATGCCACTAACTGTTTTGATGCTGGGAACTAAATTTGTTTTGTATTCTTGAACATAGAGAGATAAGGCAGGCTGCTCTGTTTATACTGTGATGTCATCAAGCCTGGAATATTAACCCAATTGTTGCTGAAATAAGAAGTGGTTCTTCTTTATTTTTGTTTTGTTTTGTTTTCGTGGTTTTAAAAATGGCAATCAAGAAAGTGGCTGAGAATCTGGAAGTAATTATGTTTCAGAAAATAATGGATGAGATTGAGATAATGAAACAAACCCTGCGACAGGGCAGTAAGGAGCTGAAAATTGAACTGAGCAAAATGACGCAGGAGCTTAAAGAAATAGGGGATCCTGTGAGAGAGGAGAATGAGATCAGAGATGAGAAAAGAAAAAATAAAGGGAAGATACAAGCCCTGGAGATTGGAACAAATGTGGAATTGGAAAAAGATCTGGAGTTTATGGATATTAGAAATAAAATCTACTGTTTGGAATTTAACGTTATCTCTGAAGAAATTAATGAAGATATTAGAGATAAAGTTATCAATGGCTTGGATAATTTTCTGGACTGGAATGACATGATGGAGCTTGATATAGAGAAAATCTATGGAATTAACTGCAGCCATGTGACAATGGAAAAACTCTCAAGAGATGAGCCAGTGCATTTTGTAAAAAAGAAGAACAGAGATATGACTTTACAACAATATTTCAGCAACTTATTCAGAATCGATGGCAAGAAAATATTTGGGATAGAGGAAATTCCCATCAGACTCTTATTATATGACTATGGCTATGACAGCAAGATTATTATGGAATACTGATAATGGAAGATTGGACACTGAAATTACTGGACTTAACAGGACTATTGAAGATGGAAGATGGAATTAATATGGATAATGGAATAATGGCTATTGAAATTATTGGACCTAACAGATTTTGATGAGATGGATTAATCGATATGTTTATTTGGACTATGGTTATGACAATAAGATTATTATTATTATTAACGAGATGGATTAATCCACATGTTTATTTGGAGAAAAATTGATAGATATATTTCTTAAAGAATTGAAACCTCTCTTTGACTTTTTGTGGAAAGAATAAAGTAATGTTTATGAGATTTGATGATTAATTAAGATAAGTACTGGAGGAAAGTGATTTTATAATATAATTTAAGAGACAGGATTGTTATATATTGTAGACCTATAACTGATCTGCGACAAATGGGAAGTCAACATTTTATTTTTTTGTTTAATCATTTTTGTTTTGTTTTGTTTTTTGTCTTTGAATGTTTTATGATTTTGTTTTGTTTTATGAAAATTTGAATAAAAATTATTGTAAAAAAAAAAAGGGGGGGATCCAGAGGGGATCCTGGAAATTACAGGCCAGTTAGCTTAACTTCTGTCCCTGGAAAACTGGTAGAAAGTATGATTAAAGCTAGATTAACTAAGCACATAGAAGAACAAGTCTTGCTGAAGCAGAGCCAGCATGGCTTCTGCAAGGGAAAGTCCTGTCTCAGTAACCTATTAGAATTCTTTGAGAGTGTCAACAAGCATATAGATAGAGGTGATCCAGTGGACATAGTGTACTTAGACTTTCAAAAAGCGTTTGACAAGGTACCTCACCAAAGGCTTCTGAGGAAGCTTAGCAGTCATGGAATAAGAGGAGAGGTCCTCTTGTGGATAAGGAATTGGTTAAGAAGCAGAAAGCAGAGAGTAGGAATAAACGGACAGTTCTCCCAATGGAGGGCTGTAGAAAGTGGAGTCCCTCAAGGATCGGTATTGGGACCTGTACTTTTCAACTTGTTCATTAATGACCTAGAATTAGGAGTGAGCAGTGAAGTGGCCAAGTTTGCTGATGACACTAAATTGTTCAGGGTTGTTAAAACAAAAAGGGATTGCGAAGAGCTCCAAAAAGACCTCTCCAAACTGAGTGAATGGGTGGAAAAATGGCAAATGCAATTCAATATAAACAAGTGTAAAATTATGCATATTGGAGCCAAAAATCTGAATTTCACATATACGCTCATGGGGTCTGAACTGGCAGTGACCGACCAGGAGAGAGACCTCGGGGTTGTAGTGGACAGCACGATGAAAATGTCAGCCCAGTGTGTGGCAGCTGTGAAAAAGGCAAATTCCATGCTAGCAATAATTAGGAAAGGTATTGAAAATAAAACAGCCGATATCATAATGCCGTTGTATAAATCTATGGTGCGGCCGCATTTGGAATACTGTGTACAGTTCTGATCGCCTCATCTCAAAAAGGATATTATAGAGTTGGAAAAGGTTCAGAAGAGGGCAACCAGAATGATCAAGGGGATGGAGCGACTCCCTTACGAGGAAAGGTTGCAGCATTTGGGGCTTTTTAGTTTAGAGAAAAGGCGGGTCAGAGGAGACATGATGGAAGTGTATAAAATTATGCATGGCATTGAGAAAGTGGATAGAGAAAAGTTCTTCTCCCTCTCTCATAATACTAGAACTCGTGGACATTCAAAGAAGCTGAATGTTGGAAGATTCAGGAAAGACAAAAGAAAGTACTTCTTTACTCAGCGCATAGTTAAACTATGGAATTTGCTCCCACAAGATGCAGTAATGGCCACCAGCTTGGATGGCTTTAAAAGAAGATTAGACAAATTCATGGAGGACAGGGCTATCAATGGCTACTAGCCATGATGGCTGTGCTGTGCCACCCTAGTCAGAGGCAGCATGCTTCTGAAAACCAGTTGCCGGAAGCCTCAGGAGGGGAGAGTGTTCTTGCACTCGGGTCCTGCTTGCGGGCTTCCCCCAGGCACCTGGTTGGCCACTGTGAGAACAGGATGCTGGACTAGATGGGCCACTGGCCTGATCCAGCAGGCTCTTCTTATGTTCTTATGTTCTTATGTTTGAACTCTTCATACAAGAGAGTAAATACGACTTGATAGGTATAACTGAAACTTGGTGGGATGACTCCCATGACTGGAATACAGCAATTAAAGGCCATAACTTGTTCAAAAACAACAGAAGGAATAGGAAAGGAGATAGTTGCACTATATGTTACAAATATATATCCCTGCACAGAAATTCAGGAGGATTTGCTTGGTAGCCCCATAGAGAGCACCTGGATTAAAATTAAATGGGTCGAGGGATAAAAGAATATGGTGGCTGGAGTCTACTACCAACCACTCAATCAAGGATGAAACTTTTGGAAAGCAAATTGCCAATGTTTCGAGGAAACATGATGTAGTAGTAATAGGGGACTTCAGATACCCCAATATCTGTTGGGAGACAAATTCTGCCAAACAGGCGCACTCTGATAAATTCCTGACTTTTTGAGTTGGAGATAACTTTCTCCTATAGAAAGTGGAGAAAGGAACTAGAGGACCATCTATTCTTGAGTTGATTCTAACCAACAGAAATGATTTAGTGGATGAAGTGGCAGCTATGGGAACTCTGGGGGAAAGTGACTATGTTGCACTTGAGTTCTTGATTTTAAAGGAAGCAAAAGCTGAGAGTAGCTATAGGCATACCCTGGACTTCAGGAAAGCCAATTTTAATAAACTCAGAACAATGATAAGTAAGGTCCCATGGCAAGCAACCCAGATAAGAAAAGGAGTCCAATATGGTTGGGAGTTTCTAAAAAAGGCAATTCTAAAGGCACAATTGCAAACAAAGGAAAAAAGGTGTTAGACAGAAGAAGCAGCCAATGTGGCTTCACAAATAGCTGAGAGATGACCTGGAAACAAAAAAATGACACATATAGGAAGTGGAAGGAAGGCTAGACCACGAAGGAAGAGTACAGACAGGTAGCACAGAATTGCAGGGATGGTGTCAGGAAGGCTAAAGCTGAGAATGAGCTGATATTAGTGAGAGATGTTAAAAGCAATGAAAAAGCTTTCTTCAAGTACATGCATAGTAAAAGACAGAAATGGTGGGAGAGTTACTCAATGAGGATGGCAAAATAATAACAGATGACAAAGAAAAGGCAGAAGTGCACAATTCTTACTTTGGCTCAGTCTTCTCCCAAAAGAGGGTCTATGACCCTCCTGGGAAACATGAAGTACAAGTTGAAGGAGCAGGATTGCAGCTTGAGATTGATAGACAAATGGTTGAAGAATACCTAATTATTTTGAATTAGTTCAAATCTCCAGGGCCTGATGAACTGCATTCTAGAGTATTGAAGGAACTGGCTGAAGAACTCTCAAGACCACTGTCTATTATCTCTGTGAAATCATGGAGGATGGGTGAAGTGCCAGATGACTGGTGGGGGGCTAATGTTGTCCCCAGGGCTAGCTCCAGGCATGCCGGGGCCCTTGGGCACCAGTCTGCACTGGGACCCTCCGCTCCCCTTCTGCAATCCACGGCAGGATCACGGATTGCAGGACAGGAGCTTCCGAGCTAAAATGATGAAACTGAGGTTATCATACTTTGGACACATAATGAGAAGACATGATTCACTAGAAAAAACAATAATGCTGGGAAAAACAGAAGGGAGTAGAAAAAGAGGAAGGCCAAACAAGAGATGGATTGATTCCATAAAGGAAGCCACAGACCTGAACTTACAAGATCTGAACAGGGTGGTTCATGACAGATGCTCTTGGAGGTTGCTGATTCATAGGGTCGCCATAAGTCGCAGTCGACTTGGAAGCACATAACAACAACAAACAAAGAATATAATCTCAAGATCATGCACAGCCTGCTGCAAGATCCACACGTGGAATGCAGATGTCTTGAAGGGGAAGACTTGGTGAGCGTCAGCTTCCATGTAGGTGGCCCATGTGAGCAGGACCCATGCATGATCAGATATGGCAACTGCAGAGGTGCCCCTGTGCCCAGATGTCAGGGGCAGGGAGCTGTGTGACACTGGAAGCAGGGATGAGCAAATATGTCAATTTCCATTTCTCCCAGTTTCTCATTTTTCAAAACTTAAATTAATCTCTCCACATTTCCACATCACTTTGCAATTTTTTATAAAGTCCTCAAGAAAATTCAGCAGCATTTTAGTGTGGATTTTTCCTATTATGCACATTTTTTGCAAAACAATTTTCCCTAATGCATTTTTGTATGTGATTTCCACTGATATATGCATTTATATGCACACTTTACAGTAGGATATGCTTTTTTGTACAAATTTCTTGGCTAGAAAACTGCATTGCAAAATTCAGCAAAATGCAACATTTCAAAGGATGGCTGTGTTTCGGATTGCATATTGCTTTGGATAGTGCAAAATTAGTAAGTCCACCTTCAAATGCCAACTGAATTGAATTTTTCCTCCATTGTGAATTGGAAGCTCTGCCAACACTGTGGCACCACTCCCAGTTATCCACATGTACATTGTGTGCATGGCTCACTTCTGAAGGGGGGCTCATGTCCCACCACCAGTCAAAGAAGTAAATGAAAAAGTATGGATATCTTGTGCAAGGTTGTTGCAAATAAGATCCATGGAAATCATGCACTGAAATCATTGATACCCCTGGGTGGGTCAATGCCATTGATTTCAGTGGGGCTTCGGACTGGTTCGCAAAGTCTTAATGAGGGAACTTGCAAAATGAAGCTTTATTTTGCCTCCGGTGGCCTACAGCCAGTACAACTGGCCAGAGCTAGAAAGCCCTCTCTGTGTTCTCAGAAACCCTGCGTGGCACCCTCACTGCTGGACATTTGCCCTTGCAGTAGTGCCTAGCTTTTGTTTGCCAAAGAAAGCAAGGAACGTCCTGCCCTTGGCTGGTCAATTTCTTCTCATCTCTGGCATGGTGGGGGCTGCTTTTGTGTCCTGCCCATGTGAAGGCAAACATGAGAAATCCCTGTACATGAAGATACAATTTAAGGAACAGAAGTGCGATTTAATTTTGTTTTTAGCTTTGCCACATAAATGACACTTAGCCCTAGCTAATTATATATCTGCTGTTATGTGGGCATCAGTTTATATTCTTCAGTTGTGTTTTAAGTATGCATGGACTGAATCCCTAAAATAATAAATACATTCACATACACCCCCAGCAAGTGGCAATACAAAATGTGTGAAAATAAGGGGTTTTTTGGTGTTATGAGAAGAGTCTGTTGGGTTGGCACTTACATTTCTAGTCGAGTGGGAGGCACATAAGGGATCATAAGTGTGTGTTTACTAGACACAGTCTAGAAAGCAGCTGTACTGAAGGATGAGTAAGGCTACAATCCTATATCCACTTACCTGGGAGTAAGTATGTAAGAAGGCATCATGGCATACAGCACTGTTTCTGTTTTGCTGCTGTGCATCTTCTGCCAAAAACTACATTATTTGTCTTCTTATCCAATCTAACCAATTCATTTCAATGCAAAGGAAATGCAACACAAAGGGGGGCCGGAAACATGATCAGTTACATATTGTTTGCACACTGAAAGCACAATGACAGTAAATTCCAATCATATTTGCTGGATTGATTTCCATTCTGGACATGGGACAAATAAGCAAACATTGGCAACATCCACACCTGTTTCTGTTTTCATTGGCATTCTCCAACAACCCTACTGGAGAGTAAGCTCCATTGACCTTGTGACGTCCTTCCCTGGTTCTCCCTGTCAGGTTCCCACCTGCTTGTGGCTACTGCCTTTCACTAGGCACCACCAGGTATACCACCAGTCCGGACCGTCCTTTATATGGTTTCTCACTCCGCTCTAGCACAGATCTCACTAGATCCCCCTGCTAGGCAGCACCACCAGTCACGTCCTATAACCAATACTCCCAGAGACTTTGCCTGAGTCTCTCTCTAGCTGGTTACTTTTGTGACTGCGTGCTTATGCTGTTCCCAACCCCCTTGTATCTTTATAGATAACGCATACAACTCTGGGTTGCTCTGGATACTTGAATTGTTATTAATCCTCCCTTCACCACTGCCACCATTAGATACTGTTTCTGTTCAGCCTTGGTAATTACCTTGCCCTCCCTTCTGGTATGTATATCTCCCAGCCAAGGATCAGGCCTTTGGTAAACCAAATAAGTATTTATTAAATATCAGAAATAACAAGATTAGTTTTAGAATGTTTCACAAGCGTATGGTTTCATCTATTCCTGTTTTGTACTTGACTTATTATTAATCAGAACTCCAACTCCCTCTTTCTCCACACTCCTGACCTCCACCCTCAAACACCTCTTTCTCCACACTCCCAACATCTACCTGTGTGAATTTCTGCAAGACCTGCTCCCTGCATTTCTGGCTGATTTCCACCTGGCCTGGAAGGGCGGGGCCCTGTCTCTCTCCAGCTACAAAAGCAGCAACTGCTGAAGGGGCCAGAGACCGTGTGTGTGTATGTGTGCGTGAACCTGCTGCTCGGGATGTCTATAGACTACTGGGGTTTTGTTTAGTATTATATGTTATATTTTACTCTATGTTATATTTTAGTCTATGTACGCCGCCTAGAGTGGCCGTTAATTTGGCCAGATAGGCGGCCTAGAAATAAAATTTTATTATTATTATTATTATATTACCACCAAACACCTTCTTCTCCACCCTACTAACATCCACCCAGATTCAACTGTCATTCTTCCATTTATACTCCCAGCCACTCAAACGCTCAGCCAATCATCCAGCATTCTACTGCTCATGTACTCCCCCCTCCTCTTTCACTCCATTTACCATATGTCTTCTATATAAACAGCACTTACCATATTTACCCTACAAGCAGGAACATCACAGACCTCTATGGGACTTGCTTCTGAGTAGACATGTATAGGATTGCACTGCAAGGTAAACAACAAAAATCTTTGAAAAAACTACAGTTTTTACAGTGGGGTAAGAGGCAAAGTACTTGTGATGCTAAACTCATCACTTTAAGTGCCACAAAACTTTTTAACAATAATTTTTATTGTTGTCATAACAATAAATATATTTAATAGACAACGGAAGGAAGTATAATGCATTTTTTAAAACTCTAAACAGCAGGCACTGGGGGGGGCAGGATCAAGATTGGGAATATGATGTGTGGGAACCCTTTCCTCTCCTGTTATGATCCCAACAACCCCCACTCCCTCTGAAAGCTGATATTCTCTGGGAGGAACACTCCCTTTAAGGAGCTGGCAGAGAGAAAATTAGTCAGAGTGTTTTAATATAACCGTAGAACAGTACTATAATAAAATTATGGCTTTATTTGAAGATAGCATTGCAGCCTTCCCCAACTTGGTGCCCATCAGCCCCAGCTGACCAGGTTGGAGAAGCAGACGCTGGCATCAAGCCTCTTGAAACTTTCAAGGGTTCCTAGAGCAATATTCATTTATATAAGAAAAAGTTCAAGCGTTTCCTTTCCCTGTTACTCTTGTTAGGTCCAAACCCAACACGCAAGTCGCCCTGTCAACCCCAACTCGCTTATTACACCCGGGAAGAGTGCGGAGTTGAGTGCAAATGAACCCACTATCAGAGATCAAGTAACATGAGACAAAAACCTTTGCAAAGGGGACCCAATACTTACAAGCCGAAGCAGGCCAGCATGGGAACCTCGTTTATTGGTGTTCAATGGTTTATATAGGCTTACCCCGAAGTTTACAATATCGGGTTCACGTCATAAGATACAAAAGAAGCAATTGCCAATTGTCATAGCTTTGGGGCATATGTAAGGAGGTAAAGGGGTACAGGGGGAAGGACAAAGTAGAAACATCAAGACTATCTCTTAGACTCCATGTCTGCATATTTCACATGTCCTTGAGATAAGCACTATGCAGGAACAGACAAAGGCAACTATGGAGGGGAGGCCCAGCTGCAACCGGGCGCCCCCTAAACTGGAGACAGACATGATATTACTCTGCTTACATATCAAAGGAGTATTACAAGTCAAGGATATGAGGGGCATTGGAATAGCGTTTGACATTTCTATGCAAGGCGCGTTTGTAACAATAAGCAAGGCCATAAGCATAAATGTGATACAGAAATGCATAGTAGGGAAGTTTCCAGCTTAAACCGGCTTTTATTATGCGAGCCACTGGAATGTAGGTAAGGGTCAGGTCACCAGGAAATAAACCGACATTTTATATCAAGAGTCATATAAAGGCCACTTTGGTTCTATTTCCCATGAAGCCCAAGCTGGTTTAGGTAAGACAAGTGAATTATAGTTTAACAGGCACTGGGGGTTTCAATTTATCCCTAACACTCTCTGGGAATTTGCAAATTTGAATCAAGACAACATGGGTTGATCCAGTGAAAGCTGTTTCTTTTACCTATAATTCACACCAAGCACAGATTATGCAGCTGACTTGCAAAAAATGTACTGTTGGTCATCACATTTTCTGTTGAATTAAGTCATAATAAGGGCAGACAGTGGATTTGCTTGGAGTACCCAGCAGAGTAGTGGCAAGTTCAGAAGTGCAGGGTCTCTTTGTGTTAGTCACAGCCACCCCTCCCCCTTTTTTGCTGCTGAGTTGAGAATGAAGTCCTTGTTAATGCCTTCTCCCACAACAACAAACATCCCAAGGAGCCAATCAGCATGAAAGAGGAGAGTGTTACCTGCTGAAAACAGCCTTCTCCTTGGCTGACTCACCTCCTTTCACTCTGATTGGCTACAGGCTGCAGGAAAGGACAAGGAAGCATGTTAGAATTCTCTTAGTGGCTAACACATTCCCCTTTCATGCTGATTGGCTTGCAGGATGCTTGAGACGTAGAGACCCTGCTGGGACCCTGATCCCAAAAAAGTAAAGGATCTCAGACCCTCTGAGACCCTGGATGACTACACTCCTGGGAGTACCTAGTAATGAACTTGCATGTAGATAACTGAAGTTTATAGTCACCATATACCTACTCTGGAGCTGTTTGTTACCATGTCTATCCCTCACTGTTATCCAAGGGCACTCAGAGCATCTTCAGAAACAATCATAAAAATAAATGTGACCTGATATGAAGTAGCGAAATGCAAAACAACCTGAACTATGCAGCAGCAGCAGTTATGAACATAGGAAGCTGCTTATACTGAGTCAGACCATTGGTCCATCTAGCTCAGTACCGTCTACACTGACTGGCAGTGGCTCTCCAGGATTTCAGGTGAGGTTCTCTCCCAGCCCTACCTGGGGATGCCAGGGATTGAAAAAAATGTAAATGTACTGCCTTCAAGTCAATTCCGACTTATGGCGACCCTAAGAATAGGGTCTTCATGAGGCTGAGAGGCAGTGACCGGCCCAAGGCCACCCAGTGAGCTTCATGGCTGTATGGGGATTCGAACCCTGGTCTCCCAGGTCATAGTCCAACACCTTAACCACTACGCCACACTGGAACACCTCACTAAAAAAGGCCCAAAGCCCACTGAAATAAAATTGTCTTCACTGCTCACCTGAAGGCCAGCACAGTTGGAGTCCGGATGATCTTGGCACCATGTCAGAAAAGGCTCTGCTCTAATGATAATGGTATCCTTAAACAAAAAAGGCTCTTTCTGTTACTTTTCGTGCGATCTATTGCTCTGTCACAGCTAACGGAACTATACAGTCTAGCTGCCACTTCTGAAACAGGTGTCTCATTGGTGCTATTAAATCAGTTGCTTTATTTATTTATTGCTTGCTTGCTTGCTTTATTGCTTGCTTGCTTGCTTTATTGCTTGCTTGCTTGCATTTGTATACCGCCGCATATCCGAAGCTCTCTGGGCAGTTTACAACAATTAAAACATTGAAAACAAATACACAAATTTAAAAACACATCTTTTTAAAAGCAATTTAAAAACACATGCTAAAATGCCTGGGAGAAGAGGAAGGTCTTGACCTGGTGCTAAAAAGATAACAGTGTTGGTGCTAGGTGCACCTCATCAGAGAGATCATTCCATAATTGGGGGGCCACCACTGAGAAGGCCCTCTCCCTTGTTGCCATCCTCCAAGCTTCCCTCCGAGTAGGCACACGGATGAGGGCCTTGAATGTTGAGTGTAGTGTACGGGTGGGTTCATGTCGGGAGAGGCATTCCATCAGGTATTGTGGTCCCAAGCCATGTAAGGCTTTATAGGTTAAAACCAGCACCTTGAATTGAGCTCGGAAATATACAGGCAGCCAGTGAAAGTGGGCCAGAATCGGTTTTATATGTTTGAACCATCTGGTCCCTGTTACCAATCTGGATGCTGCATTTTGCAAAAGCTGCAGTTTCCAAACCGTCTTCAAAGGCAGCCCCACGTAGAGCTCATTGCAATAATCTAACTTGGAGGTTACCAGAGCATGGACAACTGAAGCCAGGTTATCCCTGTCCAGATAGGGGCACAGCTGGGCCACCAACCGAAGTTGGTAGAAGGCACTCCGTGCCACCGAGGCTACCTGAGCCTCAAGTGACAGAGATGGTCCTAGGAGAACCCCCAAGCTACGAACCTGCTCCTTCAGGGGGAGTGAAACCCCATCCAAGACAGGTTGGACATCCACCATCCAGTCAGAAGAACCACCCACTAGCAGCATCTCAGTCTTGTCTGGATTGAGCCTCAATTTATTAGCCTTCATCCAGTCCATTGTTGCAGCCAGGCACCAGTTCAGCACATTGACAGCCTCACCTGATGAAGATGAAAAGGAGTAATAGAGCTGTGTGTCATCAGCATACTGATGGCAACGCACTCCAAAGCTCTGGATGACCGCACCCAAAGGTTTCATGTAGTTGTTGAACAGCATGGGGGACAGAACTGACCCCCATGGAACCCCATACTGGAGAGTCCAAGGTGCCAAGCAATGTTCCCCAAGCACCACCTTCTGGAGCCGACCCAGCAAGTAGGACCGGAACCACCGCAATGCAGTCCCTCCCACTCCCAACTCAGCCAGTCTTCCCAAAAGGATACCATGATCAATGGTATTGAAAGCCACTGAGAGATCAAGGAGAATCAACAGAGTCACACTCCCCCTGTCTCTCTCCCGACAGAGATCATCATACAGGTTGACCAAGGCTGTTTCCGTGCCAAAACCAGGCCTGAAACCCGACTGAAATCCAGTCAGATCCAGATAATCGGTCTCCTCCAAGAGTGTCTGGAGCTGGCCTGCCACCATTTCTTCAAGGACCTTGCCCAGGAATGGAACAGTTATTAAGATTTTCTGGGTCCAGTGAGGGTCTCTTCAGGAGTGGTCTCACTACCGCCCAGAGCTTGGAAGATTACTTTTAAAAAGTAATAAATTACAGTTACAATTACTTGGCCCAAAAAAGTAGTAATTACCGTTACAATTGCAATTGCTCTGAAAGTAACTGATTACTTTACTTTTTCTCAAAAGTAATCACTACAATTACATTTCAGTTACTTTTTTTAAAAAACTCCTACAAGGTGCTGGCCTTGGCTGCTGCACATCTAAGAAGCCTAAAACAATATTAAAAATAAACACACACACACAGGGGGTAGTAGAATAAAAAAAATTATCCATAAGATTAACATAATGGCATAACAAAATCTCACATCCCCCCAAGCAATGAAGATACCCCAACTCTTGAAATCAATTTTACACTTGAAATGCTTTTATAATATGTTTCTGTTATGTCCCAAAAGAACAAGATGCTCAAAGAGCATGTCAGACAAGGAATGTCTTTTTACAGTCATTACGTTGCCACCAGTACTGAACAGGCGTTCTACTGCGGCGCTTGAAGGCATGCCTGTGTTGTGCTGCAAAAAACACCGCAGCACACGTGGAAAGCCATGGAGTGATGACACTTCCCTGCTGGGAGACCTCAGGTACCTCACCAGTTCCTCCTCAGCAGTGTCCACTGCTGACTTCTTGCCCTGGGGCAGAAAGTTAAAGAAGTCATCTTCTAAGTCATCTCCTTCCTGGTCTTTATCTGAAGACTGATCACTGTCCTCATTAAGTACACCCATCTTTATTTCAGCTTTCAACAAGGCTTCCATTGTGTATCTAAGAAAGAGAGAGGATATGTTAACACATATATGTTAGGAAACCATCATCTGCTCTTCATTTCCTGATGCTTGTCATGTCCCCTGGTTCAGGGTCCAGCCTGAGCCTGTGGATGATGACATGGAAGGTAGGAAGGTGACCAAGTCACCACACTCATGGGGCAGCACAGCAGACCCTTAAGGATTACCTGCAGCAACCCAAGGTTGTGATGAGGAGCCCCAGGAAGAAAAGGCCCAGGCCCTGCCTACCACCTTAAGCCCTCTGATGCCTCCCTTGAGACAACATTTCCCTTGGAGTAATCCACCCAAAGGGCTTCCCTAATGTTCTTACTTGTTGGTATGGGTGGTGGCCTGACACGATTCCAGCCAATCTAGTTTGAAGCGAGGGTGTAGGCAGGCTGCCAGAAGAAGCCTCTTGTCCTCCCAGATAGCTGCAAACCACTTTCTTAGGGCTTCGCGCACACCTCTCAGCAGCTGAAAACAGTATGTGTACCTCTCAGGTTTGTTTTCCAGTCCTTCTAACTTGCGGTCCAGATTGCAGAGCGTTGGTAGCAAATACCCCATGAACATGCCGTTCTCCCGTTGCAGGATATCTAGGGACTGGGCTAGTGGCTCCATAATCTCTGTGTATTCCTGTACCACTTCAATCTCAGCAGCTGTGATCCTGGACAAGGAGCAGCGGTCCATTATGGCATGCATTTTTAGTGGCACAGTTGACAGGAGCTCATGTAGTTGCTTCAACGCATCAAAGGTGGAATTCCACCTGGTCTTATTCGGTACCTTCAGATTGTCAGGCTTAGGTGGGCAACACAGCCATTTCCAGACAGGACAGTAGGAGTTAACGGAAGAGTGAAGCCGTTAATTAACAGCACTTGGCAGAAACGCCCAAGGTCAGGCTGCAGCTGTAACTGATAAGTGAAGCAGCAATAAAAAGGCTTCAATGAGCACACAGAGGTGTGGGGGTAATAGGAAAGCATTATAGAGTTGGTTGGTGAGCAAGAGATGGAGCACGGTGTGAAAACAGTAAAGTTTTGTTTTCTTAAAGACGTGGCTGATGGTCTATTATTTCGGTCGGCGACTGGCACTGATAAGCAAGCTAAAACGCTTCTGGACTCTACTGGTTATACTGGTAAATTGGTGCTGCACTCTACAAGGGTTATGGGCCCAGTTCCAAACCAGTAACACCCAGTTAAAACCAGTGAGCAAGCTTGTGCTACGCCGGACAACCGAAGGAAGCTGAGCTGGTGAGCTGTGGGAGAGCGGCAAAACAGAGATAGAGAACCGTGTTGCCTGGAAACCAAAGTGATAAGAGGTCTGCAAGAATGACTGGAGTAACTTTGGCTGGCATTCCACTGGAACGTCTCTCTGAACGAAATTACTCATGCTGGCGGCTGCGGATGCAAGCCTATCTAAACAGAGAAGATTTATGGAAAGTAATTGACCAACAACCCCCCTCCGTTCCACCACCTGCTGAATGGCTACGCTTGGATGAAAGAGCAAAGTCATTAATTATCTTGGCTGTTGGAGACTCACAACTACTGCTTCTAAGAGGTAAAGAAACTGCTAAAGAAATGTGGACTGCTTTAAGAGCATATTATGTTCAAGAAACAGCTAGCAGTAGAATAAGTCTTGCGAGAAAACTATACAGAATGCAGCTAACTGACGAAGTAACTATGTCAGAACACTTAATGAACATTACAAGCCTGTTTGTAGAATTACAAGAAAGGGGAGTGGAACACTCTGAAACGCAGCAGATCTATATCACTCTTTCAACACTTAATGACTCTTGGAATCCTGTTATCAGCGCACTTGAAGCAATGCCCGATTCTGGACTTTCGTTTCGATGTGTTGCAGACAAACTAAAGCAAGAGTGGGAGAGAAGAAAAGAAACAAAACAAAGGCAAGAGGGACGGAACGAAAGGAGTCAACGAAAAGAAAAGACTGAGATAAAGGCTTTTGGGACTAAAGCTTGTTACAACTGCGGCTCCTTGCATCATTTAAGGCGGGACTGTGACTTACTGAGAAGAAGGAGGGATGGAAGAAAACCCTCACACGTGCAGTTGGTGAGTGCAAAGACAAAGAATGAAAAAGACTTTGTTAACAGAGACAATAGTTTGTGGGTCCTGGACTCAGGTTCCACCCATTCACTGATAAAAGATAAAAGTCTATTTAAAACAATGGTGCCAGCTAATGAAGACGTGAGTTTAGCTGATGGCACTAAACAACAGGTGATGGGTAAGGGTACTGTACAGTTATGTGCTTTACAAACAATAATGACAAATGTTTTATTTGTGCCTAATTTAACTAACAACATTCTGTCAGTTTCAAAACTATTGCAAATGAATTATAGTGTGTTATTTAGTAACAAGAAATGTGAAATAATGAAAAGGGGAAAGGTGTGCCTAAAAGGATATTGTAAGGAAGGCATGTTCTATGTAAATGTAAACCCTGCAGTACAAGCCTCACTAGTAACGCATAAGAAAACACATGATAGATGTATCCATGAATGGCACCGAAGGCTGGGGCATGTAAATTATGAGACTGTGAAAAAGGCAGAGCAATTCAGTGCTGATGTACAACTAAAAGACTGCAAGCAATACATGCAGTGTGAAGTATGTCAGCAGACAAAGGCCACTGTAGCTCCAATTAACAAAGTAGCTGAAAGAAATACAGATAAGCCTTATCAGACAATACATGTTGATTTAGCAGGACCATTTCCCAAAACAAAAGGTGGTGCTAAATATTTTCTCGTGATTGTTGACTATTTCTCAAGATTTTGTCATGTAAAGTTATTGAAAACAAAAGATGAGGCTGCAGAGCAATTAAAACGTTTTCTAAACAGAGTAGAAGTGCAGCATGGTACACAGGTGCAACACATTAGATCTGACCAGGATGGGAAGTTCACAGGAAAGTCCCTGGAAGAATATTTGGAAATGAAAGGAATAAACCTTGCTGTAAATGTGAATCAGAATGGGACAGCTGAAAACAAAACATTGCAGGATGCAATGAGAGCAATGTTAAAGGATTCAGGCCTTGATCAATCTTTCTGGGGAGAAAGTTTAATGTATGCTACATATATTCAAAATAGAGTACTGCATAGAACTATTGCCATGTCACCATATGAAATGTTGTATAAAAGAAAGCCCAGATTGCAACACATACTGAGATTTGGTTCCCCATGCTGGGTGCATGTTCCCAAGGGAAAGAGAAAGGGAAAATTGGCTCCCAGAGCGAAAAAGGGATATGTGTTGGGGTTTCAACATGTGAATTACCGTGTGTGGGTTCCACAGGATGGTAGTGTAACACTCAGCAGGAGTGTTAGAACACAAGAACAAGACTCAGAGAATCACAAAACATATGTAAATCTAGATTGCAGTGACACAAATGGCATAAATGCAACAGAGCCTGCTCAACAAATAAAACAGGAAAGGGAAGAAACAAAACAGGAGATAGAGACAAGCAGCTCTGATTCCAGTAGCAGTGCATCAAACACAGATACAGAAACAGAACAGGAACAAGAAACAGAAATACTGAGGAGGTCAACACGACAAAACAAAGGGAAACCGCCAGAACGTTTCCAAGTATCAGCCATACAGGGTGAGACAAACAATGAGGAAAACAAACAGTGCAAAGTAATAACAGACAGTGATACCCTGTTCATAAATAGCATAAGAGAACGAATGGCAAAGTATGCTCAAGAAGGTGACAGTGACTGTGCATATATGTGTTAAATGTGTTCATACTCAAAGAATGTAGACAATTGCTTAACATGCCTAAAGACTGTACAAATGTAAAAATGTAAAGCAATGTAACTTTGTAAATGAAAAATGTATACATGTACACGCAATGGATTGTAACTCACGATGTCTGTCTGGAAGGTGGGGGCTGTCAGGCTTAGGTGGGCAACACAGCCATTTCCAGACAGGACAGTAGGAGTTAAGGGAAGAGTGAAGCCGTTAATTAACAGCACTTGGCAGAAACGCCCAAGGTCAGGCTGCAGCTGTAACTGATAAGTGAAGCAGCAATAAAAAGGCTTCAATGAGCACACAGAGGTGTGGGGGTAATAGGAAAGCATTATAGAGTTGGTTGGTGAGCAAGAGACGAGCACGGTGTGAAACCAGTAAAGTTTTGTTTTCTTAAAGACGTGGCTGATGGTCTATTATTTCGGTCGGCGACTGGCACTGATAAGCAAGCTAAAACGCTACTGGACTCTACTGGTTATACTGGTAAATTGGTGCTGCACTCTACACAGATACACACCACATTGCACATGGATATACTCAGCAATCTGTGCTGACTGGTTCTGCTTGGACCACAACTTGCTGCACTTTCCCATCAAGGAATGAAACTGTTTCTTGAAAGGACCAAGAAGACTACTTTTGGAGGAGTCAGAAAGCATGGCCTCTATGTCTTGTGTTGCCACAAGGTTGAGGGTGTGGCTAGCACATCTCTGGTGTGGTGGTAAAACAAAATCCTCTCCTGAGTCTGCAGCTTCTTCCTCTGCCTCAGGTCCTGTGTCCAGGATCTCACAGATAGGCACAAACTCCACCTCAGCCTCCTCCTCCTCCTGGTTATCACCATCATCGTCACTGGTGCCTGCAGCTTCCACTGGTTCTTTGGCCACAAAAACTCTGAACGCTTTCACAAAGTTGAAGCCATTGTCTGTAGTAGTGCACATAACTTTGTTGTGGATCCTGTACTGCACATGTACATCATGCAGTGCTTTTGAAACGACATTGTATGTATGGCACCCCTTCAGACGCTTACAAGCCAAGGCCCCGACCTCACGTTTCAGGGTAGTTGGGTTGATCCAGTGGGCTGTTACCCCAAAGTAACTCTTCTTGCCATTGGTCCAACAATCTGCAGTGGTTGCTATATATGCCACAGCACCCATTCGGTTTGCAAGAGTTTCTCTCATGTGGCATGCTCTCTTCTCAATTCTGTCTCTCAGAGTCTTGGCACATATGATGGTGAGATCTTTGGGGAGTCCAATGCGAACCAGATTAATGAATGATGGTTTGTCCACAGTCTGAAGTGGTAATGTCTCCTCTACAATGAAATCAATTATTGCTCTGGGTGACAGGCTCCCTGACAGATCCCCACCTCTCAAGGGTTGTCTGCTGCTGCTTCAGCATTTTGGGAGAAGGGGTGTCATGCATTGGTTCAGGAAGGCCACGTCTCCTTGCCTTTATTGCTTCTTCAATTGCTCTCAGCTTCTCAGGGTGTGCCCTCTGAGGAAGAAGAACAAAGCATGAATCCAAGAAAAAATGGAAGAGGAACTTCACAATTTAAACATAAATAGACAATGGACACTCTTTGAGGACCAGCATGACAAAGGCTTACCTCAAAATGTTTCTTCACATTGGATGAGGAGGAAACAGCTGATCTCAGATTTTTGATCCTTGGAAGGCAGTAATTGCATCGTACAACAACATTTTTCCCACTCTGGCTCACAAATGTACAAGCTTTCTCAAAGCCAAACCATGGTACTTGCTGTTCTGCAGATGTGGCTGTGGGCAACTGGCACTGCTTCATGCCCTCCTCCTCCTCGTGCACAGGGCCTCCTTTCTGAACCTCACTTTCTAGTTTTGCCTCCTCAGGATCAACAAGCTGTGACTCAAGTGGCCGCACTAACTGACTGCTGCTCTCAGCAGCAAAACCTGCAACAGGCGTCTCTGTAATAAACAAGAGATAATGCTCCTATATGGGTGAACTTCAGCTGTGATGTGCCCCCATTTCTTCCCCATGCTGCAAGATCCCCCAGTCAGAGTGGAAGTAAGCAGGTCGATAGCACAATTAAAAGAGATCGTATTTGCATCATTTTTGCTCACTGAATAACCCTGCCTGGGCCAGTCTAATGTACTATCTCACAGGGTTGTTGTGAGAACAAAATGAGACTAGGGTTCAAATCCCCACATAGCCATGAAGCTCACTGGGTGACCTTGGGCCAGTCACTGCCTCTCAGCCTCATGAAAACCCTATTCATAGGGTCACCATAAGTTGGAATCAACTTGAAGGCGGTACATATATTTTTTATTTTGAATATGATGATTATGATAATAAATATGCAGCATTAATTCTGTATGAGAAGCATTCCATGCCAAGCTTGGAAAACCAAGGATGAGGTATAAAATGTAGACAAAAATACTTTTGACAAAATGCCGTTTATCTTTTATATCTATATCTATATCTATAATTAGCAATACAGCTGAATGATGTATGTAAAGTATTTTTTCTTTCCCTTTTCTTATTTATTAATATTTTAGTACTACTGCTAAAGTTCTGATGAAAGAATAAAGCATTCATTAGCCAAATTCAAATGATTAGAACACATCACATAAATTCCACTGAAGCTGGAGTTTTTGCCATAGAAAATGAAAAAAACATATAACCTATGATAGCCCAATAGACAATCAGAACTAATATAAAACCCTATTGCTTCTCATTTGCAAATCTTGCAAGATCTAAGGTAACTCTAGATCATGTGAGTTCAGGTGATGCATGTTATGTACATTTGTATAGATATTAGCAGAGATTGTCAACAGTCTATCTCTCTCTGGGACTGGGAATCTCTCTCTCACAGAACATGAGTTTGAGAGCTGGGGGACTGAGAGGAGGAGCTGCAAGGACCCTACTTCTCACCTCATCTCTGCCAAGAACAAAAAAATCAGCCTTAAGCCATTTATTATACGCCTAATCATTTTTATTTTTATTATTATTATTATTATTACTGAGACAGTTTTTGTCCCACATACAATTCAGTCTTGTGATTAAACAGGACAAAAATACAAATAAAAAGAAAGATGGAGTTCAAATAAATATACAATAAAAAGCTAGCCGGCATTTTAAAACGCAGGAGTGCTCTGTCTGGATAAATACAGCACACAGGTATGCATGGGAACAGGGGGGAGAGTTCAAAAAGGGGGGGAAGGAAGGCCGAAGTTTCGGAAGTGCCTTGTGATTGATGGAGGGGGCAGCAGAGGCAAGGAGAGGCAGTGGGGGGGGCAGAACGGTGCCGTGGGGGGCGGGGGGCAGAACGGTGCCACGGGGGGGGCACACACACACACAAATCATCGTCACTCACCTCCACAGCTCTTCGCCATTCTGCTGCTGCCTTCTCCTCCGTTGTCCTTGCCCTGGCTTTTTCCTCCGGCATCCATTTTGTCCTCTCAGACGCTAGCAGGCCCTGCCTATTCACCTCTTCCCTCGTGCATCCTAAGACAGATCACGAGGGAAGAGAGAGTCTGCGCAGAGGTCCAATCAGAGTGAGGCACATGTCTTGTGTTAACCGATCACAGCCAGGAGCTGTCTTCCCCTTGTTCCCGCCCCCAAGTAACATGCAACCTAACGTGGAAATGTTAAAGTTGCAGCTGAAAAGTAGGAAAATTACTAGTCGTTCCGTTACTTGCCAAATGTAATGGAATTACCCACTCGCTATTTAAAATTGTAACGAATTACAAGTAACTCGTTAAAAATAATGAGTTACTTCCAAGCTCTGCTACCACCTCTTTCAGGCAGCCAGGGACCACCCCCTCCCTCAGAGAGGCATTAATCACTTCCCTGGCCCAGCTGGCTGTTCCATCCCTGCTAGCTTTTATTGGCCAAGAAGGGCAAGGATCCAGCACAGAAGTGGTTGCATGAACCTGTCCAAGCACCTTGTCAACGTCCTCAAGCTGTACCAACTGAAACTCATCCAAGAAATTGGGACAAGGCTGTGCTCTGGACACCTCACTTGATTCACGTGCTATAACACTGGAATCTAAGTCCTGGTGGATGCTAAAGATTTTATCCTGGAAGTGCCTAGCAAATTCATTACAGTGGGCCTCAGATTGTTCTACCATGTCCTTGGAGCCAGCGTGTAATAGCCCCCGGACAATTCTGAAGAGCTCCACTGGGCGGCAGATTGATGATTTGATAGTGGCAGCAACATATTGGTTTTTTGCTGCCCTCACTGCCCCTAAATACAGCTTACCATAAGCACTTACCAGTATGTAATTGCATCCACCAGTTCGTTCCCATCTGCACTCAAGCTGTCTCCTATATTCGCTCTCAGCTGTGGGGTATACAATGGAGCCGTATGAGCTCTACACAGGAAAGGGCGCTCAGGAGCAATCATGTCAACTGCCCAGGTCATTTCTGTTTTCCCCAGTTCAACCAGGGTTTCGACAGGAGTGCCAGCCCTATCAGCCGGAAAACTCCCCAGAGCCCTTTGGAAACGATCCAGATCCATTAGTCTCTGGGGGCAAACCAACTTAATAGGTCCCCCACCCTTGCAGAGGGGAAAGGCCGCTGTAAGTCTAAACTTCAGCAAGCAGTGATCTGTCCATTCAGATCACCATCTCCATGTCCAGTTGCAAAAACAAAGTCTAGAGTATGCCCTGCTACAAGTGTTGGGCCAATGGCATATTGGGACAGTCTCATGGTTGTCATGGAGACCATGAAATCCTGAGCCGCCCCAGATAAGGTGGCCTCGGCATGGATGTTGACATCCCCCAGAACCAACAGTCTGGGAGATCTCAATAGTGCACCCAAGACCACCTCCTTCAGTTCAGCTAGGGAGTCTATTGGGCAGCGGGGTGGGTGATACACCAACAGAATCCCCAGTCTGCTCCGCTGACTCAACATAAGGTGCAAACACTCTAGACCAGTAGTCACATGGACAGGGTGCTTGCAGAGGGAGATGGAGCTCCTATAGACCACAGCAACCCCCCGTCCCCAACCCTCAGGTCTACCCTGATGCTGAACCAGGTAACCTGGCGGGCATAGCTGGAAGAGACTGACTCCTCCCTGCTGACCCACCCAAGTCTCGGTTATACATACCAGAGTGGCTGCCTCATCCACAATTAAAACATGAATGAGGGAGATCTTATTATGCACAGATCTGGCGTTTAGGAGTAGCTGGATGTTTGAGAGCTGGCTGATAGGGCAACCAACAAACCTGCAGGTGTGGGGAGGACCGAAACAAGGCACAGTCGTTCACTGCCTGGGCTGCGTTCCCCTTACCTGGCAAGTCCTCCTCACAATGCCATATCTCCCTCTACCCATTACACTAATTGGGGCCCCCTCAAGTCTCCCCACATGGCTCTGAGTCCTCTCTCCCAGGCACATGACTCAAGACCCGCAAAAAGCCAGGCAATCTGCAAAGCAGGAGCCATCTTAGCCAGCCAGCTTATGTATCCCCTCCAGGGAAGGGACAGGTGGATGATATCAGCAATTGCAGGCTGAGTACCTGGGAGCCTGGTCCTGCAAGGTGTGATTTAAAAATGTGACATGCAGTGAATTGTGTTTTTCTAACACTGCAATGCTTCAGGCTAAATATTCTTCTATTGTGTGTATGTTAATTTGTATATTTGTGTATTTTAAATCATGAAAAACTTAGTTTTCAAAATGAAAAGTACAGGCATATATAGACCAAAGTTAAATCAGAGATGGGGAACCTGTAGCCCTCCAGATGTTCTCCCACTGCATCTCCCACCTGTCGCAGCCAGCAAGGCCAGTGGTCAGGGATGATGGGAGTTGTAGTCCAACCACATCTGGAGGGCTACAAGGTTCCCCATCCATGGCTTAAAACCTGCTGTTTGTGAATTTCGTCATTTCTTCTTCTGAGCTGCTTGAGGAAAATGGATTCCATTTGCCCTTTTCCTTTCAGACCTGTTTCTGATATTGTTTCAGCTGTGTGTGCATGCAAAATGGGGCTAAAACTTCAAACCCTGGAGGGGGGGAGGATCCGGGTAAGCCAGAGTTCAGCAGCAATTCTCAATGCCTTTCCTGACTCAAACAAGCCTGATTGTTGTTGAGCAAGCATTAGCAAATGGGCTCACAAGTGGATCTAGAGAAAGTGAGCTGTCTTGCATTCCGTTAGCATTTCATCAAGCAGCACACCTTGTAGGAGGATCGTTACCATGCTAGGTAGGAGCTGGAAGTGGCAAGAAATGGGCATAGTTCATTATGCTCTTAGTTCAAGAGGGTGCTGCTGCATTGTGTCTTAGTAATCCAGCAGCCCACTGGATCGCTGATATTCCGATGTGTAATTATTAAAATTTTGGTTATGTTTGCAGGTTATTACTCACTGATGCTAAATCAGCTAAATCCTAAAGAAAATAATAGCAGAGAAGGGAATGAGAAGATGTGCTTTGTACATTCTCTGCATGTCAGATGATAGATGTGATTATGAACACAAAGAAAGGAATGCTTGTCATTTGCTTTGAAACATAAAGTATCTAAAGTAAAAGGCATCTCAATAGCAAATATAGCTACACTAGCATGAGTCCTAACCATCACACCCATTTGACCCACTATTACATGATTTATATACTTTCATTGCAGTCCATATCCATGTGTACACAGAAAACCTTCTGTGCACATTATGTGAACTTTAGTGCACATTATGGTGAAACACCCTTACGTGCATGAAGTCTCCCCACTTACAGTTCAGACAGTGAAGCTTAGCATCTATGGACCTGGGTACTGTACATTGTCTTTGCCTAGGGTAGCCAGCTGAAAAAGTGGACAGGGCTCCTGCATATGCATGAGAAACTACACCTACTGAAATCCCCACTTCTGCACAGCTATTAAAGGTGTCAGAGCCGTGGGCTGCGTATATACTATATATTTAAAGCACACACACCAAGAACCCTGGGAACAGTGTGGAATGCTTCCCAGATCTTTGGGGGTCTCATTGTTGCCCTGTGGATAGTTTCATCATATAGTTTAGTCACTAGGTGGCACTGTGCTTATTTATCGTTTGGTGGAATTGGACGTTTTCTGTTTCTGTTCTGTTTGAAAGAGACAATAAGGCTGTCTACACACTCCCGTTTACTCTGCATCCAGTGCACTCCCACTGCTGGTTTGGGAAGTGATGTACACCAGACGTTAGCCACAATCCATATCTATCCTTTCTTATGAAATACTGTGCTTTTATGTGTTTTTACCCCAGCAAATTGAGAAAAAGAACAACCTTGCTGCATTTTAAGATGGTAATGTGGACACAGCCTAAGTTTCTTGTCTGGCTTCATGACTGTGTCCTCTAAGCTTTCCATAGCAGTTGCCCTGAGTGAACTGTGGGTGCTAGAACATACTCTTGAACATCTTCCTGAAACTGTGCATTGCAGGGAAAGATCAGTAATGGCAGGCATCTTGTCTTAGTTTCAGGGACGTTTGTCCACCATTACTAATGTTATTGCAGAATCCTCACTAAACTTGCAAGGAACCTCAGGATTCTCTGGAACACAGTTTAAAAAAAAAAACCCTCTTGTGTCATCTATGGAATGTTTGGGAGTTCTGGGTTCAAACTTCCACTCTTCCATGAAGCTTACTAGAAAATCTTGGAGATATTATGGTCTCAGCCATGACATCACACAATTATTGTGAGGATAAAATGGAGGTAACCCCAAGAGCTCCTTGGAGGAAAGGCAAGATACTAAATTCAATTAGGAACGCATGTGAAGTGTCCTTTGTTTCAAAACTGGTTGAGTGTCAGGCTGCACAATCAACTATCCCCACCAGTGTGCATATGCTTCTGTTGCAGTGCTTGCCTTCACTATGCATGGTCTTGAGCTGCCTTTCCTTGTCAAGGTAGGCACAAACCTGCCTTGCTTGAGATAGGACTAGCACTGGGGGAGGGGGTGTTCCTGCCAATGCTCACTTTAGCAATCTACGAATCTGTCAGTTTTGGTTTCTCCCAGTTTCTCATTTTGCAGTCTGAAAGTCAATTTGCCACATGTCTACGAAAGCTTGAGAAATTCAGGCAAATTAGTCATCACTAATATATGCATTTTATGCATGCTTTCCCTTAATGTATGCATTTTTGTACAGCTTTTTGTTTGAGAATGGTATTGCACACTTCAGAAAAATGTGATTTTTTAAAGGATAGCTGTATTTCAGTCTGCATACAGTTTTGGGAAGTATGAATCGGTTAGGGTCGCCTTAAAATGTGAACCAAACCAAATGTGTCCCCTCTGCCTATCCTCTTTTGAACAGGAAGCCATATATAGCCATATAATAATTGTCATTAGAACTAACTAGAGCTGGGTGAAGAAACCACACTAGGTCATGCATTTTTCATAGCCTTTGATTCAGCCTAACCCTCCAACTCAGCAACGTGCCATCCCAAAGTACACACCATTGGATATTGGCAGGGGAGACCACAGTGACAGCAAGATCTCCGTTAAATTGGATGAAATGGTGATTCTTCCCCTTTTGGTTCCAAAGCACATTGCTCAGTCATGCTGCTTGCTGAGACCACCATGTGCCTTAAGTTTCCAGTCGGTATTTATCTAACTTAAAACCTTCCACCCACTGGCACTTTCTTATTTTTATGTCTAATTGGATCTTATTATGCCATTACATATGGAATAGTCATGAAAAGAAAAATACACAAATTAAAGCCAGCTTTTGAATGACAGCCCATAAAACATTTCATCACATATGGTATCAATGTGTCATCCACTTCCATCATCTTTACAAAACAGCAATTATCTTGGGCGTTCCATTAATTTCTTTTAACTATTGTCATCGCTTTCCCTCTGTTCCCTCATTGTCTGCTCTGTCGCTCCCATTTACCACTCTAGCTATGCCTCATTATTTTTATAATATATGTGGTTCATGTGCTAACTATGACCAAGTCAATACAATTCATGAACTAACTAAATAAAATGGGTTGTATCCAATGCAAGTCCTACTCAGAGTAGATCCATTGAAATGAATGTATATAACTAACTTAGGTTCATTAATTTCAGTGAGTCTCCTCTGAATAAAACTTAGATGGATACACATCAGTGTGTATATGTAGCCTACCTTTCAGTTATGAGGATTCCTGAGGCAGCTAACAATGTAAGAACATAAAACTATCAATATACAAATCACAAGAAACATTGGATGTATACAAATAAATCAACAGACTATGCAGTGCTAATTGAATGCTTCACATACGTTATTTGTTTATTTACTGACTGACCAATTGAGAGGATTTCTTACTTCTCTTCACAGTAAGGGTAGGTTACATCAATATAATCATACAATTAAAGTAAATGAAGTAAAACAGTTTGTATACAATTATAAAAACAAGCAAAACAATTCCAAGCTAAAGCAATAATCCTTACAACAACCCTGTTAGGTAGGTTAGTATCATCAACTTTATATAGCAGATAGGGGGCATCTGAGGCCGAGAGGTGTTGGTTTGCCTAATATACAGAAAGGTAGCTGTGTTAATCTGTTGCAGCAAAATCAGCAAAGAGTCTTTTAGCACCTTAGCAGTTAACGCATTTATAATGCCATCATATCCAATGTTAGTAATTCTCAGAGTAGATCCATTGAAATCAACTTAGTATGATTAACACTGGATATCACCTCCAAAGATTCTTTGCTGGTTTGCCTTAGATTACCTTGTGAGAACCTGACTGAAAGGGGATCTGAACCAGCAGATTTCCTGAATATTCCACTACATTGTATTTAATTCAAAATCTTCCAAACCAAACTCCCAGACTTAGTGCAAAGATTTGCGTTTTTGCAATATGTTGACATTATTTATTTATTTATTGCATTTGTATACCACCCCATAGCTGAAGCTCTCTGGGCGGTTTACAACAATTAAAAACATTAAAAACAAATATACAAATTTAAAAACACATTTTTAAAAAGCAATTTAAAAACACATGCTAAAATGCCTGGGAAAAGAGGAAAGTCTTGACCTGGCACCAAAAAGATAACAGTGTTGGTATCAGGCGCACCTTGTCAAGAAGATCATTCCATAATTTGCAGGTTGTAATTTGCATCAATAATACTGAGCAACGGAATAACAGCTCTAAGTTAAATCTACACACTCTTGCTATTTAGCCAGGTCTGGCTTCATCAGTTTTGGTGCACTAGGTGAAATATTAAAATGATGTGAATGAACACTCCTATACAGCTTGCACCGGAGAATGCAGCTTGCATTGAAGAACTGATCTGTGGCTTGTGCCCTAAGGATTAATTTGCCAAAGAGGAAGTAATAGATACCCTTTACCGCTGCTACAATTCCATATCAGTGAGGTTTTTCTACACTGATCCTAAAGTGATCACATTAAACTATGAGGAGAAGCACACATCTAAACCCCTTCAGGAGGAAAAGCTATTTTTTGGGGGGGGAGAAGCAATTTGGTACACCTGTCCCTCTACTTCTCCACTTTCATGAAGCCCTCCTATTTGGCTCATTGCCCTACAATACAGCATGATTACTTAAAAGAATGCTTCTTCGTGGATTCTAGCCAGACAAATGAATACGTTATCACTCATTGCATTGCATCACTTTCAGCACTGTGCAAACCATTCTAACTGAGCACACGTCAGAGATTTACAGGTCATAGTAATGTGTAAATGAACACAGATTTATCAGATTTCAGACAAAGCTGAATTGCATCTTGCAAGATTATAGATGGCTTGTATTAACCCACTGGTCTTTGAGATATGCTCAGAACATACCTCAGGTTCCATGGAATCCCACCCCACATCTGATGGGTTATTCCAAAAGTGGTCCAGGTGGAGCTAATGTCAGACACAGACCAGATCAGGATGTTATGTGGGAAACAGGATTGGCAGATCTATGCCAGTGACAGCCAACATTGGTCATATCTTGTGGGAGTGAATTCCCAAAGCAGCCCCAAGGCTGTCAAGTGATATATAGACTTTAGTACTCCATTTATTCTTGAACTCATCTTAAACACATTTTCTTTAGAGCCATGCTTCAACCAAAGGAGACAGGCTTCCCCCACCCCAACGTTCCTGCAAGCAAATACTTTAAAGGGGATTGCTATGCACTGCTGTTCTTTGTCACCAGAATCCATCTTAATGTGAAGTACATGACAAAAAGCGCCATGCACTCTATAAAGATCTTAACTGGGATGACCGAGCCCTCTGCCACACTAATAAACTAGTCATTGTCCTTTGTCAGCATCCACTGTACCCCATCTCATCAAGTAACTTTAGCCAGCGTTCAGAGTACAAGCATTCATCCCATTCAGCAGAGAATAATTTATATGTTGAATTTTACCTTGGCAAAATATATTTGCGTTGAACTGCATTCATTCATAAAACAAAATGGTTATTCATTGCCACGATAGGAACTATTAAATCCTGCCAGTTGAAATGCAAGAATGAATCAAATCCACTCATTTGGCATCTCTTCTAAACTCTTGAAAACATTATACATGGCACATAGTCTCGCTGAAATTCTGACTGTCTGCTGAAGCTGCTGGATCCACTGACTTACCTAGCCTATGATCATGTATTTATTTATGTATTTATTATTTAATTTATATCCCGTCCTTCCAGCAAGAGCCCAGGGTGCCAACCAAAAGCACTAAAACACTTTAAAACATCATAAAAACAGAGTTTAAAATGCATTAAAACAAAACATCTTTAAAAACATTTTTAAAAAAGCTTTGAAGACGTCTTAAAAAAAAAGGTTAAAAACATTTTTTAAGAAAGGTTTACAAACACATTAAAAAGCAATCCCAACACAGATGCAGACTGGGATAAGGTATCAACTTACAAGACTTGTGGAAAGAGGAAGGTCTTCAATAGGCACCGAAAAGATAACAGAAATGGCACCTGTCTAATATTTAAGGGGAGGGAATTCCACAGTGTAGGTGCCGCCACACTAAAGGTCCATTTCCAATGTTGTGCAGCACGGACCTCCTGATAAGATGGTATCTGCAGGAGGCCCTCACCTGCAGAGCGCAGTGATCGACTGGGTATATAAGGGGTAAGACAGTCTTTCAGGTATCCTGGTCCCAAGCTGTATAGGGCTTTGTACACCAAAACTAGAACCTTGAACTTGACCCGGAAGCAAATGGGCAGCCAGTGCAGTTCTTTCAGCAGCGGTGTGCCATGTGGGTGATACCCTGCCCCAGTGAGCAGTCTCGCCGCCGCATTTTGCACCAGCTTCAGCTTCCAGACCAACCTCAAGGGCAGTCCCACAGAGAGGGCATGACAGTAATCCAGACTAGAGGTTACCAGTGCATGGACAACAGTGGTCAGGCTATCCCGGTGCAGAAACGGCCACAGCTGTCTTACCAGCCAAAGCTGGCAAAACGCACTCCTAGCCACGGAGGTCACCTGGGCCTCTAGCAACAAAGATGGATCCAGGAGTACCCCCAGATTATGGACCTGCTCTTTCAGAGGGAGTACGACCCCATCCAAAGCAGGCAACTGACCAATTATCTGAACTCGGGAACCACCAACCCACAACACCTCCATCTTGCTAGGATTCAGACTCAGTTTATTGGCCCTCATGCAGCCCACCACTGAGTCCAGGCAGCAGTTCAGGACTTGCACGGCCTCTCCCAATTCAGATGTTACAGAGAAATACAGCTGGATATCATCAGTGTGCTGCTGACACTGTGCCCCAAATCTCCTGATGACCATTCCCAAGGGCTTCATATAGATGTTAAACAGCATGGGGGACAAGATGGTACCCTGCTGCACCCCACAGCACAACTGCCAGGGGGCCAAAAGACAATCACCCAATGTTATTCTCTGAAAACAACCTTGGAAATAGGATTGGAACCACTGTAAAACAGTGCCTCCAATACCCATCTCGCTAAGTCAGCCCAGAAGGATACCATGGTCAATGGTATCAAAAGCCGCTGAGAGATCAAGTAAGAGTAACAGGGTTGCACTCCCCCTGTCCTCCCAATAAAGGTCATCCATCAGGGCAACCAAGGCCAATTCAGTCGCATAACCAGGCCTGAACCTAGACTGGAATTGGTCAAGATAATGTTTCATCCAAGAGTACTTGCAATTGCTGCACCACAATCCTCTCAATCACCTTCCCTAAGAAGGGGGTATTTGCAACCGGTTGGTTATTGTCCAGACCAATGAGTCCAGGGTTGGCTTTTTCAGGAGCGGTCGGATCACTGCCTCTTTCAGGGCGGCTGGAACCACTCCCTCCCACAATGATGTGTTGACCATACCATGGATCCACTTGGTCAATCCCCCTTGGCAAGCTTTAATAAGCCAAGAAGAGCAAGAGTTGAGAGGAAATGTTACTGACAGCAGCATTGCAAGCTCCTTGTCTACGTCATCAGGCTGCATCAACTGAAACCATTCCCAAGAAGTTGCAGCAGATGTTGCACTAGACACCTCATGGGGGACTACAGTAGATGTGGATGGGGCATCAAAACTGCTACGGAGGAGATCAACTTTATTTATTTATTTATTTAATTTGTATCCCGCCCTTCCTCCCAGCTGGAGCCCAGGGTGGCAAACAAGGCACTAAAAACACTTTAAGACATCATAAAAACAAATCCTAAAATACATTAAGACAGAACAGCGTTAAAAACATTTTAAAACCTTTTTTAAAAGGGTTAAAACATTATTAAAAACATATTAAGCAATTTTGACACAGACACAGACTGGGATTTACCCTCAAAGTGCCTTGCAAACAATTCACAGTGGGCCTCTGAAGGATCTAAAACTCAATTTCCTGGAGTTGATGTCAACAGACCCCTGACAATACGGAAAAGCTCCACTGGATAGGTACTTGAGAATGCAACAGAGGCAGAGAAGTGAGCCTTCTTCACCGCCCTCACCACCACACAGTAGGCATGGTTGTAATGTTTTACTCATGCCCAATCAGCCTCACAGCAAGGTTATCAGTTACATATATGGGAGCATCAGCCTATTTTCAGGTAAGCTTGCATTTAATAATTCAACAGCAGTACGTCTTTAAACTAATAGAAAGAGTCAAAAGGTTAAAAAAAACCCTCTAGAAATGAACATTTGATGCAGGATGGGAAACCTGTGGCCCTCCAGACATTGTTTAATTCTAACTCCCATCAGCCCCAGCCAGCATGACCAATGATCAGGGAAGATGGGAGTTGTACTTCTACAACATCTGGTGGGCCACTGGTTTCCCATCCTTGATTCAATGTGTAACTTAGCATTTCATATGAGGTTTTCAAATGAAGCACATATACTCATACACCCAACGCATGGAGGGTGAAATGAGCCCTGATGTCCATGCATGCATATAATGCACAATGCCAATAAATCTCTAGGGGCCTGCTTCCAAAGGAATACAAACCTGGGTACGCGCTGCACCCCTGGAATGTCTAACCCAGCCTTTCCCAACCAGTGCGCCTCCAGATGTTGTTGGACCACAACTCCCATCAGCCTCAGCCAGCATTGCCAATGGTCAGGAAAGATGGGAATTGTGGTCCAACAACATCTGGAGGCACACTGGTTGGGAAAGGCTACTCTAACCTCTTGGAGAAGTGGGGTGAACATAGCTTTATAATAAGCACAACATATTCCTTGTCTATCATGTTTTTCATTTTGGGTGTACATGTGTGTTTTCTTAGCTGAAGAAAACAATTTGTAGGAGCCTGTTGGCTGGAAATATCACAAGCCCCTAGTTCCTAAGGAAGCTAGATTTTTGTGTCTACTTTAAAAGACAGTGTCATCACCTAAATAGTTCAGATTGACCTCACTAAGACATTTTCGTGGCTGAAAAAGGCATATCATCTTCCAACCACAAACCTTTCAGTAACCTTTCAGTCACAGCTCCAGAGCCTGGTAACCCAACACTGGCAAATCCAGGTTGATTTATTTTTATTAGTGACCCTCACACCCATTTGTGGTACTATCAAGCAGCCTGCTCCTTATTGTGAGAAATCAGTGTATTGTAATATCATATAACCAGGTCTCTGTGTGTTGGTTTCTTAGTAAATAAGGGAGCAAGAGAGCTGTCAAAAGGATATGGTGGCACATTTGTTGATAGGGTGAAGAAGAAAAGTCACTTAAATTATAGGTTTTCAGCAAGCAAAATTTAGCACAAGAATAGTCAATGAAATATTCTGTTTATCTTCAACTGAGAATCTTCCCCAGTCAATATTTGTAGCTTTTGGACTGGTAATCCATTCGTAGAAAAGTATTTAGAGTTCTGAACCTCTGTTATTCAAGGATGGAATCATGGTCTGTTCCCCTGGAGACCGGGATGTCAAGTGCTATGGAACTCACACTAGGAGTCATGTGGGTCAGATACTACTTCCCTACTTCTAGCACCACTGAGATTTTGGGGCAGAAGAGGGAAATGTAGGCAGTTTAATTCAGATTACTACAGACCAGACTCTCATCCTGGTTCTGGGAATCAGGTGATCCCAAAGAGCCAATCTTGTGCCACTGGCAGCTGCAGCACTCTAAGATCTGCTGTACTTCTGAGGTCTAGACAACCTGATGAATAAGAAGCTGTGCAGGCCCTCATTTGTGATTTTACATTTTCCACAGAGTGTCTAAGGCTACAAACCTAAACTCACTCACTAGAGATGGAATAAGCAATATATATTATTTAAATATTCAGAGGCACAGATGCCAAGGATTGACTTTTGCAGCTTCGTAGCATTAGCATTGATCTGTACCTCCTTTCCTCTACTGCAAGTGTGGAGAACCTTTATTCCTCCAGATATTAATGAACTACAGTTCCCATCATCCCAGGCAATAGGCCATGCTTGCTGGGGCTGATGGAAGTTGTAGTTCAGTAACATCTGAAGGGCCAAAGCAGCCCTGTAGCCCCCCTCTTGGAGGACTGGCCTGGCAACCAAGAGGTCTTCTGTATCTTTAAAAGTTGTATAGGGAGAAGGGAGAATTCCACCTTGTGGTTTTTCTCATTACAGAGTTGCAAGAACACCTGCACTTGGCTGACTTTCTCTTCTCCTAAAGATACAGGATCAGTCTCAGGCCAAGAACCTGGCAACCCTAGTTATTATAATGAGTAGAGCAGGATTGGGTGCTTATTGCTAAAGGGTGAAATACAGCGATAACTTAAAGTGATCTGAAAAAATGCCTATCCTAAGTTATCCTTTACTTTTTTATATTGCCGAGTCAATCATAGTGGCTATCTTTTCGTCTTTTTCTTAAGTATGTTATGGCAAATGATGAAAACAGCCCCAGAGGAATAGAAACAATGCTGTGTACACTACAGTGACCTAGCTGGCTGGCTGGCTGGCCACCTAGACTGTAACTCATTCCTAATTTCTGATTTTCCAGTCAGCTCAGCACGAGGCCTTTTCAGGGTTTCTGGACAAAAAAACCCCCGCAATCCAGCAACCAATTAAAAAAATCCAATTGCATTCCACAATTAGTTGCCAATTCCTTAGTTAGTCCTTTATATAGCAGCCAATTAAAATGTTTTCCCTTGATTGTCTAACAGGAAGGAAAAGCTAAAGGTCAGAAACAAGACTAGAAGGAGGAACTCTCAATGAGGTGTTAACAAACACACCCTAAACTTTGTATTTTCGCTCTACCTTTCCCTAAGGATGTAGTATGGACAATTTTTTGAGGTGTAATCTAAAACTGAGATATCTAATGCAGCATGACAGCCAAGCTAAGGAGCTCACTGTCATTACCAAAGAAGTTCAGTTCATGAAGAATCAGAACACAACAACAGGTGAAAGAGGACTGTAGCTATAGACGAAGTCAAGCTTTTGAATCTAGTATTCCTGGGAATCTCTTAAAAAAGGGTTTAAAAATTTAACAGATTAAACTTCATTCATGTAAGCTAACACACTCTCTGGATGGAAGAGGAGAGAGGGGGAAGGTCACTGCCTTTCCCTTTCCCTGGCCCGGTCCTCACACCTTCTCCACCAGTGAAGGGGGGAGGGAATTGGCACGTGCTATGCACCTCTTCCCTAAAAATGTCCCACTTGGAAATGTGGCTGCCCCACCTAACAAGGAAGGCTGGCTATATGGTTGGGCCAAGGATTCCCCACACCTGCTCAACTGCTTTGTTTTAGGTCTCATTTATACTAAATTCGTTCTTCATTGGTGTCCTTTTGTGTCAAGCTTGTCTGTTTTTTTACTTTTATTTTTCTTTATATTTCATGGAATATATATGCTGCTCATGAGTACAGGCTTTCAGAATAGCTACTAAATGGTAAAATAAAATTGAAACACTAAAAACATTAACATAATCAATTTTATTATGCTAAGAGCAACAAAAACATTAAAAGTCAGCAAAAACAGTAAATTAAAATCAGCTACTTGATTTGATTTATTTATTTATTAGATTTCTCATCTGCCCTTCAACTTAAGATACTTGAGTGGATTACAATGATAAAATTATACAGCCACAAGAGTGGCTGTATACTTTAGCCAGCATGGTTTTTTCGCATTCTGCAATGTTAAATTGAAAATACCCTCATGCCATTCTGCTGCTTCCCAATAGCTCATTTCAAAACAAGACCTTACAAAACTTCAAGTCCTGAACTCAGAAACGCTTGCTTAACAACCCTCTAAATTTTCATGGAGATATACAAAACAGTCAGGGAGAATCAAGAGTTCAAAGTGCAAAACAAGAGAGAAAATTGGACTTTTTTCCATCAGCAGTCTCATAATCTGTTGAAATTAATTAAAAATCATTCATGTTCACAGAGTACCTGTAATCCTATTGCTGACCTTGCCCCATTCTCTGACCTTCATTTTCTGGAGGTTAAAAGTTAAAAAAATGCCTGGTTGATTTTTAATTAATTTAAGAAATTTAACATTGAAGTCAATGATAAGCATGGCCATGCTCAATAAGAACCAACTTTCAGTGTTCTAAAAGCCAGACTCACCGCTGTTTGGCTTGGCTAATCCGGTGGGCGTACCCACGCCAGACCTTTATTTCACTTTAGACGGATCCTGGAAAGTGTATTTTGTGACGGGTACTGAGAGTTGTTAGGAGACTTCTATTCCCGACAGAGCTCCAGTGGCCAGCTCCAGTGGTTTAACAGTCAACCATTCTTCTGGGGATTGTAGCTTTGTGAGGGGAATATAGAGCCTCTCCTAGCAACTCTCAGCACCTGCATTTCCCAGGATTCTTTGAGGGAAGCCGTAACTTTCTAAAATGAAATAAAGGTTTGGTGTGGATGTGGCCAGTGATAGCTTTGGTTTAAATAAGGATGGGAGACTACATGTACCTGCTGTAGAATAAAAAAGGTGGGGGAAACACTGAAAAACAATGGTACTGTTCACTACGTTTTCCTTTTGAAAAGGAAAGGGGCTTCCCCTCTGCCCAGTGCCCACCCACCCAATCTCCTCCCTCTCCCCTCCCTGCCCCTCCCCCTCCCCCAGCTCAGTTTCACCTATCCTAAGCATGATTGTACAGGAGTAAATCCCATTGAACTGATGGGAGTTGTAGCTTTAAAAAATAACTTTTCCAAGCTCTGGTTATGGGGTTCTCATAGGCCAAGATGCTAAAGGCCCACAAAAAGCTGGAGCCAGCTGTGAGTAGTTAGTAGGATCAGGTGGGTTGGAAGGGAAGAAAAAGAACATGGATGTAGGGAAAGCAAAGCCACCCAGGTGGGTACAGTAGGGCACCGCTTACTGGTGCTTCGCTTCCCGGTGTTCCGCTAATACGGCAGCTTTCATACCCCATTTTAAAGCCGCTTTTGCAGCATTTTGCAGCATTTTTGCATCATTTTTGCGTGACGCACCCCTTTATACTCAATGGGGTTCCACTTTACAGCGATTTCCGCTTTACGGCGGGGGTCCGGAATGGAACCTGCCATATAAGTGAGGCCCGCCTGTATTAATCTTTTTCACATGGGGCACATTGAGAAGAAAACCTGAAAATGTAAAGTGACGGGGGAGAATGAGAAGATATCCTGTGGTGACTTTCCACATATAAAAATATTGTGGAAATCCGGCTGTTAAGAAGAGTCCAGTGCTAATGTATGGTCGGAACAAACATGAGGCCATCGCCTTGGTGAAGTTAAGCATGTTTGGGTCTGGTCTGTGCCTAGATGAGTGACCACCAGGGAATCACATGTATACTGCCTTGAGTTCCATGATGGAAGAAAGGCAGGATATAAATATAAGAAAATAAAAAAATAGAAAAGATAGAGAAGCAGCTGAGGTCAGGAGACAGAAAGGGAAAGGGGTAGTAATTGACCATGAGAACTGTCCTTTGTAGCATGCAGTAAGAAAAGGCCTAGTCAGACCTGGTTCAAGTAGTCCATTCATGCTCTAATGGAAGTGACAACCACCCAAATAACTCTTAATAAATACATATAGCTCTTCATTATAGAGAATCTGATTAGACATTTATTATTTATGCAATTTTGCGTTAATGGCACAGCAACAAGATTTATATCTTATGTATTGATTTCAATTGATTGCTAATTTTTTTTCTTTAACAATCCGTTGGCATTTAGTTATCACACATTAACTATCTTATTAAAACCAGATTAAATGGTATTCTGGTTTTAATTGTATTAAAATAAATGTTGGCAATGCTAATGAAATGCAAATAACACTTTCAATTACGATGCTGCTTCAGTGGGTTCTGTTGCTGAATGAGGGTGCTGGAAGCCACATGGGATGACCCAACAAGCAGAAACTGATCCGATTGCCAACAATTCTTGGGGTGAGAATCTCACCTGTGACTGTTGGGTTGCATGGATGCGTCTTCACACATTATGGTTTTGATGTTTCTTTTTTAAGTACAGTTTTTTATGTGCCAGAATCATCAGCAAGAAGAGGGAGATGAAGCCATTAATATCCTATAACTGAAGTCTTCGCCTGAGGGGGGACCCTCCAACCACACCCTACATTACAACATTTACAGAGCAACCTCAATAAAACAAAGGTCACTAGAATACTACAGGAATGAGGAAATTGGTCCTTAACAGGAGCACCTGCATGATCCAAGGAATATTCAAAGCAAATTTACTGCCCAATTCACAAAGCTTTCTTTAACTTTTTTTTTTAACAAAATACATTCAGTGAGAAAAGCTTTCTTTATTCAAACTTCTTCATTAATCCTTTGTGTTGTTCTTTGACTCAAGGGCTTCCACTCTTTCTGAAGTTCTGTATGTTGCCAATTACTTAATTGCCCTGCATTACAAAAATGCAGCAATGTACTAAATGTCAATGTGTGAAAGGCCCAATTTATTTGGAATGAATTGTGATGAGGAGACTTGCTAAAGCATATCAATATCCAGCTTACGCACCTTGCTGTGGCTGAAGTCAGCTGGAAAGCGACATATTGTATTCCTGCTCATGACAGCAGAAAGATTCTAGGCCTTGAGGTAGCCAGGGGGTGGGGTGGGGCAGATTAGATGTAGTTGAGGATTAAAGCAAAGGTAGCTTGGAGCCAAAGCAAATAGCTGGAAACCAAACAAGAAAGCTGCACTAATTGTCAGCAACTGAGGCCTTACCTCAGCACACACACTCAGGGCACACACACTCGTATTCAAGGAAGAACTGCATGTGTGCTCCTACTCGAAACATGAATATATTAATTAGGGCTGCATTCCTATGCACACTTACCTGGGAGTGAATCCCATTGAACTCGATAGGGTTTACTTCTTATGAGGCATGTACAGGATTTAACTATAAACAATTAAAGGCCCTGTAAGCCTAAAAATACCACCTCAAGCTAAGGTGCTTCTCATCAGGGCTTAATATTGTGAATGGGTCATTCAGATACTACAAATGGGTCATTGGCAACAGGCTTTTTTAAAAAAACTCATTGGATTTCCCCTGGAAAGGTTAAAACCAGGTTAAATTAGGGAGGGGAGAGGAATACAGACTGGCATTTTGATAACAATTATGTCATTAGGACACTGAATATTTGCACGCGTGAAAAGCACTCATCCCACAATAAACTGGAAACACCCCTAATCAACTCCTACTGGGGCATATTTTGCCCCATTTCTGCACTGAGTGCAATTGGAGCAATCAATCATCCCTGATGTAAGGATGTAGCATGATTACCTGCCCTCAGAGGAGGCTGCATGTTGCATCTCTGTGTGAGTTGTTCTGGACTAGCTTCCTTCCATTCAGAAAGCACACGAAGAACAGTGATTCATGCAGAAGCACCAGGGAACTCCTTTGAGGATGGGAAATTCTTACCTGTACACATCCAAACCTTTATGTGTGTAAATGTGGAGCGTATCTCCCATTTTAATTCAGGAAAAGTGTGTCTTGCCCAACAGGAGTTTGAGAAACACTGCTTTTAATGCTGTTGACCCTGGGGAAACCTCCTTGGTTCCACCCTATTCTCTGAGTTCTTGCTAACAAGGAATAGTGTGCAAGCAGCTACTTGACCACTTATGTAAGGCCTGAGCCAGAACCTTTGCAAGCTTTACTTTGTTCTCAAATGAAGTGACAGAGCATGCAAACGGGTCAGGTTCAGAATAGCATAGAGTACTTAAAAGTATCTATACTTGAAAGATACTTTTATTGTCAGATTGTCTTTTGGACTCCCATCTCCACATAGGCTTGCCCACATAATTGTTGCATTTGGATGTCAGAATAAACCATGGTTTATTGTGATGGAACAAACCTAGCCCCCTGCTCGCTCCCCAGGCTCACATGCTCCCCCATCCCATCCATCATGGCCATGAGGAGATTGGAAGCTTTCATTTCTGATTTCAGTTAACCACAGCTTAGTGTTACATCTGGATCTAAGTTGTAGTTATTCTTAACTTTGATTTGTTGAAACAAGTCAGTTTTACAAACCATAGTTTGAAGGTGGTTTGTTGCACATGAAACATGGTTAAGATTAATCACAGTTTATCAGGTTCATGACATGCTGTAGTTAATAAAAAAATGAAACAAAGGTTTCTAGATTCTTCATGCTGGCTGCGCAGGGAGTGGGGCAGCATGCAAGCCAGAGGGGAAGCTAGTTTCATTCCCATCAAGATAAACTATGGTTTATCACAATGGTCAAATGCAGCCAATCTGTCTTCAGTGGCTTGTTGACTTTTCCTGGTGGCTCCTGTCATAAGCCCCCACTAATTTCTCCATGGAGTGTGTTGGTATCATGGGGTGAGTGCTCTTTCCATAAGGTATTTGGATCCAGACCAGTTCCTTCATGTAAATATTTTGCTATAATTGAATTTTGTGTCAAGTTGAAAGTTAGCCAAGCTGTTTAATTGTGCTTAGAAATACCATATTGATTGTATTGCTTTCTGTCTGCTTTGTCTTTTTCTAATAGAAAGCAATGAAAATTACATAATATCCTTTTTATTTGTTCTAATTTGATTGCATAAATGAGTGAAATACATCATTTCTAACAACTGCAGTTAATAAGCTGTAAATTACATTTTTGCAAAATTATACCCAATGATAGATTAACATTATTTGGTATAATTAACAGTAGCAAAAAATATTAGTTTGACATTTTAAATTCTAGTATTTGATATTCAGCCAGTGGATATTTAGAAGACTAATTCAGTACCATAAATGAATGCTGAACTTAAGGTCTGGATTTCGTGACAGAAAGGAACCATTTTTTTTAGGACTGGTAAAAAATTCAGCAGCTCTAAAGTTGTTTTGTATTCTTTCCTCTGATCATAAGTTGACTGTGACCCACAGAAATAACAGTAGGTTTTTGGGGGGAGGATTCCATAATGTTCTCAGCCTATACCTCTTTAAGTCTGGAAGGAAAAGAGTTCAATTTAGTCCTGGGGTTCTTTCCAGAGCTGAAATATAGGAAGTGACTGTGTTTCTCTACCTTACCTACCTTACCTACTTTACCTACTCTATTCTTTTTATATGGTCCTGCTTTGGTCTACAATAAATGGCAAGCTAGCCCTATGAATATATCCAAAAAAGATTCATGGGGTTGCCATAAGTCGTAATCGACTTGAAGGCACATAACAACAAAAACCTCCTTGGCAAGGTAGAGATTAAAGCAGTTAAGCATAAATGAGTTTAAGTAGTTCCCTCTCTCCAGTGGACCCTGAGAAATATAGTTCTATAAGGAGATATTCAACAAATAACTCTAAGTACCCACCTCAGATTACAAATCCCAGCGTTCTTTGACAGAAACCATGGTAGTTAAACTGGTATAAAATCATTACATAATAATGGATGTGTTGGCGAATTTATGCTGTATATGCCACAGTTTTTTTATTTTGAGAGGGAATTGGGCCCTCCCAATGAACCAGACTGCCTGATGTGACTTTTAGAAATCCAACCTATCTTGCAAGGATGTCCCATCACTTGGTAAATGATTGTCTGTATTCACCCATTCTCTGGGAAATGTCTGGCACATATCTTCATTAACCTCTTAAGCCGATCGCAAAAATGTCTTGAGAGAAAGCACTGGAAATGAGACCTGAGAATGAAAGATTCATGCTTGATTTGCAGTTGAGATGGGAATACATGGTCCCTGATCTAGCTAGGGATGGGGGAGAAATTCGATTCAGTTCACATGTAAAGCTGTATTTATCATATTCACTATTTCTGAAACAATATCATTCCATCCCTAGATCTAGCTGAGGAAATCCGGAAGGAGTAGAAACACGGGTACAAATCAGATATGCACTAGAGTGTGGGTACTGCCCTGCATTGTTTTAAATGTGCATTTCCACAACATTCTGGCACAACTAGTCATGCACAAATACCTGTTGAAAGCATGATTGGAGACCAAGTGATGTCGTTTCTCATTTCAGTCTTGATCAGACATTGGCAGATTCAGGAGAAGTTAGACAGACAGGCTCACAAAAAGGATGGAACATCTTTATAGTAAAGAAAGTTTAGAAGCAACTATCCACTATATTTATATCACAAAACTGTTCCTCCCCCTTTTTGTTTTGATTCAGGGATGTATTGGAGTAAATTCAGATATATTCATCGATTCAGATTCTTAACCCATACTACCCCAGTAGCTCAGTACAAGTTATAAAACAAGTTGTAGCCACTTATGTAAGGCCAATATGACTCCTACACTGCAGGGATTTGTAAATATATGGCCTAATCAATCTGGCATTCATAAGAGTCTTCTGGTTCTTCTGAACTGACTTTCCCCCCCCATCCACGATTCTCAATGTATCATCTTAATAGTTCTTTCCCATGCTGTTAGTACATAAGCAATGTTGCTGTTGTCATGGGGAATTGAGGCTGAAGTAGGTCTTCAAGAAGCTTTGAGTTGCTGTTCTTTGCTATTTAAAGATTTCCCCAGCCAAGTGAGAAGTACACTCCACACACCACAAAGTACTCCAAACATCTCTGCTGTAGTAGTGAGCGTCAACATCATTTCCATCAATGGGCGGTTAAAGCACAAGCTAGCTAAAAAGGGCAATTGAGGGACATTTTAGTCACTAGGAGCATTATGTGTTGAACTTAATATTTGTGAGTCAAATATTTAAACATATCTTTTCCCTTATACGTTTTGCAGTCATTGCTGTTTCCACTATTGTTTAACAAAGCTGACACCGCTTTGCTAAAAGGTTCATAGATAGGATCTTATCAGAAATTATAACTGGGCTGATTAGCCTTTGAGAGAGTGTGAGGGGTTCAATGGATGGGACATTGGGTGAGGAATGCCAAAGCTCAGGTCTAAGACCTGGGTATGTGACTACAGAGGTCAGTTCTCTCATTTGCCATTTAGCAGCCGCTAAACCCACTTTAAAGAGAGTGAATGCTCAGCTTATGACAAATGAATCAGGTGGCTCATTGGCTGTGACCAAGAAACAGCCATCATGGGCACATGAAGAAAATGCTGCTGACATGTTGGGAATGTTGAATGTTCAGAATGAGTAGCCTCAGCAGGCCATAATCTCTTATCCTTTGGTTCTCCCCATGGTCTGTTGTTGCTGAGATTATTTTTACGGTGCTGTGTTACTATTTGTTTTATTATTTGACCTGTTTTTCATTTCTTGTGATTTATATTTTTATTATGTTACCTTGAATTTTATTTTATCAGAAACAGGTGGGATATAACTACCCCAATAAATCAATAAAGTGAGGCAGAAGAAGGAGAAGTACCCCCTCATGGGGTTGTAGTGGGAATTAACAAGACAGAGATTGTGAAGTACCTGAACATCAGTGTAGGAGGAATTGAGATATGCCTCATCAGTACATTAACTGGGTAGCCATCTTGCTTGTAAAAATAGCCATCTTTAAGGAAGGACTACAGGAGGTCAAAGCCTTTATTCTTAAGATAAGCTTGAAATACTTCATATGCATTTCATATCTTGCTTTTTGAACTCCACTCCAAGCCTTCCTTTCTGACATCAGTGTTGATCTCCAGGCAACTGGGCAAATTTTGTAAATGAGAGTCTCATCTGGTCACTTTGAGTTCCTGACTTCTGACCTTTCGCTCCATTTTTAAGCTATATAGTAAATGAGTATACTGTGACACTCTAAACTTCAAAAATAATAGCTCATTACCTGCTTGAGTATATGGGGATACTCTACAAAAGAAGGAATATGGGAAGCAGCCTTATACTGAGTCAGACAGTTGATCCATCCAGCTCAGTGCTGTGTCTGCTGACTGGCTAAGGCTTTCCAGGATTCTAAAACGGACACATTCCCAGCCCTAACTAGAGATGCCAGGGATTGAACCTGGGACCTTCTGCATGCAAAGCAGATGCTCTACCACTGAGCTACAACCCTACCCCATCTTCCTTGAATAAAGACATACTTTTCAATGACTCAGGATTGTCATTGCATTGGCTGGTGAATTCCAGGGATTCGGGTTATGTGTGTTTGCTGCAATGCTGGAGAAAATGACTTTGGGTAGTATCCAGCAAAGTCATCCCATTAGTGCAAGGAAGTCCATCTTTGCAAGGGGACTACCTCTTCTACACCTCTCACTGCGCACCCCCCAATCTGTTCTCAGTTTTCCTCTTATAAGAGGGCGTCCCATTGCACAGATGGAAGTTCTTGAGCTAACAGGACAACTTCATTGGATGCAACCCTTAGCTTTCATAAATCCAGCAAGACTTTGTTTCAGTAACTTTTTGCCCTGACGATACAGCATTTACACTAAGCAAAGTCAGTATGATAGTTGGAATCGGGATAGTATAGAAACAGTGATTCAACCTAAAATGTTGTGACACTGACCTAGTAATTCAAGGAGAAATGGTTTTGTGAAATTGTTCTCCCAACTTTGTTTTGCTAAATAATTTCACCAATTCATTAGCACATTTACTTGAGTAAGCCCCACTGAACTCAAGGTCTGATTTGACATGAATAAAACAGCACCGCTAATCTCTGATTCCCTTCTTTCCCCTCAAAAAGTCTGCTTTCAAATAAAGCATATTTAGGCTTTTGCAATGTATTCTCATTTTTTTTAAAAGAAAAGGAATCCGAGTTTTTTAAAAAACAGTTTTTCCTACTATTTCATGTTTCAAGATCATGCACTGTTGCATGGAACAGCATACGGTGATGTTATGTTTTTAACAAGCCTGTTTCAGTCACTGCCCTTATTTGAAGGAGTAACACTTTGACTCTTGAATAAAATGAGCTGCTAGAGGAACAGTCCAGCCACACTGTAAAAGTGAGTGCATTTTGTGTATATCTTTAACAGCTGCCCATTACAATGGCTGCCTCCAGTGAGACACAGAGGAGGCAGCCATTTTTTATGGAAGCAGCCATTTGCCAAATTCCCAAAATTCAAGAAGCACCTCAGAACAGGGCTTCCTGGGCAAAGCAAACTGGCAGCTGCTATGATGCTCTTCTCCACCAAAAGGCTTAGAAATAAAAAGGTTGAGCAATGGCCCTTGTGAATGTGGTACAGCCTTAGTTAGAATACCATTTGGGGTGCTTCCAGGCTGTCGCTATTTTGTGGGTGGGATTCAAGGGCATACTAGCAAATTCAGGTTGCACAATTAAAGTGGATTTGTGGCACTTGCAGTACAAACCGAATACTTTAAAAGAAATGGGGGTGCCCCAGCATCTGATTGTCCTGATGCACAACCTATACTCTGGACAAGAGGCTACTACAAGGACAGAATATGGAGAAACTGATTGATTCCCAATAGGAAAGGGTGTGAGACAGGGGTGTATTTCATCACCCTATTTGTTTAATCCCTATTTGTTTAAACCCTATTTAAAACCCTATTTCTTTAAGGAAGCCACAGACCTGAACTTTCAAGATCTGAACAGGGTGGTTCATGACAGATGCTGTTGGAGGTCGCTGATTCATAGGGTCGCCATAAGTCGTAGTCAACTTGAAGGCACATAACAACAACGAATTTGTTTAATCTATATGCAGAACATATCATACGGATAGTGGGATTGGACCAAGATGAAGGAGGTGTGAAAACTGGAGGGAGAAATAGCAATAATTTAAGATATGCAGACAATACCATACTACTAGCTGAAACCAGTAATGAGGAAAGCACAAAAGCAGGACAGTCATTAACCAAAATGGAGACAATTGTCATGAAATTAGAAGAAAGCTAGGACTGGGGAGGGCAGCTGTGAGAGAAGTAGAAAAGGTCCTCAAATGCAAAGATGTATCACTGAACACTGAAGTCAGGATCATTCAGACCATGGTATTCCCTATCTCTATGGATGGATGTGAAATGTGGACAGTGAAAAAACCTGTGTGGGCAGATTTCTGTGTCCAGAGGATCTAGAAGGGTCTTTTTAGAGCGAATCCTATTAATACATTTATAAGCAATAAGTAGTGAAGCTTTGATCCAAGTGCTTGCATGCATAATAAGAGTTTTCAATGAAGTTTAATGCAGTCTCTGTAAAAGAGGAAGTTTGCCTGCCTGTAGTTGAAAACATGTTTTGCTGTAGGAATAAGGGGAAGTCATGGTTAAGCTAAAGAATTAAGCAAAGGTACAGGAATATTATACATGTCCGGAGCATGGAATTAGATTGGAATGAATCTCAGAACTTTACACTGGGCACAAGAGTCATAAGTTGGGGTAAAACGTGACTTAGAGACCACCCAAGAGGGTTGTATACATGCCTTATATGGTAATAAGATGCATTGTTGGCTATTGATAGGTAAATGATGTATTAGAATTAGATAATGTATGCATGGCGTGTAATCCAAATTAAAAAGCTGTGTAACTGTGATTTAGGGAGGACTGACTTCCTGGAAGCCTTTCCCTCAAGTGCTTTTTTTTTTTTTTTGCTGTTACTCAGTAAAACCTCTGTACTTTGGAGCATTTAACTGGTCTAAAAGAATATTTCTTCAACACCAGATAAGAGAAAAATCAACATTTGAAATGTGGTGTTGGAGGAGAGCTTTGCACATACCATGGACAGCAAAAAAGACAAATAATTGGGTGTTAGAACAAATGAAACTGGAACTGTCACTAGAAGCTAAAATGATGAAACTGAAATTATCATACTTTGGACACATAATGAGAAGACAGGATTCACTAGAAAAGACAATAATGTTGAGAAAAACAGAAGGGAGTAGAAAAAGAGGAAGACCAAACAAGAGATGGATTGATTCCATAAAGGAAGCCACAGACCTGAACTTACAAGATCTAAACAGGGTGGTTTATTACAGATGCTATTGGAGGTTGCTGTTTCATAGGGTTGCCATAAGTCATAATCAACTTGAAGGCACATAACAACAACAAAACATCTGAATAAACAAAATCCATTGATGTGATTCCCAGCAATGTATGTAGTGTCACATATAGTTAGGTCCTTGGGATGAAAAAGCCGGAATGGCACCTCCCTTGGGGGGTGGGGGGAAGTAGGGTTGGAAATTGTCAATTTCAATCTGCAATTTTTTTAAAAAAAATCCTCATGAAAATTCTTCAGCATTTTAGTGTGAATTTCTTCTAATAAATACATATATGTATGCAGTTTTGATTAATTTTCCCCTTTTCTGCAAGCAATTTCTCCTAATATAATGCATTTTTGTACGTTGTTTTCACTAATAGATTCATTTTTATGCACATGTTCCCCTAATATATGCATTTTGGTTTGGTTGGAGAACTGCATCACAAAAATCTGGATGTGTGGATTTTGAAAGATGGCCCTGTTTTGGTTCTCATAATGTTTTGGAAAGTGCAAATTTGATCAATTTGGCTTTAAATGCACACCGAATAGAACTTCTCCCCCATCCCAGAGGGGGGAGGGTAAAAAAGAGCCACTATTTGTGTTAAAGTACCCCCATGTCTGTTTGGTACCTTTTGGGGGCCTTCACTGAAGTGCTCTCAGATTACAAATTGCCTTCCTTGAAAGGACTGAGCCAGCAAGTGAAAGGAGATTCAATCCATCCAACACATCCCTCTCCCCACACTTCAGAAACAACCCTCCTAGTCTGCTGGCATCTCCTTTGCCCATCCCCTCCAAATCCCTTCTCTGCAACTATCCAGACTCCAGAATATTTTCCATTCAAATCCAGCAAGCCTTAAAGGCTTGACAAGATTGGGGGGGGGCTGCCAGGTGACAACACAGCTATCAGTAAAGGCAGGTGATACAGAGTAAAAACCAGATCAGTAGATTTTAAGCAGTTGCTGGAGAAACAGTCCAGTGATGTCATAATTGCATCAAACAATGGGAGAGAGTGGGTTTAGTCTCTCTCTCTCTCCCCCCTCTCTCTCCCTCTCCCCCCTCCCTCTCCCCTCTCTCTCCCTCTCCAAGATCACAGTTTTCACTCAACAATTTAAAAACTTTTTCATGAAAGCTATTAACACCTACAGCAATGATTCTTGCTTGTTTAGCTACGGAATATCAGAACAGTCCTAACCATATCTACTCAGAAGGAAGTCCTACTAAATTCAATGGGGCTGACTCCCAGGTAAGTGGGGTTAGGACTGCAGCCTAAGTCACTGTTTGACACATACTGAAATCTAAAATTTAGGTAGATTGTACAGTGATAGGCTATGGTATGTGAGTCAGCCTGCACTCCTGATTGTTGCTAGAACTATCCATGCTGGTAATTTGGAAAGCAACTCACTATTTTATTTCTGCTACACCTGCAGAACAGCAGCCTGTTGGAGGAATCAGACAATTTGGCCAGCTACTCCCATCCATGAAGAGTAAGAACTTTGATACTAGTTTCCCCCCTGGAAACTAGTCACAGCTATTGATTTGGAGGCTGCCATTGGTGGTTGGTCACTGCCTGTCATGGCCCCTGTGGAAAATTCCTTGAGTGAAGAAGAAGAAGAAGATGGGACCCAGGGGAAGGTCCTAGTAGTTTGCAACGAGAAAGTGTTGAAGCAGAAGGCTTCAGCACTTTTGACAGTGACAGCTCCTCCCCTTAGCTTCAGGTACAACAGAGAGAATTTTGGCTGATCAAGAGTCAGCCCCTTTTCCTCCCCTCCACCTCCCTTCACCACAGGTGCAACTGACACACACACCTCCTCTAGAGGGTCTCAATGAGATGCCGCCACCACCACCGCCACCCCAGACATGCAGACAATTGCGATGGCAGGCTCAACTGGCCCACACTTTTCCAACTACGAGGAATGCTCTCATGCATGCACGTCTCTTCACATGCACCTTGATAACACCATTCTTAGCAGGGATGTGGAGAAAGTGTATCCTCTTTTCGGATATTTTTTAGCCCAGAGATAGCCAGCTTGGTGCCCTCTATCTGTTTTGCACTAGAACTCCCATCAGCCTCAACCAGCATGATCAGTGATCAGGGATGATGAGGGTTGTAACCTGCAACATCTGAATGGCTTTAAGGTGTTGGACTACGACCTGGAAGACCACGGTTTGAATCCCTACACAGCCATGAAACTCACTGGGTGACCTTGGGCCAGTCACTGCGTCTCAGCCTCATGAAAACCCTATTCATAGGGTTACCATAAGTTGGAATCGACTTGAAGGCAGTACACACATTCTAGCCATTCAGAGGGCCTGCTTTAGAGACCAAAACATTGCTAGCTTACAGAGTCCAAAATCAGCTTTCTGTAGCCCCATGCACACGTAACTCAGACCAGAGTAAGTTTATACTTTCAGCTCCAGCCCTGATGTCACATCTTCTTTCTTCAACAGCCCCATGTCATGTGCAGTTGACTGTAGAGAAAGCCCAACACATGAGTTCCTGCTTGTGCGTAGAATCCCTGTGATTGGGACAGCTGGTTGTGTGGGTGTCCTCATCACACAAAACTCCTGCTTCTGAGCAGGAGCTCACACTGGGACTTTATGTACCGACAACCAAGGGTGTGTCCTTGCTCTTGTTTGTACATAGCCATGCTCTACACATGAACAGCACATACATAGGGCTTGTGTCTTTCTCATTTTCTCCAACTTCAGTCTCTCATTTGTTTCCTTGACAGATGCAGAGATTATATCATCAACCAGGTGGGGGAACATAGTCACTGCCCTCCTCTGTTCTACAGCAAGGCTCAAAAGGGATGTAGGACGAGGGGAGGGGCGGAGCTGGGCAGGGCTGGGCTCTAGGAAACACAGGGCTTTAAAGCTGCTCCAGCAAGGAGCAAGCTGAAACTGAGCCCTTTTACAGCAGTACACGAGGTAGCATATAATCATTAGCACCACCCATGCTGCATGATGCTGTTCTACTTAAAGAGGCCCAGATTCACCTGGTAGCAATGACTGTAGGGCTGGCCCCACACTCTCTTCCTCGCCTCCATCACCTGATGAAAAGGAATCTGACTCCTGGTTCCTCCCTGACACCCATGCCCTTTTGCCAAAATGGCTCTCAACCTTCCAGAGGAGTTCCCAACTGCTTCCTAGTTATTGTGACCCATTTATCCTAGAATTTCTCCAACCAAAGCCTTACTTGTCAGGGCAAAAGACATCAATCTCTTTTGGCCAGATGCAAAAAAGGACAGGGCTCTTGCACTTTTAATAGTTGTGTAGAAGAGAGAACAGATGCCTCCAGACGATCATTGTTTTGCAGGAGGATTCAACCCCTTACCATTAATTTAGATTTTCATGCAACTTAAAGGTGGATTAAAATGCTCTGTCCCCCTAGTGTAATAAATTCAAATTTTTTTAAAGGTATCAATTTTTTGCAGTTGGGAAAGAGACAAGGAAATGCATTGAAAACTGTGTGATGAACAAATGAATAATGGAAAGACATATAAACATCTCACAAGCAGATCAGGATGAATCCTCGTTGTCATATAACCACCCTGTAAACATATGAGAATCAACGCTCGATAAAGACAGGGCGTAGGTAGAGACACACTTGCTGTTGTGCCGCTTCCAGTGCGTCTCCCCCTCTCTCTTCTGAAAACGGGAGCACACGATGCTAGTCAAACCCTGCCACTTTTTAATGTCAAACCTGCTGGGAATAGCTTGAGTGTGTTTTTGAAAAAAATCGCTTGAAAGATTTCACAACTGATTAGCAGATCAACCCGTTTCCCCCTCCAGGTGTGGCTAATGGAAACTCTTTGCTCTGGCGGCTAGGGTGTTCACAGCTGTAGCCTAACCTCTGCATAAGCAAAGCAGGATGAACGCTCAATAAATAGGTCATCTGGAAGAGCCCATTGCCAGCAGGTATAGATTTTCAAGTAAGCTAGTGCTGGGGATGGGGGAGAAATTTGATTCAGTTTGCATTTCAAGATGAATCTATTGAATTTGCAATTTCCAAAACAGTATGAGAACTGAAACCCAGCCATCCTTTGAAATTCGCATGTATCCAAATGTTGTGATACACGTCAGTGTTTACAAAAATGAACATATTAGGGGAAAGTGTTCATAAAAATGACGAAGTGAAAATAACATACAAAAATGCATAATATTAGGAGAAATTGCTTGTAAAATGTGTACATCTCCAAACATGAATCTCCCAGCTGTTTAGAGTGGTAAACCTACTGGTCCAGAACAGTGTGACATCATCAACAATGGACTACAAAATAGTCTTTTGTGAGAGATTTTTAAATCACTTTGAGAGGGAAATTACTTGGATTCATGCTGAACCTGATGCCACAATTGGTTCAGGATTGTTGGAGGTCACTGGAGTACCACTGAATTAAGAACATAAGAACATAAGAAGAGCCTGCTGGATCAGACCAGTGGCCAATCTAGTCCAGCATCCTGTTCTCACAGTGGCCAACCAGGTGGTTTAGCTGGTGGGATCAGTTTCAGTTGTTGCAGCCTGAGTATGTGAACAGGACACTTGCAAAAATAAGGCCAACTATGTGCCCTCTTGATCCCTGCCCATTATGGTTGGTAAATTATTATTGTTGTTGTTGTTGTTGTTGTTTGTTGTTGTTGTTATTGTTGTTGTTATTATTTACTCTCCCTTCACCCAGAGGTCCCAGGGCAGGTTACAACAGTGTTAAAACACATAATTAAAACAGTTAAAAACAACTTAAACAACATCACAGAGAATAGTGTGGTCCTAAAAATGTATATCTCGGGTGTCGAAGGCCAGGGTAAAGAGGTGTATCTTCAGCATTCTCCGAAAGTTGTACAACGAAGTTGCCACACACACCTCAGTGGGGAAGGAGTTCCACAGCTTAGGGGCTGTCATAGAGAAAGATATCTCCTGGGCCACCACCCCACGAGCTTCCGAGCATGGTGGAACTACAAAAAGGGCCCCCACTGCTGATCTCAACACCCAAGAGGGTCTGTAGGGAAGGAGGTGGTCTTCCAGATATTTGGGACCTAAGCAGTTTGGTTGGTAAAATCTAGCAGGAGGGGATGAACTGGATGGGTCCAGGGGGTGGCCAGTGCCTCACTACAGAAGGGAGTTGTGCCCACAGTTTTGAAAGAGGCAGTAATGCAACCCCTCTTGAGGTCCTTCCTGCTTTTTGAAAACTATCATCCAGTCTCTAATATTCCCTGTCTGGGCAAGGTGATTGAGAGGGTGGTGGCTGGCCAGTTGTAAGCGTGCCTGAAGGAAGCAGATTATCTAAATCCATTCTAGTCTGGCTTCTGGCCCAGTTTTGGCACAGAAACAGACTTGGTGTCCCTGACTGATTACCTTTATCAGGAGAGAGAAAGGGGCAATGCGACCCTGTTGGTTCTCCTTGATTTCTCAGTGACTGTTGACACCGTTGACCATGGTGTCCTTCTTTTTTTTTTTTACAATAATTTTTATTCAAATTTTCATAAAACATAGAAAACAAAATCATAAAACATTCAAAGACAAAAAACAAAACAAAACAAAAATGATTAAACAAAAAAAAAATAAAATGTTGACTTCCCATTTGTCACATATCAAATCAGTTATAGGTCTACAATATATAACAATCCTGTCTCTTAAATCATATTATAAAATCACTTTCCTCCAGTAGTTATCTTAATTAATCATCAAATCTCATAAACATTACTTTATTCTTTCCACAAAAAGTCAAAGAGAGGTTTCAATTCTTTAAGAAATATATCTATCAATTTTTCTCCAAATAAACATGTCAATTAATCCATCTCGTTAATAATTATAATAATCTTATTGTCATAATCATAGTCCAAATAAACATTTCGATTAATCCATCTCATCAGAATCTGTTAGGTCCAATAATTTCAATAGCCATTATTCCATTATCCCTATTAGTTCCATCTTCCATCTTCAATAGTCCTGTTAAGTCCAGTAATTTCAGTGTCCAATCTTCCATTATCAGTATTCCATAATAATCTTGCTGTTGTAGCCATAGTCATATAATAAGAGTCTGATGGGAATTTCCTCTATCCCAAATATTTTCTTGCCATCGATTCTGAATAAGTTGCTGAAACATTGTTGTAAATTCATATCTGTGTTCTTCTTTTTTAGAAAATGCACTGGCTCATCTCTTAAGAGTTTTTCCATTGTCACATGACTGCAGTTAATTCCATAGATTTTCTCTATATCAAGCTCCATCACATCATTCCAGTCCAGAAGATTATCCAAGCCATTGATAACTTTATCTCTAATATCTTCATTAATTTCTTCAGAGATAACGTTAAATTCCAAACAGTAGATTTTATTTCTAAAATCCATAAACTCCAGATCTTTTTCCAATTCCACATTTGTTCCAATCTCCAGGGCTTGTATCTTCCCTTTATTTTTTCTTTTCTCATCTCTGATCTCATTCTCCTCTCTCACAGGGTCCCCTATTTCTTTAAACTCCTGCGTCATTTTGCTCAGTTCAATTTTCAGCTCCTTACTACCCTGTCGCAGGGTTTGTTTCGTTATCTCAATCTCATCCATTATTTTCTGAAACATAATTACTTCCAGATTCTCAGCCACTTTCTTGATTGCCATTTTTAAAACCACGAAAACAAAGCAAAACAAAAATAAAGAAGAACCACTTCTTATTTCAGCAACAATTGGGTTAATATTCCAGGCTTGATGACATCACAGTATAAACAGAGCAACCTGCCTTATCTCTCTATGTTCAAGAATGCAAAATAAATTTAGTTCCCAGCATCAAAACAGTTAGTGGCGTCGTGAAGAAGCAGATTCGTCAAAATAAAATAGACCAAAAAGAGAATAGTCCCAGACAATATAATATTCCTCGGAATAGAAATCAGGAATAGAAATCCCTCTTCTGTTTATTATCTTTAGAATGCACTTCCAGGACAGCTTTTTGCGACAGAAACAGAGATAAGCTGTTAATTTCGTGAATAACAGAGAAGAGCTATATCTCACCCAGAAGTTGTCCAAAGCCGATCAATCTGACAAATCTCCTTTTGCTGCAACAATTTAAACCAAGTAAAAAAAATAATAGAAAGAAGGGTGCTTGCCTGTTAGTCCGTTCTCTCTTTCAAGAAAAGATAAACGTATCGCTTAAGCAGATAGAGCTTGTTAGGAAGTCCGTCCGGCATTGTTGGCTGGACCTTATCTCATAAATTAATGAAATCCAGTCCTCCCAACAAAAACAGGCTTTGAGGTTGATCTCTACGTTTCTCCCTGCCCGGGAGAAATTTCATCAGTCAAAAAAAAAAAATGTTCTGACTGATTTATATCTGAATAAGCTTCTTTTGAGGCGGGAGCCCGTCCCAAAAGCAGGCACAAGCGAAGTCACCCTTCCCGGAAGTCCGACCATGGTGTCCTTCTGGAGTGACTGAGGGAGGTGAGAATTGGTGGTACTGTACTGCAGTGAATTTGCTTCTATCTGCAGGGTTGCTACTAGGAGATTGTCACTCAGCTCCATGGCTTTGAGGCTATAGGGTCCCACAAGAGTCCACTTTGTCTCCTATGCTATTTAACATCTATATGAAACCATTGGGAGCTGTCATCTGGAGATTTGGAGTGCAGTGTCATCAGTATGCTGATGACATGGAGCTCTATCTCTCCATTCCGTCTGAATCAAGAGAGGCTATGATGTTGGACAGGTGTCTGGAGGCAGTGAAAGGCTGGATGGGGGGCAACAAACTGAGGCTGAATCCTGAAAAGACAGAAATGCTGTGGGTGGGTGGTTCCTGTGTCTGGGAATTAGGTGTTTGACCTGTTCTGGGAGAGGTTATATTCCCCCTGAAGTGTTAGGTTTGCTGCATAGGAATACTCCTGGATTCCAACTTGTCACTAAGGTCCCTTCTGTGGCTGGGAGTGCTTATGAGTAAGGCTGATTTGCCAGCTACAGCCATTCCTAGACCAGTATAACCTGGCCTCAATTGACCATGTTCTGGTGACTTCCCACCTGGACTATTATAATGCACTGTATGTGGGGCTGCTCTGGAAGATAGTCTGGAGGCTTCAGCTAGTGCAGAATACGGCTGGTAAGTGGGGCAGCCCAGTGGGACCATGTGTCACTGGTCCGGAAAGTACTTCACTGGCTTCCAATGACCTACCAGGCCCAATTCAAGGTGTCAGTAATAGCACATAAAGCCATAAATGATGTGGGACTCCAGTATCATCCTGGACCCTATGATTGGCAGGTGAGACCTTGTTGGTGGTGCTGCCATTGAGCTCCACCTGGTTGGTGCTGGCCCATGACACCTTTTCAGTTTTCCAACAATGGCTACATTCACAGCATACATTTATTCTACTATTCTTCCACTTTAGACATTTATGGCTTCCCCCAAACAATCCTGGAAAGGGTAGTTTGCAAAGGGTGTTGAGAGTTACTAGGAAATGTCCTATTGCCCTCACAGAGCTCAATGCCCAGAGTTCTCTGGGAAAAGGGACTGAGTGTTAAACCACTCAGGGCATTGTACCTCTGTGAGGAGAACAGAAGTCTAACACCTCTCAGTAACCTTCGCAAACTACCCTTCCCAGGATTCTTTGGGGGAAGCCATGTCTGTCTAAAGAGGAATAATAGTGGAATAAATGTATGGTGTGAATGTTGCCATTGTCGGACTATGACTGTCATAATCCTTGACCGTTGGTCATACTGCCTTGGGCTGATGGGAATTGTAGTCCACAATATCTGGAGGGTACCATGTTGGCTATTCCTGGCCTTGAGGATTCCGCTGTTACTTCCTGCCCTCCAGCCATGTTCTTCAGGCACTGAACATTTATAGCTGGATGTTCTGGCCAAGCTGGGTTAGGGCAGACACCAATGGCTCAGTCCACCCGCCGTGGGGGACTTGCATGCATTGCTCACATATGGAGGGTACCCACAGGTCTGTTTTTCCCCTCTCCCTGCTTGCTGCAAGGAAGAATGAAAGGTCTGTCCTTGGCTCTCTTATCCCTCTTTATCCAGACTTCCTTCTTGCCTCAGTAAATAGTAATACTTAATATTTGCATTGTGATTTCTAGTGCCTACAACATTTTACATGTATTATCTAGCTGTAATCCTTGCAACCTGGAAAATAAGCCGATGTGGTGTAGTGATCAGAGCATCAGGCTTGGAGCAGAGACACCTGGGTTCAAATCCCCATTCCCCCATGAAGCACACTCAGTGGCTTGGGCCAGTCATTATCTCTCATTCTAACCTATCTCACAGGATTGTTGTGAAGATAAACTGGCAGGAGGGGAAAGGGAGAGAGAACTTCCTTCTTCTGCCTTTTGCTGCCTTGTGCTCTTTGGAGGACAGATAAGATATAAATGTCAAAAAAATTTTTTAAAAATGTATCATCTCCCATGTTGTACATGGAAGGACAAGCAAGCAAGAGGCATATCCCAACCCTGGATGTAGCATTAGCATGTTTTTGAAAGCATTCATACCCACACACCCCAAAAAGGCTTATTTATAAAATCACTTGCATTGCTGAATCTCTCCCCCTCACCACCACCTGTGCAAAATTGAAATAGTTGCACCAATCGATTGAGAATAAACTGAATAAAGATTAGACTGAATTTTTGCTAAGGAAATGGAGCATATTTTAAAGGTGATCTCAATGAAATGCCACTGTTAAAAGTCACAGGAAAAGCCCCCGGGGAATGCAGCAAAAGGAAGCAGAAAGATTATCTAATTTCTGTAAGAGTTCATTATGTTTTATCATCCCCTAGTGGGGGAAAGAGAGAAAGAGCTAGGTAAATATTCTGCTACTTCATATTGCAATTTATTTTGTGTTCCTTTGGGTGGTAAAAGCCAAGAATTCCCTGTAACATAATATTTTCAACTGCTCATCATGTGCTGGATATGTTGATAGGTAGGAAAGTAGGTAATATTTATTTGTTTGTAACCAAGGGTCATTGTGTATTGGTTCTGATAATGTTAAGTGCTTTGCATCTGACTGTGAGCTGAAGTGATTTCCAAAAAGTGTACCTCCCATTTTATATCAGTTAAGTGTGAACTGGATTTGGTGTGACCTTTCAGAGACCCCTTATGTGCATTTAATTAAACCGGGTTCACAGATCTTGATTACGCCTAAGCAGTAGCTAAACATAGTGACAAAACAGATCCAGAAGTTATCTAACAACTGCAGAGCTTCGCCTTTCTAACCTACCTTTCATTGGAGTTTCCTTGAATTTATTTTAATTAATCTTTAACGTATATTACTTTTGAGTACAGTGATTTTCAAGCTGTGTTGTGCATAGGAACCATGGGATTCCTTAGTGAGGAGAACGAAAAACAGTTCAACCTGTGTCCACCATGATCAATCTTCCCTTGCAATGTGCATTCAGAGAGCATGGGAAGTACGTTCTGGGGTACACTCTCAGGTCATGCAGATGATATTGAAGCCCAAAGGAACAGGGATAAATAAATCTGTCAACTTCAATTTCTCTTTGTTTCTCATTTTTTCCAGTCAAGTTCGGTTCTCCACATTTCCACATCAGTTTGTGATATTACCCTTTAAAGCTCTTGTGAGAATTCATCAGTGTTTTAATGCACTTTTCTCCTAATATACACATTTTTGTATGCAGGTTTGCATAACAGACATTTTTGTAAACAATTATTCTTAATATAATGCATTTTGTAGGTTATTTTCAATAATATATGCACTGTTCTGCACACTTTCCCTAATATACACATTTTGGTACACAAAATTGGAGAGCTGCATCTTAAAATTCAGAGAAGTGCAAATTTCAAAGGATGGCTGCATTTTGGTTGGTGTGTTATTTTGGGAGGTGCAAGTTAGACATTTTCCCATTAAAATGCAAACCAAACCAAATTTCTCTTCCATCCTTAACAGAATCTAGGTGGCAGCACCCTGTGTGATCTAAGGCTTTGTCCTAACTAATGTAGTATATCTGTATCTGGCTTCTACCACTTCAGGATGCAAATAGGGACTCATATGACTGAATACTTCAATGCTAAGAAAACAAACCAACAACCCTGCAGATAGAAAGGTGGCATGCCACCACTCAGCCTAGACCCTTCTCCCTGATATCTACATTTCTGTATGTAAAGATTGTTTCTGTATGGGATGGCATTGACTCATGAGAGTTCCCACCTCAGTCTAAAGTGGTATAGCCCAGAATAAGAACATAAGAAGAGCCTGCTGGATCAGGCCAGTGGCCCATCTAGTCCAGCATCCTGTTCTCACAGTGGCCAACCAGGTGCCTGGGGGAAGCCCGCAAGCAGGACCTGAGTGCAAGAACACTCTCCCCTCCTTTCCGGCAACTGGTCTTCAGAAGCATGCTGCCTCTGACTAGGGGGGCAGAGCACAGCTATCATGGCTAGTAGACATTGATAGCCCTGTCCTCCATGAATTTGTCTAATCTTCTTTTAAAGCCATCCAAGCTGGTGGCCATTACTGCATCTTGTAGGAGCAAATTCCATAGTTTAACTATGCGCTAAGTAAAGAAGTACTTCCTTTTGTCTGTCCTGAATCTTCCAACATTCAGCTTCTTTGAATGTCCATGAGTTCTAGTATTATGACAGAGGGAGAAGACCTTTTCTCTACCCACTTTCTCAATGCCATGCATAATTTTATACACTTCTATCATGTCTCCTCTGACCCGCCTTTTCTCTAAACTAAAAAGCCCCAAATGCTGCAACCTTTCCTCGTAAGGGAGTCGCTCCATCCCCTTGATCATTCTGGTTGCCCTCTTCTGAACCTTTTCCAACTCTATAATATCCTTTTTGAGATGAGGCAACCAGAACTGTACACAGTATTCCAAATGCAGCTGCACCATAGATTTATACAATGGCATTATGATATCTGCTGTTTTATTTTCAATTCCTTTCCTAATTATCGCTAGCATGGAATTTGCCTTTTTCACAGCTGCCGCACACTGGGTCGACATTTTCATCGTGCTGTCCACTACAACCCCGAGGTCTCTCTCCTGGTCGGTCACCACCAGTTCAGACCCCATGAGTGTATATAGTAGGGCCCCGCTTACCGGAGCTTCGCTTACCGGCGTTCCGCTAATGCGGCGGCTTTCATTCCCCATTTTAAAGCTGCTTTTGCGGCATTTTGTGGCATTTTCGCATCATTTTCGCACGATGCGCCCCATTATACTTGATGGGGTTCTGCTTTACGGCAGGGGTCCGGAACAGAACCTGCCGTATAAGCGGGGCCCGCCTGTATGTGAAATTAAGATTTTTTGCTCCAATATGCATAATTTTACACTTGTTTATATTGAATTGCATTTGCCATTTTTCCGCCCATTCACTCAGTTTTGGAGCTCTTCGCAATCCCTTTTTGTTTTAACAACCATGAACAATTTAGTATCGTCAGCAAACTTGGCCACTTCACTGCTCACTCCTAATTCTAGATCATTAATGAACAAGTTGAAAAGTACAGGTCCCAATACCAATCCTTGAGGAACTCCACTTTCTACGGCCCTCCATTGGGAGAACTGTCCGTTTATTCCTACTCTCTGCTTTCTGCTTCTTAACCAATTCCTTATCCACTAGAGGACCTCTCCTCTTATTCCATGACTGCTAAGCTTCCTCAGAAGTCTTTGGTGAGGTACCTTGTCAAAAGCTTTTTGAAAGTCTAAGTACACTATGTCCACTGGATCACCTCTATCTATATGCTTGTTGACATAACTAGGCCTGAGGAGGATAGGGGGGCAATGTGCCCAATTTACAGAAAAATGTACTCTATTTGATTATGTCCTCTATTAGAAGAGCTGTTTAAAGCCTGGTTTAAATATAAAGAATCATATGAAGGACACCAGGACTTCGAAGTTTATTTTATAATTTTATTTATTTAAAATATTCCTATACCACCTTTCACCATTAAAAGCAGGGCAGTTCACAGCAATGCAACACAATCCCAATAAACACATTTAAAAACAATGAAATGCACAGCACAACAATCCAGAGCAGATCAACCAGACACCCCCCAGACTCAGTATTAACAACCTACAAATGCCTGGATAAATAGATGAGTCTTTAGGAAGCATGGAAGATTAAGCAAAGTCAGTGCTTGCTTTATTTCAGAGGGAAGATGGTTTCATGAGCTGGACAATCCCTCTGGTAACAATATGGTTGATGGATCCACTAAAAGAATTCCCAGTTTATGCTAGGCCTCCAGCATGAAGGTCATATTGGTTTTGTTTACCTGTCAGGGCTTCCACCAAAGTATCTGAGGGATTGTAGTTTGGTGAGTGTGCTAAAAAAAAATCAGCTGAAAGCTTCTCCCTCAGGGAATGTCACTTCTGCATATCCAAGGGTTCCCTGGGAAAGGGGAGTATTAAACTAGTTAAACCTATAATGTAGACATGTCTCTAGTACTGGACTCAGGTAATGAATACCTTCTGATAGGTCAATACGGTTAGTGTTATAATGATCGAGAAGCCATCCAGTTCTGAGCAGGTGACACTGGACCACTTGCCCTATCTTTATAGCTTTTAGTAATGCAAACAATATTGGCGGATGTACCATTGGCATAAGTTGTTCAAAAGTTAAATCATGCAGCATGCATGTTCCTAAAAGAGCATAATTTTCTATTCCCAAATTATTCTGTCCCCCTCCACAGTTTGTTTTGTTTTTTGCCACTGCAAGTTTCTACATGAGGATGTCACTTTCCACTGACATGAGAGCATTTGTTTTGCAGTCAATAGAGGTAATCTGTGTGAATAGAAGGCAAGTACTAGAATTAAGTTAAACTAGGTTAATATATCCACATTATTTATTTCAGAAAATATACAAGGGCTTAATTAAATTTCAAATTAATTGTATGAGGTCAAGGGTCAAAAAGTAGGGCATGGGTGCATGTAACATGAGTCACCTGAAGAATCTAGAACACTGTACTGAACAACAATGCAAACTTCTGAATAAGCTTCTCCCTACCCCCTCCCATTTACCAATATTATCAAGAAAAGGTCCCCCCCCCTTTCCTCCTGGCACTACAAATATTAGAGATAAACAATGAGAGCACAAAGTTCTAAGTGGTGATTAGCATAAAGTTCAGGATAGGTAAAGTTAGCCACATGGTCTAGAAGCTGGCATTGTAGTCATTGCTCTGCATTTTGGGTTACTGCTTTTTGGGGGGGGTTACATTTTTGGGGAAAAGTTTCTAGTACATGTAATTAATTAATTAGTAATTCCTGAAACCATAGAATATGACAAGTGGGGCCTGCAACAAAATGTTGTTGTGTAGAATGTTCCTGTTCACAGTTATTTATTCTCAAATAACGTTCTATTTACCAGATTATTGCAACAAATTGTCTGTGTGGTTGCCCTTGAAGATAGTCATTACAGAATATGGTACATAGATTATCACTGAGACTGGGCATATGGAACAGATACTGTATTGCCGATATTTTTTAAAATATTTTTAATAACTGTTTATTAGAGAATGCCACACAATTACAATGTACACAAGGCACATAAATATTAATAAAAAATAACACAGTTCAATATAATACAATACGTAAGAGGGAGTTGGGAAAATTTGTAATTACAACTTAAACAATTTCAACTTAGGGTATATCGGGGGGAATAGGAGATATTGCTTATCATATTAGTAAACATCCTCACAAACCATCAAGAGTGCCAAATAAGGTACTTTGTTGGAATAACCCATCCATGTGTCTGTTGGGCTATATAAGATACAAAGGGCCACCAGATTGCAATAAAGGTTATTGAATCAACATCACTTCTAACTGCCTTGGCAAATCAACTTCTCAGAAATAGCTATGAATAGTGTTTGCCTAAACCAATTGTCAATTTGATACGTTGAAGAATCTTTCCATCCCTGAGCCATTGCTGGGTGTGCCATAGTCAGCAAATAAGTTATTAATACCTTATCAGGCAAACCAGAATTTCAATAATTAAACAGAGATAATAAACACGATCTGGGATCTAAATAAATTTCTTGACCAATAATTAAGCTAATCTCTTTGACAACCAAGTCCCAAACCTCCTGCACATATTTACATTCCCATTTCATAATGAAATAAGAGTCCCTTTCCCCACAGCCCTGCCAACAAAGAGGAGATCCTGACTGAAACATGCAGGACAATCGAACTGGGGTTAAATGCCACCAGCGAGCTGTTTTTAAAGAATTCTCTTGAATGTTGGCAGAAACAGAAAGAAAGGGGTGAGTTGACCAAATTTAATTCCAATAAGGTGGGTCCCTGGACCCAGAAAATCTTAATAACTATAGGCCTGTGGCAAATGTTCCATTTCTGGGCAAGGTCCTTGAACGAGTGGTTGCGGGCAAGCTCCAGACACTCTTGGATGAGACCAATCATCTGGATCCATTTCAGTCTGGTTTCAGGCCTGGTTTTGGCACGGAAACAGCCTTGGTCGCCCTGTATGATGACCTTTGTCGGGAGAGAGACAGGGGGAGTGTGACTCTATTGATTCTCCTTTATCTCTCAGCGGCTTTCGATACCATCGACCATGGTATCCTTCTGGGAAGACTGGCTGAGTTGGAAGTGGGAGGGACTGCATGCCATTGGTTCTGCTCCTACTTGGCAGGTCAGCTCCAGAAGGTGGTGCTTGGGGAACATTGCTCGGCACCCTGGACTCTCCAGTATGGGGTTCCACAGGGGTCAGTTCTGTCCCCCATGCTGTTCAACATCTACATGAAACTGTTGGGTGCGGTCATCCGGAGCTTTGGAGTGCGTTGCCATCAGTATGCTGATGACACGCAGCTCTATTTCTCCTTTTCATCTTCTTCAGGTGAGGCTGTCAATGTGCTGAACCAGTGCCTGGCTGCGACAATGGACTGGATGAGGGCTGGATGAGGGCTAATAAACTGAGGCTCAATCCAGACAAGACTGAGATGCTGTTAGTGGGTGGTTCTTCTGACCAGATGGTGGATGTCCAACCTGTCCTGGATGGGGTTGCACTCCCCCAAAAGAGCAGGTTTCTTAGCTTGGAGGTTCTCCAGAATCATTTCTGTCACTTGAGGCTCAGTTAGTCTCGGTGGCACGGAGTGCTTTCTACCAACTTCGGTTGGTGGCCCAGCTATGCCCCTATCTGGACAGAGATAACCTGGCTTCAGTTGTCCATGCTCTGGTAACCTCCAGGCTAAATTACTGCAATGCGCTCTACGCGGGGTTGCCTTTGAAGATGGTTCAGAAACTGCAGCTGGTGCAGAATGCAGTGGCCAGATTGGTAACAGGGACCAGATGGTCAGAACATATAAAACCAATTCTGCCCTCTTGCATTGGCTGCCTGTATGTTTCCGAGCTTGATTCAAGGTACTGGTTTTAACCTATAAAGCCTTACACGGCTTGGGACCACAATACCTGATGGAACACCTCTCCCAATACGAACCCACCCATACACTACGCTCAACATCCAAGGCCCTCATCCGTGTGCCTACTCGGAGGAAAGCTGGGAGTCTGGCAACAAGGGAGAGGGCCTTCTCAGTGGTGGCCCCCAAATTATGGAATGATCTCCCTGATGAGGTGCGCCTGGCACCAACACTGTTATCTTTTCGCTGCCAGGTGAAGACTTTCCTCTTCTCCCAGGCATTTTAGCATGTGTTTTAAATTGTTTTATATTGTGTTTTAAATTGTTTTTAAAAGATGTGTTTTCAAATTTGTATATTTGTTTTTAATGTTTTTAGTTCTTGTAAACTGCCCAGAGAGCTTCAGCTATGGGGCGGAATATAAATACAATAAATGAATAAATAAATTAATTAATATCTAATCCACAGTCTGATTCCCATGCTGCTCGGAGGGCTCCCATAGGTGAAATTGTACATTTTCTAACTGAAAATAAAGCTTAGATGCCAAACCCTTATAACTATCCTGGGATTCTAAAGTGTCTCAAATGGTTTAAGTTCTCTAGTACCCCAGACTTTCACCTCTGGCTATCTAATAAATCTACTTATTTGTCTAATATGCAGCCAATCAAGGTTAAGGCCCCTTAGGCGAGCTGCCAGTTGTGGTTCTGTTGATGGAATATTGTGATGGGAAACGTCACACATATGAGAAGGACCCACTTGATCTAATAATGCTGAGAAGGCTGCTTTGTCAATCACCAGGAACAAAGGGAGAAAGTGGGGATTTTGTTCATTTCCAATAATTGATTTTTATATTTTTCATTATTTGTACATTGCTCCTGAAGAACCTGTGTTTCAAAACACGCTGGGTTGCAATTAATCTTATTAGTCAGTAAGTTTGAGGACAAATGCCTCCTTCTTACTGGTTTCTGTGCCTACCTCCTGATTTGTGTGTGTTGTGCAGATGATGTGCGCTTGGAGTGAGGGAGGGAGGGAGGGAGGGAGGGAGGGAGAATGTGGAATTGGGGTAATGGAATTTAAAAGGGGGGAGCAAAGGAATGTATGTATAATATATTTAAATAAGCCACTATTCTTGCAGATAGGTGGAGTGCCCATACAGTGTACTGGGCCAAGAAAATTGTATAAGTAGCACTGGGCTGAAACCTGACATCTGATTTCTCGAAGGTTTTCTTACGCTGTGAAAGAGGATTCCATTCTTATCTGTCTTTCTCAGGGCTCCTCAGAAGTCCTTTAGAATTTCTTTGGTAGGTATGGGATTGAGCTTATTTTATTGTTGAGAGGTGACCATGGGCATTGAATGTGTTTTTCTTTCCATTAAACATTTCCCCAACACTCTGCAGCCTCCCCCGCTGCCTATATTTCCTGATCTGAAAATGCCCCATGTGAGAAGTTACTTTATGATGCCTTTCCTTAAGCTTTAATTGATGCACAGGAAGCCAAGAAAGTTGGCTACTGAGCACCGGAGATGAAGGTGGTCTCTGATTTTCTTCAAGGAAAGTCCTAGCTTTTTAACAAAAAAATTAATTTTTTTAATTTTTTTTTTAAAAAGAATCCACACTGATGTCTTTATAAGTAAACAAGGCTTCATTAAAAACAAGTAAAAACAAGTACACAGTAATCAGCCTCCCCACCTTCCTATGTGTACAGGAAAGCCATGCTCAGGATTTTTTTTTTTTCATGAAATGTGGGCACCCAGGAAAGCTGTAGACTGCAGACCACTAGTGAGATGGTTTGAAGAATCAAAGAAAGGACCCTCACAAACAGTCCTTGGTCGCCTTGAAAGTAAGACAAGCACAACACAAACCTTACACTCCATTCATGAGAATTTCACAGATTTTTTTCTCTCCCCTTTCATAAATTTTGCAATGCATTTTCTTTTCACATACATTGATGGTGGATTGCAGGGGAAATTGTAGGAGGAATTTTCAGCACTGAACTAAGATTAAGATTCTTATCAGAAGGCACCTGCAGCACCATCAGAGGCAAGGAAATGGGTGATCTCAGACAGGTCCCTCTCAGCTGTAATGGTCGACCTCTGGAATTATCTCCCAAGGGATGCTTGTCTGGTGCCATACCTTTTTGGTGCCCAATAAAAAAAAAACAAATGCCCAGGCTTTAGGTGAATTTATCTGGCTTTTAATTGTCTTCAGTTGCATTGTATAATTCTGTGTTTTTAGGTATAAAATTTCCCAAAGCATTTATAAATGTTTAAAATACAGTGACATGCAAACCCTGTAATAAATGAAACAAGAGACCAAGCGAGTGCTCTTTAAAAGTTGTAGAATGCATCCCCCACTCGCCACTGAATAAGCAGAGAAAGAGAGTCCCCCAGAATGGGGATTAGACAGGGTTGTTTCCAAGTACTCAGCATGCCTTCTCCCAGAACTGGACTGTGCAACAGGCATAAATTAACAGGTGCTGCTTTGCCCAGCCAATGTAGTGATATTGTTTATCTGTTGTAATCTTGCATATCAAGAAACTGTTAAAGGCAGACAGGGAAAATATGAAAATCTTAAAAAAAATAAAAATGGACTGCCTTCAAGTTGATCCCAACTTATGGCGAACCAATGAATAGGGTTTTCATGGTAAGCAGTATTCAGAGGGGGTTTACCATTGCCTTTCTCTGAGGCTGAGAGGCAGTGACTGGCCCAAGGTCACCCAGTGCACTTCATGGCTGTGTGGAGATTCAAACCCTGGTCTCCCAGGTCGTAGTCCAACACCTTAACCACTACACCACAGGAGGAACCAAACCAAAGAGAGGTAAATAATGATGGACTTTTGAAAAAGTGAATTATGTTTGTGGCATTTTGGAATGGCAAATTCCAGGATGCTATACAACCATCAGTATATCCCGTCCTTTATTGCAAATTGCTGTATTTAACTGGATAACCAATTTGTATGAATCCTATATAATGTATAATTGTAATATGCATCCAAACTCAGAGGAAGGCAATGGTAAACCACCTCTGAATACCTCTTACCACGAAAACCCTATGAACAGAGTATCCAAAATGCAACACGAGATAGTGCTGGAAGATGAGACCCCCAGGTCAGAAGGCACTCACCAAGCTACTGGGGAAGAACAAAGGACAAGTACGAGTAGCACTGTGACTAATGATGCAGCTGGGTCAAAGCCAAAAGGAAGCCCAGAGGCTGATGCGCACAGATGCAAAAGGAGAGTCCGGAGTTGTACGATGCACACAATAGGAGCATGGAATGTGAGAAGCATGAACCAGCAAAAGTTAGAAATTGTCAAGCAAGAAATGGAGTGTATCAACATTACAATACTTGGCGTGAATGAATTAAAATGGATGGGAATGGGACATTTTCAATCAGGCAACTACAAAATATTTTATGCAGGAAATGAGAAATCAAGAAGAAACGGGGTTGCTTTAATAGTGAGAAGTGATGTAGCAAAAACAATTAGGAGCTACAACGCAAGCTCTGAGCGAGTGATATCAATGAGATTAAACGGGAAACCTATTAACATAACCATCATCCAAGTCTACACTCCAACGTCAAACGCAGATGAAGAAGAATTGGAGAGATTTTACGCAGAAGTACAGGAGGAAATTGATCACACACCAAAACAAGATATGATGATAATCATGGGGGACTGGAATGCAAAAGTAGGGAACAGAGAAGAACTTTTTGATTGCTGTAAACCGCCCAGAGACCTTCGGCTATGGGGCAGTATACAAGTGCAATAAATAAATAAATAAATAAATAAATAAACTGGGAATTGTGGGGAAATGGGGCTTAGGAGACAGAAACGAAGCAGGAGAAAGACTTATTGAATTCTGTGAAGCCAATAATTTGTTTCTTGCAAACACATTGTTTGAGCAACCAAAAAGACGACTGTAGACATGGACATCACCAGATGGTCAATATAGGAATCAAATTGTTTATATAATTGGAAACAGAAGATGGAAAACTTCCATACTTTCTGCAAAAACAAGACCAGGAGCAGACTGCGGTACAGATCATGAACTGATCGTATCAAAAATCAGAGTAAAGCTAAAGAAGAAGACAAAGCACTCATAATGCCAAAATACAATTTAAATAACATCCCAGAAGAATATAAAGGTCAAATAAGGAACAGATTTGAGGCTTTAAACTTAGTTGACAGACAACCAGAAGAACTATGGAGTGAAGTCAGGGACATTATCAGGGAAGAATGCAAACAGACAACACCTCTAGTTCAAAAGAGAGAAAGACCTCAATGGATGACTGAAGAAACTCTTAAAATGGTTAAAGAGAGAAGGAAAGCAAAAGCAAAAGGAGATAGAAACATGGTCAGAACCCTAAATGCAACTATACAACAACTAATATGTAGGGACAAAGAAAACTATTACAATAGTTATTGTATAGAAATAGAAAAGGACAACAAAATAGGAAGAGCCCTATTCCAAATGATTAGAGAAATGAAAGGGAAATTTAAACCACAAGCAGGGATGTTGAATAATCAACAGGGGAACACACTGACTGACTGAGATGAAATAAAAGGAAGATGGAAGTAATACACTGAAGAACTCTATAAAAGAGATGCAAGGATGACAGATTCATTCACGGAGGAATCACATGATAAAGAACCAGAAATTTTAGAATGTGAGGTGAAACCTGCTCTTAAAATTCTTGGAAGAAACAAATCACCAGGAACAGATGGCATACCAATAGAGTTGCTACAAGCTACTGTAACTGAATCTGTCCAAATTTTGACAAAGATCTGTCAAGAAATATGGAAAACTAAACAATGGCCCAAAGACTGGAAGTATTCAATATATATCCCAATTCCAAAGAAAGGGGATCCCAGGGAATGCAATAATTATCGAACTATTGCCTTAATATCCCATGTAAGTAAAGTAATGCTCAAGATTCTACAACAAAGGCTCTTACCATATATGGAGCAAGAAATGCCAGATGTCCAAGCTGGATTTAGAAAGGGAAAAGGCACCAGAGATCATATCACAAATATACGTTGGATAATGGAATGGAGCAAGGAATTTCAGAAGAAAATCACCCTGTGCTTTATAGATTACAGCAAAGCCTTTGATTGTGTAGATCATGAAAAACTATGGAATGCTTTAAAAGAAATGGGGGTGCCACGGCATCTCATTGTCCTGATGCGCAACCTATACTCTGGACAAGAGGCTACTGTAAGGACAGAATATGGAGAAACCGATTGGTTCCCAATCAGAAAGGGTGTGAGACAGGGGTGTATTTTATCACCCTATTTGTTTAATCTGTATGCAGAACGTATCATACGGAAAGCGGGATTGGACCAAGATGGTGTGAAAATTGGAGGGAGAAATATCAATTTAAGATATGCAGACAATACCATACTCTTAGCAGAAACCAGTAATGATTTGAAACGAATGCTGACGAAAGTTAAAGAGGAAAGCACAAAAGCAGGACTACAGCTGAACGTCAAAAAGACTAAAGTAATGACAACAGAAGATTTACGTAACTTTACAGTTGACAATGAGGACCATGAACTTGTCAAGGATTCAATACCTTGGCACAGTCATTAACCAAAATGGAGACAATACTCAAGAAATCAGAAGAAGGCTAGGACTGGGGAGGGCAGCTATGAGAGAACTAGAAAAGGTCCTCAAATGCAATGATGTATCACTGAACACCAAAGTCAGGATCATTCAGACCATGGTATTCCCGATCTCTATGTATGGATGTGAAAGTTGGACAGTGAAAAACGTGGATAAGAGACAAATCAGCTCATTTGAAATGTGGTGCTGGAGGACAGCTTTGCGCATACCATGGACTGCAAAAAAGACCAATAATTGGGTGTTAGAACAAATTAAACCAGAACTGTCACTAGAAGCTAAAATGATGAAACTGAGGTGATCATACTTTGGACACATCATGAGAAGACATGATTCACTGGAAAAGAATAATGCTGGGAAAAGCAGCAGGGAGTAGAAAAAGAGGAAGGCCAAACAAGAGATGGATTGATTCCATAAAGGAAGCCACAGACCCGAACTTACAAGATCTGAACAGGGTGGTTCATGACAGATGCTCTTGGAGGTCACTGATTCATAGGGTCGCCATAAGTCATAATCGTCTTGAAGGCACATAACAACAACAACATTTCTATATTTGCATATTTGTAATTTTTTTTAAGGGATGAACCAATCAAGACAACTGGGAGGGTAGAGGACAGAGGACAGTAGTGGAAACTAATTTTGTGTCAGCAATGAAATGCGAACATATTGTTGATATCATAACAGCTTGTAAAATAAGAGCCTAGTTGTCTTTATAGAAGATAATTTATATAAAAAACATTCACCACCACCACATGTGTATATAGACTAAAATAAATACTAATTGAGGCACTTGAAACAGGAAGTTCAGATATAATCAACATTAGACTGATGGAAGAACAAATGGCAGTCAATACTTGGGGCTGCAAAGCAAAGAGATAAATGAGTAGGGCTCTGCCTTGAGTAAACTCAAGGAGTTCACTGCTATGAAGTGGATGATTAGAGCAGCCAAATTGGTAATTTGATAGAAGATAGTAAGAGCTCTTATTGTGACCCATTTCCTTCACTTGAAATATCTGGGTTCTGTTGCTGACATAACATTGTATATTAATGTTCTGATTTGCTGTGCAAAGATGAACATCCACCTATCATTCTGAATGTCATTCGTCCAGATATTTGTAATTGCTGTTTGTTTTTTTTATCAAGGCCACAATCCTGTAGAATGCATGCAGAGACATATATACATGCACCTTTTGTTGCTTGCAAATTTTAATGTGCCTCCACAGAAACCCTGCACTGGCTCTTTAAACCCCTAAGTTCAACAAGTGGTCCTGAACAAGAACAAAAAGGGATACTTAGGCAAATGTGTTGCATGGAAACCAGTGCCTGTCTTTTTCGGGCTAGACAAAGCTTGGCCGTACTGGATTTTAACCTCGGAGAGAATACTCCTGCCAATCCCATTTCAAAAACCATAGAGTAATTTTCACACAAAATGGTTGTGGAGTGGGGATAGTCAAGAGGAGGAGGAACATCTCTGAGTGAGGAGCTGGAATCAGGGGGCAAACGGTTCTCGGCTTGAGGGGTTGTGCTATTCAAGACCGTATAGGTTCCACCTTCAGGATCCAGGCGCTGCCAAGCTCTTCCCCTGGCTAGCCAGGTGCTATCCTCTGTCCCCACCAAGCTTCACCACCACCCCAATCTGCCAGGGAACCACCCCTTAGCTCCCAGGCTCCACCCCCTGCATCTCAGGCCTGAACATCTTGAGAGCAGTAGAGGGAGAGACAGCTAAGTGCTTCCATTGGCCTGCTGTGCCCAATTGCCACGTGGCCCCTCCCCTAAAGTTCCATCTGCTTTCATTCCATAGCTGACTGGAAAGAGCCAATGAAGTCCTTTCCATTGGCTTGCTAGAGCCATCCAACTCTCAGCCCATTCCAAAGCAGAGGCAGTCCTGTGAGTGTACAGTCACCTTGCCGCTGATGCAAGCAGAGTGGGCTGGAGAGGGGAAAGCCGCAAGGCCACATTGAGCCACTTGTGTTTTATCGTGATTGTATTATTAGCTGCCTGTGGTTTTTCTTTTGAAAAAGAAAGGTACAATAGAAATACCGAGGGAGTCGCACCCTGCCCAGTGCAGGAATCCAAGTTAAAGCATATCCGACAAACGGCTGTCCAGCTACCTCTTGAATGCCTCCACTATCGGAGAGCCCACCACCTCCCTAGGTAATTGGTTACATTGTTGTACAACTCTGAAGAGTTAGGAAGTTTTCCCCGATGTTCAGCCGAAATCTGGCTGCGCAGCTACACAGCGCCAAAGACATGGATGTCAAGCTCCCCAAAGCAGTTACAGAATATGTAGTTATACTCCTTGAAACAGATGTAGGGCCATCATCCCAGCAAAACCATTTTAATGCTTGGATTCTTGAGAGCCCTTGTGTGATGTCTAGGGCATCCTCAGTGGAACTACCTGCATGCAGTTACTTGTGATACCTTTCCCCAAACGTTTCTCCTTTGCCATGAATCTGTCTGTCTGGGAGTGCATGGGCAGATTATCTGTGCATGGCAGCTGGGGGAAAGGGAGGTGCAGGTGACAGACTGACCTGGCTTATTCATCTCTTCCCTGCCCCATGCCCCTCTTGCTGCATAATGGTACCCAACTGTGCCCCTTCCTTCTGGGTCCATCCAGTGACCTAGTCTATACCACATCAGGACACAAGGTTCAGGTACTAGATTCAGATGTACTCCACTCATGGACCTGGATCACATGATTCAGCCAGGAAAGGTGTCCACCATCACTGAGTGACAAGAGAGAGGATAAGTGGAGAATAACCAACCAATCAGGTCTGTTCCCATCCCGTTCTCATGCTGGATTGTGGCTGCAGTAAATGCAACAGCTAAACAATACACAGGAGATGTGTTATCTAGTGTTGCTTGAAAACCATTCGTCTACATGCAACCATTACATAGTTCACCAATACAATGATTGAGAAATATAGTCTTTATTAGATTTGTTTAATAGTAGTCTAAAATGTCTTTTGTTTCTGGAGTTACAGTGCATTACAACTGCTTTGTAACTGATTGATTCAGCATATGATGACTTGACCAATACAGGATCAGGGAAAAAGACACATGCAGCTGACAGTGATATTTTTAAAAGAAAAAAACAACAACATGAGATGGAAACTAATCATATCCATATGCAAAACATCATTTCCTGTTTCTCCTTGGTTAACAGTCATCAAATCACGTGTAGCTAAAGTAGTTAAGAATGAGAAAGCTACTTCATTTGCACTTCAGGAAAGAAATGGGCTACTGCACTGAGGGTGGAACTACATGTTACAAAAAACCCACACAGGACAGCTCCTAAAAATAGCAGCCCCATTTCAAGTTCCCTATCTGGAACATCTAGTTCAACTCACCCTGTGTCCTGATTTCATTGTGATATATATTTTCCACCCCTGCCAACCAGTGATGTGAAACGAGGCATGGAAAGACACTCAACATGGGGCTCCTGCTTCTGCAGCGTTACTGTGCTCTACCCTTAGGGACCCTTCAGGCATCCTTTTTAGTGTGCATTCATGATTATTTGTGCTCATGATGGTATCAGGTAGGTTACACAATCTTGCTTTTAATTCTGTTTGTGCCTGCACAAGTTTTGGGGCAGATATACTGCTTCATTTCTAATCAATGCATGTCCCATAGCTTCCTGCTGAAATCCTATAACTTTTCATACCACAAATGTTCTGCGGGGGGGGGTAATGTTGTCCCACTTTTGCTGCGTTATAGTGCAAGAATGCCCCTCCAGACAACAATAATGTCCTAGCTTTGGGGGAGCATCTCATAAAGTGGAATGATGTGTGGATGGTCCAATATCAAGGCACCGCTAATGTACTATTATTGGGTCATTGACATGTTGCAGAATACGTCTGCATGCAAACATCACCTGTCCGGTGGTGCCCTTCATTCTCTTTGAAGATTTTGGGCTACAATTTCCCACACATCTTTAAAGCAAGCTCGTGACGTACAAAGCAGAAGGAGCACTTAAACAGTTTGAGGCTGCTTGGATGTAAATGAAATCTTTCCCATAGTGTAGCACTTGACAAAACAAGAACATCGATACACATCTTTTCACAAGCATGTCATGTCATACACAAAATGAGGTACCTAAGCAAATACTAAAATCTAAGTACAACTGAGGGCTCATCAGCCATCCGCAAACCCTGCTTGGTTTCCCTGAACTTGAGGACTGGCAGCTGAGGGCAGAACTATGCATTGTAAGGAATGCAGGGCTGCCATAAAAAAAAAGAAAAAGTAACCTCATGTCAGGTACTCCCACTATGCCGCATGCAGAGTACAGCGATGGTTGGAGCCACAACCGTTAATGCCTAGGGCCTGCAGTTGGGCAGTTGACATCATCCCCTGCTGCCAGGGAAGCCAGGAATCACAAACCATCCAAAGGGAAGTAAGTGCTCCAACCTCAAATCATGTCTGGGGTTGGGGAGCATTGTCCTACATGGTCACTGTACAACCTTTAAAGAGCAGTGGTTGGCGCATACCGCCTTACCAGTCATCACTCCCTTTTTGTGTGTGTAAAAAAAAGATCCTAGTTACCCTAGGTCAGAGAGGTCAGAAAGCCAATAAATAATAATAAGCCATACTTAGGGTAGACCCATGGAAATCAACGGACTTGAGTTAATCATGACTAAACGTAAGCCAATTGATTTCAGTGGGACCTCTTGGAGTATAACTAAGATGGATACAACTGCTATGTTAAATATGTTGACTTGGAAGCCTGTTGTCAAGCAGAATAGAAGGATTTTAAATAAATAAATGTGTCCTATGTCCTTACACCATTATGCTGAGCATTTCTCTGCTCCTGCCAGTGTCAACTGATGATGTAGAGCACAGGGTGGGGACATGCACATGCCACAATGATGCTACGAAACAGGCTATGGTAGTCCAGAAGTTGTGAACTACACTTCTATCATCCCTAAGCATCGGCTACACTGTCTGGGGCTGATGGGAGTTGTAGTCCAAAACATTTTGAGGGCACCATGTTGGTTATCCCATATTATGGAGGCAGCCCCATGTTCTGTGTAATCTGCAGTTCCACCCTAAGTGCCACCAATGGAGCTGATGGGGTGATCTGGAGCTGATGGGGTGATTTGAAAACTCTATCTATGGTGTTAGATCTACGATAACCCATCCACATGTGGAAGTCATCACTTGATGTTGCAGTGATCAACTGATATGAATAAACTTGAATGAACCAGCTTTGAAACATAGGCCTAACAACTGAAATAACATAGTGAAAGTTGGACATATACTAAAACAGTTTCATTCACATTATATAAATAAAACAGTAACTTAACAGATTGATTAATCACCAAATTTCATTTGGGGTTATTTATACAACAGCAAATATTCTTACCTGTATTTCACCTCGGTTAGATATATTGTAAACCCTGTTTTTATTGCCACAATCATACTGGTTTTTTAAAAAATAATCAAATATTCACGGTGGTAAAAAAGAAAGAAAAGCATTTTCCACAAGTCTTAATACGCTTACTATAAAACCACTTCACATAAATACATTTTACATCTCTTATAAGGAGCATTTCAAAATAAATTACATGAAGACAAGGCTGAGCTATTTTCTTTCTCTGGAGAAAACTAGTTTTGCCTCTAACATCATGGGGATGTTAAGATACCTGTAAATGAGGCATGAAGATTAAGCAATACCAAAAAAAAATCCACAAAAAGTGATGGAGAAGTACTTTGTGATAAAAGCAGAATCCTTCTACTTGGCACAACCCAATGGAACAAAAAAAATCCTTGCCTGATTGTGCTGAACTCTGTGGGGCTTGTTTGTATATGAAAGAAATGTTTCCAGGGCTCTAGATCAGGGATCACCACTTTGCAGCTCCAACACCATATCTGCACACACAGACACAATTTTTCTCTGCCCATGCTACTCTTCCGATGCCAGACTGAAAGTGCAAGACACAGTGCAGCTGCTTACCTGATATATGCACCTTCATAACCAATGAAAGGGATGTCTGCAAGATAAGAAGCCATGTGTGACCCGACTCCACCTCTTATCTTGCAGGAGCCTCTCCCAGCAGAGTTGGCATTGGCATCTGGCATCCTTGGGCAGCTGCTAGTGCCCACTGATGCTTTCCTTGGCCCCTTCACATGTTCTGAGCAGCGCCAGGCAACTGAGTGTAGCTGCCCTTTTAATTTCCCACAGTGCCCCTGATGTAGCGTTGCTCTGAGGCATTGTTGGAACTTTAAAAGGTAGCCCTCAGTCACCCAACGCTGCTGTTTGTTGCCACCTCTGCCAGGTAAGCCTGCAGAGTACCACTGGGCACTTTACCCAGAGGCCCCTCAAAACTGGCACCAGCTCTGTCTCCCAGTCAACATCTTGAGCTGGGGCGGGGCACAATCCCAGGCCAGATTGCTACAGGCAGTGATGTTATGGTCAGGGAAATGCGCTGAAGCCTAATTAACTGGGGACAATTTGATCATTCTAACTGCAATGAATATACTCTGGAGCAGGCCTAGAAATAGGGGAGCAATTGGTGCCACTGAGGATGGAGCAGCAGAAGTCAGTGCAAAATAGCAAAAGCTTAAAACATGAGGGACATAGCCCAATGCGTTTAAAAAAATCTAAACACCTAAAAAATAAACTCTAATAGCCTCACTGAGATTCTGCAAACTTAAGACCTATTAACTGCACTCATTAGAAAACACCTGGCCAAGCAAGATCTTGCAGTAGTTCTGTAAGAGGCTCAAGATACAAGGGTAGCAAGTCCCCAGAAAGAAAAATTACTTGTCTCAACTCAAGGTTACAACTTCTTGAAGCCTATATACATAGTGAACATACAGGACATGGCATAATCTGAAATTATGTTATTAATGCCATTGTCTCTCACTGAAAGCAAGTGATAGACTGTCTGCCTCTTTCTCTGAAGACATACCTCATTATTAAGCTGGCAAGCTTCAGCCAGGTTAACTGGCAGATTAATCAAGTAAAGATTTACAGAGCAATCCAAACCACCAATCTGTCTGTGCTGGAAGGGATTTGGATATAGTGGAGGTATCCTTGTAGCCAGCTCTGCTCACCTCAGCAGAACCCCTCTGTGAGGCACTTCTGAGGCAGGAAAGGGGCAATACTGGGCAAGTCAATGATCTACTGGATCCTAAGCCGATTTAACTACCATCAATGGGCCTGATCCAGGCCTCTCTGCTGTGCAAGCCTGGAGCTGTATAGCAAAACATGGGATGACATTGCTGTTCTACCTTCTGCTTTGGCTGGTGGTAGCAACGGGGCTTTGGATGTGGCAGCATCTGTGTCTCTCCGTTCAGCCCCTCCACCACCACCACCACCATGCCCAGACAGGAGTTAGAATTGTTCCCTAAATTGATTTAAAAGTAGGGAACCAGGTAAAATTGGGGAGGGAAGTTTTGAATTAGTGAAGTCGAGAATTAAGGGCACGCTTGTTTATTTCTGAGGCTATTTTGGTTCTGTTGTGTTAATATTTTCATCGGAAGTGAAAAAAATAAGTATTAAAGTTGGCTTTTTCTTCTAACATTTTGTGGTGGCTTTTATTATATTGTAAGCTCTCTCACGGTTTATGATTCCTCACTTTCTTTAGTATCTAAACCAGATACTTACAGTGATGTTTTGGTAATGTGCAAGTTTATTTAAATATAATCAATGAATTGGTTAAAAGGCAGATGACTAATCAACTAGCAGCTGACAGAAAACTACAACTTAAAGCATGAGCATTGTATTTAAGGCTGCTTTGTTAAGATTGCATGACTTTTGCCTTCTGGATAGAAAACGGAATCATTATTGGCTGGCGATTGCCAAATACAAATCTCTACTAATTCTTCACTGAGTTTTTGGTATTCTGTTGAATGAGAGAGTTTGTAGAATAGCAGTCAACAGCTCTTGAAGATACCACAGGGAGTAAATGAAACATAGGAATGGGGTGGTAAACTTGTACTTGGGCTGTACCACTTCAAACTGGATGAGGCCCACATAATTAAATTATCTCCGCACACAAAAATTCCCTCCATACAGAAAACAGATGTCAGGAAGGAGGGTTCTAGCTTAGCTTTATCCATAATATGCTAGTTTTCTATGTGGATGTTTTTTAATTGATGAGGGAGCATTCCATTACATGAGCCCCCACCTGCAGTAAGAAGAGGTCCAGCCCAGGCACAAGTTTGCCACTTCAGTGAAAACTAGACCACAGCTTCCCACGCAAAAGAACATGTACCCTAACCTTCCCCAACCTGGTGCCCTTCAGATATTTTGGACTACAAATCCCATCATACCTGACTTTCCCAAAACATCTGTAGGACACCAAGTTTCCCAAGTTGGGGAAGGCTGGTATAGCCCTTGGCAGCGGGTTATACCAGAAGTTCTGTTGGCAGCGAACTTCACACATGGAGCTACACAAAGTCATGAAAACCCTGAGGCTGCACTGCACTCAGAATGAGCAGAGCTATGGGACCAGGGGATGTGGATAGCGTCATTACATAATTTAGTCACTAGGTAGAGCTGGACCGAGTTCTACCAGGGTGGAGTCAGGAGCTTCCTGCTGCTGTTTTGTTATTGCTGGAGAGAGATAACTATGTTCTTTTCCGGCTTCCTGAACAATGTATCCTCTAAGTCTTCCACAACATGGAGTCATCTGCAACTCATGCCAGATTCCGCAAAACAAAATTATGGGCCATTTTTGGCTTATAGGCCTTCCATTACCCACACCTGTTGCAGGAGGAAAAAGTGGATGCATTAACTTAATTATCTTAGCTAAACAGATTACATCCCACTTATGTAGAAGTCCTGTGGCTCCTGTTGTTAAGTGAGGGCTTTTACTGTACAGCCACATTTCACAGACTTTTATTCCACTATTATCCTACTATAAACAGTTGTGGCTTTCCCCAAAGAATCCTGGGAAATGTAGCTTGTGAAGGGTGCTAAGAGCTGTTAGGAGACTTCTATTCTCCTCACATAGCTACAATTCTCCGAGGGGTTCAGCAATCAATCCCTCTTCCCAGGGAAGCCTGGGAATTGTAGTTCTATGAGGGGAATAGGGGTCTCCTAACAACTCTCAGCACGCTTCATAAACTACACTTCCCAGGATTCTTTGGGGGAAGCCATGGCTGTTTAAAATGGAATAAATGGATGGTGTCAGCGTATTATCACCGTTCTTTAACTTGGGCTTCCTTAAAGAAGCTAAGAGCAGCTTATTTGTGGCTCTAGGCACTGTCCAGACTGAGACCTGCTTTGCTTTAACAGTGTAACAGTCTGATCGTGTGGCCTCAGACTTTTCTCTTGGGCAATATGATAGTGAACTTGATCCTCCGTAAAGCCCACATATAGGGCAGCTTTCGTAAAGAGCAAGTTCTGTGATGTAAGTGTGTAGGCTTGGATTTAGAACAGCACAGCAACCAACTCAGTGTCATGAAAGGACTAGACTACTGTACTATATTATATATGTTCACGGGCATGTAAAGCTACTGCGGGTGTCATTGGAAGGGGGTGCGAGCTTGGACCAGGCAGGCCTGGGTCTGAATCCCTCACTCATCTGTAGAGCTCACAGCATGACCTTGGGCAAGCCACTCTCCCTCAACTCAACCCAGGAGGACAGAACAAAATAACCCCCATACACACTGCTGTGAGCTCCTTGAAGGAAAGACGAGATGCAAATGTGATATAAACAGCGGCATTTGCACTGACCTTCAAGGTGCAGAAATAAGTCACTACAGTGCTTTGCAGCAGTGATTTCTGCACCACAGAAGGAACCATAGTGCTCCATGGGAAGACAGACTGAGGGAGGAGTACTGAGCCCGATAACCTCCCATTGCTCTTTGAACAACTAAGGGCATCTGCCTTATCTTCTTCCAGCAGGTGAGCACAAGCACCAGTCATGGCAGCTGTCTGTCTAGGTCACCAGCAGAATGCAGCTTACAGATGCCCCCACCTCCTGTTCTAGGCTGTAGGAGTAGGTAGGAGAGGGAGGCGACTATCCAATCAGATTCCTCACAGCTGCTTTGTTCTTGCAGAAATGGCATCATGCTGTTTGTGCTCTGGCATCAAAGGAAGACGCCGCAGCAAAGTGCATTTAAGGCTGATTTCATCAATCTGTAAATCTATTCCTGGCCCATCACTCCCAATAAATAAAGGGGAGGAAATTGATCAAGGTACCAGGCAGAAGCAATTCTTCCAAATTTACGCAGCAAAACAGACTTACAACAAAGCCACCTGGCAAAAGGTATGTCTGTGGTTATATTATAAATTACATACAGCAGGGCCCCGCTTACTGGCGCTTCGCTTCCCGGAGTTCCACTAATGCAGCGGCTTTAAATTCCCCATTTTAAAGCCAATTTTGCGGCATTTTGCGGCATTTTGGCGGCATTTTGGCGCGACGCACTCCGTTATACTCAATGGGGTTCTGCTTTACGGCAATTTCCGCTTTACGGCAGGGGTCCGGAACGGAACCTGCCGTATAAGCGGGGCCCGCCTGTATACAGTACTGTTATAATAATAGAGTGAAATGGTGGACTCAGTTGTAAGAAGCTCTTGCGAAAATAAAGTGCAACCTCACATATACAATCAAAGTCCTGGAAATGAGGCAGTTAAATTAGTTTTCTATATTATATGTATTAATTTCATCTATTAAATCTATCAAGTCATTGCCCAAATGAATAGGGAAATATATTGTGGTTAAGCAATGGGTGTGACTGACAGCATAATATTAGGCTTATCTGTTCAGAAGTAAATCCCACTGAGTTCCACAGAATGAACCCTGCAATCCTATACACACTTATCTGGGAGTAAGTCCAGTCAAACTCAGAGGACTTAATTTTGAGCAGACAGGCAAATGCTTGTGCTACTAATCTCTATCTGTAGTAGCCCAAAGCGGCCAGATCTTGCATTATGATTTATAGACAGATTAGGTCAGATACGTACATATATATCTATACTTATATGGATTCTTAGTAGAGCTGTTTGGTTTTTTTACTGATCTTTGATTTTGTGTTGACCTTTCGGGAGGCAACTGCTCCATCCCCTTTCTTCTGAGGTCTCCAAATGTCCCTTGAGCAGTCAACAGGTTCATAAAATAATTTAACTGGATGGGCACAGATTGTGTCCTCCTTGGCTTTCTTCAAATGCATTCGTCCTTTCTGAAGAGAATGAGGTTTCACATCAGGGGTGTTATAATAGCCGTGTTGGTTTCCTCGGCTGCTGCTGATGTGAAGAAAAGGGGGGGTCAGATTTAATAAAGAGAGCTCAGTAAAAATAACAGAGATGCACAGTTTTAACAACACATTGTCAGAAATATTATTTTGTATGAAGAATATGAAATGACATACATACAGGCATCTGGGTTTCTTACTGGATGACATATCTGTAAACTAAAACACACATGCACATTATTCAAATTGACATGAAGAAATACAGAAAGATATTTTTTATCTATTTATTTTCTAACGTAACGTATCGAAAGGCTCCTTTCTATTTAAATAGCTACACAGATGCAAAAACAAAGCAAAGACAACCCAGATCTCCATGGTCCTAGGTGTCCCCCAACCTGTGCTCTCGCTTAATGCCAGGGAAATTAAAGGTGCTTTTATACATCATAAAGTGGAACCAGGTTAGCTCAGCATGAAGATACCTAGCGCAGTTTGGTGAATGCATCTGAGTTTAAAAAACAAAATTCATTTCTAGATGTTCCCTTACTCCTATTAATTTCAATGGATGCAACTTCTCAACAAAGCGGTTTGATGTGGTCACTTCAGATAAAGGCCTATAATCAGGACTGTGTATACTCTTGTGCTAATAAATATTAACAAATTCATATTATGCACCTAGGCAATTCAGATTTTGCACCAAGACTAGCAGGATTCTCCAACCTACGTCTTGCAACCTGCATCTTTACTCGATTGTTCAATGTGGCTTCTGCATGGAATTGCATCCTAAATCAGGCAGAGTGAGCAAATTGGCATATTAATTTTGTTCTGCACTGGCAATGCTTCCTATTTTGCATGATTTATCCTGGACTTCCTATTCATGGGCAGAATGAAGGAGTTATATGGAGCGCAGAAGTCCAAATCTCCTGATTTCTGGAAATCTCTCTCAGTTACCTCTGTGCCTTTTAAAAATTCAGCAGGCATAGCCCACACATTTCCAAACTTATCTTCACAGCCATAAGGGCTAGAAGCTTGATTTTTGTTTGAAATGAAAACCGAGATTTGCAGGAGGGCGACTACTATACCCAGCACTATTTTCTGTGTTTTCAAGAAATTCTCTGTCTCTCTCTCTCTGCCTCCCATTCTCACTCTCTCACACACACACTCCTGCCTGAGCTTAAATGTCACAAAAGAAAACAAACTCGCCAGCAGGAAGCAAACAGCTGTAACCCAAGGTCTCTATTTCATCCAGTCCTTTGTGCCATCAGGGTCATGAATTTTAATTTCTAGCATGCCTTTTGGATGTGTTGTACAGCTAGTCCAATAAAAGATACCATTTTCTTATTTCAGTAACAGCTTTCTGGGCATTTACCGCTGACAAGCTTTTCATTTGCTATTTTGTATCTCTTGAACAAATTAGCAGTCATGGCTCATTTGGAGGAGTGTGACTATACCAAGCAGAACACACGTGCACCCTCAATTATCACGTTCCTTTGTTTATGCTTATTTATTGCTACTTTCTTTTAAAAGGGGGCTCTCTGATGCTTGAGAAGAAATTCGAGCTATAAACTGACAATATTTTCCCCCAGAGGCTCCATGGAGCTATGATAAGAGTTATAATTGCCTGCAGGAACACGTGTTCATTTTCTGTCCCACAGTCGTCTCCGATCAAATAGTTTGCCCATGTTTGAAGCGTTACCTAAATCTGCACACCTTTTTGACCACGATGAGAGCTTTATAAGGGGGCTAGGTAAATTCATGGAGAATAAGACTATCAGTGCCTTTAAGTCATGATGGCTATATACCCCCTCCAGGATCAGAGTATGCCTTTGAATACTCTGGGAGTAACAAGCTAGAGAGGATCCTCCGTGGCACAGAGAGGTAAGCGTTGGTAACGCAGCAAAAGCTCTGCTCACGGCCGGAGTTCGATTCCAATGGAAGGAGGAAGTCAAATCTCTGGTAAAAGGGGTCGAGGTCCGTGGTCGGTAAAATGAGTACCCGGCTGGGGGGTAAAGAAAGGCAGGGAAGGAACTGGCAATCCCACCCCATATAAACGGTCTGCCTAGTAAATGTCGCAAGACGTCACCCTAAGAGTCGGAAATGACTTGCACTATAAGTGCGGGGACACCTTTACCTTTAACAAGCTAGAGAGGGCTATTGTGCACATGGTATGCTTGCGGGCTTCCCAGAGGCATCTGATCAGCCACTGTGGGCAGGGCCAGCCCAACACATTTTGCTGCCTGAAGCAAAAGACAAGATGGCACCTCCCTCCATTCCATATACTGAAGCCAAGTGGACTGGCAGTCGAATCTTACTTCAGCACTGGTGATGGGACAGCACCTCCACCACACTTGAGGACACCAGACTAAGCTGACAGGGTGCAGGTCAGGTCACACCGCATACAAGCAGCACAGTTCTCCAACACCTCACTGTTGCTGCCAATCGCTCTGCATCAGCTACCTGAGGAGGCTGCCTCTCTCTTCCTAATGGTAGGGCCAGCACTGATGGTGGAAAACACATTGCTGAGCTAGACAGCTGCAAATGTTCTTATGGATTTGATGCGGGGATGAGAGAGAGGAAATGTACATGTGTACACCCAGGCAACAATAGCTCTAGGTGGAACTGCAACCCAAAGATGAATGCTGTACCTTTACATTTCTCAACAGACTGAAGACTCAGCTGCCATAGTTTCTGCTGCCTATTTCTCCCTGGGTCTTTGTTCACATTCTCCTTCATCTGTGGTGGAGCAGACCAAGAGTCCCTGCTCTGCTCACTATAGGAGATGAGGGCCAAGGGCAGAAGTGATCCGAGAAAAATTGGGGGAAGAGAGGGCAAGCCACACTTGCAAAGCCCCTGCTTCATTGTCAAACACATTTTTATGTATTTCTGGTATCCTTTCCCAGTCAATTTTCTGTCCCAAAGAGTACCCACAGAGACTTTCAGAAAGTGTTTCACAGAAACAAAAAATAAAATAAATCAATCCCATTTTTAAAAACTATCTAACTACCTTAAACTTGCCCTGGAAATGGACACCAAGCCAATCAATAAGCATCTGCAAATAATATCAATCCTCCCCCCCTCCAAGTTGCATTAACAGCTAAGGATTTTTTTATGGAACAGAAGAGGTTTTACCCCAGGCATTAGGGAGGTGGCCAGGCAGATTTCTCCCTTTAAATAAAGGCTTCCAGAGTGTGGGTGCCACAACAGTAAAGGCCCTGCACCTCATCCTGATAATTTCCCTTGGATGAAAGATGGTACTCAGTACGGGGCCTCATGGGTTGAACTCGTGGAATAGGGAAAAATATATGAAAGAAAGAACTTCCAAAGGTACACAGGACCCAGACCATTTAGGGATTTATAGGTGAGCATCAACACTTTGAATTAAGCTCAGAAACATATAGGCAGCCAGTGTGATTGTGTCAGAACTGGCATCACTGCATCCAAGTTGCAAACTGGTGACCCTAGCTCTGCTGTACACCTAGAGGTCTCTGAAAAGCTATTTGTCACACTCTAGCAAGGGAGATCTGCAAGTAAAAGTAGGCATCCTAGATGCACTGCTGGTGCACATGTGGGTACATGTTTAGGTCTGCATCCACATGCACATCATGTTGCTCATTTAGTCCCCAAGGAATTGCATATGTCTTCCAATGTGGACTGAGATACTTAAGCCCATCTAGTGAAACTTCAGTTGTTGCTCATGAGTAGCACTGGATTGGTGTGCATTGTCATGAAGCTCAGTGGGTGCTTTGGACAAGTCATTGCCTTTCAGCCTAACCTACCTCACAGGGTTGTCATGAGGATAAAACTGCAGGGAAGAAAGAAACATGTAGCCCTAGCATGAGCTCCTGGGAGGAAGTATGGGATACAAAATGTAATAATGTGTCATATGCCAAACTAATAATGTAATAATATCTAGTATTTTATATAGCACAAATCATCATCACAACTCCTGCTTAAGTAGAACAACAGCTTAGATCAGCCTTCCCCACCCTGGTGACCTCCAGATATTTCAGACTACAGTTCCCATCAACCCCACTCAACTTTTCCTTGGAAGGTGTAATGAAAGAGACTCCTATTTTCTGCTTACCACATATTCACTGACTTCACTGTAGTTGCCCAGGATCTGCTGATTCTGATAATAATCCAACTGCTTTTCGGCCAGATCAACCCGCTGCAGCAGATTCTCAATGAAGTGCTGGAGCCTGGCTTTGCCACAAACCTCCTTCTCGGCCGCTTCCTCCAGGAAGTGATTAAATATAACTACTTCTCTGCAATGACAAAAATGCAGCTCTGTTGGAATTTCCTTGGTGTTTCCTTATTAATGAGCAGGAGGAAAGAACGGACAGATGCTACTTTTTAACTCAGAGAGCCTCTTGCCTGTACTACAGGTATATTGCACGCCAGATGCGATGCTAACCTTCCAGAACTACTTGCACGTAACCAAATAAGCAAACAACACTGGTGCGGGGGGTTTTTTTGCATACCTTACAGAGGACAGTCCTCTCTTTGGAGAGCTGTCTGGTTTAAAGATAAAATGGAAATGGAAATGGACTGCTTTCAAGTTGATCCCGACTTATGGTGACCCTATGAATAGGGTTTTCATGGTAAGCAGTATTCAGAGGGGGTTTACCACTGCCTTCCTCTGAGAGGCAGTGACTGGCCCAAGGTCACCCAGTGAGCTTCATGGCTGTGAGGGGATTCAAACCCTAGTTTCCCAGGTCGTAGTCCAACACCTTAACCACTACATCATATATAGAGAGAGTGAGGGCCTTGAAGCTGCCCATTGGCAACTAATACCTGGACCACAAACCAAGCAGGCACACAGGTCACCTGGTCATGGTTTTCCCCACTATGGTGAGATGTACCATATTTCTATTTCAATTATAGTCATTATTTCTAAAGATGCATAGGCACGTGCAAATAATATGCAAATCTGTTCTCTTGTTTTGTGTGATGCATTTCCTCTCTGGTTGTGGTGATGTTTCAGCAGCCACCCTAATGCTCCTAGAAATAACAACCAACCTAGGGCCTCTCCAGGTGATGAAAAAACATAATTATTTTGTGCCAAAGGAGTCTGCCCCACCCCAGTCCTGCATCAACGACGGTAGATACCATCCCTCCACGGAGGATTGCACTTCTGCAAAAGGGGTGGCCTTCCAGCAGCAAGATGGCCATGTTGCCACTTTTGGAAAGGAGCTATACACCCTCTGGCATTTGAGACTGCACTGAGAATTGTCACACTCCAGGGAGGTTTCTCTTTGCTTCTTTCCCACAAATGTTGTGGGATATGAATACTAAACAGTGTGTTTAAAGTCTCCTTAATGGAGCTTAGGCATCCCTTTGATTGTTATTTCTTGAAGTGAAAGACGATTTCAAATAACGTTACGATTATATTAGGTACTTGTTTAGAGCATGAGCATCATTAGCAAAAGCTAGACCAAGTAAGAGGTGAAACAGTGAGAGCCCAATTAATCAACTGAATCCATTCAAAGGATTCAGCACCATCTTGATTCCCCTCTTAGAGAATTAGCGGGAGGTTCAGCAACAAAATCAAAGTTTATTTATTTATTTATTTTATTATTTTATTTATATCCCACCTTTCCTCCCAGGAGGAGCCCAGGGCGGCAAGTTGATAAGTACTCCCACTACAATGCATAATAAAACACACACACACACAACACAACCCTATTATAACTAACTTAGCTTCATTAATTTCAGTGGGTCTTCTCTGAGTAGGACTTAGTTGAATGCAACCCCATGTCTTCAAGAACATGGCCAAGAATTTGGTCTCAGTACTGGAGAAGAGATGTCTTTGAAAAACGGGGCAGTTTCCTTTTTTAAAAAAATGACAGATGATTTTGTGAATATTAATCCTCAGCTATCTATCGAAGAACAAAGGAAAACTGGACTTTTGTTTTGTAGCAGCCCCAGAATGCATACCTACCTCTCCCCCCCCCGGTGGTACTAACTTGCTTGGTGCAGTACTGACTTCTTGGGCCCTTCACTGGGTAAAAACCAAGAAATACACCAATTGTTCTGAGACAGCCAAACCATGCTTACAAAACCGAAGCAGTCTTCATACATAACTTCCCACACACACCTTTCTTTCTCTTGTCCTACATTGAACAGGAGGATCTCCAAAGACTAGGAATGCATTTCATTGACTGTAAGCCACTGAGAATGACTGAGCAATGGGAAAATGGCATATAAATCTACTACAAGTACTACTTATTATGCCATGCAAAGGCTCACATACATTGTTGCCACAATATAAATGATTTCATTTGCAATCTCTATAAACCTCTTCTTAGGTTGTTGGTTTCATCTCCCTCTTTTTCTTTTGAAGCCTATGACAGAAGAAGAACCTGGTTCCAGCTTGAGTATGCAATGCATTCTGGAACACTGTATCTACACAACAAGCCTTTACTAGCAGAGCTCCATAGGTTTGGATTCTCCATGGGTTTCTTCACAGAGGCCAGTCCCAACACACCAGCGGAGTGCTTGGCAAGCCCAAGGCAGGTAACCAAATGCCAAAGGGGAATAGATAAACATGCATAGTACACGGTCTGCTCGGCTTTAGTAGTTTGCAGCATTCCCTGGGAAGAGAAACACTTTTAACTCCTTGTTCTCTTTGCCCCTGCAGGGGTCAGTCTTAAAAACTTAGCAATTCTTTTACTCCCCCACTAAACCAGGAGCAGAGAATCTGTGACCCTCCAGAAGCTGTTGGACTACAAACCCGATCATCCCTGACCATCACCCGTGCTGACTAGGATTGATGAGAATTGGAGTCTACAGGATCCCCATGCCGGAACTAAACTAAGCTCACCACCATAGTCTTGAATTGAGGGAGTTTAGAAAGAGGATGGGAACTCCAACATAAAATAAAAATCAGGTTAGGTCAAAGTTGTGTGGTGGAGGTCATGCTGGTGCTTGTTTACTAACACCAGCTTCAGGAACCCCCTGGATTTGGCCCTACTTCTGGCAGAAACACTGCAGAAAGTATGCTGTGGGCATACCAGGGGCCTCAGCAGGAATGAGGGCAGACCATCCAGTTAGTGGAGCTGCTCCATGTCACTGGAGCCATAGTTTTGCCTCATCCTAACCCCCACCCCAACCCCTGCAGACCTTCAGCAGGGGTTAGGATCACTCTGCCCGATGTCACTGCATAAAGAGTCATGGAATGGCATTCCACAGGTTCACAAGTGGAGCAGTGCTCTAAAAGCTAATGGCACAGTCCTCCACCAAAGGGAGCGGCTAGTTCAAAGATCCTTCAGGAGCAGTATAAGAACAGGCATGTAAATAGCTTCTTGTCTGATCACCTGGGGCGAATAAGAATGGGTTTTAGACAACCAAGGTTGGAAACCTTTGTTCAATGCACTATGAATGACTGTTATCAATATTTGTGGGCAGGACTAATTTTTAAAATGTGCTCAAATGACTTGCATAAAAGGCTATAATTTCTCTTTCCCATCCCACCATCCTCCATCTTGCTTTGTGAAAGTATCTTGTTTGGCTCCAGCTTGAGTATGCAGAGGGCAATCATCCATGTGCCAGTGTAAGATCTGGTCCCAGGGCTGGTATAACTGGTATGGGACTTACAATACAATGCTATGCACAACTACTGTCAAGTAAGGACTGCTGAGTTCAGTTGGCCTTTATTCTGAGCAGAGCTTGGAAACGTTACTTTTTTGAACTACAACTCCCATCAGCCCAATCCAGTGGCCATGCCGGCTGGGGCTGATGGGAGTTGTAGTTCAAAAAAGTAACTTTTCCAAGCTCTGATTCTGAGGTAAGTGATAAGAAGTGCATTGGCTCTGTGGGTAGGCCAAATAATGAAGCAATTCAAGAGTATTTCTCCCTTCCCGAGTTGAAGTGCAGTGTCAATAAAACCACACACTCCAAGTCAGAACAGGGCCCTCACAAAACCTTGTGTCACTAGGTTACATCTGTATTTCTGTCCCATATAGCTCTATCTTTCCCTATATCTCTATGTTTCTCTAGGACCACGAACTTTGCAAGAAGTGAGGCTGTCCAAAATATTACCAGTGGAGCACTAAAGAGGCCTGACTTGTTTTTTGTTAAAGTGCAGCAGCAGAGGGTTGTTAAAAAAGTTAAAAGCTTCATTTAGGGTTTTTTTAAATAGTTATTATTTTGCTTGATTTAAACCACACAAAAAACCCTCCACAGCGTTCAGAACTCTGCAGGCAACATTCTTAGACACGGTATGGCCTATCAAAAACCTGTAAGAAAAGGCCAGTGTGAAGCTGCAAAGTTTTTATAAAATGTACAAGCAAGAATACACACATAGGCACCTCTTAATTATTAGAAGATAAAAGCAAGAGACACACAACCATTCCCCCTGCTGTCAAAACTATGAAACTAACATGGCTTTTGACAATTTAGTTGGCCTAATAAAGTCATTGCCCTAATATGGATTATGGAGGAAAGTGAATTCTTTCACTTCTTTCACAAAAAGCTCTAGGAACTATTAACCTGCAATCTGTCAGGCTCAGTCCATTCTGGAGAGGCAGCTGTGTCTGCACATTTCATCTGCTTTGGCCAAAAGAGGAAAACGTTATAAATGTTTTTAGATTCCCACTTTATACCAGGGGTGGCTACTCCGTGGGTCTCCAGATGCTGCTGGACTACAGCTCCCATCATCCCTGACCATGAGCTGTGTTGGCTGAGACTGATGGGAGCTGTAGTTCAGCAGCATCTGGAGAGCCACGGAGTGGCCACCCCTGCTTTATACTGACCGACTCAGAACACAAAGCATAGATTGAAGCGAAGAGAGCACAGAGTGAATCAGAAATAGACTGGATTTTTTAAAAAAACACAGAGACAATAAATACAAAGTGAATCTTGCAGCCCATGTACACCTCTAGTATTGGATATAGGCTTGCAGCCTTACTTTACTAGTTAGTGTGTTTAGGATTGCTGCCTTAAACTTTTGAGCTATTGTGCTTGCCAATTTTAACAAGAGCAGCACCATACATTTAACTGGAACATATCAAGGTATTGTGAACTGCCTGGGGGATGTCTGAGAATGCAAACCAAGACCACAATCCTTTAACCATTTGCTCCAGATAACTTCTACTAGTATCAATGGGAACATCAGAGAGTGGGCAGACTGAGGATTACAGCCGCAAGTAGTTCACATATAAATAATGTATCAGCAATTACTACATTTTTAATGAATACAACATGGAAGTATTTTTAGATGAGCTGGAACTGCCAAAATGGCTACAGAATCTACTATGGAAGCCAGCAGGAAACCAAATTATCATTCCTTCCAAGATGTGATCCCATAAGGTTTTGTTTACAGCTCTTACTTGCCATTGAATTGGGGATGGGGGGAAGGGGTGTTTGGAAGCAAGACCTTTACATCTTTACCTTCAGTTCTGAAGTTAAAGTATAGCAGGACAAGGTTTAGCCCCCATATGATACCCTTACTCGTAGAATAGCACTTTCCTCTGTAAGAAATCCCACTGGATGTTATTAGAGCATAAAAGTCTTACCCTTATTAAATGGCTTGTTGAAAATGTCCTTCTAATACATTTGGTTTATTTGGATGATGCATGAATTGGTATATCCTGATGCATGCCTTCTTCTCTACTAAATTAAACAGATCTATGCCTCAAGGCTGAAATGGTATATGTTCTAAAGAACACGTACATGCTGTGTTATGGAGTAAAGAAGACAGAGATGTAAATAAGGAGAGGGGGAAACATATGACAAAACATTGATGTAAACCTGTGGCCCTCCTGATGTTGTTGGACTCCAGTTCCCATCAGCCCCAACCAGCATGGCCAATGGTCAAGGACAAAGGAAGATGGAGAGTCAGAGGATCTCCCTCCCTGGTGTAAACAGTAAGACGACTAGCTGATACATTTTTCTGCAGCCAAATTCTGGGCATAAAAAATACCTGGGTGCAATCCATACTCATATGGGCTCTGATGCACAAGTGAAGCACCGTAGGCCTAGGAACTTCCTTGTTGTCTTCTATGTCAGAGCATGTTATGTGTGCAGAATCTCCATTGTTCACACCATCCATTCAGCAACTCACAGAAGATGACGCTGCAGCCCCTGTGTGTGCAGAGCTCTGGTGTGTTCATGCATGATTCTGTGTGCACACTAGAACTGCTGGACTGAATTTGTGTAAATGTGCATGCATCTGTTTGGGTGGCATTATTGTATTCCTATTGCAATATTTAGAGGTTTCTAGATCTATCTGTCTATCTATCTAACTATGAAGGAAGAAGAGATGGACTACAGAAGAGGGAGATGGGGAGAAGGTAGGAATGGCAGGAAAAGAAACAAGTAGAAGACACTAGGGAGGTAGAAAAAGGTTTGAGAATCTTCAGTAGATACTGGCCAGCACATTAATTTTTCAAACTTTTCTCTGTACTCATGAAAACTATTGGGTTATTCATTTTTCTTTCTTCTAAAACCCACCTTTTTTCCACCATGTAAACCAAGGAGGTGTACATTTGGTTTCCAGGCAGTCACCTATCCACACGCTGCCCAAACCCAGATTTGCTTAGCTTCAGCAAGGTGGTCAAGGTACCTTCAGACCATACCCTCCTAGGATCTTGATTTTCCATAAAACAAAATCTAAGATTTTCTCAGGATTCAACGTTCAGAATCCATGTGATAATATGAAAAGTACCAACTATGCATCAGACATCTTGCAAGTCCCTTGTTTTAATATGAGAAGCTGCATCACTAAAGCAGTGATGGCCAACTGTTTTTTGGAATGTATGCAACGTCCAATCCAGAGTATGAGAAAGTGCTTGCCAAAGTACATATGCAGCCCCATGTGCCTTGGGATGCTTTTGCATCTAGTCCAAGGGTGGGAAATCTTTGGCCTTCCAGATGTTGCTGAACTACAACTCACACCAGCCCCAACAAGCATAGTCAGGGACGATGGGAGTTATTTATTATTATTATTATTATTTATTAAATTTATATACCGCCCGACTAGCAATAGCTCTCTGGGCGGTGAACATAAAATAGCATAAAAATACAATGAATAACAAAATAATACTAAAATACAATCAACAATCCAATACAATAAACATTTTTAAAAGTAAATCAGTGTAACTTAAAATGCTTCAAAGAATAGGAAGGTTTTGACCTGGCGCCGGAAGGAGAGCAGAGTCGGCGCCAGGCGTACTTCCTCGGGGAGACTGTTCCATAGTTCAGGGGCCACCACTGAGAAGGCCCTAGATCTTGTCATCACCCTCCGGGCCTCCCTGTGAGTTGGAACCCGGAGGAGGGCCTTCATAGCAGAACGTAGTGCACGGGCCGGTTCATATCGGAAGAGGCGTTCCGCAAGGTATCGTGGTCCCGCACCGTATAAGGCTTTATAGGTTAATACCAACACTTTGAATCTAGCCCAGAAACATATTGGCAACCAGTGCAAGCTGGCCAGAACAGGTGTTATATGCTCGGACCGCTTGGTCCTTGTCAGCAATCTGGCCGCCACATTTTGCACTAGTTGTAGCTTCCGAACTGTCTTCAAAGGTAGCCCTACGTAAAGCGCATTGCAGTAATCCAAACGTGAGGTTACCAGAGCATGTACCACTGATGTAAGGTCCTCTTTACTCAAATAGGGACGTAGCTGGGCTACCAACCGAAGTTGGTAAAATGCATTCCTAACCACCGAGGCTACTTGAGCCTCAAGTGAGAGGGAAGAGTCTAAAAAGACTCCCAGACTATGAACCCGGTCCTTTAGGGGGAGTGTAACCCCATCCAGGACAGGGTATATATCCACCATCCGATCAGAGAACCCGTCCACCAACAGCATCTCAGTCTTGTCTGGATTGAGCTTCAGTTTGTTAACTCTCATCCAGTCCATTGTCGCGGCCAGGC